>NC_044598.1:917500-1517500 GCF_901933205.1 Camarhynchus parvulus
TTCAAATGTCCCTTCCAACCCAAAATGTTCTGCAACCTTGGTCTCTTCTCCCAGGCAACAAGTGACAGGTTGAGAGGAAACACCCCTAAGCTGTACCAAGGGAGAGCTGGAGATTTCTAGGAGAAGTGTTTCCCCAGAAGGATGGTCAAGCCCTGGCACGGCTGCCCAGGGCAGTGCTGGAGTCCCCATCCGTGTGGATGTGGCACTTGGGGACACGGTTCAGTGCTGGGGAACAGCTCAACTCAAGGATCTCCTGAGGCCCTTCCCAGGGCTCTCCCTCCCAGGACGGCCCCAGGACTCACCGAAGGACTCGTTGACAGGCAGGTAGGCCTTGACCACGAACATGGGGGTCCCGGCCACCTGGGTCTCCTCGAACACGTGGCCACGTTTCCTGTTCAGCACCCCGTAGATGCCTCCCACCACCTGCTCTGGGCACTGCAGGAGAGACCAGAGTCAGGACTGCACCCAGCTGCTGTCCCCCCTTCCTGAGGGCTGGCAGGGGCTGTGTTGTGTTGTGATTTCAGGGTTTACCTCAGAACCCGGGTCCCTCCCCTGAAGATTCCCTCCCAGGTGTGTCAGTCACCTCTGCCTCCCCTCTGACCCCTCCCAGCACTGTCTGTCAATCCTGGCATTCCAGAAGGGACTGGCAGATCCAAAGGATGCCCTCTACCCCTGGGGAGCATTGGGCCATCCAGGTGTCCTTTGTCCCTTTGTCCCTCCCCTCCTGTCCCTGCTTGGTGACTCCCTGCCCCTTCCCTGCCCCTCTCCCCGGGGTTCAAAGGAGCAGCAACCACGGGCTCAGGGAGTTCTGTTGGAGCTGGTGCTGCATTCAGAGACCTGTGGGCCAGAATAAAGCTCTGGATCCAAACCCTCCATCAGAACCGACTCCTTTCCTTCACCATCCCCTTAAAGCTTCTGCACAGAGGGAAACCTGAGGAGCAGCCCCTGTTATGGGGGGAAGCTCCATCCCAGCACCACCAGAGCTCCTGCAGGCCTGGACTTGTCTGCAGTGCCCAGCTGCAGCACCCAGCCAGCCAAAAGTGTCTGTGGGGTGAAACACCACACACCCATAGAGCCAAAAGTGTCTGTGGGGTGAAACACCACACACCAGCCAGCCCAAAGTGTCTGAGGGGTGAAACACCACACACAGCCAAAAGCGCAGTGGGGTGAAACCCAAACAGTGTCTGTGGGGTGAAACACCACACACCCATAGAGCCAAAAGTGTCTGTGGGGTGAAACACCACACACCCAGCCAGCCCAAAGTGTCTGTGGGGTGAAACACCACACACCACCAGCCAAAAGTGTCCGTGGGGTGAAACACCACAGTGCTGCTATCTGGTTCAGCACCAAGGGCCAGACAAGCCGAGGCACGTCGCACCTGCAATACTGGTGAATATCCCACTAGGGCTGCTCACCTGGATCTCCACCAGGTAGATGGGCTCCATGAGGCGCGGCTGGGCAGTCAGCACGCAGGCGTAGAGGCAGCGCCGGGCCGTGGGGATGATCTGGCCGCCGCCGCGGTGGATGGCGTCGGCGTGCAGGGTCACGTCGTGCACGTCGAAGCGCACGGCGCGCATGTTCTCCTCGCACAGCACCCCCTGCCAGGGCACAACGGGGCACATGTCACCACCCCGGGCACACCCACACGGGGCGCTGCTCCCCTGGCTCACAGGAGCTCTGTGCAAGCAGCTCCCTGAGCAGCAAGCCCACCCAGGAACCACCTGATCTCCTTGCTGAGGGATGAACCTTCAAATGTTGGACTCTGGGAGGTCTTTCCCAACCTAAGGGGTCTGTGGGGCACCAGCTCACTGCCCTGTGCCATTACTGCAGCATCCTCATGATCAGCTCTGAGGTTCAAGCCACAAGAGCTGTCACACATTTATGGTGCTGAAACCCAAGTATTTGGCCAAGGGAAATGGGGTTTTTTTTTGGTCTCAGTAATGTCACAGAAGTTGCTGGCTTGGAATCTCCCTCAGACTGAAACTGAATGGTGTACAGGAAAATGAACCCTTCCTGTTGCTGTTCCCAGTCTGTCAATTTACCCTGCAGTCCTCTCCTGTCTAATCCTGAAAATAATTGCTAAGATAGGGCCAAGTCCCTGCCAAGACCCTCAGAGCACCTTTCCTCCTGAAGCCAGTTGTGTTTTTCACCGGACTGTCCAGATATTACATTTTGCTCCATGAGAAGCATTACAAAAATAAGCATGTGTCAAACCCTGGATGCCACCCGGACCAAGACCCCACCCCTCACCTCCTTGGTGGCCCACTGGAAGCCGGCCACCACGCTGTCCTTGATCTCGTTGAGGTACTGCACTCCCTTGGTGATGTCGGTGAGGATGTTGGGGCCGGTGCCGTCGGGCCCGAAGCACCAGATCTTCCTGGCCTCGGTGACGTCCCACTCATACTTCTCGGCCAGGTACCGCGCCCGCTGCTTCAGCTCCTGCCGGGCCGACACCTCGCCCTTGTCGATGTCCTCGGCCAGCCCGTCGGGGAAGGGCCGTGCCTTCATGTACAGCCGGTTGTGTTTGTTGGGGGACTTGGAAAGGCACATCACGTTGGACTCCTCGCTGACCGTCTCGCGGTACGACACCACGGGATCCGATTTCTGCAGGGACACGGTGGGTGTGAGGCACCACAGCTGGACAAACCCCACCCTGAGCTCAGCCAGCACTCAGCCTCTCTACCTTAATGGGGATGCAGGCGTGGTCCTCCTCCAGGTCCTTCAGGCAGATCTCCAGGTGCAGCTCCCCGGCGCCAGCGATGATGTGCTCCCCAGACTCCTCAATGATGCACTGGGAACAGCAGGTGAAGCTTCAGAATGAGCCACAGCCACAAACACCAGCAACTCTCTGTGTTTTTTATGTTTGACCCACAGAGCTACCTCTAGATGTCCTCCCCACTGACCTGGTGGTGTCACAGCACCAAGCCAGGGACCAATACCCAACTCAATACTTTCCCAGGACTGGAGGCAGCACCCCTGGATGCATCCCTGCATTATCCACTCACCTGCACCATGGGGTCAGACTTGGCCAGGCGCTTCAGCCCCTCCACCAGCTTGGGCAGGTCGGCCGGGTTCTTGGCCTCCACAGCCACGCGCACCACGGGGCTGACGCTGAACTTCATCACCCTCATGTTGTGGGCGTGCTCGAAGGTGGTGATGGTTCCAGTCTTCACGAGGAACTGGTCCACACCAACCAGCCCCACGATGTTTCCACAAGGCACGTCCTCGATGGGCTCCACGTAGCGGCCCATCATGAGAATAGTCCTAAAGGGAAAGTTGGGTTAGTGAGGTTGGGATGGCGAGGAGATCCCACTGAGCCCATAGCCAAGCACCTTGACAGGCCTCAGACATGAGAAGAGACCTGAGACAGCACCAGAACCCCTCAACACCCCAGGCAGCACACACCTTTGAATTGGCTTCAGGTACAGATCCTCCTTCTTGCCAGGGGTGTAGTTTGGTCCCATGATTCTGACTTTCAAGCCAGTGGAGACGAGACCAGAGAAGACACGGCCGAAAGCGTAGAAACGTCCCTTGTCAGAGGTTGGCACCATTTTGGAGATGTACATCATCAGGGGGCCTTTGGGGTCACAGTTCTTAATGCCTGCGAGGGGGAGAGACACCAGCTTAGCCCAGAGTTGTTGATGTATCTGGCACCCAGCTCAAAACCCCAACTCACGACCTACACCACTGTCCCAGCCCAAAGGCTTTTGTCTGGACAAGAGCAAATGGAGAATGGCTTCCCACTACCAGAGGGCAGGGATAGATGGGATACTGGGATGGGATTGCTCCCTGGGAGGGAGGTGAGGCCCTGGCACAGGGTGCCCAGAGCAGCTGGGGCTGCTCCTGGATCCCTGGCAATGCCCAAGGCCAGGTTGGATGGGGCTTGGAGCAGCCTGGGACAGTGGAAAGTGTCCCTGCCCATGGCAGGAGATGGGGCTGACCTCTAAAGTTTCTTCCAATCCAATCTATTCTGAGATTCCATGCAAGATCACATCACCAAGGAATGTCTTCAACAAATCTAGGCTCAGATGGACGCTCTGGCTACTCTGAGATTACTCAATCAGCTCAGTGCTCCAGAACCGAGCTGTGAGCCACTAAACTGTTTGGTCCATGCTAGAAAAGACACAGACTCAACCCCAGACACTCCTGAGCCGTGCACATGGAGAACAAACTCGTTACAGGCGTGCTGGAGCTGAGGCCTGGCAGCAAAGCAGCAGCTCCTCCTACCTATGGCAGCCTCATCGTCAGGGGGGCCCTCGTAGAGCAGCTCGCAGCGATACTTCTGGGCTGTGACGGGGGAAGGCAGGTGGATGGTGATCATCTGCAGCAGGGCATCTCCAGCTGGCAGCCACCGCCTCATCACGGCCTGGGCAGAGCAGCAGGACCCAGTCAGAGGGTTCCCAACAGGAGCTCACCTCCCCCTCTTTCCCCACCTCCCAATCTCCCAAGTAGGCTGATGTTGACACAACTGGAGCAGCACAACTGCTCAGCTGCTCCCCAGAGGACTCAGACCAGCCTCACCTTCAGCAGGGGTTTGCCCTCCTTGTCCTTATCCTCGCTGTCCAGCTTGATGTCCAGTTTCTCAATCAGTTTAGCAGCCTCTTCCTTCTTGAAGTTCATGATTGCATCGAAAACCTGCGACAAGAGCAGCCGTTGGAGCGTTGCAGTGACCCAGTCTGGAGCAGCTGCACCGCTGCTCCTGCAGAGAACTCCTGCTCCTCCTCAGCACCCAGCCTCACCCCAGGAGACACAGCCCCCCAGAGCAACCAGGTGTGTCAGACAGCTGAATTTCTTCAATCAAGCAAGTCAGGTCAAAGTGAAGAAATTTTCCATCATCATGCACAGAACAGATGCGCAGGGCAGGAGGTGCCGGCCAAGGAGGAACCCTGAGGAACTCACCTTGAAGATGGGGTCAAGGATGAGCTGGCAGAAAGTCCTGGGCAGTTTCTTTCCATCAGGGCTAGTGGCAGATTTGCTGAATTTGCCAGTAGCAGGGTCAAAGTATCTGCAGAGAGAAGGAAATGAGACACTTGTCCATGATGTCAGCTACAGACACACAGCTTGTTCTGCCTGCTCAGGGCAGAGCCAAGGGCTGCTGAGGAAGAGCCATTTCCTGCTTTCCCCCTCCTTCAGCTTTCCAGCACTCACCAAAATGTAATTAACTCCTGTTAAAGCAGGCACAACCACGCCCTGCCCCCTTTACCCACCCTCTGCAGTGCCAGGCTGCAGCCATGCAGAGCTGATCTGGAATTCCATTCACCACCATTCCCTCCTCACCTGTCTCCCCACAGCTTCTTCATCATGTCCTCGACTTTCTTGGCACGCTCGGCTGGGCTGAGCTGGGCATCTCCCTTGGCAGCAAACTTTGCCACGTACATCTCAGCAAACTGCTTCAGGGTGAAGGCCCAGCCGTGCAGGCCCGAGCCGAAGCCCACGGTCCCGAGCACCGGGTCAATCTGAGGGGGAGCAGCAGAGCTGGGTCAGGGGAGCAGCCTCAGCCCACCCCATCCCCATTTTGTACCCCAGTACAGAATGGACCTTCAGGACACTGAGATTCTGATAGTTCTGTCCCAGTGACCACTCTGAGGGCTGGGACAGGCACCATTTTAGCTTTGTACTGCAGTCCCACTCCCAGCAGATGTGTGCTCAGGTTCACATGCAGGTAGGATTTCCATCCTTCCCAGGAGGAGCAGGAAGGCTTGGACACCTCCAGCTTCTCCTCAGAGCCTGACACCCACAGCCCTGCTCCCTTCCCAGGAACCCAGCAGCAGAGCAGGTGGGAAGGCAATGTTAAAAACCATCCCATTCCACCCCTGCCATGGGCAGGGACACCTTCCCTGATCCCAGGGTGCTCCAAGCCCCACCCAGCCTGCCCTTGGACACTTTCAGGGACTGGGCAGCCACAGCTGCTCTGGGCAACAATCCCAGCCTTTATTTGCTCAGGCCTTGAACAGGAAATTTGGGAGGGGAGCCAGCAAGAGCCCCAAGCCATCCCAAGCCTGGGAGTTCAGGCACCCTCACAATCCCCCTATCCTCCACTTTGGGATAAGGAATTCTCCCTGAGAGCTGCTCCCTGTCCCCAAAGGGGCTCCATCCCAGCACTCAGAGCCTCCCTCACCATGATGTTGCCCATGGGGCCGCTCTCTCCCTCTCCGTAGGTGGAGATGATGACGTTGACGTTCTCCACGATGCGCTGGAAGGTCTGGTACAGCTCCTCTGGCTCCAGCTGCAGCTCCAGCAGCGCTCTGTCCATCTTGTTCATCATCAGCACGGGTTTGATCCTCTCGGCGATGGCCTGACGCAGCACGGTCTCTGTCTGCACGCACACGCCTGCCAAGCACAGCAGCAGTTAGCAATGAGCTGTCCCCAGCTCCAAATCCCCCAAAATGCTCTCCAGCTGCACAAAACCTCACCAGAGACACAGTCCACGACAACCAGGGCACCGTCAGTGACTCGCAGAGCTGCGGTGACCTCTGAGGAGAAGTCCACGTGCCCAGGGGAGTCAATGAGGTTGATCAAGAATCCAGAACCATCCTTGCTCTGCTTGATGAAGGCCAAGTCGTTCTCAGAGAGCTCATAGAACAGAGAAATGGCTCTGAAAGAAAGGGAAACCATTAAAATGACGATCTGTGTTATTCCTCCCTAAAGTTCAGAAATGTTTTGCCCCACATAAACTGCTGCCACCACTGGAGGTGGCACCCAGTGCTCTGCTCTGGGTTGCAGTTGGTGACCCTGGAGATCTTTTCCAACCTGAATGCTGGGC
Organism: Camarhynchus parvulus; assembly: GCF_901933205.1. Classification (NCBI taxonomy): domain Eukaryota; kingdom Metazoa; phylum Chordata; class Aves; order Passeriformes; family Thraupidae; genus Camarhynchus; species Camarhynchus parvulus. Next base: position 924,264 of record NC_044598.1, read on the forward strand.
TCCAGGATTTCCTGAAGTGTATTCCAGGGAGGTGAGTGTGTGAGATAACAGCAGCACAGGCTACAACCTGTCCTTCCTAAGCCGTAACATCCTCCAGAATCCCAACCTCCTCCAACTCCCTGCACCCATAAAGGGCTTCATTCCCAAATCATGGATTTAAGCTTTTCCTATCAATCCAAACCATATTCTCCATCCCTTTTCCAGCCCCTCAGAGTCATCACACCCTCTGTGGCAGCACAGCCACCAGGAACATGCCCAGAGATGCCCCCAAGGGTCTCCACACTGCATCCACGGGACATCCAACAATCCTGGTGCTGAACTGGGAAGATGAAGCTCCTGCTTCCCCAGCACGCAGCAAAGAACTGCTCAATGACTGAGCACAAGCCAGTCAACACTTGCTCCACCATTCAAGCATTCAAGACCCTCACGAGCAGAGATGAGCTTCTGGACTAGACCAAAGCCCAACAGGACTTCCTTCCACCTCCTGGAGGAGCCCAATCCCCCCGGAGCCCAGCGCAGGGAGCAGCAGGAGCCCGAGGGGAGGGCACTCACGTGGATTTGATGGTGATGCACCGCTCCTGCTCGTCCTTGCGGGTGTCGGTGAAGCGGGTCTCGCCGGCCCGAGCCGAGGCGATGATCCCGGCCTTGCACACCAGGGAATCCGTCAGCGTGGACTTGCCGTGGTCCACGTGGGCGATCACGGACATGTTCCTGATGTTGGCCTTTTTGTCCATGATGGCCCGTATCTGGTCTACTGTGAAGTTCACCTTGGGGAGGGGAGAAGGGGGACTCAGCGTGTACAAAAACAGCTTTGGCGATTCCAAGGAGGCCGAATCGCCCATAAATACCTGCCATAATCACGGTGACACCACCTCTGCCTGGCTGACAACACAACCCGCAGCAAGGGCACCGCAGCGGGGCTGCCGCACCAACCCCTCCCTGCCCCGTGTCCCTCAAGCCGCGGTGTCAGCAGGTACAGGGCACAAATCGCCCCTAAAACCGCGCCCGAGCCGGTGCGGGTGCCGGTGACAGCCCAGACCGCAGTGTTACATAAGGCACGACCGGCACCGCAGCGCCCCGTCCCCGCCGCCGCGCTGCCACATCAGCGCGGCCGCTCCCGAGCCCCGTGGGCCAACGTCAGCCCCGGCACCGACACCGGCGGCTCCTGCCGGCTCCGGGGGTGTCACGGCCGCCCGGACCGGCCCCCTCTCGCCGCCCCACCCTCTCCCCGCAGCTGCGGCCCGGCCCGGCAGCACAGGCCGCAGCCTCCGCCGTGTGACCCGCGGCGCCCGTGGAAGCGCCATCCCCGGCGATACGGGAAGCGCGACGGCCGCTGATCCTGCCGAGAGCGGCGGCGGGCGGCAGGGGCTCACCATGGTGGCGGATGGCGGCGGATGCTGCGGGGCGGGGGGGTCACGGCAATGGCGGCGGCTCGGCCCTGTCTCGCTGGCGAGCGCAGAGCGGGCGGAAGAGAGCGCTGACGTCAGCCGGCGCCCTCTTATAGGGCGGCGGCGCCGAGGGGCGGGGCCTGCGCAGAGCGCGTGCGCGGCCGCGCCGCTCTATCCCGAGGACTCTATGGTCGGAGGCTGTTCCGCCTCGCCGGCACCACGTGGTTGTCACCGCGTCTGCACCGGGACTGCAGCGAGGCGACACCGGGGGAACAGCGACCGGCAGCGGCAGCCCCGCCCCGCTCGGGCTGCAGCGGGTTGAAAGTCACACCGGCAGCGGGAAGGGGCGAAGAACCGGCCCGGGGCACCGGGGTCGGTGAGGCCGCCCTCGGAGCGGTATCACCGAGCGGCAGCCGAGCACGGCGGCTCGGCCACTAGGAGCAGGCGGTACGGCCGAGCCCGGTGGAAGGCAGCGGTCCCAGGCACCGGTGGGTCCGGCTCGCCCCGCCCCGGTCCCGCAGGGTGCCCGCAGTGCGCATGCTCCGGGCGGGCCGGTGCTGCAGCGCCCCCTGCGGGCGGGGAGGAGCGCGGGGGCAGCACCGGCCGGAGCCCCCGCCGGGCCCGGGGTCACGGGGCTGGAACGGAGCTCAGGGCTCGGGCTCCAAACCATCCCTGTGCGCCCTCATCCGCCTTAGAGCTGGCAGGAATCATGGAGTGGATGGTTTGGCTCAGAAGGGACACGGAGGAACGTTCAGTGCCATGGCAGGGATGTTCCAGCGTCCCACGCTGCTCCAGCCTGGCCTTGGGCACGGCCAGGGATCCAGGGGCGGCCACAGCTGCTCTGGGAACCCCATCCCACCCTCCCAGCCAGGAATTCCATCCCAAAATCCCATCCAGCCCTGCCCTCTGGCAGTGGGAGCCGTTCCCTGTGTCCTGTTCCTCTGTCCCTTGTCTCTCGCCGTGTTTCTTGTTGGGTCCTTTCAGCTCCTGGAGGCCACACTGAGCTCACCCCAAAGCTGCTCCTCTCCAGGCTGCACCATCCCAGTTCTGTCTCTGGCAGCTCCCAAATCCCCAGCGCGTTCCCAGGCTGCCCGTGTGAGGCAGGGACAGGCAGGACAGCCATGGAGGGACACCCAGGATGGCTTTGGGCGCAGCTCTGCCACCGTGACAGGATGAATTATCGGCCTTTGGGGTTTCCATAGCAATCGGGTGGGTTTTTAGCACCAACCCTGGCTTTTGCCAGCCTAGAAGGGAAAACTGGGAAACCTGATTTGCATCCTGCTCTTCCTGAGAAACTGTTAATTGCTTTTTTCTTTAATTAGTACGCGGGGTCGATGGCACGGAAAGTGCTGGAAAACATCACCCAGTGCAGCATTTCACCCCAAACACTGGAGTTACCCTGAAATCATCCAAGTCCAACTCCTGGCCCTGCACAGACACCCCAACAACCCCACCCTGTCCCAGAGCGTGTCCCAAAGGCTCCTGGAGCTCTGGCAGGGTTGGGAATGAGCCCATTCCCTGGGGAGCCTGGGCAGTGCCCAGCACTCTCAGAGGCAGAACCTTTCCTGATCTCCATCCCAAATGCCCTGAACCTTTCCCTAAGCTCCATCCCAAATCCCTGGCACAGCTCCAGCCGTTCCTGGGCTCCTGTCCCTGCTCCCTGAGCAGAGATTGGAGCTGCCTATCAGGAGAAAGATGCAAACTAAATACATTATTATTATTAATATCAATAATAATAATATTACATTTATTATCTTTGTTACATTTATTATATGGAAGGTGTTGTTAATTAGCGATGTGTTAAGTTGCAGAAAGGGGCACAAACACTGACTGGAGAACGGAGGCTCGGGGTCCCTGGGACGTCGCTGCCACAGAGCAAATTTTGGCCAGGAGACCCCCCCCTGCTCTGCCCTCCCTTCCCCGGAAACCGGGGCACCGGGACCCTTCCCCATCCTCTTCCCTCCTCACCGGGGACAGCGGCGGAGCCTCGGACCGAGCCCACCAGGCCCTGCCCTGCCCCGGGGCACCCACCTGCCGCCATCTTGGGGGCAGCCCCCACCGCCTGCCCACCCCCTTCCCCTCCTCCTCCCGCAGTGCCCGCGGGGCCGCCTCCATCCCCGCGCCCACCGCTCCCATCCCCGCTCCCGCCTCCGTTTCCCCCGTTTAGCGGAGCGCGGCCCCTTTAAGACTCCCGGGGGAGGCGTGGCCTGGCGGGGCGTGGCTCGGAAGGCGTGGCCGCGGGAGCGAGGGGCGCGCGCGCCGATTGGGCGGCGCTGGCGGCGCGGCCCCGCCCTCCGCCCGGCGCGAGGGCGTCACGTGACCCGGCGGCGGCGGCGGCCGGCGCGGTGGACGCTGGAGGCCCAAGATGGCGGCGGAGCTGGTGGAGGCGAAGGTGAGGGAAGCGGCGCCGCCGCCCCGCCCGCGGGGCCCGGCCGGCACCGGGCGGCTCCCGGCGCGGGGGGACGGCGGGGGCGGCGCTGCGGACCGCGGGGGCGGCGTTCCGGGGCCTCCCCCTCGCCTTTTTTACCTCAGACACTGCCCCGCCCCGGCCTCAGGGCCGCAACCCCCGCCGGACCTCCCGGGGCCGAACCGGCCCGCGGTGCTGCCCGCCCTCCTCGGGGCTGCCCCCGCAGCGGGCCTGCCCCGCTAACTGCTGGGATTAAGGAGCGCTGGTGCTGCCCCCGCGCCGCCCGGGCCGGTCCCGCTGCCCGCCCCGGGGCTGAGCGCTCGGTGCGGAGCTGCCCGGGGCTCGGGGCAGCCTCTGGGACCGGCACTGCCGGGGGTGGAGGCGGCCCCAGGGCCCCGCTGCGATGGGGTGAGGCGAATCCACGCTCGGAGTTGTGTTTCCAAGGCGGTTGGTGCCTCGGAAAGCACCGGGAGCTTTCCCGGTCCCCTCGGGATCCCGGTTCGGAGGCAGCCGGTGCTGAGGGCGGTTAAGGAGCAACGGCAGCGGCCGGGGAGCGCTCCCTCATGTGCTCCCTGGACGTGTCCCCGGGCAGCGCTCCCCGCCCGCAGGAGCAGCCCCTCGGCAGGGATGGGGCTGGATGGCCGCAGCCATCCCGGCGGGAGAGGCTTTTTGGGGGGCTCTGCCCTCCCCCTGCGGTCCCGGAGCGCTGCCCAGGCACCGAGGTGGCCGCAGAGGCTTTGGTGGGGTCAGAGCCGTCCCACACGAACGTTCTGAGAGGAGGAACAGGCAGGAGCGTCGGGAATCTCGGCGCTCCATGTGCTCTCTCTGCTCGCACGGGGCAGCTTTGCTTTGTCTGGGGTTTGTTGTTGCTTTGCTGCTCAAATCTCATCGTCCGTAATTCCTTCAAAATGGAAACTCTGGGCTCCAGCTCCGCTTTCCAGGCCAAGAGTCCTGGCTGAGGCTCCAGGAGCAATTCCCACAGGAGGAGCTCCTGGGATGCCCTGGTACCTCCTGCTGCTGTGTCTTGATGAACTTATCTTTCCAATGCACCTTTTATCCTCAAATCCCTCGGGGACAGCAAGATTCTCTCCACTTCCTAGCACACTTTAATGATCCTGGTGGGATTTCATCAGACTTGATGATCTTGGAGGTCTTTCCCAACCTTAATGATCCTGATTCTGTTTTTGAGTTGAACCAAACTGAGGCACAAAGTAGATTTCTCCAGGGTTTCACAGGTGGTGTGTGCTAGAGCAGCACCATGAATCCAGGGCTCTGAAATTCTGATTTTCTGGCAATTAAACATCTTTTCTCTCCTCTTTAGTCATCAGTCTTTTTTTCCCTCATCAGGGATATTTTGGGACTCATCACGACTCCCAGAAGTTCTAACTACAGACAGTGACATAACAGCTTTTGGGGTTTCAGATTAAATGACATATGTAAGGCAAAAGGAGAAAATCAAATGGCATTTTCTCTCTCATGTGATTCCCACACATCCAAAAGTGGCTGTGAAATGTTTCTGGTAACAGTCGTAGATTTCTTTATTAAAAAATAAAAAAAATCTGTAGCTGGTTTATTCCAGGAAATTATAAGATTGTTAGATTATCTTTTATGCTTTCTTTTTAATTATTAGTTCAAGAATGGGGTAGAGGTTGGGGAAGATCTGCTGGATTTTTTTGTGGAGTTTCTTCTTGAATTTCCCCACAAACAGGAAGGATTGGAGTGAATATGTGTGGATATCTACCAAGTTTATTTCCAGGGCAACTTGAATTTTGCAGCCCATGTGCTTTATTTGCTGCTTCTTTGCAATTTTAAGGCCGTTTGGTGTTTGGGGATCTGAAATGCCAGCCTGGAGCCGTGGGTTCAACAGGAAGAATTCCTGGTTTCTGATGGGAGGTTGCCTTGTGGCCTTTGACTGCTGACAGTTTCAGGCCTGAGCTGCCACAGAGAGGGAATTTTGGAAGCCTGAGCTGGGTTTTGCTGCTTATCAGACACTGAAATTGATAATTGCAAGGCAGCTCCTGGCTGGGATCGCAGGGAAGTGCTTGGCATTGTTCTCCTGGGAACACACTGCTCTCTTCAATAATCTCAGTATCCTTCCACACTCTACAATGTATGGGGTTTTTAAAAATCCTGGATGTAGGGAGGATTCTGGAGGGGTTTTCCCATCTGGAAATCCAGGATTGGTGGCCCCAGTTCACCTCACCTGACTCGTTTTGATTTCCTTGCTGTGCCTTGCACTGGCACCATTTGGGATGAAGTTTTCCACGTGGATCCTCAGGCTGCTGAAGGAGTTCATGAGCTCTTCCACAAGTGAGGCCTCTTGGTTTAGATCTTTGAGGTCGTTCTTGCTTCCAGCTGAGCTGTCTTGAGGATGCTTAGCATCTGTCCAAGTGATTTTGGAGTCATTTGATGCCTGTACTGGTGGTTCTGTCCTGCAGTGGGTGATCTCTGTGTTTGTGTTGCTCAGCCAAGAAATGGGAACCAAAATCAGGTGACAGCAGCGGGTTTGGACAGGTTTGGGGTCTTTCTTTGAGGGGAAATTTTTAATATCTTGCCTTGTAGTTATAAAGTGACAACTAAACCTTTGCCTTTTATAACTATGAGAACATCTTTTAATTTTTTATCCCCCAGAACATGGTGATGAGTTTCCGAGTCTCAGATCTTCAGATGTTGCTGGGTTTTGTTGGCAGGAGTAAAAGCGGACTAAAACACGAACTAGTGACCCGAGCTTTGCAGCTGGTCCAGTTTGACTGCAGCCCCGAGGTGTTCAAGAAGATCAAGGAACTCTACGAGACTCGCTACAACAAGAAGGGCTCGGAGGTGGCGCCGCCGCCGCCGGCGCCGCCCCGTGCCGAGGCGCTGGCCCTGCACTCCTCGTACGACCGCGGCAGCGCCGTGCCCCGGACCCTGCCCGCCGCCAGCATCGACTACCCTGCCCTCTACGGCAAATACCTGAACGGACTGGGCAGGTTGCCCCCCAAAGTGGCCAAGCCCGAGGTTCGCTTGGTCAAGTTGCCCTTTTATACCACGCTGGACGAGCTGTTGAAGCCCACAGAGTTAGGTGAGTTTGGGGAGGTGTCTTGATAAATAAGGTATAAGTTGAATAAAGTTGATAAACATGAGTTGATAAATAAGTTGTGTTTTTAAGGAATTTCTAAAGTTGTGGGGCAGGAGAGGCTGATGGTTGGGGTGGTGAGACCTCTCTCTCTCTTTTCCCTCTTCCTCTTTTTTTCCCCCATTCTCTCTCTTTTTCCCCCTTTTCTCTCTCTCTTTTCCCCCCCTTTCTCTCTCTCTTTTTCCCCCCTTTCTCTCTCTCTTTTCTCCCCCTTTCTCTCTCTCTTTTCCCCCCTTTTCTCTCTCTCTTTTCCCTCTTTCTCTCTTTTCTTTTTCCCCCATTCTCTCTCTCTTTTTCCCCCCTTTTCTCTCTCTCTTTTCCCTCTTTCTCTCTTTTCTTTTTCCCCATTCTCTCTCTCTTTTTCCCCCCTTTTCTCTCTCTCTCTTTCCCCCTGTCTCCCCTCATACTCAGAATTTACAGAGGAATATTTATCCCTGGGCTTGCCAGTGCTTAAAGGTGGCTGGTAAAAGAGGGAGAGCAATTTTTTACAGAGAGGGAGAGTGCTGGGAAAGGGGGAATGGTTTCAAACTAAAGGAGGAGAGATTTAGATGGGATATTGGGGAGCAATTCCTCCCTGTGAGGGTGGGGAGGCCGTGGCACAGGGCAGGAGAAGCTGTGGCTGCCCTGGAGCAGCCTGGGACAGTGGAAGGTGTCCCTGCCTGTGGGATGATTCCTTCAGGTCCTTCCCAATCCAAATCCTGTGATTTTCCTCAGACCTGCAATGTGCTCACTTTGGAATCCCACCTTGTTTGGTTCTTATGGATTGTGGAGCCATATTCCACACTAATGCTGGTTTTTAGCACTAAAAATCCCTGACCTGAGGCATCCTATGGATAAAAGAGAGTGGCAACACCTCAAACTGGTTTTTGACCTTTTTTTTGTGCTTGTCACAGTTATTTGTGTGTGGTTCTGTGTGTTTTGAGGGGTGACCAGTAAAACTGGAAGAGCTTTTTCCCTGGGGTGTGGAGACTGATTTTTCATTATTTAATTTGGAGAAACAAAGAGTGTTGTTAACTGATGTTAAATAGAATGTTCTGGTAGCAAAATCAGCGTGTCCAGAGAAGTTGAGTTCTGCTGAGTGTCTCCTAAATTCATGTGGTGATGTCAGAATTCTCTACCAAATGATTCTACAACTTGAGCTGGTCTGGCTTTGCTGAAAATATATTTGTTGTGGCTTGGGGGAAAAAATAGATAAAGATTTGATTGTGCAGAAACAAAAAGATAAAGGTCTTATTAGTCACATTTTATGTAATTTCTTCTTCATTTGAAGGCGTTAATGCTGTGACAAAACAGCTGAGTGGTGACAGAGTCAAGCTCAAACATGATAATTGTGTGGGGAATGGTTTGTTCAGTGTTAAATGTGTGTTAGTCAGCAATTCCAATACGGGATTCTGAAGGAAAACAAATTTCCAAGAGGTGGAAGCATCCGGAGGCAGCAGAGGCTGGATGCGCTTGATGGGATCACCAGGTTTTGTTCCAAGGTGCCATTCAATGTCCCCTGCCCCAGCTCAGAGCCGAGGGCTCATTAAATGCAGCTCTGGCCCTGGTAGGTGACACCTCCCCTGGGCCAGCGGGTCCCTGCAGGGCTCTGCCTGATTTCCCTGCTGCTGCCTGAGGTTTCTGTGGAGCCAGCAGGAGCTGGGCACCAGCAGAGCTTCAAGTCTCACACCTGACCAGGCTGCACCTCCCAGATTTTGGGTTTCTGTTCCAGCAGCAATGTAGTTTTTGTGTAAAGGAAGAGTGAGCTGATAGAAATGCAAAATAAACCGTGAGCGGCTTCTCACTTTTCCTAATCAGGTTTGCTTTGTCTTTGTGTGGCTGCACAATCAGCAGGACTCAGTTTATTGGCAGTTTCTTAATCAGAAACATTAAAATTACTTTTTGTTATTGTCCTTGTCAATCATCACTTGCTAAAAATACCTCAAAAAATGTTTTACTTCCTGCTGGTTGTTTTTGTCAGGAGATATTTGGGTGGAAACCAGAATTAAACACAAAGTTCCACAAAGATATCTTAATTCTTACTTCTGAAATGTGTTTTTGCAAGTTCCATTTGCATTTTTAAAGCAGAAAAGGGACCAGAGGGGAAGCACCTGGAGTGACTCAAGTTGTCACCAGGTCTTCCAAGAGCTGCTGAGGTTTTATCCTTCCTTCATCTCCTCTTTTTCATACAAAAGTGCATTTTCCTCCTTCTGAAATCCTGTTGGCTTTGAATAACCATGCAGTGGGAGGGAGGTAAAGGAAAACACCTAATTCTTTCTAAATTATTTTTAAAAAGCTGTTTTAGCACTTCCTCTTTGTGTTCCTCCCGTGACTTTCAGCAGCTCAGGGTCTGAACTTTGCTTAGAGACACAAAACTGAAAATAAAACGTGTTTGGATTGAAGCACAGGTTGCAACAAAAGTTTCCCACGTCTCAAGCTTCATCTTCGCCACGTTAAATGCACTTGATCTTAAAATTATCAGTGTGCAAAAGGCCCCAGTTAATGCTGGGCTCTCTCCTCTGAGGGTGAGCTGCTGTCCCACCCTCAAGGTCAGGGGGTTTGAAGTTGTGTTTTGTCTCTTCCAGCTGTTTTTTGTGTTGCTTTTTTATTATCTGAGTTAATCTTTTCTGTTGCTGGGGTTATTTTCTTTCTTTTCCAGAACCCGCCTGCTCAGTCTGGTTGGTTTTGGGCTTTTGTGTCAGGCTCAGGTCTCCTCTTGGGCTTCTTGAGGATGTGGTCACACTGTGACACCACTGATGTGGTGAGCTGATGGCTCTTGAATTATTTGAGGGGAGGAAAAAGAATTTTTAAAAAGAGAAAAATCAAATCCAAAGTCTGTTCTTCTTGCACTGAACAGTGAGCAATAAATGAGCAAAGTCTAATCAAAGCAGAATTAGCAGAACAGGTGAAAACTGCAGTTCTGAGATGTGGGAGAAAACAAGACTTGGGGATAAACAGAGCATAGCAAGCACCTCGTGCTCAGAGCTGCTGTTCTCAGTTTGATGGACACTCTTTTCTTCCCTCCTCAGTTCCACAGAATAATGAGAAGCTTCAGGAAAGTCCGTGCATTTTTGCATTAACACCAAGACAAGTGGAGCTGATCAGAAATTCCAGGTACTCCTCACTGGGTATTAACAGTTCCAGAAAATGCAGCTGCATCATTCCATCAGCCCTCTGTGTTCCCTGCCTGTGGAAGCTTTTGTTCTCTGCAAGGGGACAGGATTTGTGTGAGGACATCAGGCTGCTCCTCATGTACAGCAAAGAGCTTTGGGGACAGTGGGAGCTGCAAATTCCCCCATCCAGGTCCTTAAGTTTCACTTGTGCTGCTCTAATCTCCCTCTGGAATGGTGCATTTGGGCAGGAAAATGGGGATGAAATCATCGATGACCTAAATTCTCTGCTGAGCTGGTGGTGTGAGTGTCTGCAGCCTTTCCTCTGGGCCAGGTTCAAAAGGCAGAGTGTGAGGCTCTTTGCATCTGAAAGGAACTTCCTTGGTGGGGAGGAAACATCTCGGATTAGGATTTACCCTGACCTCTGTCAGATGCAACTTTTGAGTCAAACAAAGCCTCCCCTCAGAGGTAGCAGTGCAGGCAGGGAGGTTTCCTCTTGGCTGACCTGCTCCCTTCATGCAGAAGAATTACTCCAAAAATTCAACATAAAACCTTTGAATATTTCTCTTTGGCATAAATTAAAGAGCTGGAGGAAGAATATCTTGGTTATTTTGCCTCCTGGTAAAACATCCTTGTTGTGTCTTCCATTTCTTTCCTGATTGCAGTTAAAATCCTGTCAGGAAGAGCCCTGATGGAGGTTGCAATATTCACAGTGGGGCCTTAATATTCAGTCCCTTGGTTTGCATGAGCAGCTTCAGCTGAATAATTAAACACAGAGAGTCTTAAACACTGTCAGGTAAACCTGACCTTAAAACCCAGTTTTTATAAATTCTCACAAATCACCAGAAGGCACCTGAACAGTTTTAAAAACCCAGAGAAAAGCTGTAGGTTGGTGCATCAGGAAAAAAAAAATAATTACAGGACCACTGATATTTGCAGGGGGAATTGTACAATTTAAATAAAGTTCTGTGAGGTAATTTTTTGAAGTTCTATTTAAAAAAATTAGGAACAACTGGAGTTCTTGAGTCTGGCAGCTGGTTTGGGTAATTTTTTTTTTTTTTTACATAATTAATTTGAAGCTTTCTGTTCTTTCATTTATCAGGGAGTTGCAACCCGGTGTGAAATCGGTTCAGGTGGTGCTCAGGTAGGTCTGGACTGGGCTCATTGAACATCAGGGGCAGAGCAGGGGAGGAGGGAATGTTCTAGCAAGTTCCAACATGGATTTCATGGCTCCAGAGAGCATTTCCAGTTAGCTTTTTGTTCCTGGGCCTCAGAGGAGCATCTTAAATTCCACTTTTTTTGAACCTCGAGCAGAAACAGCAGAGTCCCACCTGGATGGGCTCTGCTGAGGGGGCGTGGATTGGGATGGGGGCTGTGGGAGCTGGGCATGTGCAGAGTGGTGGGATATTATGGGATGTGTTGTTTCTGCCCAGAATCTGCTACACAGACACCAGTTCCCCCCAGGAGGATCAGTACCCTCCCAACATCGCCGTCAAGGTGAACCACAGCTACTGCTCCGTGCCGGTGAGGACTGGGGAGGAAAATCTGGGGGGAAAATTTGGGGACTGTGGAAGGAAATGGCTTTCCTGATGAATGCCACACTATAGAGGTGCACTGCTTAGTTTGAAGCTAATTTTTTCATGGATTAGCCATGTTGTTAATGAGCTGTTCTGTATGAAGGCTCGATCCTGTTTAATTGTGCTCCAGCTGTACTCAGCTCCTTCCCCCCATCCCTGAGACCTGGGGCTGAGTGCAACTTAATGGAGCTGATCAACAGATGTACCTTGAGTAAAAAAATAAATATCTGTATTTAATCTTCCTGCTCTAGGGCTACTACCCCTCAAACAAACCCGGGGTGGAACCCAAGAGGCCTTGCAGGCCTATCAACCTCACCCACCTCATGTACCTGTCAGCGGCCACCAACCGCATCACGGTCACCTGGGGCAACTACGGCAAGGTGAGAGCCCAGGGAGCCCCCAGAGCTGCCCAGGCAGCCCTGCAGAGCAGCCTCCTCATCCTCTCCTTCCTCTCTCCCCAGAGCTACTCGGTGGGGCTGTACCTGGTGCGGCAGATGACCTCAGCAGAGCTGCTGCAGAGGTTGAAAACCATCGGCATCAAACACCCGGAGCTCTGCAAAGCGCTGGGTGAGTGGCTCGGGAAGGGCCTGTCTGCAGCCTGCTGGGGAATAACCACCACCTTTCACACCTCTGCTCCCCTCCAGCTGTGTAAACCCCACTTTTTATCTGAACAGACTTGCTGAGCTGTGTGTGAGCCGTGGGAGGTCACCCCAAAGCCGTGGTTCTGGTGGCTCTCCCTGTAGGTGGATGTAGGATTTGTGCCGCTGTCGTTGTGACTGGAAGGGCTTCATGCCTTCAGCTGAGTCAGTATGAGCAGCACTGACCTCGGGATTCCCAAAGGACATTTCTGGAGCGAGGGATCCTGGTGACAATGTCCTGCTGCCCCAGTCCCTGGGACTCCTTGGGGTGGCACTGGGATGTCACCAGCAGCACTTTGATATGCCTTGAGAGCTTCAGAGAAGAGATGGTCCCCAGAGATGCTTATCCCAAACCACTCAGGTAAATCCTCCTGGTATGAGGCTCGTGTAAAACATTACTGGAAATGAGGGGAAGTTACTTTGCCAAGGTGGATTCTGACTTGGAGCTCATGAGTGTGGAAGATTCCCAGTTTCTCATGTTGCTGGACAAAACCTTCTCGCTGTTTCATTCTGCGTGGGAGAACTGACCCCGTGATCCCGATGGTCTTTAAAACTGCCAAAGATCCTGGAAAACTCCCAAGGATAAGAAACTGTCAGGGAATCCCAGCATAGTTTGGGTTGGAAGGACCTTAAAGCTCATCCAGTGCCAGCCCTGCCATGGCAGGGACACCTCCCACTGTCCCAGGCTGCTCCAAGCCCTGTCCATCACGGCCTTGGGCACTGCCAGGGATCCAGGGGCAGCCCCAGCTGCTCTGGGCACCCTGTGCCAGGGCCTGCCCACAGGGAGGAATTTCTCCTGCACGTCTGAACCCCAATTTCCCCTCTTCAAGCCATTCCCCCTTGTCCTGTCACTACAGTTCCTAATGAAGAGCCCCTTTCCAGCATCCCTGGAGCCCCTTCAGGGACTGGAATGTTCTGGGAGGTCTCCACTCAGCCTTCTCTTCTCCAGGCTGAACTTCCTCAGCCTGCCAGTCTTGGAGGTGCATGGTAGTTCACAGGGAAGGTGATGACTCCAGGTGTATCCAGCCTGCAGACACCTGGATTTCAGGCAGGGATCAGTTGTATTTGGTGACTTTAAATAAAACCAAATAAGAGAAATGTCTTACTTCAGCTCCTTAGTGTTTTCGTGCTTGGAAGTTGTTTGGATATCCAGAACTGGCCAGCCTGAGGAGATCCTAAACTTTGCTTTTCTAGCTCTGGTCTGCTCTGCAAATAATTCCCTGTCACTGAAGCTGCCCTTTGGCTTCAGTCACATCTCACTGCTGACTCATCTTGCTTTGCATAAAATTCTGTAGAACTTAATACAGGAACATTGTCTGAGGACAGATTATGGCTTTGGATCCAAAATCCTGATCTGGAGATCCTAGAAAATTCTCCTTCCCAGGTCTCCCAGTAATTGATGCACAGAGAAAGCTCTTACAAAGAACTTCATAAAAAATTAAGCTTGGATGAAAAGGCTCCTAATGTGAGGAAAACAAGCCCAAATCTTGTAATCTCCTGGGAATTTCACATCTGAGAAGTCACTCTCTAATTAAAGCTGGGTGTTGCAGAGCTGCATGTAGCCTCATTGTCTGGAGACATCTTGTTATGATCTGAAAAGGTCAAAAGAAATGGTTGACTTGCTCCAAAGGAAAACGGTGATGGAAGTGTCAGAGGCAGTTGCAGACAGCAGTGGGAGCAGCAGCTCCTCCTCAGGACTTGGGGAGCAGTTCAAAGCTCGTTTTGTTGATTTTTGCACCTTGGTGTGGGACCTGCACCCGTGGGACCTGCCCATCTGCTGCTTTCTTTGATTTCCCTGCTGCTCCTCTGGGTTTTCCTTTCAGGCTGCAGCAGCAGGGGCAGGATTCCTCCTTTCCTGACATCTGATTCTTCCCAGATCTGTGCTGGATGGCTGCTGTGCCTGGTCTTGCATGGCTGCCTCGCTCTGAGCTGTCTGCCTGGGTACCTCTGGGCCTGTTTGTGGTTCCTGTGGAACGTTCTGGAATAAAGGAGATGGCCAGTGGAGAGGCCGAGGAGTGGCAGCCCAGCAGTGCTGAGAGGATGCTTGACAACCTGATGGCAAAAGGATGGGGATGTGTTTTCCCTCTCAGTTTGTTTGCTCACTTGTGGGGGGACTTGCTCTGAGCTGGGAGTGCTGGGGGGAGACGTTTCCCCAAATCCTGCTGCCACAGAGCTCAGGAGGGAATTAACCCCAGGTCCACGTGTTCATTCCCTGCCTGACAGGGAAAGTGATCCACACACACCCCAGGGCTGGGCTGAGCTGCTCCCCCTGCGCTGCACAGTCCTGCCAAGGCTGAGTTTTGTTAAGTGCTGTGTCCTCTGCTCTCCCTGCAGTGAAAGAGAAGCTACGCCTGGACCCCGACAGTGAAATCGCCACCACCGGGGTCCGAGTGTCCCTCATCTGTCCGGTGAGACCCTGCAGGCTCCTCGTGCAGTTGGAGTTTGGGTTGGAAGGGAGCTTAAAACCATGCAGTGACACCCCCTGCCACAGGGTGACACGTTCCCTGACACACCCTGACAGCTCCCACTGCCCCAGGCTGCTCCAGCCTGGCCTTGGGCACTGCCAGGGATCCAGGGGCAGCCCCAGCTGTGCCAGGGCCTGCCCACCCTCCCAGCCAGGAATTCCTTCCCAATATTCCCTCTGGGAAGCCACTCCCTGTGTCCTGTCCCTCCATCCCTTGTCCCCAGTCCCTCTCCAGCTCTCCTGGAGCCCCTTCAGGCACTGGAACCCCAGCTCTCCCAGTTTAACCCAGAACCAAGCAGCTCCAGCTCTGTTTTAGCCTGCTTTTGTCAAGAACCCAAACCATACTCCCAGAGCAGCTTTGCAAACTCCCAGATGTTTTTCCTTCTGGGGGGATCTGGGGGTTCCCTGCCAGGTGTCCTGGCTGATGCTCTGCTCTCTGCTCCCACAGCTGGTGAAGATGCGCCTGTCGGTGCCGTGCCGGGCCGAGACCTGTGCACACCTGCAGTGCTTTGATGCCGTCTTCTACCTACAGATGAATGAGAAAAAGCCCACATGGATGTGCCCTGTGTGTGACAAACCTGCCCCCTACGACCAGCTCATCATTGATGGGTGAGTTTTGCACCTCTCAGCTCTTTCCCCTTCCCCACTGGGTGCAGCATCCAGTTCTTGGTTGAAGTTCACTTTGAAACTGTTGAAAGTTTATTCTGCTGGTGCATAATATTCTGTTTTCAGGGTTTTGGTGTGTTAGAGCAAGTGGGAATGTGCTGGGGGGGAACAGGCTTGTGGTGCAGCATTTTTGGGGTGAGTTTGGAAGCAGCTTTGTGCCCCCAGATGCTGGGAGCCTTCTGTGGGCTGGGACCACTGACCAAGGACTGGTGGAACATCACACGTGGTTCCTGCCTGCTGGGAAATTATCTCCACCCTCATGGCTGTGTGATTGGCCTCCACTGCAGGTTCCCTCAAGAGCAGGGAGAGTCTGGGGTGATGTTTGGGGTGGCTCAGCTCCCCTGGCACAGGGAAGTGAGCAGACCAGTCTGTTCCAGCCTCACCGAGGACTCCTGCAGCGTCGCTGCCTTGTGGGCCCTGGGCAGATCCAGGAGCTGTGGCTTTCCAGGCAGCCTGGAGCAGCCTCAGCACAGATAACCTGTTTGCTTTGTCCCCTGGCCAACCCTGACAGGAAAATCCAGTTCCTTGGAGATCTCTGGCAGGGGGAGATGAAGGGGAAGCTGCGAGGGGTGGGACTGTGGAACCCACACGGGTCAGCCATGCCCGTGTCCTGCACGAGGAGCAGCAGGATGTCCCTGGGGAAGGCTCAGCAGACTTTTGTCCCTGCTCAGGGCTGGGTTTGATGCCAGTTCTGTTGGGTGAAATCCTTCCCAGATTCCCTGGAAGTGAGAAGAGGGAAGCTGGCACTCAGCTGGGTGCTGGGAGTCAGGAAAGAGCCCGAGGCTCCTGAGCAGGGAGGGAGGTGGTTGGTCAGGTCTGGGATCCTCAGGGCCTTGTCAGCTTTTTGGGAGCTGCAGCTTGGTGGTTGCTGTGCTGGTGATGGGATTGGCTGTGGGAACAATTCCTACAGGAGCTGGGGAAAGCTGAAACTCTCCCACTGGGGTGCCACAAAGTTTTCCTGGCCTTGGAAGTCTTTCCACTGGGAGTTCTCCTTCCTCCTGAAGGAAAGTGCTCAAGTCCAGGAGGGAGTGAGGCCTGGCAGAGCAGCATTTCCAAATAAACATCCCAGGCAAACGCTGGGACACAGGGAATGTAGCAAATCCCCAGTTTCTCTGGAATCAGGGCCTCATTCCAGGTGTATTTTCATGGATTCATGGTGTTCCTGATACAGGAATGTTGTTCTGGTGTCTGTTGTGGAGATTTGGGAAATAAAACCAGGAAGGAAGGGAAGTGCTGCTGGTTGGATTGCTGAGTTCCCAGTGCCAAAGGATCTCTCACCTTTTGCTAAATCCTTGCTGGGGATGTCCCTGGGGATGGGGCAGCAGCCTCCTGCCTGGAAGCAGTGCCTGGGAAACTGGGTGAAGAGGCAAAGCTGTCTTTAATTGCAGCTAATTAAGCTGGTAGTTGATGATTTGGGTGCACGGACAGGAAGGGCTGGGATGGATTTGCACAGTCAGAACCTGCCCTGGTTTTATGGGGAATAAAGTCCGTGGCTCCAAGGGCTCCCAGCTCAGGAGCCAGCAGCAGGTTCCTTTTGGCTCCAGGGTCACTGCACACACCCTGCTGATTGCCAGGGCTGTGCCAGCTCCTCCTGTCCCCTCTGCAGGCTCCTGTCCAAGATCCTGACAGAATGTGAAGATGCAGATGAGATCGAGTACCTGGTGGATGGCTCCTGGTGCCCCATCCGAGCCGAGAAGGAGCGGAGCTGCAGCCCTCAGTGTCCCATCCTGGTTCTAGGTGAGAAAGGCTGGAAACCCTGGGGGAAATCACATAATTGCAGCATGGCTTGGGTTGGAAGGGACCTGCAGGATCATCCAGTCCCTCCCCCTGCCATGGTAGGGACACCTCCCACTGTCCCAGGCTGCTCCAAGCCCTGTCCAGCCTGGCCTTGGGCACTGCCAGGGATCCAGGGGCAGCCACAGCAGCTCTGGGCACCTGGGCCAGGCCCTCAGCTCCCTCACAAGGAAGAATTTCTCCCCAATATTCCCTCTGGCTGTGGAAGCCACTCCCTGTGTCCTGTCCCTCCATGCCTTGTCCCCAGTCCCTCTCCAGCTCTCCTGGAGCCCCTTTAGGCTCTGAGCTCTCCCTGGAGCCTTCCCTTGTCCAGGCTGACCAGCCAGGAGTGCTGGATGCTTCCCTGAGCTGGGCAGGGGTGGTTTCAGCTCCTCCTCTCTGTGCCAGGCTCCTCGGAGGTGAACGGGCTCCTGGCCACCCCCAACGGCACCGGCGAGAACGGCAAAGCCCCGGCGGACGTTGTGGATTTAACACTGGACAGCTCATCCTCGGAGGAGGACGAGGAGGAGGATGAGGAGGAGGATGATGATGATGAGGGACCCCAGCCCAAACGACGCTGCTCTTACGAGAAAGGTTTAGTCTCTGCCTGCTGACTGCAGCCACGGCTCGGAATTCCCAACGGACAGACTTGAATACTCTGGTGCTTATTAAACTGGAGGAGGGGGAGAACGTCCTCTCCCACCTCATCTCCCTCCCTCCCTCATCTCCTGTGACTTTCCTATTCCAAATTACTCATTAAAACGAGAGAAAAAAGAAAAAAAAAAAAAAAAAAACAAAAAACGACACAAACAAAACAAAAAACAAAAACCATTGAGCTGCTTCTTGGTTGGAAAACGACCCCACTCAGAGCCTGACCCTGAACTGGAGCCTGAAGTAAAGAAAGTGTCTTAAGCCAGGCAGGATCCTCCCTCACCTGGATCCCGGGATCGGGGGAGCTCCCCTGCACACCTCCAGGACACCCACCCCTGCATCTCCAAAGCCGTGTGCAGTTTGATCCTCTTGTTAATTAACCATTCCTTAATTAATCTAAAGGTTTTGCTGGACGTGTGAGTCCGGGGCAGGGCGGGAGGGGGGGCGGGGAGGGCTCTGGGGGGGGTTGGATAACCCAGAGAGGATAGAGGGGGGGTTTGTAGGGGTGGGGCTGGGGGCATGGGGTGCCGGGGGTGAGATGTCCGGTTGGAAGTGGCACTGTTCTAGCTCAGAGCTCCAGCAGCTCTGCACCTCATGTAAAGAGACACGTTTGGAATTTTAACCTAATCCCAAGGGAAGTGTAGAGATTTGTGCAGTAGTGACTCGTTTTAGTTGAGCAGAAGCCATGGGGGGGGTGGGGGGTGGGAGGGGGGGGCTCGAACCACAGATCTGTTGTATTTTTGAAGTGCAATAACTTTGGTGTTTTTGAAGACTGACAAGGGCTGCGCATTCCCTTTTCGTTGAGGTTGGTTCTGGAGGCGGCGACCGTGACCTGCAGGGACACCCCCAGGCCTGGGGACAGGGACCTGCAGGGACACCCCCACTGACCTGCAGGCCACCCCCACACCTGGGCACACCTGGCACCATGAGCAGGAGCAGGGCAGGGGGGTCCTTCCAGAAAATGCCGGGTGGGGGAATCTCAGTTTTTAGCCAACTACCTCGGTAACTCCAATTCAGGTTTCTTTGAGTCCCGAGCCCGTCGAGGGCGGGGCCCGGGCGCTGCCGCCGCTCCGGCCCCTCCACTTCTCTGTCCCAGCCTTTGGCCCCAGAGCCAAAGCTCCTCCTGTGCTCTTTGGTGGCAAAACGTTGTTGCTTTTGAGTTTGCGAAGCGTCACCTTTTTGACTTTGTCTTGGAGAGTTTCTGTCCCGGCCTCTGCGTCAGCTCTGCTGTTCCTACGGGCTCCTCCCGGCTCTGGTTTGCTGTGGACCTCGCTGGCTTTTCCCCCTGGAGCTCAGGAGAACCCGGCAGGGAGCTGGCCCTGCCCCTGGGCTGGGTGAGGAGCAGGGGCCGTGTCCCTGTGCCCGGTGCTGGCCTGAGACCCCCGAGGGTCTTGGTGTTGCTGGGCACTGCCAGACCCCAACCCTCCATCCTCCCCTCAGGTACCCCAAACCCTCCATCCTTCCTTCATCCTCCCCTCAGGGTACCCCAAACCCTCCATCCTTCCTTCATCCTCCCCTCAGGGTACCCCAAACCCTCCATCCTTCCTTCATCCTCCCCTCAGGGTACCCCAAACCCTCCATCCTCCCTTTATCCTCCCCTCAGGTACCCCAAACCCTCCATCCTCCCTTCATCCTCCCCTCAGGTACCCCAAACCCTCCATCCTCCCTTCATCCTCCCCTCAGGGTACCCCAAACCCTCCATCCTCCCTTCATCCTCCCCTCAGGTACCCCAAACCCTCCATCCTCCATCCTCCCCTCAGGTACCCCAAACCCTCCATCCCTCACCCCAGCAGCCAGGGGGGCACAGAGAGGGGGTTCTTGGTGCCTTTCCCAGCACTTCCCCCTCACTCCAGAGAATTCCACACGTGGCCAATCCCACCTGGAGGGAAAAGCCCCCGAGGTCCAGCCAGAGCTGCCCTAAATCCTCGTTGGCCACTTGCCCAAAAGCAAAGACCCCTCTCCCCAGTGAGGAGGGGTCCCCTGCCAGCTCGGGGGCTCCTCTCCCAAACCCCCATCTCCCAGATGGGGTGGGGGTCCCTGAGCCCCTGTGGGAGGGGGATTCTCCCCTCCTGCCTGGCTGGGTTTTGTCTGCAGGCCTGGAATGGGGAGGGCTGGGGATCAAAGCCCCCTTTGGCCAGGCCGGGCAGGGGGACCCGGAGCAGCTCCTGCTCCCTCTCCCACAGGGACACTGCACCCCTTGGCCCCAGGCTTTGCTTTTCCTTCTCTTTCCTGGCTGTAAGCAATATGTTTTCAGGTTGAAACGGGGGTAGGGGTGGGAAAAGGGGGATGAAAACAACTGACAAAAACCCGGGTAGAGCTCCCAGATTAATTTTACTGTACAAAGTTCTGTGCTCGCGGCCCTGGCTGCACAGTAGCTTTAGAGTCCAGTTGTTTTCCTAATATTTTTTATTCTAATTTAATTGCTTTTAAATCTTCCAGGCCAAGCAACTGTTTGGAAACACCATGCTTGTTTTAGTGCTTTCTGTTGGAGTTGGCCAGCTCTTCCTGTACATATGTTGGTTTTATTTTTTTTTTCTTATATCCTGTTTTTTTTTTTCTTTGTTTTGTAAAGAGAAGAAAAAAAAAAAAACAAACAAAAAAAAAGAAAATTATTTTTCTTTCCCTCAGTACACATTCTTCAAATTATAGTGTTTGTTAAATAAAATGAAAGATTTACATTTAATTCTGTGTTGGCTTGTTGGGATTTCTCACCCCAGGATCTCACTGGGAGTCTCCAGGATCTTCTCCCAGGGGGTCCCAAGGATCTCACCCAGGATTTTTCCAGGGAAAATCTTCCCACAGGGCCTCCCCAGCCTTCCTGGGGTCACCAGGAGCTTCCCTGGGATCTCCCCCAGGCTCCAGATCTCTCCAGAGGGTCCCCAGCATCACGCCCAGCTCACCCCAAAATGAGACCTGGGGGTTTTCATGCATGGCGGGAGGGTCCTGGACATCCCAGGGTCTCCAGGATCACCCCAAAGAGAGCCTGGAGGGTTCTGGTTCAACCCCCACCCCCTCCAGCTTCTCCCCCGGGTTTTGGGGGGCAGCCGGACCCCCGGGCACCCCCCGGCCCCGTCCCCACGGGCACCTCCTCGGTGCCACTTTGAATTCCTCCACCTCCAGCGGATTAATCATTTTATTTATGAGGCTTAAGGGCCCAAATCCCGTTAAAGCCGGGGCTTTGCCAGATAAACAGCCCGCTTTGGGGGCAGCGCGTTTGTGAAAACACAATTAGCAAACCCTGTAATCTGCACTAATTACCGGGCCATGAGCGCCGGCACTCGCCGGCAGCACCTGCACCATGGGGGACACGGGGGACACCGCCGGGGACACGGGCGGGGATGCGGCAGCTGCGCCCCGGCGCCCGCCCGGAGCCTCCTTCACCATCGAGTACCTTCTGTCGGGCCGGGGCGCTGGGGCCGCCCCCAGCCCGGAGCCCCCCGGGCCGAGCCCCCCGGGCGCCCCCCGGGCCCCGCCGGAGCCCGGGGACAAACCGGCCCAGTCCTACATCGCCCTCATCTCCACCGCCATCCTCTCGTCCCCCGAGAAGAAGCTGCTGCTGTCCGACATCTACCAGTGGATCATGGACAACTACCCCTACTTCAAGAACAAGGTCAGGGTTGTGGGGCCGGGAGCGTTTTCTGGGAATTTCCCCCGATTTCCAGGGTTTGGGGTGAGCGGTGGGGACTGGGCTGGGGAGCTGAGCCGGCCTCGCTGAGCCCGATCTGCCGGGAAATCCATCGGGGATCCCCCCCAGAGCTCGGCCCTGGCGGGGTCGGTGCCTCCATTGGGGGTGCCCCCATCGGGGCCGGCCGGTTCGTTGTCTCCGGGCTCGTTCCTGAGCCTGCCGGTGTCGGCTGCCTCCGATCCTCCGGGAGAGCGCCGGGGCCGCTGGCCGAGCCCAGCCGGCTTCTGCAGGGCTGGGGTGGGCACGGAGGGGCCGGGGGCTCGGCCTGAGTGACCCCTCCGGCCCTGAGTGACCCCTGTGGGCCTGGCTGACCCCTCCTGGCCTGAGCGACCCCTCCAGCCCTGACTGACCCCTCTGGGCCTGACTGACCCCTGTGGGCCTGAGTGACCCCTCTGCACCCAGGAGAAGAGCTGGCGCAACAGCGTCCGCCACAACCTGTCCCTTAACGAGTGCTTCGTCAAGGCCGGCCGCAGCGACAACGGCAAAGGCCATTTCTGGGCCATCCACCCGGCCAACCTGGAGGACTTCGCCAAGGGCGACTACCACCGGCGGCGGGCCCGGCGCCGCATCCGCAGGTCAGGGGCTGGGGGGCTCTGAGGGGCTCTGGGGGCTCTGAGGGCCCAGGGGGCTCTGAGGGGCCCAGGGAGCTCTGGGGGCTCTGAGGGGCTCTGGGGGGCTCTGAGGGGCTCAGGGAGCTCTGGGGGCTCTGAGGGGCCTGGGGGGCTCAGGGGGTCACCGAGGAGGGGTTTGGGTCTCGGCGCTGACCTCGCTGTGTCTCCCCTGCAGGGTGAACGTCGGCTACTTCCACCCCTACGCCCTGTACGGCCTCGGCTGCTGCTGCCCCTGCTGCCCCCCGGTGCCCCCCGGTGCCCCCCGGTGCCCCCTGCCCGAGCGGCCGCGCTGGGGCTGGGGGCGGCTGCCACTGCCCCGGGGCTCCGTGCCCGTCCTGCCCCGGGGCCCATTCCTGTGACACCCCCGGGGACAGCTCTGCGTGTGGCCGGTGTCCCCTCCTTCCCCGGGTCACCCCTGTGTGTGTCCCCTGTGTCACCAGTGCCACCAGGACAGGGCTCATTCCCGGGGTCTCCACATCCCCATCCCGTGTCCCCCCCCATGCTGTCACCCCACAGGACACCCCAGGATGGCACCGCTGTCCCCCCACTGCGAGGGGACACTGGGGACCCTTTGCCTTCACTCCCTAACAGAGCTTTCAACTGAGGCACGGCCTAAACTTGGACTGATCCCTCCCCAAACCCCCCTGGACACCCCCAAACCGGGGGTCCCCCAATCCGCCCCCCGCGCACGCTCAGGCACATATGGGGCTTAAACCCTGCAGCGGCTGCTCCTGCCCTAATTATTCCCTTACTAATTGTCCCTGACGCCCCTAATGAAAATCGCGGCTCCCAGGTGTTAAGTGGCATTAGGGCGTCTCGCTAAGAAAGACGACTCGGCCATAAATCCCGGGATAAAGCCCCAAAGCCCCGAACAAGGCAGATTATGACACAAATTAATCCCCTCCCCTCGGCCGTGCCCTCTGGGGGGGCCGGGCTGGCTCCTGCCCCCACACCCACATCGGGATTTGGGGGCATTTTGGGCCATTTTTGGGGGGTTTTGGGGGTGTGGGGTCACCCGTGCACCGCCCTGTCACGGTTTGAGGTGGCCCCATGGGGTTGGGGGGGTTTGGGGAGGGGGGACACCCCAAACGTGTCCCCTGAGGCTCCTTAAACCGCGGCCATCTGTCCCCAAACGCGATTAGGGTGCCCTGACCCCCCCTCAGCCCCCCCCGAGCGGCTTAATGGGGCCGGGGGTGCTGGGGGGGCGCTGGGGGGGGCGCTGGGCAGACTGGGAGGGTGGGACCCCCCCCCCTTTGCTGTTGTTCTGTAAGGGAGGGGGGCTTTGTTCCATTCGGGGAAACTGAGGCACAGCCACAGGTGGAGACAGAGCCCCCCCCATCTCAATCCCCTCCTCAGAGCAGCCCTGGGCACCCCAAAATGGGAGGAACATCCCCCAAAAATCTCCTATAGTAGTTCTGGAGCCCCCAAAAATCCCCTATGTAGTTCTGGAGCCCCCAAAGTAGGGGAAGCTCCTGCCCCCCCAAAAAAACCCTACAGTTCTGGACCCTCTGAAATAGGGGAAATCCCCCCAAAATACCCCCCACAACCTGGAAACACCCAAATCAGGGGAACTCCCCTAAAAAATCCCCTAAGGAGCCCTGGACATGCCCCAAATGGAGGAAATCCCCCCAAAATCTCCCCCATTCACAGCCCTGGACCCTCAAAACCCCAGGGAACCTCCAGCCCCGGCCCTGCTCCCCCTGCCAGGGGCTCCCCAGCCCCAAAACCAGCAAAAAACCCCTCAAATCATTAAAATCCCACCAAACCCCCCCAAAAAATAAGGGGGATGCCCCAAAAGAGAGCCAGCGCCCTCCATGCTCTCCTCCCCCAAGAAATCCAGCGGGCTCCGGGTGTATTTTTAATATATAGTTTATTTCTCTCTTTTTTTTTTTTTTTATTTTAAAGCCCCCCCCAAAGTGCAATTTTTATTATTTTAATTTTTTTTTGTCGTTTTTTGTCATAGCTTTTATTTTTTTTTTCCTCATCTCCCCCCACTTTATAAAGAACTATCAAAGTTACAATCTATGGAATGTCTTTTCTGTGCTTTATTTATTTTTTTTCATATATTTCTTTATATTTATTTTTTTTCTCTCTCTCTCTCTCTCTCTTCCTTTCCTCTCTCCTTTTCCTCCCTCCCACCCACCCCCGAGAAAATCCTCACCAAAAAAAACCAAAAAACCAAAAAAAAAAAATGGAAAAAACACATAAAAACCGCTGCAACCTTTGCGAGTGCTTGAAGATAAAGAATCTCTTTAATAGATTATATAGAAAGACGCAGGAAAAAAAAAAACAAAACAAAAAAAACACCAAAAAAGGGAAAAAAAAAAAAGAAAATAAAATTAATATTTATAATAAAGTGGCCCCACCTCGAGCATCCTTTGGGGTCCCCGGGCCGAGCTCGGTGTCCCCCCCGTCCCTGGGGACATTTCAGCTCTTGCTGTGTATATATATATATATATATATATAGAGATAGATAGATAGATAGATAATTTTATTATATAAAACACAATTTAATGCAGCATTTTGCCCCCTCCCCGCCCCAAAATTTCCGTCCCGTTTTGCTCTTTGTTTTTTGTTTCTCTTGATTGAAATTTAAATTTTTTTTTTCTTGTTGTGAATCCAAAAAAAAAAACCAAAACCCAACAAATTAGAAAATTTTAGAGAGAGAAATTCAGGGGGTTTTGTCTTGATTTATTATTAAATTATTAAATAGTTAAATTTAGGTGGGGGAGGGGGAATTGGGGCTGGGGGAGCTCTAAAGGGTTGGGGGGGCCCTAAAGGGGGGAGGATGAAGGAGAATTTTGGGGTGGGGAGGGGGAATCAGCCCTTTCCTGTGGAAAAATGAGAAATGAAACCCCTCCCGCTCAGTTTGGGGGGCAGGATTCCCCCCCAGAGCCCATTCTGGGGGAAAAAACCCCAAATTTGTCCCTTCCCAGCCCAGCAGGGGGTGCAGCCCCTCCCTTGGCACCCCCAGACCCCAAAGCCAGGATTAAACCTGGGCTGAGCCCCCCAAACCCAAATTAATCCCCCAAAATTGGGCTGAATCCCCCAAAACCCAAATTAATCCCCCAAAATTGGGCTGAATCCCCCAAAACCCAAATTAATCCCCCAAAATTGGGCTGAGCCCCCCAAAACCTGGGCTCTGCACCCCAAACCTGGATTAACCCCCATCAAACCCAGGCTGAGCCCCCCCAAACCTGGATGAATCCCCCAAAATTGGGCAGAATGCCCTCAAACCTGGATGAATCCCCCAAAATTGGGCTGAGCCCCCCCCCCAAACCTGGATGAATCCCCCAAAATTGGGCAGAATGCCCTCAAACCTGGATGAATCCCCCAAAATTGGGCTGAGCCCCCCAAACCTGGGCTGACCCCCACGGGGGGAGGTGGGATGGGGGAAGGAAAGGGGAGGACACACAAATTTCTTCCTCTTTAAAATAAAAAAAAAAAAATCCTTTTTTCCTATGTCCCCTTGCCCCTGCTTGGCTTTGATCCAAATTTTATTATTTAATCATTTATTATTATTAATAATAATAATAATAATAACTTTTATTATTATTCCTCTCTCTCCCTCTCTCTCTTCCCACCGTAACTCAGCACTTTCTTTGGCAACACTTTCATACCAACCTGGATTCAAAAAAGAAAAAAAAAAAAAGAAACAAAAACCAACTCAAACGAAATTAAAATTAATCAGAATAAAGACAAAAATCTCGATGCTGAGCTACGGGGGGGAAATTTTGGGGTGGGGGGTTTAAGGCGACGGGACAGGGACAATCCTGGGGGATTTGGAGCTTTTTTTTTTTTTTTTTTGCTTTTTCTTGATTTATTTTTAGTGCAAACTTCACCTTGTGCTAAAGTGTTGCCAGTGGGGGGGACAGGGGGGGACACGGGGACATCGCTGGGGGAATCCTGAGTCTGCTCCTCTCTCCTCTTCCTCCTTTGTGCTCTTTTTCCTTTTTTCCTTCTTTCTTCCCCTATTTTTCTCCCCTTGCCCTCCCCCCCAATTTATTCCTTCTTTTCTCATTTTTCCCACCCCCTTTTTTCCTTCTTTAATTTCTCATTTTTCCTTCTCCCCACCCCTTTCTTTCCCTTATTTTCCCTCTTGTATTTCTCCCCTCCAATTTCCTTTTCCCCCAGTTTTTCCTCTGTTTTTTTTATCAATCCCCCCTTTTTTTTTCCTTCCCCTCACTCTTTTTCCCCCTTTTTCCCCCCTTTCTCTGCACACCTGGGAGCTCCCACCCCCTTCACCCCTTCCTGGTGCTGCTTCCCCAGAGCCCCCAAAATTCCTTCGGGGTTGGGAAGGGGGAAGGAAAAGCAGCAGCGAGGGTGGGAAAACCCCAAAAACCAGGACAAGAGGAGCCACCACAACCCCGAGCACAACAGGAACCTCCACAAGTCTCTGTTTACAAATCCACACAAAGGAATTTTCTTTGCATATTCCCAAAAACCCGCAGCCAGTGCTGCCAGAGGGTTGGCCCCGCTCAGAGCCCCCCAATTTGGGATCTGACCCCTTCCCGGTGGGATTCGCTGCCCAGATCCCAAATCTCCTGCTCAGGGAGGGATGGGGATCCACAGGGACCTGGGATCCCCGTTTTCCTGCCCAAAGGGGGAACGGGAGGAACACAAATCCCTGGGATTTGGGATCCCTCCAGCTCCTTCCCAGGAAATCGCTGCCACATCCCTGGAGGGATCCAAACCCATGGGTTTGGACAAAACCCCAAAGCCAGCCTGGGCCTGGGTCCCTCCAGCACCTTCCCAGGGGGATTCCCTGCCCAGATCCCAATTTCCCAGCTCATATCCCAATTTCCCTAGGCAGATCCCAGTTTCCCTGCCCAGATCCCAATTTCCCTATCCAAATCCCAATTTCCCAGCTCATATCCCAATTTCCCTATGCAGATCCCAATTTCCCTCTCCAGATCCCAATTTCCCTATGCAGATCCCAATTTCCCTGTCCAAATCCCAATTTCCCAGCCCAAATCCCAATTCCCTGCTCAGATCCCAATTTCCCTCTCCAGATCCCAATACCCTTGCCTAGATCCCAATACCCTTGCCTAGATCCCAATTTCCCAGCTCATATCCTGAATTCCTTCTCCAGATCCCAATTCCCTGCTCAAATCCCAATTTCCCTGCCCAGATCCCAATTTCCCTCTCAAGATCCCAATTTCCCTATCCAAATCCCAATTTCCCTGCCCAGATCCCAGTTTCCCAGCTCATATCCCAATTTCCCTATCCAAATCCCAATTTCCCTGCCCAGATCCCAATTTCCCTATCCAAATCCCAATTTCCCAGCCCAGATCCCAGATCCCAGTTTCCCAGCTCATATCCCGATTTCCCTGCTCCAGGTGGGATTTTTTCCAAATCCACAGGGATCCCAACACCTCTGCGCTGGCACTGGCTAAAAAAACATCGAAAAAAATAAAATTATTTCTACAAAAAAATAATTTAAAAAAAAAACCAAAAACCCAAACAAACAAACAACCTCCTCAAGGCTGTGGGGAGCAGTGAGCGAGCCACAACCCCCAGGATTCCTGCCTAAAATTCAAGCTTCCATGGATTTTTTTTCTATTTAAAATTCCCGAGGGTCAGGGCATGTCACAGAACCTAATTAGCATCTTCCTCCCATCCTCCAATCTCACTTGGATTCTGCCTATATTTGTATTTTTTTCTAGGTTTTTTTGTTAAATATATATATATATATACACATTTTTTTTTCTTACAAAAATAAATTTAGGCTTTTTTTTAATAATATTTTTTTCTCCGTAGAAGTCTTTTTTTTTAAAGTTTTTTTTTTGACTTGTAAACATCTTGAATCTTGCTTTTTTTTTTAAATTAAGATAAAGTGAGCTCAAAGTACCCGTTCCATCGCAAAGTGCTAAGACTTCTTTGTTTTCTTTTTTTTTTTTTTTATTATTTTTAAGCTTTTTTTTTGGAATTTTTTATTGCTTTTTTTTGTTTTTCTGCATTAAATAAACATCCATCTCTTCCCCCAGCCCCACCACTCACCCCACCCCCAGCACACACTCCCCTCTCACTCCCTCTCCAAAATACATTCGGCCAAAACCTGCTCTTTGCTTTTTTTCTTTTGAAAGTAAAAACACCAAAAAAAAAAAAAAAAAAAAAAAAAAAAAACAAAAAAAAAAAAAAAAAAAAGAAAAAAACCGAAAAAACCAACAAAAAAATTAAAATAAAAGGAAGAGAATCTAAAAAGTGCTTTGAAAATAAAAGGGCTTAAAATCTCTCTGGTTTTTTACTCTTTTTTTTTTCTTCTTTTTTTTTTTAGCATTTAAAAATGTGCATTTAGAAAACAGGTGACCAACTCAAAGGTGCCTTTTCCCCCCCGAGGGTCGGGACCCGCCTCTCCAGCCATAGAGCATCTCTAGATATATATTTATATATAATTTTCTTTTCTTTTCTTTTTGGGAATGGGGCTGGGGGGGGGCAGGCTGCTCCCCCTCCCCAAAGGCCTCCTGCTCCTTTAGGGGAGACCCCAAAGAAACTTTTTGCCAAAGGGATTTGGAGGCGTTTTTGGGGCCGTGCTGGGGAGGGAAAAATTCCCTGGGGGATGGGGGGTGGGGGAAAAAAATTCCCTGGGGGGAGATTTGGGACCCCCCAGCCCCAAATTCTGCCGGCAGCGGGGGCTGGGCTGACTCAGGCACTTCCTGGGCACTGCGGGGTGGGGACGGCTGTGGGGACATGGGGAGGGACAGGGATGGACACAGGATGGACACAGGGATGGACACTGAACCCACGGCACGGCTGAGCCATCCCTGGTGTCCCCATCCTGGTGTCCCCATCCTGGTGTCCCCATCTCCAGCGTCCCCAGCCCCGGGTGCCCGACACAAACCCTGCCGAACCTGCTGCCCTCTCTCACATGATTTTTTTTAATTTTTTTTTTTTTTTAGGCAATTTTTCCAGCAATTTTTCCCCACCCGGAGCCCTCGCTGCCCGACTGAGCCTCGCACTCAGGGGGGGCTGGGGGGACAGACCCCAAATCCTGACCCCGATCTCCTGGGAAGGAGCCCCCGGCCCCCAAATCCCAAACCCCGCCCTGCCACAGCCCTTCCAACTCCTACCACTCCTTTTTTTTTTTCTATTTTTTCCTTTTTTTTTTTCTTAAATAGATCTCTCTCTGAAATAAGTTTTTTTTTCTTTTCTTTTTTCTTTTTTTTAAACATGTGTTTGGACACAAAATAAAGCTTTGGATTTACATGGAAGCTCTTTTCCATGCGACAGAGCCACTTTCCATCCCCACCTCGTGCTTCCCTAGCGTCCTTGCCTTTCCAAGAAAAGGTCCTTGGCTATGAGGGATCCTCGGGGGAGAGCCCCGCTTACGATGGGAAGATTGGAAAACGTTAATATAATATCTCTCTTTTTTTTTTTTTCTTTTTTTTGTAGCTTTTTTGGTTTTTTCCTTAAAAAAAAGGGAGAGAAACATCTTTTAAAGAGAAAAATCGGAGGAAAAGTACTAACTAGATTTTGTGACTTTGTTTGTTTTCAGGTTTCATCGTTTCATCGGTTGGGGTTGGTTTTATGGTGGTTTTTCTTGTTTTTCTTTTTTTTTTTTTTGGTTTAGGAGAGTCCTTGCTCATTACCCTCATCCGACCCTCCTGCTACATTCAATCCCGGCGCTTCGTTATTGGAATTCTCCTCAAAGTGCTGCTGCTGCTGCTGCTGCTCCTCGCTGCCCGTGGCCGTGTCCTCGGGCTCGGGGGCCGGGATGCTCCCGTCCTCCGTGGGCGTGGGGGGCATGGCCCCGCCGGCCTCCCTGACCCGCGGCTTGCGGCCCCTGCGCGACGGGATCCCGTTGCATCCATCTTTTTTAAGGTGCCTGTGCAGGTGGTCGGAGCGGACGAAAGTCTTGCAGCAGCTGTCGCACTGGTACGGCCGCAGCCCCGTGTGCACCCGCATGTGGTTCTTCAAGTCGTAGTTGTGGGCGAAGGCGGCCCCGCACTGCTGGCACAGGTAGGGCTTCTCCCCCGTGTGCTTCCGCATGTGCACCTTCAGCTTGTCCTGCCTGCGGGGACACACGGACACGTCAGGGACTGCGGGGAGGAGGTGACATGGGATGGGTGGCACTGGGAGGGGGCTGGCGCAGCTGGAGTGGGCATGGGCAGCAATACAGGGCTGGAACCAGGCTGAGCAGCTCCTGGTGTGGGGATGGGCATTGGAACGGGGCTGAGCAGCTCCTGGTGTGGGGATGGGCATTGGAACAGGGCTGAGCAGCTCTTAGTGTGGGCATGGGCATTGGAACAGGGCTGAGCAGCTCCTGGTGTGGTCATGGGCATTGGAACAGGGCTGAGCAGCTCCTCGTGTGGGGATGGGCATTGGAACGGGGCTGAGCAGCTCCTGGTGTGGGGATGGGCATTGGAACGGGGCTGAGCAGCTCCTGGTGTGGGGATGGGCATTGGAACGGGGCTGAGCAGTTCCTGGTGTGGGGATGGGCACTGGAACGGGGCTGAGCAGCTCTTGGTGTGGGGATGGGCATTGGAACGGGGCTGAGCAGCTCCTGGTGTGGGGATGGGCATTGGAACAGGGCTGAGCAGCTCTTAGTGTGGGCATGGGCATTGGAACTGGGCTGAGCAGCTCCTCGTGTGGGGGAGCAGCTCCTGGTGTGGGGATGGGCATTGGTGCTGGGCAGCTCCAGGTGTGAGGATGGACACTGGAATGGGGCTGAGCAGCTCCTGGTGTGGGGCTGAGCATCACCCAGTGCAGGGTGTGAGGGTAGGGTCACACACTGTCACATATGGGGTCACACAGTGCCCCATATGGGGTCTGAGCAGGGTTGTGGGGTCACACCCTGCCCAGCCCAGGCTGGTCACAGCTATGGGGTCACACATGGCTCATTCGGGGCCGGGCCAGGGGCCAGCAGGGCCACGTGAGCCATCGCTGCTTCCTGGAGGCAAAGCCAGCCCCGAGCACGTGGCCAAGCAGGGGAGCCCCCCTTCCCTCCCCAGCAGCTCCTGACCCTTCCCAAGGGATCCACCCCATTCCTGCATGGACCACTCAGATCTCCGCCCTGAACGTTCTCCCTTTACCCACAGGATCCCAAAAATCCTAAAGCTCCAGGGAAGGATCAAAGCCCCAAGGTCGTGTCCAGCTCTGAGTGACACACAAAGTGGCTTGTGAAATTAAAATCTGGCATTTTATAACCTCCCAAACTCTTCTCTTCTTTTATGGGAGCTGCTCCTCCCCCTGTGACCGCAGAGGAACCAGGAAACGCCAGGGAGCAAAAATCCCTGAGCAGGGCCGGGCTGGGTGGGGAACACCCGGCTGGAGCAGCCCCCTCCTCCTCCTGCCACACCCCAAACCCCCTCCCAGAGCCAGTCCCTCCCACCGAACGGGGAAGGCATTTGTTTCCCGTGGATGGGGAAGGAAAGCAAAGGAATAATAGGGAATAAATAATAGGGAATAAATAATATGGAATAAATAATATGGAATAAATGGAGCTCGGGGCATGGGAACAGCGATGCCAAGGACAGCTCCCTGACCCTGTCCAGGCTTCCCAAAGCTGCTGTGGGAAGAAGCAGGAGGATGTGTTTTGGCTGGAACCTGGTGGTTTAGAAAAGCAGCTTTTTTACAGGGGCCAGGCCCTCCTGGGAGCCAGCACGGAGCAGATCCTAATCCCATGGAATGGGAGCAGATCCTCATCCTACAGAATGGGAGCAGGGTTCCTCATCCCACAGAATGAGAGCAGGATGGAAAAATGATGAGGTGATCCCACCAACTCCCCCTCCCCACAAGTCCCTGTGCCTCCCCTCATCTCGCAGTGCCAGCAGCTGCCAGGGACCCTGTGGCATCTCCAGGGCCTGCAGTGCCCTGCATGGGGCACAGGGGGGGATGGCTGTGGGGTCGCTGTGGATGTCTATGGGGTGGCTCTGGGGTGGCTGTGGTGTCGCTGTGGATGGCTATGGGGTGGCTGGATGGCTATGGGGTGGCTGTGGATGGCTATAGGGTGGCTGTGGGGTCCCTGTGGGGTCGCTGTGGGATCAGCCCCGGCCCTGGAGCAGGGAGGTGCCGCGTGGCAGGGCCGGGGGAGCGGGGAGGGAGGGCTGGCACCCTGCCCCTGCCATTATCTGCATTCCTCAGCTCTCCAACGTGGGCTGGGCGCGGCCGGACCAGGGGAAGGGGCAGGACACGGCCTCCTGCCCCTCGGGCTGCGCCCCGGGCCCCGGGGATCCCACACGGATCCCACACGGGATGGAGCCCCCAAAGCACCAGGGGCCTGGAAGGGCCGGGGGAAGTGGCACAGTGGGAACATCTGGGCAGGCAGGGAAAGGGAAAAGGAGCAGGGAAAGGGAAGGAAAAGGGACGGGAGCAGGGAAGGGAGCAGGGAAAGAGAAGGGAAAAAGCAGAGAATGGGAAGGGAAAGGGAGCAAGGAAGAAACAGGGAAAGGGAGCAGGGAAAGGGAAAGACAAGGGAAAGGGAGCAGGGAAAGGGATCAGGGAAGGGAAGGGAGCAGCCCCCAGGCCGGGCAGCCCACGCTGCCCCTCGCAGGGCCAGGGCTGCTCCAGGCTGGGACCCAGGCCCAGCCCCACAGAGCCGGGGAGAGGAGGCGGCGCCCGGGCACAGACTGGAGTGAACCGGAGCAGCCCAAACAATGTCCCCTTTCTTTGGTGCTCCCGTGGCCCAGGCAGGGAGCAGAGCAGCCCTGATTAGGAACGGGGCCGTGGCAAACGCCCCCGGGAGCTGCACCGGGGCTGCAGAGCTTGCTCTGCCAAGGACACGAGTGGGCTCCGACCTCCCTCCAACCCAGCCACGGCCACCTCAGCCATGCCATGGGCCATGCCCAAACCATTCCCCTGCTCCTGCCTCGATGGACAGACCAAGAGCTGCAGCTCTGTTTCCCCATCATGTCAGGCTTCCAGCAGAGCTCAGCACGTCAGGACAGCAGGATGGTGGCACTGGCCATTGAGCCAGGCCCCTTGAGATAGCTCAAGTGTCACACCCCCAAACTGCTCCCTGGAAAACTCTGGCCTCCAGCCCCAACTCACCAGTCAGGATGGAAATGAGTTGAGCAGAGAGATAAAATCGCCCAGGACCAGCCCTGGGCTGGCTCCCTGGGTGAGGGGAGGGCCAGGTTTAGGTGCAGCCCCTGGGTTTGGGTGCAGCCCCAGGTCTGTGTGCAGCCCCCCGGCCCAGCCGTACCTGGTGAATCTGACGTTGCAGATGTTGCACTCGTAGGGCTTCTCCCCGGTGTGGGTGCGGATGTGGCGCGGCAGCTTCCCGGCGCCCTGGATCACCTTCTCGCAGATGGGGCACTTCTGGAATGCTTTCGCCCTGATCTTCTTCTCCACCTTCTGCGACCAGGACGGGTACACGTCGCCCTCGCTGGAACTGCCGAAATATTTCAAGTAATAATCCATGACCCCGTCCTCGTCCTTGCGGTCGTCACCGTCGCCGAGCTGCTGCCGCCCCACCGAGTTGATCATCTGCTGGAGCAGGGCGCTGGCGGCCAGGTCATCCACCTCCCTGGCGTCGTCCTCCGTCTCCGTGCCCGTGGGGATGAAGCTGGGCGAGTCCCCGGCCTCCTGCGGGTCCAGGGGGCCCCTGGGGGTGCCCCCCTCCTCTTCTGCCGGGGTGGCCAGGCCGCGGCTGCTGTAATGTCCGTTCTGGGAAGGGGAGAACATCCCGCCGCTGACCGGCTCCTCGTCCTCGCGCTCCAGCCACATGGCCGGGTTGCTGTCGGGGTCACAGTCACTTGCCTTTGGTCTTTCGGTTGGGGTGGCTTGCGAGTAGAAGTCCAGGCCGTTGCAGTTCGACTCCTCCTCCTCCTCTTGGCCTCGGAAGTTCAGTCTCTGAAGGTCTCTCAACTCTGGGTTGGTCCACGGAAAGCTGCCTTGGTGGCCGTTCACGGGGTTGCTCTGGAAGAACTCCAGGTACTCTTTTGCTCTGAGATGGTTCCTCTGATCAATTTGATCTACTGTATCCATCTGGTCATTTTTGGCCAGAATCTTCCTCTCCAGGAGATCCGTGCAGACATCCCTGACGGCCGGGATCTCCAGCAGCGTGGCGGCGTTGAGGATGTCGTTGACGTTGGAAGTGCTGACGGTGAGGGTCGCGGTGTAGGCGAACTCCAGCAGCGCCGACAGGGCGTCCGCACTCACAAAGTCTATCTCATACACGTTCTGCTGGTCCACCACTAACCCTGAGGTGAAGAGCTTCTTGAAGTACTGGCTGCACGCTGCCAGGACGGAGCGGTGGGTGGGGAACTCCTGGCCTTCCACCAGGATGACCACGTCGCACAGCAGCCCGTTGTTCCTCTGCTCATTCAGGCTGCTGAGGATGTCGCTGCTGTGATCCGGGAACGGGATCCCTATGGGGCCGTCCACGCCACCCGCCATCTTCCAGGCTAAAGGCTGTGGGGAAGGAGGGCAAAGCCGTGAGTCAGAGCTTGGAGACATCGGGAGAATCCCCAAATTCCTGAGGGAAGCACCTGGCAGTGTGTCCCTGCGCCTCTCCCATCGTCCTGCCCGTCCTGTGCTTACCTGGCGAGGAGGAGGAGGAACAGAGGCCAGGTGCTCTCAAGAGAGAACAGCTGAATTAGCACGGATCCGGGCCAGAGCAGCAAGCCTTGGCAGGGAGCTGGCATCACCCAGCCAGGCAGCACCTGGAGCGGGCACAGCTGTGCCCAGCGTGAGGCCACAGCAGCCTGAGCCTCCCCAGTGCATCCCAGTGCATCCCTGGGGGCATCTCCCAGTCCCATTCCTGCTGGGAAGGTCCCCAGCTCAATGGTGTCACCGCTGGGAACACCATTCCCATCACTCATCCCTGGCTGCCAGCGCCCCTGGAGAGATGTGGGCAGGGAATATCCTCTGGGAAGGGCAGGGAGAGGGAGCCCCGGCCTCCCCACGCTGCTGCTGCTGCAGGTGTTTGACAGAGCAGAGCTGATCCCTGGAAGCTGAGGCAGCTCCTGCTCCTTCCTGGGAGCAGGAGAGAGGAAAGGACACTGGGATCACCAAGTGCCAGCACCAGACCCAAATCTTGGACAGGTTCCAGCAGAAGCAGCAGCTCTTCCCAATGCCAAGGGTTTGTTTGGGACAAGATAAATAAATAAAGTCACTCCTGACACATCCACTTGACTCCAAAGGCTGGAAAAACCCAGCCTTTGCTGGGAAATGGGCACTGGGGCCTGACTGTAGCCTGAGCAGCCCCTAATTCTCCCACAATCCCAGAAATTAGGAATAACATTTCCCTCCTGTCCATCTCAAGCAGCAAATCCACACGCTCCTTGAAGCAGCGATGCCTTTGCTGGAAAATCAATGTAATTCCCCCATCCCAAGCACTGGGATCAGCAGGAGCCAAGAAATCCACGCACAAACCGGTCCAAAAATCACCCCAGCACAAGGCTGGAGTATCCAGGTTCCTGACTTCCAGATGGGGAAACTGAGGCACGGCGGGACGTGGGCCTGTCCCAGGCCACGGGGGGACGGATGAGTCAGGATGGATCCAGAACAGGAATAATTATTCAGGAAGCAACTCCCAGCCCCGGGTCCCAGCACGGAGCAGGAGCCCAGGTTGCACAACTCCGGCTTCCCCCACCCACCCCCGGCCTCCTCAGTAGTTTTCCATATTTACTTA
This sequence comes from Camarhynchus parvulus, assembly GCF_901933205.1. NCBI lineage: Eukaryota > Metazoa > Chordata > Aves > Passeriformes > Thraupidae > Camarhynchus > Camarhynchus parvulus. The sequence goes on from NC_044598.1 coordinate 959,904, forward strand.
TTTTTGAAACGTTTTGTTAAGCCCAGAAAATAAGTTTAACTTTGGCACCTTCCTGTTTTATACAGAGAAAAGGCAGGAGAAGGCAGGTCTGGAGCAAATCCCTGGATAACCAACAGCAGGAGGACACCAGGATTCAGCTCCCAGCAGGAACGGGATGGGGGTGAGGAGGAGGAGGAGGGAGGACCTGGGGGGCTGGATGTGCAGGGCAGGCACCGGTCCTGCCACCAACACCAAACACCAAAGCCAGGCGGCTTCCTGAGACTCCTGGGATCAACTCCAGAGCCACCTCCTGAGCTCCAGGCTTTGACCTTTAAACCCTAATTTCATGATTTTTTACATCAGGGAGGAAAGGGCTGTTCGGTGGCACCACTCCACACTGAGCCCTGGCTTCAGGTGTGACCTTGGGCAAGGTCACCCCATCCCAGGGGATCCCAGGGGATCCTGAGCTGGGGTTCCAGGGCAAGGTCACCCCATCCCAGGGGATCCCAGGGGATCCTGAGCTGGGGTTCCAGGGAGGCTTTGCTGCCTCAGCCCCACTCCCACCAGGGCAGCTCCAGAGCTCCCCAAAACCTGACTGGAGCAGATCCCACATCCCTGCCAGCCCCAAAACCAGCACTGGAGCTTCCCCCTCTTCTTTCTCTCTACAAGAGATGCTTTACAAATGTTTTCCTCCCAAACCCAGTGAACTGGAGCTGCGTGCAGTGTCTGGAAGCTGCGGGCAGGGGTCCTGAGGGAGCTGTGTCTGTCCCCCACACAGCCCAGCTCTGAGGAGCAGCCAGACAAGGTCCCCCCCAGCCTGGGGGCTGCGATAATCATCCCTACAGTGTGGGAATGGCTGCAGGGTCATGAGACTGCCACTGGAGCCTGCTCCAACTCGGCCACCCCGCACACAACACGGCCTTTGTGTCCCACGGCCGCGGTGGCCGGGGATGGTGGGGGCAAAGGGGGCGTCCTGAGCCCCCCAGGAATGGGTTCAGGGCCTGGATGCTCCAGCCACATCTGGAGACTGAGTCCTTACAACATCGCCCCCATTCCCTTTCCAACAGCTTAGGGATTGCCAATGGGAAACGGAGCGTTCCAAAGGATGGATTTGGGGTTTTGGGAACTTCTTGAGTCTTTGTGAGGTGGGTGACTCAAAAGATGCTCCAAGCACCCCAAATCCACTGTTTGCTCATGGCACCAGGGCTCAAGGCCACGATGGAATGGGCAAAATCCACTTGGGAATGTGCTGAAGCCAGGTGACAAGTGACAAAAGCCGCTGGCACAACCACAGCTCGTCCCTCCCTGGCAAGGCAAGCTCTGAATGGGCCACCAAGGGGGAGCCTCAACTACTGACCTGAATTTCCCAGCAGCTCCATTCTCTCCCTGTCTGCCTGGGCTGTTCCAGGTCCCTGGCCCAGACTGGGTGGCTCTGCAGGGCTCTGAGGTGCCACATTTCACCCCAAAAGTGGCGCTGGGGGAGAAGTTTGGGAATGGCCCAACTGAGAGGGAACCATCGAGGTGAAATACAGCCCGTGAGGAAGAGGGGTTGGAGCAACAGCAGAGCCCTCCAGGTGATTTAGGAACATCATTGACAGCCCTGGTGGGACTCCCTGTGCAGCCCCAACCCTGCTTCCAAAACCCCAACACAGCGGAGCTGTGGCTATTCCAGCTCCACAGGTCAGCCTGGCACACACAGGCAGGAAAAATGTCATTTTTTGGGTGGTGAACGGGAGTGAGCGAAGTTCTGCACCTCCCTGAGCTGATGTTCCACATCCAGCTGATTCCCCATCGCCTTTGCACGCTGCTCCTCAACACTGAAATGGAATTCCTGAGGTTGGAAAAGCCCTCCAGGATCACTGGGTCCCACCTTGTCCCCAGCCCAGTGCCACCTCCAGGGTTGGGGACTCCCTGGGCAGCCCCTGACAATGTCCAATCATTCTTTCCACGCAGAAATTGTCCCAATATCCACCCTGAACCCGCCCTGGTGCAACTCAAGGCTGTTCCCTCTTGTCCTGCTGTCCCGTGGGAGCAGAACCTGACCCCTCCTGGCTGTCCCCCCAGTCAGGAGCTGTGCAGAGCCACAAGGTCACTCCTGAGCCTCCCCAGCTCCCTCAGATGTTTTCCAGACTCTTCCCAGCTCCATTCCCTGGGCTCACTCCAGCCCCTCTGTGTCCTTCTCACAGTGAGGGGCCAAAGCAGGACACAGCAGCCGAGCTCTGACCTCAGCACCCAGTGATTTTATTTTCTTTTTTTAAACTCAATTTCTCACCTCTCTCCTCCCAGACCCCCCCAGCCCACGAGCAGCACCCAGAGCTCACTGAAACCCCTGAGCTTGTGCTTCCCTCAGCAGGATGTCACCCAATCCCTCTCCTCCAGGAGCTCTGGAATTTGACATTTACATTCAAATGAGACGACCACATCAAGATGGGATCCCAACCAAAAGTGCTGACAAAACACCTCTTTAATTACCAGTTTTCCACAGAACCTCAGTAGTTGTTTTTCCTTTTCTCTTCACTTCTTTGCCTTAAAATTTAGAGGAAGCTGAGCAGTTTGGGAGGGCTCAGGAACACCCAGGTGGGAACAGGGAACAGCCAATGCTCTCTATGTGCTCTAATCCGGAAAAGATCCCAAAACCTTCCAAAGGCAGAGGTGCCGCCCTCTGCAGCAGCACAGGTGAGAACTTGAGCAACACCTGGCACCTGCTCGGGGCAGAAGGGAGAATCAGCATCGCCCTTTCCATGCAGCACGAGGCAAAACGGCTTTGGGGAATTCTGCAATGCACACAGCAATGCAGTTTCCTGGGAAGAGCTGAGCTCTGGGAGGTGCCCGTGGATGCTGAGGCTGTGGGATGGAGAGGGACTTTGGACATGAGTGTGGAGGGACAGGCTAGGAGGGAATGGATCAAACTGACAGGGCAGGCTGAGAGGGGATATTGGGAGGGAATTCCCAGCGCAGCTGTGGCTGCCCCTGGATCCCTGGAAGTGTCCAAGGCCAGGCTGGAGCAGCCAGGGATACTGGAGGATGTCCCTGCCCACGGCAGGAATATTTAAGGTCCATCCAACCCAAACCATTCTGGAATTTGGGATGCTCAAGGTGCCCAAGGATCTCCAGTTGCTCTGGGATTTCTTGGAGCAAACACACATGACCAAGGCAGGGCAGCCATGGCAGCAGCACCAGAGGAGAATTATTAAAATAATGGTGCTTTACACCAAAAAAGCCACCACAGGGGCTGCTGATAATGATCCTTTACACAAAAAGCCATCCCAGGGGCTGCTGCCCAAGGCCCAAACATGACCCCAGCACCCCCCACCACCCTGCAGAAATAGGGCATTTCCCCTGGAACAGCTGCCACCCCACAAGTCCTTCCCTGTTCCCATTTAGGGACAGCCCATCCCAGTGCCCCTGTCCCTCTCCCAGCTCTGCCAGCCTGGCTGCAGGCAGCTCTGTGGCCACGGGGAGCAGAGGCAGAGCCTGTGCTGGGAGCAGCCCAGGACAGGCCCCAGCAGGTCCCACTCTGCCCAGGATCCACCCGAAACTGCACCGAGCCTCGGGACACACACCTCGCACTGCGGAGCTGGGAACGTGGCAGGGGAAGGGGAAGGTTCTGCCTGCCTGGGAGAAGTCACAATTCCAACCACAACACCGAGCCATGGACACTCAGCTGCTCCCGACAAGGAAATGTGCTGTCAGTGCCTTAGGGCCAAACTATCCCAATTATTTGGACCTGGAGAACCAGCTGGATGTTCCTGAGAGGAAGACCCTGCACATCAACAGAAGGAACTGCACTGTGGGAAAAATCAAGATTAAAAACCCCTCAGCCTGCTTTTATTTTAAATAGAACTACATTTTCAGTGGTGCAGTGGGAAGAAATCTTCGGTCTTGAGAAGGCAATGGAGTCGCCAATGGCAAAGAGTGAATCCCAGCTTTCTTCTGTCCTGCCTGGACACCCATCTGGGGTAACATGACCAAGATCATGCAGCTCTTGAAGTGAAGAGATTGGAGCAGAACCAGTGCCCTGCAAATATCTGTGGGCTGCTTTGGACAATCTGGCTCTGTTTCCCAAGCATGGGCACCCATCCCCTCCAGCCCCTGCCCAGCCCTTAACAGGGAAAAGCGACCACAGCCCTGGATTTGGGATGTGAGGAATGAGGAATGAGACTGAACCACACCAGGAGGGTTCAGCTGGTTCCCAAAGAGGCTCCAGATCACAACCCTGACTAAACCCTGCTCCAGGGGCTCCTCAGAGGGGTTGCATTGCTCTGGTCCTTCCAAAGATCAGAGCATCTCACTTCTTGTAGGGGTTTGGATGCTGGAATGCTGCTGCAAGAGCTCTGGAGACCTTCCAGTGCCTGAAGGGGCTCCAAGAGAGACAGGGAGGGATATGGAGGGACAAGACAAGGGGGAGTGGATTCAAACAGAGCAGGTTTAGATGGGATGTTGGGAAGGAATTCTTCCCTGTGAGGGTGGGGAGGGACTGGAATGGAATTCCAAGAGAAGCTGCGGCTGCTCCATCCCTGGCAGTGCCCAGGGCCAGGCTGGACAGGGCTTGGAGCAGCCTGGGACAGTGGAAGGTGACCCTGCCATGGCAGGGGTGGCACTGGATGGGCTTTGAGGTCCCTTCCACCCAAACCAGTCTGCGATGAGGCAAAGACTCCAATTCCAGGTGAAGTGCAAGAACACCTGAGATGTTCTGGCAGCTCCTGGGCTCCAGCAGCTCCCCTGCCCCAGCCCAACCTGACAGACTCGTGGTGAGACCAACACAGCCGGGCTGACCTGGCCAGGCCCCAGCTGCCAGGGAGCTTTTCCTCTCCTGCTCTCAAGGATGTGCCCACAATTCCAGGGAGGAATTCCTTCCTGATCTCCCATCCATCCCTGCCCTCATTTTGAAGCCATTTCCCCATTCCCCCTTCCCGCAGCACTCCAGGCCCAGGGAAGAAGCACCTAAAGCACTGCAGGAACAGCCAGGAAAGGAGAATCCCACATCCTGCAGCTTCTGGCAGGAAGAGCAACTGCTCCCACTCAAGTCTGGATGGGGCCCTAGGTCTGAACATCCCTCAGACCCTCCACGAGCATCCCAGGAACTGTAATGGAATAAAGCAGGAACCATGGAGGGACCACCATGGTGGGGCTGGAGGTCTGGGATCCCTCATCAGCGACAGGGAATTGTTGGGAATGCTGCTATGGAGCCACCAGGAAGAAAGGGGCTTGTTCCTCTTGGTTCTCCCAAACTGCCTGAGCTCCAGTGGTTTTCACATGCTGGCCCAGATGAGGCTGGACAAGCCAGGGGTGGAATTGTTCCAGTGGAAGGACAAATGTCACCAAGAACAGGCTCATCCCAAAGGCCTGGGCAAGACTCTGCATCTCCCAGGAATCCTGATGGTGCTCCCAGCGCCACGGCTCCCTCCCCAGGGATTCACCTCTGCAGCCCAGGCAGAGGGGGATGACCCAATGCCACATCCCACAGCTCCCTGGGATGGAACTGGGTTGGGATTTCCTTGCAGGGCACAGCACAGCTCCTGGGAAACTTCAGTTTCAGCTGCTGGCCAAGGGCAGGACGTGGATCCCAATGGTCAAGTGGCCAAACACCGGTGCTGTTCCAGAGCCTCCCCAGCTGCCACCCCCAGCCCTGACAGGACCAAACTCCTCTCACGTTGCAAGGTGAGCCTGAACTGGTTCCTCCACCCAGCCCTCCTTGCCAATTTTCTCCTTTGTCATCAGAGGCTGGATTTAATCCGGCAGGAATGTGCCTTTTAGCCCAGGGAGTCTCCCACCCGAGCTCTGGGTGTGAGGGTTATTTTGGGGTGAGAAGCTCCTCCATCCCCAGCACTGTCACTCTGCCTCAGCACAAAAGTCCATGGCACCAACTCTGTGTGCTGGGATTGTCCCCAGCAGCACCAACAGGTCACAGGAATTCCCCTGCACAGAGACAAAACAAACCTCAAACTGAGAGCTGCTCAAAGACCCTCAAGCCCTGCTCCAAACCCACCTCTGTTCCAACAACTCCCAGGCCTCCCTCAATCCTCAGGCTAAGCTGAGTCCACCTGAGCTCAGCCCAGAGCCCAGGAAGGCTGGATACCCTGGAACTCAAGGAAATTGTTTTGCTGCCCAAACAAACCCTTTTCACTGTGCCCCAGTGTGCCCACACTGCTGCAGGCCCTCCAACAGGTTCTGTCCCACCTGGCTCCTGTGGGAAAGCTCCCTGGTTTTGGGAGATTCTGGACAACACCAGGCCGTGGCTGAGCCAGCCAGAGCTCTCCAAAATACTTCAGAAAGTCTCAGGAGTTGCAGGGAAAAAGGGGAAGAAGTGCACAGAAAGCACGAGGCTGTGTGTGCTCCAGTGCTGGCTGCAGGAGCTGCTCTCTCCCAGGAGTTCTTTTCCAACCTGGGAGCCCTGGGAGCCTGGAGGCACCGGGATCCAGGCAGGAATAAGCAACTGCTTTCCAAAAAGGCAGCGTGGGGCCCCTTTGCAAGGGAGCAACTGAGGACTCCAAGCTTTAACCCCCGGCACGGCCCAGCTGCTCCAGGTTGGAGGACAACCAGAGCAGGTCACGCTTGGACACCCCCTCCCCTTCAGAGGCCAAAGCCTGTCCCCACTCCAGCCAAAATCCTCCCAAAGTCACTCCAGAGTTTCCTTGAGAAAAACCAATCTCATCCACCCCTTCACCCCACATTTGCCCTCTCCTGTCACAGCTCTCGTGGTCTCCTGAACTGAGAGAACCATAAAAACTGCTCAAACCCCAAATCCCCCCATTCCCACAGGTCCCAGACAGCATTTACCCCCTCCCTCCATGTTCCCCAGCACATCTGTCACATCTCTCCTGACTCCTGAACAGAGAGCCCTAAGAACTGCTCAAACCCCAAATCCCCCCATTCCCATTTGCTGCAGGAGCCCCCAAAGCTGTCCCCTGTCCCAGGACTGTCCCCCCACCACTCCTGACGCTCCCTGCCCGAGGCTCTGGCATCAATCTCATTGCCTCAAACAACACCTCGCAGACCTGTTGTTCTTTTCCACACTGGGAAATGGGGGAGGACAAAAAAAAAAAAAAAAGGGGAAGCAAATAAAAGAATAAGCCTGGAGTTTGGTGAGAGAGCAGGGCAGGGCAGCCCCTTATGTAATTCCCAGTTTGTGGATTAACAGACAGCTCGTCCCGCCATTCCCGGCTCCGGGGGATGACGAGCAAAAGCGAATCCCCGGAGCAAATGGGGCTTCATCAACCACGGATCTGCCTCCTTCCTTCCTGCCCTGCTGGGATGCACGGGGGGAATGCTGATCCCTCTCTGCTCTGCCTGTCGGGGCAGGAGGCTCCGGGAGCTGCAACCTGTAGCTACAAGCCCACCTCGGGCACCTTCCCAGCTCCAGCAAACAACGGGAAAAAAACTCATTTACTCACTGGTTCCCAGCGTGCCGGTGGGAAATAAGGAGGTGCACGAAGCAGGAAGGAAATGGGAGCAGGAGTGGAGTGAAGGGTGGGGAGGAGGGAGTTAAAACCCAGTGCTGGGAGCGGGCAGCATCCTCTGCTGTGGAGAAACCAGGCACAGGGACAGGTCCGGAGAGGGGCACGGGCTCCAGGTGGGCACAGGGGTGGGGAACAGGAGAATGATCCCGAGTTTGTGCCCAGGAGGATGCCAGCGTTCCAGCCGGTGGGCACAGGGTGGGGAACAGGAGGAGAACGACCCCGAGGGTGCTGGGATTTCATGCCCAGGAGGATGCCAGCGCTCCAGCCGGCCAGGCCAGCGCTGGCAGGTCACGTTCCCGGCTCTCTGGCCGCACATTTTTCCAGGGATGGGCGATGCCAGGGTGCTGGGAAGCCGCTGCTTGCCAGGGGATCTGCGGCTCATCCCACCGCCGTGCCCTTGGCTCCCACCTGCAGCCCCGGGGCAGCTCGCAGCAGTCTCCAGTTTCTCGCACCTCGTCGCACTAAGCCGAGCCCTATAGTTCCCTTGCACCTGCAGCCCGAGGCTGCTGCGGGACATCCCCGGCTCCCCGCGCCGGTGGGAACGAGCCCCACCGGGATCCGGCCCGGCCGTGCCACCGGAGCCGGCGGTGCCAGCGGGCGGGTGGGAAACTGAAACTGAGCGCACGGAAGGCGATACGGGCAGGGGGCTGGGCGAGGAACAATCGGCCCTGGCTGCTCTGAGAGGATCCCAGCGCCGGCCTGACCTCGTTTACTCCCGCTGACGTCCTCGCAGAGCTCCTGTGGGACGCTGCAGGCACAGGTACAGGGATGGACACAGCAGCAGTTGGGATCAAAGGGCCACGGGGCTGAGGATAAACGCTTCCCTTAGCCCAGACACTGCCTGTCTTCCTCCCTTTCCCTGAGTTCTACTCGTCAAAAGGCTTTTAATTACAGACTGGGACCGGTCTGCTCAAATTTGAGGTTAAGGCTGGTTGAGAGTGTAGTTAAAGCAACTGTTTATTGCCTGGACTAGGAGAGATAAGGAGCAGGGCTCTAATTGCTCGCCACACAAGCTCATCTTCCAAAAAACTCAGCATCCCGAGATGGGGAGAGAACCCTCAAGTGTCAGTTTAAATCAAGATTAAACCACAGTTCTCAAGCATTTAGACTCTGTCTCCAACACACACACGGGATTTTTAGGTGGGACACCTGCACGGGACTCGATCCTGCAGTTAAACCCCAGCACTCGATCCCAAAACAAGGTCTTGGAGGGAGACAGGAGCACCCAAACCACCAGAGAGCCTCGATGGCAGCATAAATTTCACCCCTCATTTGCGTCCCGTGCCCACATCCAAATTCCCACGCTGGGAGAACAACTGGAATTTTTAATTCTGCTTCCAAAAAGTCACCAAACACGAAGGGAGCCCGGCCGCCCTCACCGTGCCAAATTAATTCCACCCAGCTCCTCCACAGAGCAGAGCTCCTCATGAAGCCACAGCTAGAGATCTTCACCAGACACACGGCCACGAGATGAAATACGAGTGAAAAACGATTAATAATTAAAAAAAAAAAAAAGGCAGAGGAAGAGTTGCAGAGCAGCAAAGTGAGGAACTACTTTCATTCACCACCACATTTATTAAGAGCTCCTGCCTTGCAAAACCCTCCCTGGAGTTACTGAAGCAATTAAGGCTTGGTGGAAAAATCCCACCATCTCACCCGTGTTTGGGTTGCGCCTCTTCACTCCCTCTTTCACCAGAACAAGCCTAAACAGGGGCCAGAATGAATATCAAACAAGAAAGGCTCCTCTCTAATAAACTCCTCAGTTTCTCTTGGTCTCTCTTTTTTTCTTTTTTTTTTTAAAGAAGTTGAAATCCAACAACTCCAGCAAAACCATCAGAATTAAAGCCAGCCCAGCTCTTCCTGCTCAGCCTCCAGAAGAGCCCACACGCTGCAATTTCCAACCAGGACGGGCAGAATCCTTGAGAAATCACACAATTCCTTGAAAAACACCACCACCAACCACCCCAAACACTTTTGGAAAGCGCCACGATGACCTTTTAGCTCCGCTGCTACGCCGAGCACAACTTCAACCCTCATTAGGTTGTAAATTCTTCCAGGCAGAACCTTTCTCTCCCCGTGTCCATAAAACAGTTATTATATAAGTTATGGTTTCGATAGCCAGGACAACCAACAGCCCTGGGAACACGGCTGCTCTTGAACTGGGACGGCAGCAAACTCTCACCACCAAGAGTCCTTGAGCCCAAAGAAACTTTGGCTGCCCAAAGCCGAGGGTCTGCAGGAGCTCAGGGAACACGGAGAGCCAGGCAGGGGCCAGGCAGTCACGTCGGCTGGGCTCGTACAACAGGAACTGTCGCTTTCAGTGGAGGAACATTGGGATTCACACGTTCTGGTGCTGCTGCCGGAGTCCCAGGGCTTTCCATGGAATCATGGAATAACCTCAGCTGGAAGGGACCCACAGGGACCATCCCGCCCAGCCGCTGACCCTGCACAGACACCCCAAGAATCCCACCCTAAGAATGCTGTCCAGACGCTCCTGGAGCTCTGGCAGCCTCGGGGCCGGGGCTATTCCCTGGGGAATCTGTCCAGCACCCCACCACCCTCTGGAAAAAGAACCTTTTCCTGATCTCCAACCTCAGCCTCTCCTGATACAGCTTCACAAACCAACTTTTCCCACACGCCTGGAACAACACAGCCAAGGAACCCTGTCCCTGGCAGTGCCCGGCTGCCAGCCCACGGTCCCAGCGATGTGTCCGTGACTCTGTCCCGTCTCCAGCCCCACCAAGCACCGCTCCGAGGGGAAGAGGGCAGGGACCTTTGCCTGTGTCACGGGGGCCTCAGCACGGCACGGCGCTTTTGGGCACCTGACCGGAACCACCATGTCCAAACCCGAGCCCCGAGTGGGGGATGACGATGAGGAGGCAGTGCCGGCTCCCCGGGCACGCGGGGAATGTTTTGGCAGCACCGAGGGATGCTGCCCCTCACGCCGAGCCCTCGCCGCTGCGCAGTCCCGCGGGGGGAGAGGCTTATCCCGCCGGGCTCCTGCGGGCAGCAGCGCCCCAGCCCCGCGGGGGGATTATCACCGCGGCCCCCCCTGCCCGCAGCCGGCCGGGGGGAGATAAGGGACGGCCGAGGGGGGTAAAAACAACCCCGGGCGCGCAGGGCCGGAGCGGGGCGGGCAGGGCCGGGCCGGCGCCCCCCGGCCGCCAACGACCTTGGGGTGCGCGGGGACGGCCCGGCCCGACGCCCCCGCACGGGGCGGCCCCGGGGACCCCACCCATGACCGGCCTCCCCCCGCCGGCCCGGGCCGCCCCCCGCGGGGCCCACAGGGAGCCTTGGCCGGGCGCCACGACCCCACCCCTTCCCCCGGGCGGGCGGGCGCCGCAATGGAGGCCGGGGGAGGCGGGGGCGGGGGGCGCCGAGGGGAGGAGGGGGCGAGGTGTCGGTGGCGGCCCGCGCGGGGCGGCGGGGCGGGCGGGGGTCGCGGCGGGGCCGGGCCCGGGCGGGGGTCGCGGGCCCGGGCAGGGGGCCGCGCAGGCCCCGCCGCGCCCGTCCCCGGCCACCCCGCGCGGCGCCCGCCATTGGGCCGGGCGGCGGCGGGCGGGGCGGGCGCGCGGGGCGGAGGGCGCGCCCCGATTGGCCCCGCCCGCTGCCCATCAACACGCCTCCCGCTCGCCGCGCGCGCGGGGGCCGCCGGAAGCGCAGTCCGCTCGCCCACCGGCACCTGCGGCGCGGCGCCGCCGAGGGACTACAACTCCCGGCAACCCCCGCGCTCCACTCCCCCCCCTCCCCCCGCTCCCAACCCTTCCCCCTCCGCGACCCCCCAGCACGGCCCGGCCAAGTACAACGTATACGGAGGGGCGGAGGCGCCCCACCCCCCGCAACGGACCCAACCGACCCCTCCCCACCCCCCACTCCCCCCACCACCCCCGGGGAGGGGGAGGGTCAGGCCCGAACCACCCCCCCCCATGCGCGACCCCCCGCCAGCGCCCACCCCTCAGTTCCGTACCGGGCGGGGGCCGAGCGGTCCGGGCGAGCGGGCGGGCCGCGCCGTGCCGAGGCGGGCGGGCCGGGCCGTGCGGGCGGGCGGAGCAGGCTCTGGCCGCCCCGCGGAGACTGCTCGCCGAGGCCCGTATGCGGCTCCTTCCTGCTCCGGCCGGGGCCGCCCCGCTCTTAAAGGGGCCGCGCGCCGCCCCCCGCCCGCCGCCCCCGCGGGGCGCAGCCGCCTCCGGCCGGGGGGGGGCGCAGCGCGGGGGGGGCGCGGCCGGGGGAGACCCCAGGGGGGACCCCGCGGACCCCCCCCCAGCGCGGGACAGCGCGAGCCGGAGCCACGCGTGTCGCACGGTGTCACCTCCCCCCCGGGAGTGTCACACACACGGACCCCAGACCCACACGTGTCGCACGGCGTCACCTCTTCCCCAGTCAGTGTCACACAGACCCCAGACCCACACGAGTCACTCGGTGTCACCTCCCCCCTCCTGTCAGTGACTCGTCAGTGACTGTCAGTGACTCCCCCAGACCCACTCGTGTCCCCACTGGGCCACCCCCAGGTCCCGTCTGGGTCACCCTGCCCACGGGTCACCCTGGTGTCCCCCAGACCCCCTCGTGTCACCCCCCGGGGCACCTTCAGCGGCCCCAAACCCACTCGTGTCCCCACTCTGAGCCCCTTGGGGTCACCCTGCTCACCTGTCACCCCCTGGAGCCCCTCTGTGTCCCCAAACCCACGGGTGTCACCCCACGGGTGTCACCCCTCGGGGTCACCCTTTATGCTCCCCACCCCCAAAGCCACTCGTGTCACCCCTCGGGTCACCTCACGCACGAGTCACCCCCTTCCCGCGCCCCCAGACCCACGTGTGTCCCCACAGGTCACCTCCCCGTCCCCCCAAACCCACTCGGGTCCCCCCCACGGCCACCTCCCCGCGTCACCCCACCCTGGCGTCACCTCCCCACGCCCCCCGCCCCACGATGTCCCTCCCAGGTCACCTCCCCGAGCCACCACGTGCCACCCTCGGTGTCCCCAATGTCCCCCCAGCCCCTCCCTGCCACTCGTGTCCCCCCCCGGCCGCTGGGGGAAGGGGACACGGAGCCCAAGGTCACGGTGGGCTCGGAGCCAGCCTGGCAAGGCCGGGAGCAGCCCGGGCCGCGGGCCCGCCCGGGGGGGACACGGGGACACGGCCGGGCTGTCCCCACCCGGGCGGGGCCGGGCCGCCCCCAGCCCGGCTCCCGGAATTCCAGCGCCTTCCCGGCCCCGGCCGCGGGAAAAGGGAAAATTTCGGGTGCATTTGGAATTCCTGGTCACTGGGGGGTTTGAGTTCATTAAAGGAAAAGAAAGCGAGAAAAGCGAAGCTTTGACCGACACCCCCCCCCTTCCCCCCTCCGGGGGTCCCGTTCCACGCTGCGATTTCCCCTTTTCCCCCTTTTTCCCCTTAAATAACCCCGGCTCAGCTCCCCGCCCGCCCCTCACCCTTCCCCCGCCCCCGGGGGTGGTTTTGGGGCGGTTTTAGGGGGGTTTTGGGTCATTAACCCCATTGAGCGGGTGGGGAAACTGAGGCAGGACGGGGAAGCACGGCTGGGGGTGGGGATTGAGGGGTCCCCGAACCCCCAAACGGAGCGGGGGAGGCTCGGGGAGGTTTTGGGGTGGGGTTTGGGGCGTGGGGGCTGCAGCCCGGCCCTGCCGTGGCCCAGCAGCCCCAGCTCCCGGCTGCTTTCGCTTTCCCCTGCACGCCCGGGGCACGCCCGGGGGGCCCCCCAAAATATCAACCCCCAGAGTGCCCCCCTGCACCGAGACCCCCCAAAATCAGCTGTGGAACCCCTCCCATGAGGGTGTTTGGAGGCAGAACCCCAACTCCCCCCATTGTGCCCCACAAACCGAACAAGGGTTGGGGATCCCCCCTTTGCCAGCCTGGCTGGGCACCCCCAATTCCTCCCTGCACCCCCAAAATCCCGCTGTGGCACCAGGGCCGTGGTCACCCCCACCCTGGGGACCCCCCCCAATTCCCAGCTGGCACCACCAAACCTGGCACAGCTCCCAGGGGTGCAGTGAGTCCATCCTGGGGCACCCCAGAGCCCTGGGGGACCCCAAAACACCGGGAAAAAACAAACCAGGACCCCCCAAAGCAGCACCACGGGAGCCTGGAGTCAGGGACCACAGCATGACACCCCAAAAAATGTCCCAGAAGGAGCCTGGAGTCAGGGACCATGGCATGGGACCCCCAAAAATGTCCCAGAAGGAGCCTGGAGTTAGGGACCATGGCACCGTGGGACCCCAAAAAATGTCCCAGAAGGAGCCTGGAATTAGGGATGGCACCGTGGCACCTCCCAAAGTGCCACTGCAGGAGCCTGGAATTAGGGATGGCACCGTGCTGGTGTCACCCCAAGCCCCTCCATCATTCACAGCCCCAAAAACTGCAAAATATTTTCCCATTTTGGGCCAAATTTTGGTTGTTTTTTTTTTTCCCGCTTCACCCAGCTCCTGCTCACCCCAAGTATTTTTCACCCCTAAATATTTTTCACCCCCCCAGATATTTCCAACCAGATTTAGGTCCTTGGATCCCACATCCATCCCGCCCGGAGCTGCCTCGTGCCGGGATCATTCCGGTGTCTCCGGCTCCCACTGGAGGCAGCAGTGGCCAGCAGTGGCCAGCACAGCCCAGGGAGAGCCACCAGAGCTCCCGGGGGCAGCACTCCCGGCTGGAATTCCGGCTCCAAAGGGGTTAAACCCACCCGGGCCACAACCGAGGAGAGAAACCACCTGGAAATGTAAAGTGCCGTTTATTTATTATTTCCCCCACCCGGACTCATCCATGATGAAAATATCGAGTTAAAAAAAAAAAAAAAATTAATTGCACCACCAAACTGCTCCATCCACGCTCTCCTCCTCATCATCCTCCTTTTCCTCCTCTTCCTCCTCCAAAACCCAGCACCAAAACCTATGGGAAATAGCCCAAAACTTGAGGAACCTTCCCTGCTTCCCACATTAAATAAGAGGCAAAATCCATCACATTGACCACCCCACGGCTCCAGGGGGGCTTGGCTGGGCACAGACCCCTCAAATCTGGAGTGTTCCCCCCAAAATTGGGGTGTTCCCCCAAAAAATTGGGTTGTCCTCTTTGGGGACGTGGTTGCCCTGTGGGTTGGCCCCAGGCAGGGCAGTGCCTTTGTCCTGTGCTGGAAAACAGGGAAGGAAAAGGGATGAGGGGTTTGGGGGTACCCAGCCCTGGTGGTTAATTTTTGGGGGGGCTGCCATGGTGGGACCCAGGGCAGGCAGGGGGATGGCAGCTGCCAGCCTGAGTGAAAAACAGCCAAAAAACCAGAAGGAAAACACCAAAAAATTCCCACCAAACTTCCCAAATCCTCACGGGGGGCTCAGGGGTTGCCAAACCCACAACGGGGGGAGGAGGGGAATGATTCACCCCAAAATCCGCGTGGTGGGAAGGGAGGGTGTCGGGGCCTGGGGGCTGCAGGGTCCTCGATGGGAAGGACAACCCAGGGACAACGTGGGCTCGGGGTGGGTTCATCCCTGGCCAGGGGGCTCTGACAGGGAATCCTGGAGCTCTGCCACGTCCACAATGGCTGAGGCCAGCCCTGGGATGGGCCGGAGGCAGCTGGAGGGGGAAATGCAGCCTGGAGGGTTCCCCCTGTGCCCCCGGTGGGATCAGGAGAGGGACCCCAACCCCGGGCACAGCCAGGCTCTGCCTGCCCCTCTCCAGGGAAGGAAAATCCAAAATGCACACTCTCCCCTCACCTGGACACTGAAAAGTGGAAGCCATCCCCATCCCCATGGATCCAGCCCCTCCCCTGAACACCCAGCTCAGGCTCCAGAAGAACCGTTTAAAACAGATTTAAACCAAGCAAAGAGCAATCTCTGCTCTGCCCCCAGCCCAGAGCCCAGCTGTGGCCCCAGGCAGGACAGGGACACTGCTCTGGGCCACCCTAGGCAGGGTTTCTCCATTCCTGATCCCACTGATTCTCCATCCCAGAGAGAAACCAGGGATGGGGCGAAGCACCAGCTGCCCCTCATCCTGCACCACCTCACACCCCCCATCACCTTCCTTCTTAATTTCCAAAAAAACCCCAAAAACCTGAACCAAAACAAAAAGAAACCCAAAATAAAGAAAAACCAACATAAGCAGCACCACAATTCCCAAGTGTCAGGAGCTCCAGAGCTGGAGCAGGGGCCTGGAACACCCCCAGGGCCGAAGGGACCGACCCCGCGAGGGTGGAGCCGCCCCGGGGCCGGAGCTTTGGCGCTGGGAGGGAGGAAGGAGGGGCAGCTCTGCCCTGCAGGGAGGAGAGGAAGCGGTGCCAGAGGCAGGAGCGCCAGGCCGGGCTCACATGGCAGCTCGGGTGGGAGTGCTGGGCTGGTTCAGCCGCAGCGTCCGGCACAGCCAGCCCGCGAAATCCACCTCCTCCACCTCGGAGCGCTTGA
This sequence comes from Camarhynchus parvulus, assembly GCF_901933205.1. Lineage (NCBI taxonomy): Eukaryota > Metazoa > Chordata > Aves > Passeriformes > Thraupidae > Camarhynchus > Camarhynchus parvulus. The sequence continues at coordinate 975,729 of NC_044598.1, forward strand.
TGAACGTGTGGCTCTGCAAGCACAGGGGAAAACACGGTCAGGAAGGGCCCAGAGGAGCATCCCAGATCTCAAAAAGCCAGCCCTGTGCTGTGGGATATGCCCTGGAGAGGGGGGGAAGATCCTGAGGCAGGGAAAGAGGATTTGGGGAAAATATTTGTTCCTTGCAGCCCTGCCACCATCACAGGGAGGAATTCCTGCCCAATATCCCACTCAGCCCTGCCCTCTGCCATTCCCTGTGTCCTGTCCCTCCATCCCTTGTCCCCAGTCCCTCTCCAGCTCTCCTGGAACCCCTTCAGGCCCTGGAGGGGCTCTGAGCTCTCCCTGGAGCCTTCTCCTCTCCAGGTGAGCACCCCCAGCTCTCCCAGAGCTCCTCCAGGTCCTCCTCTGGACTCTCCCAGCAGCTCCAGGTCCTCCTGCCGTTGGAGCAGAGCTGGAGGCAGCTCAGATCAGGTGGGGTTTCACCTGATGCCCCCCTTGCCCAGGACTCTGCTGGATCTCTGGGATGGGAGCACAGCTGGGATCCAGCCCCCAGTGCCCCCCACCTGCCCAGGTGAGGAGCCAGGGCTGTCCCAGCAGAGATCCAGCACTGCCCCTGCAGAAAGGGGGTCAGTCCCTCATCCTGAGCTCAGCCTGGGAATCCCCAGCCTTTGGAGCACAAGGGATGGGGCAGCAGCTGGCAGAGCTGGTGCCACCCCAGTGCAGCAGAAAAATCCTCTCCCCACTCACCATCAGCATCTTCAGATCTGCTCGTTCTGCTGGGTTCTTAATTAGGCTGAAATGAGAAGAACAAGAGAGGGAAGCCAAGGTGAGATTCCTTGTGGGAATGTGGGGATCAGGCTGGAGAAGCTTCAGCTTCCCCCAAAGCCCCTCAGGATCCTGGGAGAGGGATCCCCGCCAGCTCAGCTCCCAGGGAGAGCTGCAGGATCCATCTCCTCCAGACTGTGGGGACAAACTGTGCCCTGCAAATGGAGACAAGGCCCTAACGCTTGGCAGCAATCTGGGATTTAATATCCAATCTCTGCTTTGCTGGGAGCTCTGGCAGCACCTTCAGGTGTCCCTGTGCCCACGGGGTGACTCAGCCCCAGGATCTGCTCCACCACCCCCCTTGCCAGGCTCAGATTTAGAAGGAGCTGGGATCCTGCTCAGCAGCCCCACAAATAAAATGCTTTTATTGCAACCCTGCCCAAGGCAGGAGCTCCCAGCACAACGTGGGATCAGGCAGGGAGAGAGAGATCAGGCAGAACACAGAGGGTGGAGCTGTAGAGCTGTCAAGGAGCACGTCCAAGCCTCCACCTTCAGCCAGGACATGAAATCCTCACCATTTATTTACAAACTCCTGGAAATCTTGCGTGAAGACTCCACTTGGCAGCTTGGGAGGTGGCTGTGGAGAGAAGGAAAAGGGGTTCCTGCACCACTCCTGTGTTACTGTGCCAAAAATCAGTGCCAGCTGCAGTGCAGGGAGCTGTGCTCTACAGACACTCTCATCCTCCTCATCCTCATTGCTCTTCCAGCCAGGAAAACCCTTCCCTGCCATTCCTTCCCCTGCTGCTCCAGCTCCCTCTGCACCTGGGGGACCCCACACTGAACCCCAGCCAAAGCTGGGAAATCACCAAGCATCCCAATCCTAAATCCAGCCTCACAAATCCCAGCCCTGGCCATGCCTAAGGCTGATGAAACAATCCCAGAATGAGAATTTTCCACCACCCTGCAAAGGGAAGCTGCCCTTTCTCCACTTGTTTGTGAGAGCTGGCCTTACAAGTTGGGTAGGACAAGGGGGATGGCCTTAAACCGAGGGAGGGAAGGTTTAGATGGGATTTTGGGAAGAAATTCCCCCCTATGAGGGTGGGGAGGCCCTGGGATGGATTTCCCAGAGCAGCTGGGGCTGCCCCTGCATCCCTGGCAGTGCCCAGGGCCAGGCTGGAGCAGCCTGGGGCAGTGGGAGGTGTCCCTGCCATGGCAGGGGTGGCACCGGGTGGGATTTAAGGTCCTTCCAACCCAAACCATGCTGGGATTCCATGAGTGACCAAACATTCCAGATCCCAGCCTGACTCAGCAGAGCAGAACCTCCCTGAGGAGCCCCATGGAAAGCAAACACCCACCTCGTTAACGATGTAATCCAGCAGCTCAAAGATGGCCATGGCAGGCCTGGTGTCCATCCCGTGGCCTGGGGGGTGACACGACACAAAGGGCACTGAGAGGCTGCTCAGTGCTCAGTTTGGGGTGAAAAACACAGCTTTGGGGGAGCTCTGCTGGGAGAGGCTGAGGCAACTCCCAGGGGAATTGAGTCATGGTTAAAGAGAAACCAAGTTCATTCCCACAATTTGGATTTCTTTCACCAGACCTCCAGTCCAGAATTATTTATGTTTGGACAGCACCAGTCCATCTATTCTGGCTGGCTGGCAGCACCTTCTAGAGCCTTGTGCTCCCAAGGAAACGGCTGCAGCAGAGCATCCCTGGAATCCTGGTGCTGTTTGGTGCTTCTGTGAGAGCTCCCAGCAAAGCTCTTCCCAAAAAGCTGCCTGAGGCCTGAGAAGAAGCTGCTGGCAGCACAGGCAAAGCCTGAGGAGCACAAGGGGCTGTGACAGTGTCCCTCAAACCATCCTCTCCATGGGAGCTACACTCCAGCTGTGCCCACAGCCTTTCTGTGGGACACAGGAGGATCTCGGGAGCCCACGGACAGATCCCAAATCCACCCTGAGAGGTCCCTCCCCACGTCAATTCCACCAACCTGTGTTGTGCGGGAATGAGTGTTGCCTTCCCTAGCGGCACTCCCAGCAGAGCCTCCTGCAGGGCAGCTCCCCCAGCCGCCCCCCAACCCCGCAGATCCCCCATGGAAGCGTTGCTGCCGATGCACACCACAGCCCCTACCACTGACGGGGCGTCCTGGGGGCCTGGCCCGCGGCGAGATGCTGGGGGACTCTCCCTCCGCCCCGTCCACCACAGGACGGCCAAAAATTGCTTCCAGTTCCTTGGAGTCTGGCGGGGGGATTGGGTACCTTCCGATCGACAGCTCCACCAGGGACAGCCCCATGCTCCAGATGTCCGACTGCACCGAGTAGTGCGTGCCCTGCAGGCGCTCGGGCTGCGGGAGAGGAGACGGGATAATGGGAATGGGGATAATGGGAATGGGGATAATGGGAATGGGAATGGGGGATAATGGGAATGGGGATAATGGGAATGGGAATGGGGATAATGGCACTGGGAATGGGGATGGGGATAATGGGAATGGGAATGGGGGATAATGGGAATGGGGGATAATGGGAATGGGAATGGGGATAATGGATGGGAATGGGGATGGGGATAATGGGAATGGGAATGGGGGATAATGGGAATGGGAATGGGAATGGGGATAATGGGAATGGGGATAATGGGTGGGAATGGGGGATAATGGAGGGAATGGGGATGGAAGGGGAGACCGAGGGATGGAGGGAGAGGAGGGATAATGGGAATGGGAATGGGGATAATGGGAATGGGAAGGGGATATGGATGGGGAATGGGAATGGGAATGGGGATAATGGGAATGGGAATGGGGGATAATGGGGAATGGGGATGGGGATAATGGGAATGGGAATGGGATAATGGGAATGGGGGATAATGGGAATGGGGGATAATGGAATGGGAGGGGGAAATGGGATGGGGATAATGGGAATGGGAATGGGGGATAATGGGAATGGGGATAATGGGAATGGGGATAATGGGAATGGGAATGGGGGATAATGGCACTGGGAATGGGGATGGGGATAATGGGAATGGGAATGGGGATAATGGGAATGGGGGATAATGGGAATGGGGGATAATGGGAATGGATGGGGATAATGGACTGGGATGGGGATGGGGATAATGGGAATGGGTGGGGATAATGGGAATGGGGATAATGGCCTGGGAATGGGGGATTATGGCACTGGGATGGGGATTATGGCACTGGGAATGGGGATGGGGATAATGGGGAGAGCCCTGCAGGCTCGGGTATGGGAGAGGAGAGGGATAAGGGGGAATGGGGCATGGTGGGGATAATGGGAATGGGGATAATGGCACTGGGAATGGGGATGGGGATAATGGGAATGGGAATGGGGATAATGGGAATGGGGGATAATGGGAATGGGAATGGGGGATAATGGCACTGGGAATGGGGGATTATGGCACTGGGAATGGGGATGGGGATAATGGGAATGGGAATGGGGATAATGGGAATGGGGGATAATGGGAATGGGAATGGGGGATAATGGCACTGGGAATGGGGGTTATGGCACTGGGAATGGGGATTATGGCACTGGGATGGGGTGGGGATAATGGGAATGGGAATGGGGATAATGGGAATGGGGATAATGGGAATGGGAATGGGGGATAATGGCACTGGGAATGGGGGATTATGGCACTGGGAATGGGGATGGGGATAATGGGGAGAGCCCTGCAGGCGCTCGGGCTGCGGGGGAGAGGAGATGGGGGTAATGGGAATGGGGATAATGGCACTGGGAATGGGGGATAATGGGAATGGGGGATAATGGGAATGGGAATGGGGGATAATGGGAATGGGGGATAATGGCACTGGGAATGGGGACAATGGAATGGGGGATAATGGGAATGGGGGATAATGGGAATGGGAATGGGGGAAAATGGGAATTGAATGGGAATGGGGGATAAAGGGAATGGGGGATAATGGCACTGGGAATGGGGATAATGGGGATAATGGCACTGGGATTGGGAAATCACAGGGAGGGGCTCAGGGAGAATTCGAATGGGCGATAATGGGAATGGGAATGGGGAAAATGGCTCTGGGAATGGGCGATAATGACTCTGGGAATGGGGGATGATGGCACCCAGGGCACAGGGAATGCAGGGTGACACGGAATGCTGGTCCCCAGAGCACAGGAACACCCATTGACATGGGATATGGACCCCCAGGACACAGGAACATGGGCTAACATGGGACAGTGACACCACATACAAATGTCTGTATGGATGAGACTCAGACTCCGGTGCCTAAAGGGGCTCCAGGGGAACTGGAGAAGGACTCTGGACAAGGGACAGGACACAGGGAACAGCTTCACACAGACAGAGGCAGGGATGGATGGGGTATTGGGAAGGAATTCCTTCCTATGAGGGTGAGGAGGCCTGGGCACAGGGTGCCCAGAGCAGCTGTGGCTGTCCCTGGATCCCTGGAATTTTCAAGGCCAGGCTGGAGCAGCCTGGGACAGTGGAAGGTGTCCCTGCCATAGCAGGAGTGGGACTGGATGGGCTTTAAGGTCCTTCCAACCCAAATCATCCTGGGATTCTGTAATATCCCAAAGGCCTCTCCCTGGCAGCTCTCCAGGGAAAGGACAGTCCCAGAAGGATCATGTGCAAAGGGGATGGAAAAGAAAAATGATATGCAGACAAAAAGCACTTGGAGCATCCTATCCACACTCCCAACTCAGCAGCATTCCCAGATACTTGCGTTTGGGAGTCTGGAACACCCAGCAGGAATCTATTTCTCTGTGTGCTGAAATCTAAGGAACTCAGCTTATCCATAAAAATGTATTTTCCTGCTCTCTGGTGTTAACACCCAAGAGGAACCAGAGGAGCAGAAAATCCCCTCGAGGTTATGGCCATTAAAAGAAAAAATCAGAAATAAATCAATCCATGCAAGTCATCCCCACTGGCAGCTCTGAGGTAGCCTGGAGCCAGGGCCTGGGAGCAGAGGGGACAGGATTTTTAAATAGCCCCTGTCTAACTATAACTGCTCTTGAATAACCATTCCCAAAATACAGGAGCAGCTCAGACCTCAGGATCCTTCCCTGGGAGGGTGGGCAGGCCCTGGCACAGGTTCCCAGAGAAGCTGTGGCTGCCCCTGGATCCCTGGAAGTGTCCAAGGCCAGGCTGGACAAGGCTTGGAACAACTCAGGACAGTGGAAAGTGTCCCTGTGAATAGGATGGGGATGGAAAGAGCTGAGATGAACCCAAATGACCCAAAAACTCCAGGTGGAAGGAACTTACAGACATGTAGGACCGAGTTCCCACAAAGGAGTTGGCCATGGAGTCAATGAGCTGCCCGCTGACCCCAAAGTCACAGAGCTTGATCTCCCCTCGGGAATTCACCAGGATGTTGGAGGGTTTCACATCTGGGAACAGTGAGAGAGGGGAGTGTGAAGGTGGCTCTGGGTGACACCTGGCACTGCAGGCTGGGATTTTCAGGGTCGTGCTCTCACCTCTGTGCATGATTTGGTGCTTCTCCCGCAGATAGGCCAGGCCCCGCAGAACCTGGGAGGAACCCAAAGGCTGGATCAGAGCAGAGCTCAGGGATGGGCTCTGCCCCCAGCCCAAGGAGAGCTGCCCTGTGGTGCCCATGTCCCTCAGGGTTTGCAGTTTATCCCCAGTTCCATCACAGATTTTGGGTGAACCACCCCAAAAAAGCTTCTCCCACACCTCCTTGAAGTGAAGCCAACATTATCCAGGGGGAAAGGGGTTGGGAATATTTCCCCTCTGCTCTGGCCTCTTGGCCCAGGAAAAGTGCAGTCCCCAGGACTGGGAAACACAAAAAGCTTCCCAGGGCAGCCCAGCCCAGGAATTATTCCCAATCCCTGCCCAGCAAATCCCCCTGGAAGCCTGAGCAGCCCCAGCACTCACCGCTATACTGACTTTGCCCAGGATTTCCTCAGGAATTCTTTTGGCTTCTTTCAGCACTTGATCCAAAGAGCCACCATCCTGAAACAAAGAACATGGGAATGACCACCACAGCAATTCCCAGCAGGAAAACAGAGCAGCTGGATGTACAGGGCAGCAGGTGGTGGGTGACCAGCATTGAGCACACTCCTTTTTCAGCCCAAAAAAAAAAAGATTTGGTGATCTGAGCTCAGGTTTATCCCTGAAAACTGTTTTTTTAACAGCTCTGCTTTTTGCTGTTGGATCTTTGCTTCCTTCCATCAGTGGAAATGCCAAGATGGTGCTGATTTGGAGGAGAAATAACATAATTCTCCACCAGAAAGAACAGAATGTGTCCACTGAGCCTCTCAGCAGGCTCTGCAGAGCAGTGGCTTGGCAACATTTCCGTTTGGCCAAGCCCCAAACCTCTGCTTCCTCTTCCCAAAAGTCGTTGTCTCCCTCATTCCGAGCCCTGGGCAGGAACGTGTGGCTCCCACCAGGAGCAGAGTGGCCAGAGCAAGGAGCTGCCAGTGGCACTGAGCTGGCAGGGAGAGGGCACTGGGAGGGTGCAGGGAGGGCAGGGCCTCACTCACCATGTGCTCCATGCAGATGGAGATCTCCCCGTCGCTGTAGAAGGCTCCATAGAAGCCCACGATGTAGGGGGAGTTGCACTCGTGCAGCACCTGCAGCTCCCGGATGATCTGGTTCCTGATGGCTGGCTTGATTTCCAAATGGATCAGCTGCCAAGAGAGAGAAAACGGGCAAGGCGTGACTCCTGGGAAGGAAAAGAACTGATGGGCAGCAGCCCTGAGTGCTGGGAGGAAATCAGATCTTCAAGGGAGGCGCTGCTCTGGAGCAGAATTCTTCCTATCTGCAGAGGAATATTAAGGATGAAGTGCCAGCACACAGGGAATGGCTTCCCAGGGCAGGGATGGATGGGATATTGAGAATAAACCCTGGCAGGGGGGAGAGGCCCTGGAATGGAATTCCCACAGAAGCTGTGGCTGCCCCTGGCAGTGCCCAGGGCCAGGCTGGACGTGGCTTGGAGCAGCCTGGGACAGTGGAAGGTGACCCTGGCCGTGGCAGGGGTGGCACTGGGTGGGATTGAAGGTGTCTCCAAGCCCATCCAGTGTGGGATCCCATGCTGCAGGCACAGGGAGAGCTCTGTGCTGCCTCAGCCATGGAAGGCGCCGGGATTGCACCGGACACGGGTGGAAAGACGAGTCAGGAGTTTGATCTCAGCCCCTCTGAGTCAGCAGCCAGGAGCATTTTCACAAGCTCTGGAGGTGTTGTAAGAAGGTGCTCTCAGATCAAGGAAACCACAGAAAAGAAAAAGCCCCTGTGAAGGCTCTGCACAAGAACAAGCAGCGGCTTTTGGGGCCGCACGTGGGGTCAGAGCACGGCGGGGAGGGAAACACCCAGGGCTGGTGAAAGGAGGCCCTGCCCCTGGAACTGGGTGAGCTGTAAGGGCCCTTCCAACCCAACTCCAGGATTCCATGATCCCAGCAGCAGGAGGGAGGAGGGACTCTGGAGGAGGCAGAGCAGTGGTTGTGCTGCTCCTGCCAAGCACAGCCTCTCCCAGCAGGCAGGTGAAGCAGCTCCTGATTTTCTACTCTGTGGAACCACAGTGGATGTTCCCAGTGGAGTCAAGTCTGAGAGGAACCTCTGTCTGAGGAACCTCTCAGGAACCTCTGTCCCTGCTTGGAATGACCTTGGGATGTGACAAATGGGGCTGAGGGATGAGAGATGTGCGTGCCAAACCCATCCTTCCCACTGCCACTTCCAGCCCTCCTCAGCCACGACCTACAATCCTCAGGAGAGCCAATTCCAGTCACTTTGTCCATCAGAACTGGGAAGAAAATAAACTGCTGTTTTCCAGAGCCCAGGGATCTGTCACTGGGAGTGCAGCCTCTCCCAAAGGAGACAGCTCCATCTGGGAGCAGCCAGGCCTCTGCTCCTGACCCAGGCGAGGTGGTGAAGGTGCAAATGCAGAGAGAATCCAACCAGACCCAGCCCTCCCCGAGCCAGGGAGAGCTCCAGGTGCCCCCCAGCATCCCCAGCCCCTCGTTACCTTCCGTGCCATAACGAGCCCTGAGGGTTTGTGCTGCACTTTGGTGACCACCCCGCCATTGCCAGCGCCCAGCTCGCAGATCCTCTCGAAGTCATCGTCCTTCAGCTCCCCCACTTTGGCTTTCTGTGTCAGGAAAGCTTCCAGGCGCTTCTTCTGCTGCTCATCCAGCTCCAGCTCCTCCAGCTTCTTCTGCAGGTCCACCAGGTTGGCCCTGGAGAGGGGAGGAGGAGATGGGAGATGCTCAGCAGCAGGGAAAGGAGGCTGCAGTTCTTAGGAAATGATGGAAGATCATCCCCTGACGTGTCCTGAGCTCCCACAATGGCACCACCTGGACAGGGAGACCTGGAGAAGTCCCTGCCCAGCACACACAGCCCCTCTGGAGAGGAGCTTGGGAGCAGTCAGGTGTTTTGGGAGAGCCAAGGAACAGGAAGAATCCTTTGGCCCTTAAAGAGGCAGCAGCAGATGCTGCTCCCTGTCCCAGGGAGCCAAACTTGGCTTTGGTGTGTAACATGAGAAGGGCTTTCCATGGGGTCTAGCAGCTCTGTTAAACCCCCACCCCAAATCCTGGGCACAAAGGGGGGTCTGTGCTGCCCCAGCAGCAGCTGCCGAGCCCCCGCCGCCTGTGCCAGCTCCAGCTGCTCCGTCCCAGTTGCTGCCACCCCCTTGTCCCTCCTCACCCACACTGGGACGTGTCGGGAGGGTCTCACCCATCCCTTCCACCCAGCATCCCTCGTACCCCCCTCCACCACCTCCCACCCCACATCTCCCACCTGCCGAGCCCCCAGCGCGGCCCCAGGTGCCCCCCAGACCCCGGTCCCCATCCCAGCTCCCGCCTGAATCTCCAGGCCCGTTTCCCTCCCGCTCCTGGGCCCGGCACCCGCCGGGCCTGAGCTGCCCCTGCAAACCGGGGGGGCCAGAGCAGCCTCCCCCTGCCCTTCCCATCCGCACCTGTCCCAGCCCACCCCTGCCAGCCCTCAGCCTTCTCCCCCGGCTCTGCCTCCCTGACCCTCACCTGCCCCACACCGGGCCCATCCGGCCCCCCAGGCCTGTCCCGGCTCCCCCCGAGCCTGTCCCAGCTCCCCCCTCAGACCTTCCCAGGCCTCCCCAAACCTGTCCCGGCTCCTCCAGGCCTTCCCCGGCCCTCCCCCCGCCCCGTGCCCGCCGTGTCCCGACCCCCCGGGCCCGGTGCCCGCTCTGTCCCGGCCTCCCCGCTCTGCCCGGGCCCCGTGTCCCCCCCAGGCCCCGCGTCCCCCCCAGGCCCAGCCCTGCTGCCGGGGCGGTCCCGGCCGGGCCTGACTCACTCTGCGGAGCCGTCGGGGCTGGGCCCCTCGGCGGCGCTGGGGGCGATGTTGAGGGCGGGCAGCACCGGCTTCCTCTTGGCCGGCATGGCCGGGCCGGGCCGCACCTGCGGGGCCGGGGGGCGCGGCCGGGCGCGGGGGCGCGCGGGGGCGGGCCCGGGCGGGCCAGGGCGGGCCAATCGGGGGCGGGGCCGAGCCTGAGGGCGGAACCACGGCCGGTACCGGGGCGGGGCCACGATCGGGCCTTTGGAGGCGGGACCGGGAGCGCCGTGGGGCGGGACCGCGAGCTCCGAGAGGTGGGGGCAGAAGGCCCGGAGGGGCGGGGCCCCGTACGGGCACAGGGGGCGGGGCCTAAGTGCGCCGGGAAGAACGCGTGGCGAGGCGAAGTCCCGCGAGATCTCGCTGAGGGGGATAAGGAGGTGGCGGCTGTGGCCGAGGTTCCACGCCCGAGGGTCACCGGGGGGCTCTGGCTGTGTGCACGGAGCGTTAATTAAATAAGCACTAATTAGTGACCCAGCAACGGGCAGCAGCCCCTCAGCCCCTGCCTGCTCTTCCCATCCCGTTCCATCCCCGATCCCAGGCCTCGGGACCCCCGCGGCTCCTGAGGAGGGGCCCCGAGCGGCCCCGGGTGGCGGCACCGGGCGGGCGCCCTTTGCCCGGTCCCGACGGGGCCATAAAGCGGGGAGCAGCCGCCGCCTGCCCGGGCAGAGGCCGTGGGGCGGCCGATAAGGGGCCGTGGCCTTGTCCCCGCGCCACGCCTGGGCCGCACGGAGCCTTAGTCAGCTCTGTCCCCTCCCTGTGCCCGGGCTGGCATTCGCTGAGGGCACGCAGGTGCTGCAGTTGGGCTGGTGCCCCTCAGTGCGGGGGGATGAAGGGGACACAGCGTGTGAACCCGACCCACCCGTGCGGGACTCATGGAATCCCAGGATGGGCTGGGTTGGGATGGAATTTAAACACATCCAGTGCCAGCCCTGCCATGGGCAGGGACACCTCCCACTGTCCCAGGCTGCTCCCAGCCCCAATGTCCATCCTGGCCCTGGGCACTGCCAGGGATCCAGGGGCAGCCACAGCTGCTCTGGGAATTCCATCCCATTCCCTCTCCACCCTCTCAGCCAGGAATTCTCTCCCAAAATCCCATCCATCCCTGCCCTCTGTCCCTGGAAAGCCATTCCCTGCGTGCTGTCCCTCCATCCCTTTTCAGTGGTCTCTCTCCACCGGGCACCAAGGTGGTTTTGGGTAAGCCATACGTGGTAGAGCCCAAGCAAATGTCCCCGGATATTGCGCTCAGCAGTCATCGAATGTGATTACTGCCGAGACGTCTGAAAAAGGGAAACTGTCCCCAAAAGTGGGTGAAGGTTCATGGACAATTATAGCACCTGGACTTTGCCCGGCAGCCCTGGCCCCTCCTGCCCTGCTTGGCAGAGGAGCACAAAAACATTTGGCTAATGAGTTACGGGTCCAGCCCCGGGGTGGCCCTGCCATCTCACTCTGACGGCCCCAATCAGGGCTGGGACCTTTTGCAATCTAGGATATTATTTCTGTGCAGTTGGAGTTTAAACTTTGCCATTCGGGTCAGGGAATCATAAAGGAGGAGGAAGAGGAGGAGGGTGAAGGCTGGGCTTGTTGTCCACTGCGCTCCCTGTGCTCAGAGAGGGCTGAGAGGACAGTCTATGGCATCTCCCTCAGGTATGTCCTGGCTGCCACCGCTCAACGAGATCCCATGGGGCCATCAGGATCCTCTGAGAGGATTCAGGGTGAAGGACCACCGTGTCCACAAATGTCAAGTGATGACAACTGTCCCAAACTGGCTTGGAGGACATTTGAGTCAGTTGGATGGGTGGTGGGCAGGTTGGTTAGTTGGTTGGTTGGTTGGTCAATCAGGCAGAGAGTTGACTCAGTGGTCAGTCCACTGGTCAGTGGGCTGGTTGTTGGGGCCGTCCATCCATTGGTCATTTGGCCAACAGATTGACCATTTGGTCTGTCTCTTGATCAGTTCGTTGACTGACTGGTCAACCAGTTGGTCAGTGGGTCAGCTGCTCGGGTAGTTGGGATGTCAGTGGCTGATTTGCCAGTTGGGCTAGTGGTCAGCTGGCCCGGTGGCTCTGAGTCCAGGGTCTCGAGCAGTGCCTGGGGTAGCAGTGAGTGACTGAGTCCCCTCCCTGGGGTGACCGGTGGCCACAGTCCCCTCCCCTCCACTTGCCACCCAGAATGATTAACCAGCCCTTCCAGCACGGCCACCTCCAGGAGGGAACCCCCGGGCTGGGCAGCTCTGGGTGGAAAACTGGAGGATTTGGGAACTTCAGCTGTGGGGAGGAGGGGGGGGCACTGCCATGCCTGGAGCCCCCACATCCCATCCCACACCTGTAGGGCTTTTCCAGGTGAATCCCAACATTCCCCTGCCCCCTCCCAGCTGCCCCACGACTCGGGGTGTCCCCAGGGCCGTGCAGCTCCTTTGAGGGTGGCTCTGGGGGTACCACGGGGCCTGGGCTGGGCGGTGACCCTGCCATCCCACAGCCATGGCCTCCAGTGTGGGCAGCCTCGAGAGCCTGGACCTGCTGGATCTCCTCTTCGACGTCCAGGACGGGATCCTGCGCGAGGTGGAGCTGGGGACGCCGCCGGGAGCCTGGCCCCAGGACAGGGTGAGCCCCGGGCCCGAGCCTGCCCCACCTGGCCCTGCTGGGTGACAGCCCTGGCATGTCACACCCCGGTGCTCCCGGTGACAGTGCCCTGTCCCCACAGCGTGCCCCGGACAGCAGCGACTTCCTGAGCTCTGTCCTGGGCTCCGGGGACTCGGTGTCGGACTCGCCCAGCTGGTCCCCAGCCACCAGTGACAGCGGGGTGTCTGAGGACCCCCCCTCTGACCAGCACGACAGCCCCCGCCGGAGCTGTGACGGGGGTCCCCGAGAGGTCCTGTACCCCTACACCGACCCCTGCCAGCCCCAGCCCCTCCCGGCAGGGTCGGGGGTCCTGCAGCCCGAGGTCTCCATCGACCTGGGTGAGCCACGCTGGGAAAGGACCAGGCTGGGGGCACTGGAGGGACTGGGGACACTGGGGAGCTGAGAGTGGTGGGGAAAGTGGGGGACTGTGAGGACATTAAGGGGGCTGGGGGCAACTGGGAGGAACTGGGAGGTCTGGTGGGCTAGGGAGGAGATAGGGACAGTGTGGAGAGATTGGGAACTGGGGTGAACTGGGCAGACTGATGGTGATGGGGGACTAGGGCAGGACCAGAGGGACAGTTTGGGGGGACAGAGTCAGGGGCACTGGACTGGGCAACAAGTCACCCAGGTTCTGGGGCCATGGCAGGGCAGGGTCCTGCAGTGGGGACACTGGGGACACAGCACTGTTGACAGCCCTGCTCTGCCCTCACCCAGACATGTGGCACCCTGGGTTCTTCCTGGAGGAGAGCCAGGACCTGCCCCTGGTCCCCCCGCCTGCATCCTGTGCCCTCACCGTCAAGGACCTGCTGCTCTCAGGCAGCTCTGACAATGTGAGTCCCTGTCCCTGTGTCCCCAGCTCTGTCCCTTCCTGCACCCTGATCATCCCCCATTCCCATCCCTATCCCTCCCCATCCCCACACTTGTTCCCTTTCCCTTCCCGGTCCTTGTCTATGATCCCTGTCCCTTCCTGGCCCAAGGCACCTTCACCATGGTGCCAGCCAGGGTCCCTGGGGCCAGTTGGGGGGTGTCACCAAGGTGTCACCATTCCATGTCACCACAGCAGCCACAGGCTCCTGGCTCCCTGCTCCGACCGAGCCAGGGCCACTTCCAGGAGCTGGTGCTGACAGAGGACGAGAAGAAGCTGCTGTTGAAGGAGGGGGTGACCCTGCCCACGCAGCTGCCCCTCACCAAGGTGGGTGCCAGAACACCTGGGAGGGTGTGGAGGGGGGGTCCCAGCCCTCCCTGGTGGCCCTGACCCCCCGTGTCTCCCCCAGTATGAGGAGCGGGTGCTGAAGAAGATCCGGAGGAAGATCCGGAACAAGCAGTCGGCTCAGGAGAGCCGCAAGAAGAAGAAGGAATACATCGATGGGCTGGAGAGCAGGTACAGAGCCCAGCCCCTCACCTGGGCATGGTGACACACCCAGGGTGGCACCCTGGGCACTCTGCTCCTTGCCAGCCCTGTCCCCTGAGCCCCTGCTGCTCTCCCTGTCCCAGGATGTCGGCGTGCACGGCTCAGAACCAGGAGCTGCAGAGGAAGGTCCTGCACCTGGAGAAGCAGAACTCGTAGGTGTTCCCAGGGCAGGATGGGGACAAGGTGGGGTGGGAGGTGTTGGCATGGAGGCTCATGGGCTCTCCCTGTTCCCAGATCCCTCCTGGAGCAGCTGAAGAAGCTCCAGGCCATGGTGGTTCAGTCGAGCAACAAGGCAGCACAGACAGGGACCTGCCTGGCGGTGCGTGGGGCCTCCAAAGCCTGGGAGCCTGGAGATGGGCTGGGAGGGATGGAGGGATGGAGGGATGGAGGGATGGATGAATGGATGGATGGATGGATGGATGGATGGATGGATGGATGGATGGATGGATGGATGGATGGATGGATGGATGGATGGAGGTGCACTGGTAGGACATGAACCAGAAGGGAGGGATGGAGGAATAGATGCACTCCTGGGTCTGCTACCAGCTGTGACCCAGCTCCTGGTTCCTCTCCCCTGCTGTGCTCAGTGATGTCCCCTCTGTCCCCAGGTCCTGCTGCTCTCCTTCACCCTCATTGTCTTCCCCTCCATCAGCCCCTTCGCCCCCAGCAAGGCCGAGGCAAACGGTGACTTCAGGCCCGTGCGAGGTGAGGGCTGTGCTGGGCTGTGCTGGGCTGGGCTGAGCTGGGCTGTGCCAGGGCTGTGCCAGACCCTCATGGCCCTGGCCCAGGCCCTGACCCTCCGTGGGGCTCAGTTTTCTCCAGGTCCCTGCACAACGCCGCCGCCTCCCGCGTGGTTCACACCCAGCCTCAGGCCAGCGATGAGAAGCCCCCGGAGCCGCTGTGGTCGGAGCCCCTGCACGAGACCCCCGAGACCCTGCACGAGGCTTTCCAGGGCACGTCCCCAGCACTCCCTGCCAAAGGCTCCCTCCAGAACCACACACGGGCATCGGGCACCGAGGGGCTGAGCCATGAGCACGGGGAGCACGCCGAGGCTGTGCCAGGGGATGGCTCCGTGCCACACCCGGGGCTGGCATCCCTGGCGTGGTCTGAGCCCGGGCACGGCCGGCCTGCGGTGCTGGAGCCGGCAGAGGAGCTTTAGGCAGAGCAGGGAGCACGGGGGTGCCACGGGGTGCCAGCACCACGTCCCCTACAGGACACACCCTCGGGGGGACCCCTCCGGGATCTGCCTCCGGATGCTGGACCTGCTTGGCTTTGCTTGGATTCTGTGAACTGGGAAGAGGAGACCGGTTCCCACTGGCGTTATTGGGAGGAAAGAGGCTGCTCCTGCCCTCCTGGCACAGTGGGAGTTGTGGAAAGGACCTGAGGTCACTCAGGATGGGGCTGAGGAAGCAGGAGGGGCCCTGGCCTGGTTGGCTGCTGATGGTGCAACTGGTTGGTTTTGTCTTGGTTTTGTTTTGGTTTTTGGTTTTAGAATTTTATTTTCATCTCTAAATATAAGATATTTTGGAAAAAAAATCCACCTGCTGTAGTTTAAAAGAGGGTGATCCACAAGGTTTCAAGGAACCCTGGGCCAGGGGAACCTCAAGCCCAGCTGCCATGAGGGGCCCAGAATGGGGGGGACACACGGCCATGCCCAACCTGGAGCTGGGGCCAGGGCACCTTCCCACAGCTCCCAGCCCTGAGTCCAGCTGGGATCCAGCCAGCACCAGTCCCCTTCCCTGACCAAGTGACGTGGAATTACAGAGTCATGGAATGGCTTGGGTTGGAAGGGACCTTAAAGCTCATCCAGTGCCACCCCTGCCATGGGGCACCTCCCACTGCCCCAAGGTGCTCCAAGTCCCATCCATCCTGGCCTTGGGCACTTCCAGGGATCCAGGGGCAGCCACAGCTGCTCTGGGAATTCCATTCCAGGGCCTCACCACCCTCACAGGGAAGAATTTCTCTATGCAAGGCCCTCCTCAGGCCCATGGGTGCATCTGCTCCGTGAGCCACAATTCAAGTATGTTTAATACTGACATAAAAAAAGGGACAATATTTAAGGGTATAAAAAAAAGTCGGTAGTAGGAAAAGCAGCCCAGGTGAGACAAGGACAGTCCAGGTCAGGTGAGGAGAGGCTCCACCTTCATCTTCTTCACTGGCGTTGGCCCCGTGTCCGGGCTGGGACACTCCTGCTTGAGCCGCTGCGGGGGCGCTGCGGTGCCGTTGTGCTGGCCCAGGGGCTCCTCCTTCAGCCGCCCCTGCAGCTGCTCCTGCTCGCCCTTGGCCAGCTCGGCGCTCTCCACCACCACCGGCCCCGTCCACTCGGGCACCTCCAGCCCCAGGTGCTTCATCAGCTTGGTCATCACCTCATCCACGTAGCCGTGGATGCGCAGGTCGGCCTGGCGGTCCTGGACAGGGGGACACGGCTCAGGGGACAAACGGCCCCTCCCAGGGACATGGCCATGTCCCCCGTGTGTCATTCCCAGTGGGACATGAGCTGGCCCTGGGGCTGAGCCATGCCTGGGGATGGGGACACAGGGACAGAGCAGGGACAGAGTGTGACAGGCACAAGGGAGCTCTGGTGATATCCCAGGAACCCCCAGGTCTGGGTATTAAAGACTCTGGACAATTGGGGCACCAACATCTGAGCAGGAACTGAGCGTGTCCTCCACAGGCTCTGTGTGTGTGGCCCTTCCATCAGGCTGTAAACCCCAAGAGGACGCAGCAGGCTCCAGGCTGAGCTTTTGCTCTGCTCCTAAGACTTGCCTGGATAAGGTTGGACAGGGCTTGGAACAGCCTGGGATAATGGAAGGTGTCCCAGCCCATGGGAGAGGGAACAGGATGAGCTTTAAGGTTCCTTCCAGCCCAGCCCTTTCCATGATTCTATTATTTACCTGCCATCTCTACGTGTTTAGCAGGAGTTGCAGGTTTAAACCCTCCAACCCAGGACTCCCAGCCTGTTTGCCTGCTAAGAGAGGCCACCTGGGAGGGGACAACGTGCAGGGACAAACTTGGGATGGGCCTGGAACAGGGGACAGGAGGGGAAAGGAGCAGTGCAGCGCTGTAGGACGCTCACTCACGTGTTTGGTTGCCTGGAGGTTGACAATGACCAACTTCCCTCCTCTCTTCTTGGTGATCAACGGGAGGTTCCCGCTGGGTTTGATCTGCAGAGAGGTCCCCAGGGTGACAGAGAGATCGGCTTTCCTGCAGGGAAGAGGAGAAATCCAGAACGAGGGCATGGAGGGGTGGGAAGGGACTGTTCCCCTCCTGAGCAGGGTGTCAGTACCTGCAGGCTTCATCTGCCAGCGTCAGGTCACGGTCGGGCAGGGAATCTTCCCAATCCAGAATAGTGTCTCGTAACTTCCCTCTGGAAAACACACACAGGGACCATGGTTTTCCCTGGAAAAGGCAGGAAAACAGGCAGCAGAGCTGCCCTGGCAAAGGGGACAATGACCAGAGCCTGTCCCACCCTCCCTGTCCCCACACTGAAGGGATGGAGAGCACCCAGAGAGATCTTCCTGCTCCTTGGGCTGCTTCTCCCAAATCTGAGGGGCTGTGGGGTCATGCCCCCATCCCACATCCCAGGAGGGATCCCTACCTGCAGGCCCGCAGCCCCCGGGCCTTGGTGACGCTGCAGAGGCGTCCCGTGGGCTTGAGCCCCATGCTGCCCACGACGGCGTCGCGCACGTACTGCCTGTGGGGACAGAGCTGCTCACGAGGGGCTGAGAGCCCAGCTCAGCCTGGCATGGAGATCCCAGCCCAGCTTCCCCCAGGATGGGATCCCAGCCCAGTTTCCCCCAGGATGGGAAGCCCAGCCCAGTTTCCCCCCAGGGCTCACGTACTTCCCACATTTCACACACTCTTCCACAAACATGTTCCCGTGGAGCTCGGCCAACTTGTCCCTGTGGGAGAAAGGCACAGGTGAGCTGGGGAAGGGTGGAGAGCCCTGGGGGGACCCCACCTCCTCCCCAGGAACCTCAAGGGCTTCTCTGCATTCCAGCCCTGCCAGGTGATGGGTTCATCCCCCAACAGGGACCTAGGAAGGGACAGCAGATTCTGGCCTTTTAATTTTAATGCTTCCATCTGCAGCACTGATTGCAGCTCCTGATCCACTCAAATCTCTGCTCCTGGGAGCATCCAGATCTTTGCTTTTCCAGCACCCAACATTCCTGTCCTTGCCTGTGCTGTTCCAGCACTCTGACACCTGTTTTTCCTAAAATTCCCCTCAGGCTCAGAGCAGAAGCCAGAGGAAAACACGGCCATGCTCTCCCTATTTTCCTCAGAGCCCCATGCTCACTGGGAACTTCCTCCAGGCTGCCTGAGACAGGACTGACTTGATTTCCCCCAGTTTGGCCCCAGTTCAGCTTACTCAAGCACAGGCTTCATTTGGGAGGCAGAGCTGGGCTGAACTGAACAGGAGCCAGTGGCTGCGGGCTGTGGGAGCACCATGGAATTCTGTCATCATTCCCTGCTGCTTTTCCCATGGCTGTTTAGATTAAACACACAAACACGAGGCTGGGAGCAGGACCCAGCACTTGGGGCTTGTAATGACAGGAAAAGCCCTGGAGGCAGCTCTGGCTGAAAGTGTTTGTGAGAGGCACTTTCTCCAAGGACACACGGATGCTCCTCAGTCACATCCTGACTCACGGACTCACAGAATGGGTTGGGTTGGAAAGGACCTGAAAAGATCAACCCCATTCCACGGGCAGGGACACTTCCCACTGTCCCAGGCTGCTCCAACCCCATCCCTGACTGTTCCCAGGGATCACAGAATATCCTGAGCTGGAAGGGATCCACAGGGATCACTGAATTCAAACCAGACACCTGCACAGGGGAATGAGATGGGCTTTAAGGTCCCTCCCAACCCAAACCATTCTGGGATTCCATGATTCCATAATCTGCTTTTCCTGTGCACAAACAGCACCTGGAAGCATTTCTAGACAGCAACAACCAAGGCTGATTTCATTCCATGACCCTCTGCCTCAGAACCAGAACCTCTCCCCTCTAAATTCCAGCTGGTTTATGCCCTTCCAGCTTCCCCTCCCGGTATCAGACAGGGCAGGGACTCCCTGGCGATGAAACCCTCTGTGTGGGGCTGGGAAATACCTTGGGAATCCTGAGCGCACGTGCAGGCCGTCCACGTTCTGGCTGACCAGGAATTTCAGGATCCCCACCCTCTGCAGCCCCAGCAGCGCCATGTGAGTCTTGGAGGGCCTGGCATTCTCGAAGGTGGTGTCGAATTTTGGGGAGAGCCCTTTCTCTTCCATAGTCCAGACACCATTGGGGCCCCTGGGAAGAGCAGCAAGGGAGAGCTCAGGCTCCAGTGCCCCATCCATGGGAGGAGCAGAGCTCGTGGATCAGCAGGATTCTGGGGGTTGATGCAAACAATGTGGGGATTCTGTGGCAACAGCTGGGATGTGCGAGAGGCAAAATGGTGTTTGCAGCTGGATCCAGGATGGACAGCAGGGATGGGGCAGGCCTGGGTTAAATCAGAGCCTTCCACCAGGGAAGATGGACTCGAGGAGCTGCCACCCTCCCAGCCCTGGACCTACCTGAAGTCAGGGATGCCCGAGGCCGTGCTGATCCCTGCCCCCGTGTGGAACACCACATGGGAGGAGCTGCGGATCAGCTCTGCCAGCTCCTGCACCTTCCGCTCCAGCTCCTCCGGAGGGTCAAAAATCTGGGGAAAGACAAAAACCAGCGTGGGATGGAGAGATGTGGGTGTGGATTATACGGGAAGGAATCGTTCCCTGTGAGGGTGGGGAGGTCCTGGAATGGATTTCCCAGAGCAGCTGTGGCTGCCCCTGGATCCCTGGAATGCCCAAGGCCAGGCTGGACAGGGCTTGGAGCAGCCTGGGACAGTGGAAGGTGTCCCTGCCATGGCAGAGGTGGGGCTGAATGATCCTTCAGGTCCCTTCAACCCAAACCATTCCGGGATTCCATGATTCTAGAACCCCAGTAACCCACAATTCTTCCTTATCCATGAAGGATTTCGCCTTCCTTAACAACAGAAACATTTAATAGCAGAGACTCTACGTTGTCTGGAGCATCTCCGTGCAGGGACAGGGCTGGGAACACCCAACACCAACAGGGAGTTTGCTGCTCTGACAGGCAGCTGGCCCAGGCTGGGCTCCAGGAGCGACCCGGGGCCACCCCATGTGTGCTCAGCCCCAGCTGTCACCAGCAGTGCCACCAGCTCTGGGGACAGGGCAGGGCTGAGGGACAGCGAGGGACACGGGAGCCACGGAGGTGGGGACACCAGGCACTGGTTTGGGCACGAGATTTAATTCCTGAGACACTTCCCCAGCCCCATCTCCTGGGGACAGGGACGAGGACAGGACCCTGTGTGTCCCCGTCCCCTCACCATCCCCTTGGCTCAGGACAGGCTCCTGAATGTCCCTGTGGCTGCCCCCAAACCCCGTTTTAAGCTTCCCAAGAACCGCCGGGGTTCAGGGGGACCCGGACGGAGCCATGGGGGGATCCGCCGGGCGGGCTCAGGGAGGCCATGGAGGGAGACATGGAGGGGCGAGAGGAGGAGCTGGGGGCGGCCTGGGGGGGACATGAGGGGGCCGAGGGAGCCATGGGGTGTCTGGGGACAGGCAGCCACGGAGCGGGGACGGGGAAGGAGCCGCGGGCTGTGCTGGGGACACACAGAGGGCCCGGTGCGTCCCCGGTGCGTCCCCGGTGCGGGGCCGAGGCCGCGGTTGCCATGGGAACGCGCCGGGCCGCGCAGGGCCCGCGGGAGGCCCGGGCGGGCGGAGGCTCCCCCGGGCGGGCGGGGGTTCACCCGGCGGTGCCGCGCTCACCTCGGGGAGGCCGCACTTGCCCTTGTCCGAGTACGGGGACAGCCCGGCCGCGTAATTCACCGCCATCGGCGCGGCCGCGGCGCGGCCGGAAGAGCCGGGCGGGGCCGGGGCCGAGCGACACGCCCCGGGGCCGCTGCCGCCATCTTGGAGCCGGGCAAGGCGGGGCTGCCCTCAGCGCGTCCCGACAGCGCCCCGGCGGTGCCCTGAGCCGGAGAGTATCCCGACAGTGCCCCGACACTGCCCCGGCGGTGCCCTGAGCCGGAGAATATCCCGACAGTGCCCCGACAGTGCCCCGGCGGTGCCCTGAGCCTGAGAATATCCCGACACTGCCCCGGCGGTGCCCTGAGCCGGAGAGTATCCCGACAGTGCCCCGACAGTGCCCTCACCCCGAGCCTGACACTGCCCCGACACTGCCCCACCTGCACTGAACCCCCGGCCCGGGGGGAAATTGGGATGGGCAGGGGGTGCCAGAGATGGGCAAGGGGTGCCGGCAAGGACAAGGGGTGCCAGGGAGAGCAGGGGGTGCTGGCAAAACCAGGGGGTGCCAAGGAAGGAAGGAAGGAGGGACAGGAGGTGCTGGCAAGGACAGGGGTGCCAGGGCAGAGCGGGGGCTACCGGGGAAGGACAGGGTGTGCTGACAAAGGCAGGGGGTGTCAGGGAGGGACGGGGGTGCCGGGGGGGACAGGGGTGCCAGGGACGAGCAGGGGATGCTGTCAAGAACAGGAGGTGCTGGCAGAGCCAGGTCAGGACAAGAGGTGCCACCAAGGGCAGGGGGTGTTTGGGATGGGCAAGGGGCGCCAACCATCAGGGTCCAGCCCTCCCCAGGCGCCCCCAGCACCCCCGGCCGTGTCCCCTGTCCCCAACACAGCCCGGGCCGGCCCCCCCGGCTGCCCGGGGCTGTAACCGCAGCCGCGGCCGTAACACAATCCCCGGCTCCGGTTCCGGCTGCGGGCGCCGCGCTGGGAACGCCAGGACGGGCTGGGAGCGGCGGGACCGGGATCGGGGCCGCTGCGCTGCCCCCAGGCAGGGACAGACCCTCCTGCAGCTTGGCCGTCCCCCCCGAGCAGGTGCTGCAGGGCTGAGGCTGAGGCACCATGAAGAGCCTGAAGGCCAGGTTCAAGAAGGCAGATGTGAGTGCCATCCCTGGGGACATGGGGACACAGTGACCTGCCCCAGCATGTCCGTGGGGACACGGGAACCTGCTCCAGGATGTCCATGGGGACACGGGGACCTGCCCTGGGATGTTCACTGGGACATGAGGACCTGGGGATTTCCCCCGGGATGTCCCCAGTGTCACAGGGACACGGGGTGGTCACTCACAACGGGGACAGCAGCCCCACGGAGGTTGGCACTGCCACCCTGGCTGGTGGGATTGAGCCCCCAGTGCACTCCCAGCGCTCCCAGAGCCATCGCGGGGAGTGGGGCAGAGCAAAGAACAGGGAAGCGGGTGCCAGGTCCCCTCTCTGTCCCCTTCCTGGGACAAGTGCCGCTTTGCCAGCTGCCACAGCCCGTGGAACCATCCTGTCAATGCTCCTCAATTATTCAGCAGCAGCCTGGCACGGGGCCGCAGAGGGCAGAGGGGGACAGCGCTGTCCCCAGTGCACGGGGAGGGACACAGTGGGGGACATGGGGACACAGCTTGAAGCCCCTCACCTGGAGTCTGGGGGACCATCCTGCTCGGGGTGCTCCGTGCCTCAGTTTCCCCACACGGCCCTGAGAGGCTCCCGAGGTCCTGCTGCCACCGGGACTGCCCAGACAGCGCCTGGGGACCCGCTGCCTTTTGGGGTTCCTCTCTGAGGGGTGCTGGGGGGGCCATGACGTGCAGGAAGGGGGAACCTACCCCTCCCTTGGCCCCCGGGCAGGGCGGGGGGTCCCAGGTCTCCCTCCTCGGGGGCCAGGAGGATGCTCTGCCCTGCTTTGGGGTGCTTTTGAGCACGAGGTGGGACAGCTGCCCCCCGTAACCTCTCCCGCTTTAACTGGGACCAGTTTAGGTGCGGGCCCTGCGTGGGAGCTGCTCCCCGCTCCGTGGCGGGATGCGGGGATGCAGGGATGCGCCGAGGAGGGAGGGAAGGAGGCAGGGCCGGGGGTGGAGGAGGCGGGTCCGGCTCCCACTGCCGCAGCCCCGGCCCCCGCCCGGGCGATGCCGGAGCGCTCCGGGCTCGGGGGTGCCCGTGCTGGCCGGGGCGGGGGCCGGGGGGCGCATGGCGTCCTCCCGCCGCCTCCTGCTCAGCACCATGAAGCAGATCTGCCTTTGTGCCGCCGCCTCCTTCGCGGTACGTCCCGCTCCCCTCCCGCTCCCCTCCGGTCGCGTCCCGCGGGCTGAGCCGCGTCCTCCCCGCCCCACCTGCGCCCCCCATCCCCATCCCCATCCCCCCGGGGCTTCCCCGTGTCCTCCCCATCCCGCTTTGTCCTTGCCTGACCAGGGGTGGGGGGAGCGGGCACCACCCTCCCAGTTTGCCCAGAACCCTGGGACACTGGTTTGTTCCCTGTCCCCGGTCCCGCTGGGCTGGAGGGGCTCGGGGGGCACCCGGCGGGCACAGGCGGGTTTGGGACAGGTGCCAGCGGCTCCCGAAAGGTGACATCCATTTCCTGCCGCCGCGAGCGCAGCCAGCGCCGCTTTGTCGTCACGGGCTGCGGGGTGAACCCAGGACTTGCAGTCCCTGTCCTGGTCCTGTCCCGCTGCGGGTCCCTCCTTCGGGACAGGGATGTGCGGGAGCACCGGGAGAGCAAATCCCAACCAGCCGCGGTCCTGCCTGGGGGGCACAGCGCTGTGCCCCGTTATCCCGGGAGGCTGGAGCATCCCCGGGATCTGCTCTCGCTGCCAGCTGCGCTCACCCTGGTTTGATCCCTTCCTCCTCCGGGAGCAAAGCAGGGCTGGGAATGGGATCAGGGGGAGAATGGGCAGGGTTGGGGCTCCCATGGGTGCTGGCTGGGTTTAGCTGTGGGATTTCAGGGTGGCAGGGGCAAACCCCGGGGCAGTTGGGCTCACTCCCAAATCCCAGCCTGGCACAGCTAAACTGGGCTGTGTCTGTAAATCCCCTGCTCTGTGAGGGGCAAACTGGGGGGGCAGGAGGGGATTTTCATCCCAATCCCTGCTGAACTCTCCGTACCTGGGGGTGGGCTCCCAGGAGAGGGGCACAGACACAGCCACCCCCAGGGACAGGGCTGGATGGAGCACAGCCAGGCTGGGGACAAGGACAGCCAGCCCAGCCCAGCCCTGCCCACCCTGGGACAGTGCTGTCACAGCTGACACTGTCACAGCCTCCTCTGGGCTCTGTTGCAGAGCCAGGACTGGACCAAGAACGACGAGAAGCTGCTGCAGGCCGTGGACTACAACGATGCCGGGCGGGTCACGTCGCTCCTGCTCCGCAAGGGCCTGGTGCCCACCAAGCTGGACTCGGAGGGCAAATCCGCGTGAGTGCCAGGCCCTGCCCTGGGGACACGGCTGGGGACAGGGGACACAAGTCCCACAGCCCCTGGTCTCACTGCAGGTTCCACCTGGCCGCCACACGGGGCAACGTGGATTGCCTGGAAGCAATGCTGGCCCATGGAGTGGATGCCATGACCAAGGACAGCTCGGGTGAGGACATGGCCACCATGTGCCCCTGCCTAATGCCATGGGTCACACAGGGCCACTGGTCATCCCCCCCAGGTGTTGAGGCTGAGGGGACAGAGGTGGTGGCCACACCTGGGGGGCTGTAAATCGACCCAGTTTCCAAAGGAGCTCAAGCAGTGCCTGATGAGCTCCTGGGCTTGTCCCCCTGTTCCAGCAGATCCTGCTTTGTTCCTGTCTCTTTGTCCCCAAGCTGTCCCCTCTGGCAGAGCCCTGCTGGCCATGCTCTGACCTGTTTGTCCCTTCCTAGGTTACACTGCCCTGCACTTGGCCTCCAAGCACGGCCACCCTCAGTGTGTCAGCAAACTGCTGCAGGTACAGGGAGAGGGAGGAGGGACAGAGGCAGGGAGGGAGGTGCTGTGCCAGCAGAGTGTCCTCCCTGTCCTTGAACCCCCTTCCCTCACCAGTGCCTTGGCATGGTGGTTCCCAGCACTGTGTGCTGCTGCCTGGCACCAGAGAGCCACAGGGGGTCTGTCCCTTGTCCTTCACCACAGCGTGGAGCCAGAGGGGGTTTGTCTGTCTGTCCCACTCCTTCACCACACCACAGAGTCTGTCAGTCCCCTGTCCTTCACCGTGCCACAGAGCCACCCAAGCAGTCTGTCCCTCTGTCCCCCTCCTCCCGTGACCCAGGCTCTCCCCCCAGGCCTCCTGCCCTGTGGACGTGGCCGATGGCAGCGGCCGGACCGCGCTGCACCTGGCGGGTGAGTGGGGACAGTGCCAGCCCTGTCCTGCTCCTGTCCCCCTGGGGGCAGTGCTCAGCCTCTGTCCTTGCCCGCAGCTGCCAGCGGATGCATCTCCTGCTCCGAGATCCTCTGTGACTTCAAGGCTCCCTTGAACAGCAAGGACAAGGTGAGGTCCCTCTGCTCCCGGTCCTGCTGTGCCAGGCTGGGGCTGTCCCAAAACGCAGCACAGCTTGGGGTGGGACATGGAAATTGGGGCGGGATGTGGGAATTGGGATGTTATCGGGAGCAGGCTGCCCCGTGGGGGGATCTGAACCCCCTCTGCTCCCCCTCCTGCCTGCCGTGCCCAGGACGGCTGCACACCGCTGATCCTGGCTGCCAAGATGAGCCACTCGGAGCTGTGCCGGTACCTGCTGCACCGCGGCGCCGCCGTCAACTGCCGGGACCTGCAGGGCAGGTGGGGCTGCGGCGCTGCGGGCCGGGGTGGCCCCGGGGATTGTGCCCTCACCCGCGCTCTCCCCGTGCCCAGGACAGCCCTGATGCTGGCCTGCGAGAGCGGCAGCGTGGACACCGTGGAGGTGCTGGTCAGCGCCGGTGCCCGCGTGGGCGTGGTGGACGCCACCGGCCACGATGCTGCTCACTACGGGCTGGCCACGGGCAACGCCCTCATCCAGCACCTGCTGCAGGAGGCGGCCCAGCGCCGCTCCTGGGCCAGCGGTGAGGCTGCCAGGCACCCCGGGCTCCCTGTCACCATCACGGGGGGTGTCACCGGCAGAGGCTGTGGGGATGTGTCCCCTTTTCCCGGGTGTTTGGGGCTGCCTTTGCTTGTGCTGGCCCCAGCCGAGCTCTGAGCCCCTAAATCTCCCCAATTTCTCTTCCCTCCCACTCTGCCCCACAGAAGAGGAGTCAACTGAGCAGGCGTCGCAGGTGAGGGGCTGGTGGCCGTCCCTGGAGGGTCCTCTGGCTCAGGAAGGAGGGAGGGCACTGTGGGTGTGACATCCCCTCTGCCCTGGGGTGTCCACAGACCTCTTCGCCCAGCCAGTCATCTGTCAGGGAGAAGAGCAGCACCCCGAGGAAGAGGAAGGCCCCTCTGCCTCCCCTGGGCACCCCCAGCCAGGTGAGAAATGGGTCCCCAGGTCCTCACCTGGCCTGGCAGGTGCAGAGCAACCCAAAACACCTCGGTGAGGGGTCCCGTCATTGGGGGGTCGGTGCCAAAAAGGCCCCGGGGCACACAGTGGGATTTTGGGGGTCTCCTGTGCCAAGAGTTGGACTCAATGCTTTCCATGATTCCCTGCAGGAGGACCGGGATGCCTACGAGGAGATCGTGCGGCTGCGGCAGGAGAGGGCCCAGTTCCTGCAGAAGATCCGGGGCTTGGAGCAGCAGGAGAAGCAGAGACGGGAGGTACGGGCTGCAGGGTCCTGGGGACATGCCACCGTGTCCCCGGGGAGCAGAGGGGACAGGGGAGATGGGGACAGCACTCATCCTTCCCTGCTCTCTCCCTGGGTCCTGCCAGCGGGCAGAGCTGGATCAGGCCTCCCTGCGCTCCATGGAGAAACAGGTGAGGCCAGGGAAGAGCCTGGAGGTGACCTCAGCTCTCCAAGGGGTCCTGGTGCTGGGAATGCCACCAGGACTCTGCCAGGAGCCAAAGGGACCCTATTTCCATGTCCTGCACTGCAGATCCAGGAGCTGCAGGAGCGGCTGGTGGCACGGGACGGGGAGAAGGAGAAGCTGGGCAAGGAGGTGGAGGCTCTGCGGAGCCGCCTATCCTCGACAGAGGTGGGTGTGGGCAGGACACAGCTGGCAGTGCCCAGGACTGGGGACAGGGGTGTCACCTCCACCCTGCACCCCCAGAATGAGAAGGAGAACACGAGCTACGACATCGAGACGCTCCAGGACGAGGAGGGAGAACCGCTTGAGTTCCCAGGTAGGTCTTGCCAGCCTTTTAATGACACCCTGGGGAGGTGGCACTGGGCAGTGGGGGCACAGGTGGGCACAGCCCCAGGTCCCTGTGCCCTGCAGGAGCAGAGATGCTGCTCTCCAAGAAGACGCTGAGCCCCTCAGCCGAGGAGCTGCTGGCCACGCTCCAGGGGCAAGTGCAGTCTCTAACCGTGCAGAACAAGGAGCTGAGGGAGAAAATTCAGGCACGTTCCCCTCTGTCTGTCCGTCTGTCCCTCTGCTCCTTGTCTCCTGTCCCACGGTGGCGTCACGGTCTCTCGGCAGGTGCTGGAGAACTACGAGCGGGACGAGAGCAGCCCCCCTGCCCCGGGGGATGTGGTGCCCGCCAGTCAGTACCAGGCCCTGCAGCGGGAGCTGGAACGGCTGCGGGCGCAGGGCAGGGAGGGCACAGCCGGAGGGGACGGGCAGCGCGCGGCCTCGGAGCCCGGCCCGGAGGGAACCACGGGGCCCCGTCCTGCCGAGGAGCCGGCCTGGGCCTGGGGCGAGTGCAAGGCGGCGCTGGGCGAGCTGGGGGTGCAGACATCCTCCTCCTCCTCCTCACCCTCCGGCCAGCGGGAGCCGGGCGCGGAGCTGGCGGAGGCACGGGCGGCCCTGAAGCGGGCACAGACCGAGCTGGAGGAGCGGGAGCGGCGGCTGAAGGAGCTGCAGGCCCGGCTGGAGGCTGCGGAGGCTGCGGCCTCGCCGGGAGCCTCTGTGGAGGAGGCGTCGCGGGAGAAGGAAGCGCTGCTGGCGCTGCGCGGCGCTGAGGCCGAGCGGCGGGCGCTGCGGCGGGAGCTGGAGGCGAGGCCGCGGGACGCGCCAGAGCTCCCGGCAGCCGCGGCAGCAGGCGGAGGCCGAGAGCTGCTGGCAGAGCTGCGGGCCGCGCTGGCGCAGGGGGAGGCCGAGCTGGGCGCTGGCGGAGGCGGCTGCGGCGGCACGAGGAGCAGGGGCCGGCGTGGCTGCAGCGGGCGGGGGCCGAGGCTGGGTGTCCCGGGAGGAGCACGCCCGCGGCACGTGGGCGCTGCAGGAGAAGGCGCCCCTGCGGGGCGCCTGGCGCAGCTTCGAGGCCGCGGCGGCGCCAAGGCCCGCGAGGCCGCCCGGCTGCAGGTGGAGCTGGCGGCGGCCGTGCCTGGGCGCAGCACGAGCGGCGAGGCCGGGCTGCGGCGGAGGCGTGGCGGCGCAGCGGCTGCAGGAGCTGGAGCGGCGGCGCGAGAAGACGTGCGAGGAGGTGTTCCGCGTGCAGCGGCAGGCGCTGTTCATGAAGAGCGAGCGGCAGGCGGCCGAGGACAGGCTGGGCGCCGCGCAGAAGCAGCTGGAGCAGGCCCAGGATGAGGCGCGGCGGCTGCGGGAGCTCCACAGCCACGCCGAGGATGCGGCACGGCTGGTCAGGGACAGGGACAGGAAGGTAGGGGACAGGAAATCATGAGGGGCTGCTCAGAGGGGAATGGTGGCCTTGCACACGTGGAGTCACTGAATCTGGGTTGGAAGGGACCTTAAAGCTCATCCCATTCCCCCCCTGCCATGGGCAAGGACACCTGCCACTATTCCAGGCTGTTCCAGCCCCGTCCAGCCTTGCCTTGGACACTGCCAGGGATGGGGCAGCTACAGCTGCTCTGGGTAACCTCTAACCCCTGTGCCCCTGCAGATCACGGAGCTCTCCAAGGAGGTTTTCAGGCTGAAGGAAGCCCTGAACGCCCTCCCCGAGTCGGGGGGGCCCCCACAATCCCCACCCAACACGGATGCGCTCCAGGCGCGGATCCGGGCGCTGGAGGAGAAGCTGGAGGTGGGTCACCTGGGGGGTTCGGGGCTCCCCCGAGCCCCCAGCCCTGTGGCCAAACCCCCTCCCTGTGCTGCAGGAGACAGAGACGAGGCACAGCAAGGTGGTGACGCTCTACCGGAGTCACCTGCTCTATGCTGTGCAGGTGAGCTGGGGACAGAGCAGGGGACAGGGCTGGGGACAGCTGGGGACACTGGGGTGGGGGCTGAGCTGGGTGCCAGCCCAGGCACATGCATGGAGCCTCCCTGATGTCCCCACTCCAATGTGCCCACCAATGTCCCCTCCACCCCAGGGCCACATGGACGAGGACGTGCAGAGACTCCTGTGCCAGATCCTGAGTATGCAGCGGCTGCAGGAGCAGGGCAGATGAGCCCCTGCCAGCACGGGTGGCACAGGGACGGGGGGACAGGTCTGTCACAGCACCCTGTGCGTCCCTTTGCTTGTCCGGGCACCCAGCCCACCCCCAGCACAGCAGCAATAAAATTATTTATAGTCACACTAATGGGGTGGCTCCTCTCTGGGGGCACCGGGGTGGGCATGGGGGGCTGTGGGGACCTGGGCACAGCAGGGGATCGGTGCCACCATCTCCAGCCCTGCCGTCCCTTGAGGGGAAAGGTGACCGCGAAGGAAGGGAGTGGTGGCAGGGGAGAGGTGGGAACCCTCTTGGCCAGGGCTGGAATCCCTTTCCCAGGGGCGCGGGGCGGGGGTGGCAGCACGCTGGGAAGCGGCTCCGTCCCCACGGGAACGGCACTTCCTGCGAGGAAATGGGCTGGGAAGCGCCGGGATCCGGCGGGGACACTGCGGTCCCAGCTGGCCCTGCTGCGGTGAGCGTTTGGGGGCACTGGGATCCCCACGGGCAGAGCAGGGGGTGTTGGAGGTCTGGGGTGACCCCACAGCGCCGGGTTTGGGGCACCCCCAAATCCAGGGAAAGCAGAGCGTGTCCCCTCTAGGGGTGAGCCAACCCATGGCTGTGGTGGGAGGTGACAAGGGCAGGACCTGTCCCTGTAGTGCTGGGCTTGGGGAAAGCAGGGAGCTCAGCTCGGCCCCCAGGCCGGGCTTTGGGGGGTCTGTGAGGGACAGTCCTGCCCTGGGGGGAGGTGGGGACCCACCTGAGGGATACAAACCCCTGATTCCCGGTGTGGGACTGCAGGGGTGGCTGCACGTCCCCCTGGGGAACCGTAGGAACAGTGGTAATTTTCACCCCCTCTCTGTCCTGGCTGTAGGGTCTGACCCCTATGGAACCCATCCCTCTGCAGGGTGTGTGGCAGGGCTGGGGGGGAAACTGAGGCACAGCAGTGTGGGGTGGCTCCAGGGTGATGTCCCTGTCCCCCTGGGGACATGTGCTGTCTGTGCTGTCCGCAGTGCTGAGGTTTGACCGTCCTGCCTGTCCCCACAGGTGCCTGGGCATCCCTGCTGAGTCTCCTGGCATGAGGTGGCTTTGGGTCGTGGCTTTGGTGGCACCCGCCTGCACTGTCCCCTACAACGGCACGGCAGGGAGCACTGGGGATGGGGACAACGGGGACAGAGGTAGGGGGGACTGGGGGCACTGGGATGGAGGCTGGGAGGATCTGGGGGATACAGGACTGGGCAGACTGGGAGCACTGGGGTTGGAGTTGGAGGGGATTTGGGACAGTGAGGGGACAGGGGACAATGACAGGGTCTCTAGGGAGAGAAGTGTGGGGATGCTGGAGGGGACACTGGGGTACAGAAGATGGCCATGGAGGGATTGATGATGCCTGGGGGTCTGGGGACACTGGGAATGGCACTGGGGGCCCAGGGAGGCCAAGACCCTTCCTGATGCAGTGTCCCTGCCATGTCCCCATGTGTCCCCAGCCCCCTGCACCCCTCAGCACGGCTCCCTGGGCACTGAGGTGCTGCTGCTGTGCCCGGGGGGTGTGGCCGAGTGGCGCCGGGGTGACACCGTCCTGGGCACGTCCCCGGCCCCGGGGCTGGCCCTGCCCAATGCCAGCCTGGCCCACGAGGGCCACTACAGCTGCCACCACCCTGTCACCGGCGAGACCTGGGCCACCATCTGCCTGCGGCTGGGCTGTGAGTGCCCCCCAGCCCTGCTGTGACCCCGCTGCTGGCCGGGGGTCCCTGGGGGTGCTGGCAGTGGGGTGACCCCTGTCCCCTGTCCCAGACCCGCCCCCGCCACCGGCCATCGAGTGCTGGGCCACCAGCTACCCCCAGGCTGTGAACTGCTCCTGGGGGCTGAGCCCCGACCCCCTGCTGGACACCGACTTCGTGGCCACCTACAGGTGAGTGGGGGTCCCCAAAGGCTCTCCCCATGTCACCCAGCCCTTGGCAGCTGTCCCTGTGTCCCCAGGCATGGCACAGACACAGGTGAGTGCGCCCTCACGGGCCCGCGGAGCTGCTCCTTCGGGGACCTGCAGGTGTTTTCCCTCACTCCCTACGAGCTCAACGTGACCGCCCGGAACCCCCTGGGAGCTGCCTCTGGAGCGCTGCCCTTCCTCCTGGAGAACATCAGTGAGTGCTGCGGGATGGGGACACCGGGGTCCCCTGCAGGACCCTCCTTTCTCACCCTTGGGGGCTCTCCCCTGCTTGGGGTGTGGGATCATCAGTGCCACGATTTGCTGGGGCTCAGACTGTCCTGCACAGCTCACAGGGGGACACGAGGGCCCTGTCCCCAACAATCCCATGCTGGATCCCGCAGCCAGGACATCCCCCCTTTGTCTAAAAATGAAGTGACTTTTTCCACGCATTGGTGGGACAAGAGGGTTGGTTTTAATCTAAAGGAGGATTTAGATGGGATATTTGAAAAACTTCTTGGCTGTGAGGGTGGTGAGGCCCTGGAATGGAATTCCCAGAGAAGCTGTGGCTGCCCCTGGATCGCTGGGACTGTCCAAGGCCAGGCTGGATGGGGGCTTGGAGCAACCTGGGATAGTGGAAGGCATCCCTGGTGGAATGAGATGATCCTCAATGTCCCTTCCCACCCAAACCATCCTGGAATTCTCTCATTCCTTGTCTCCCCAGTAAAGCCGGACCCCCCCGAGGCCCTGCGGGTCTCCCCCATCCCTGGGGAGCCCCAGAAGCTGCTGCTGGAGTGGAGCCCTCCATCATCCTGGCCGTTCCCGGAGTATTTCCCGCTCCACTACCGCATCCGCTACTCCCGGGACAACGACTCCGTCCCCACCACGGTACTGCCACCCCCCTGGGTAAACTGAGGCACAGCTGTGCCTGTGCCCGGCATGTCCCTGACCCCGCTGTCCCCAGGTGGGGCCCTACGAGCTGACATCGCACACCCTGACGGACCTGGAGCCCGGCAGCCTCCACCACATCCAGGTGGCCGCCAAGGACATCACGGATTCCGGGGAATTCAGCGCCTGGAGCCCGCCGGCCTCGGGGACACCCTGGGTGGGGCTGTGACAGCCAGGCAGGGCCGCTGTCCCCATGCCAGGCCTGCTCCCGTCCCTCGTCCCACCCCAGCAGCACAGAGCCACCAGTGCTGCCAGGAATGGGCAATAAAAGGGCTTGAGGCTCCGTCCCTGTTCTAATTGGGGTGTTTGTGATGGCTGAGCTGCTCCTGGGTCGGTCCTTCAGTGCCCCCAGGGCCAGTCCCTTTGCTGTTCCAGAACAATCCCTTTGTTTTCCTGCGTTTGACTCTTTTTTGCCTTTGGGGTCGGTCCCTTTTCTGCCCCAGGGCCGTCCCTTCGCCCTCTGCCCCACCCTGGCCCTCAGCGCCCACCGGGGCGGGGCCGTCACGGACACGGCGGGCTTGAGGGGTGGGCGGCCATGTCGGACGTGGGCTGAGGGGTGAGCGCAGTGATTAACGAGGGGCGCCTCCTCCCTGCGCGGCGTTCCCCGGGCTGAGACGGCCGTGGACCGGAGGTCCGGGGCTCACAAGCCTCACACCGGAGCTCCGGAGGGTTCCAGACCTCACAGCGGAGCCCCGTGGCCGTTACAGACCCCCCCACGCCGTGGCCCCTGATGGTCCCGCCCGTCGCTGCCTTCCCGCGCTCCGCCCGGGGGCAGGGGGGCGCCGTGCCCATGCGCAGCGGGGCTCGCGGGCAGTGGCGCCCCCGCCTGGTCCCGGCACGTCGTGCCGCTCGCAGCCCCTTCGCGCGGGGCCAGGAGACCCCGGGGGTCAGTCCCTGAGGGCTGGGCCAATGGCGGGAAACGGGGGCGCTGATGGAGGGATTTGGGTGGGAAAGGCACCCCAAAGATCGTCCTGGGCCACCCCTGCCATGGGCACGGACGCCTTCCACTGTGCAGGGACACACTTCCCAGGCTGCTCCAAGCCCCGTCCAGCCTGGCCTTGGGCACTGCCAGGGATCCGGGGGGAGCCCCAGCTTCTCTGGGCATCCTGTGGCAGGGCCTGCCCACCCTCACAGGGAGGAATTCTTTCCCAATATCCCATCTCTTGGATTTGAAGGGGACCTAGGCAGAGATCCGCCACCTTCCAGAGAGCACTGAGCCTTTTCCCAAGCTTTGCCAGGCTTTGTGCCCTCCAGATTTTCCTCCCTGAGCTCTCCTGGGCTCTGGAAGCACTTTGTGTCCTCACAGGTGGTTTTGGAAAAAAGGCTGGTTCATCCCATCCTGTGAAGTTCCACCTCGCTCCAGCTGATGGCACGATTGGGAGCGTTTGGAGCCAAGGTTTTTCCCAGGAAGACAGCCTGCTGGACAAGATCCCAGTTTTCCATCTCAGATATCCGAGACGGAGCAGCCTCACACCCGGCCAGTGCTCATTCCCACCAGGAATGAGAGCAGGGAAGAACCTGGTTCTTATAAAATGAGAAAATAAATACGAGTCACCAGGTCAGGGATGGGACCGGAGTTATCTGCGGGACGAGCAGCTGGCACTTGGAGGCTCCAAAGTATTTCCAGCCCCAGGAATCGGCTCCCACCGGCAGGAGTTAATGGGATGTCAGTCCACGGGAGAGCTTCCTTCCATGGGACATGTGGGATGGAGGCAATGATCCCCGCAGGCTTCCAGCTCCTCCTGTGTCTGCCTTACAGCTGTGTAACCTTCCAAACACACAGCAAAGGGAAAATCCCTGGGAAAGTGGCGGCTGCCTTCGACCTCACGCTGGCAGTCGCCTCTGGTGTGTCCATCCCGTGGTCCCAAACCAGCTGGCCAGCGCACCTGGGCTGTCCTGGGGTGATCCTGTAACCCAAACAGCCTCGGGGGTGTCCGCAGTGAAATGGGGGGTCTGGGATCGGCCCTTTGGAGCAGCTGCTGGCTTGGGAATGCAGCTTTACAAGGCAAAAATGGATTTACATGAGGGGACAAATTTCCCCTCCTGGTTGTCTCGGTAGTTTGTGGATTTTGCTGTGTGAGCAAGAAAAAAAATAAATTATACTGCTTATTTCAGGGAGGCAGAATTGCTTAACACTTAAAACCAGGACCAATTATTTTTTCTTCCTGGCTCCATCTCATCACATCTGACCTTAGGAAGGACATCAGCTCTCCTGCAAATTCCCATATTTTAGGGTGACAATAATCACTAAACCCTCCCAGGGAGTGGGACTGCTTAATATTAAAAAAGGTGTTTAAACTTTTTGTTGGTTCAGATTTTCCTAAAGCCGCTGCTGCAACACCAGGTTTGCACTGTAAAATCAGTTTAAAGCAGCAGAAATTCCACATTCTTTCTACAACATGATGGCAGATTCCTGAGAGCTTTTCCAGGATGATTCCTGTGTCATTTGTGTTTGGTTTGTCCTTTTGATTTTGGGTTCTGATTCCAAAATGGCCTTGGCAGGACAGGTTTAGTTGGTGCCCCTCAGATCTCAGAGAAGTTTCTCTATCATTTCTGTTCAGATTCTGGCGCTATCTCTGTAACCAAAAGACACCACTTTTGATTAATTTATTTCCTTATTAATTTCTATTTCCAGAACAAGATGGGAGCTCTCTGGGAACATGGGAACAGACACAGCTGCACCCCGAATTCCCTCAGCCAAGGAAACCCTGGAGCAGTGTCACGAGAGCCTTTTCCAGCCGGTATCCCTGATCCCTGGGCAGGCTGGGAAGGGAATCTCTGACAGCACAGGAGCTTTTTTTACTCCTGTAATGTGACTTCCCTGGCTTTCCTGTGCCAGCAGCGCAGGGGTGTGTAAGTCAAGCCATGATTTGGGAAGAAAGGAGCCTGCACACCCTGACTTTCATGGGTGGAGAGCTTGGCAATCCTCACTTAGACCCTTTCCAGCCTGGGGTTTTGGCCTCAGGAGAAGGGGCCTGCTGGGGAGCTGCCCCTAAAACCTTCTCTGCGTCTTCTTGCACCTTCCCAAGGCTCCTGGGTTTAGTCTGGGCCTTGTTCTACCTCAGCGCTGGTGAATTCACAATTACAGAGCTCCTGAGTGGCCCCTCCGTGCCAGGCTCTGCTGCTTCCTGACGCTGCCCCTTCCCTCCTTGCCTTTTACAGCCCCTCCAAGTGCAGTAAAACTGCTGATTCCCATTTAAGGGATGATGCTGGGCACTAACAAGCTCACCTCCCTTTTAAAAGCCAGGGCTGGTCTCAGGAGATCTAATTTAGGAACACGTGGAAGGCCAGGGTGTCCTCCTGGGCTCCGGGCTGGGAGCTGCTCTGTGAGGAGCTCCAGCCTGCTTGGCTGCCAGAGCCTGGGGTATTTTTATCCACATCCAAGCTGCCAGAGGCTCCTGGCCCCACCTGAGCGTAGTGCAGGACAGACCCACCTCTGCAGCAGGCCTTTGTTCTCCCAGGGACTGGCAGCAGGATTCTGTGGCAATTCCCATTTGTGCTTTGCCGTGGGCTTGAGCTCCCACCTGCTTTCCCAAAGGCTTTGGGAGAGGATGGCAGAGCTCTCCAGAGCTCATCCCACGATGTCAAACTGGCCCGGCAGAGACAAGGATGGATTCACGAGAGCAGAGCAGAAATACAAATTTCTTTGAAAAGGCCTTGTTGCCAGTGTGTGAGTTTGTGGATGTGGGAAGATGTTTCTCGGACATAGAGAAATAAATATTGGAGAGGGACTTTGGACAAGGGCCTGGAGTGCCAGGACACAGGGAATGGCTTTGTACTGCCAGAGGGCAGGGATGGATGGGATGTTGGGATGGAATTCCTCTCTTTGAGGGTGGGCAAGCCCTGGTGCAGGGTGCCCAAAGCAGCTGTGGCTGCCCCTGCATCCCTGGAAAGTGTCCAAGGCCAGGCTGGACGAGGCTTGGAGTCACCTGGGATTGGGGAAGGTGTCCCTGCCATGGCAGGAGTGGCACTGGATGGGATTTAAGGTCCCTTCCAATCCAAACCATCCTGGGATTCTTGATTCTATAAGCCTGTGTTCCTAACAAGGGCAGAACCCCCCAAGATGGTGACATCCAGCCCCAGGAATGCCATGGTGATGGGAGTGACAGGAAATGAATGGGGTCCTGGGTGTCCAGAGATGAGCAGGAGACATGAAAGCAGCCAGCTTCACCCTGGTCAATATGGTCTGCTTTAAACTCTGTTTTTACTTCAGATTTGGGCTGCCAATAACTCCTTCAAACAATGATCTAATGCCTGTGTGAATGTTTGTAAAACCTCACTGCTCTGGCAGGTTGAGCTCTTGCCAAGAAGCAATCACATGTAATTAGGGAGAAGGAGTTGGAATCTCCTGGCCTTGCAGTGCAGCACATTTTCCAGTTGTGTTTGTCCCATTTGGACCGTCTCATTCCTGGGGTGTGCTCTGAGCTGGGCTTTGTGGGACACGCTCCTGTCCCAAGGGAATCTTGGTGGGAAGCACTGCCAGGAACCTGCTGGAGAACACGAGGCACCTGTGCTGGGCAGGGTGGCAGGGTGACACGGACAGAACCTGGCACGGGCACAGCCACAAATGGGATTTTGGGTGCTCAATTCTCTCCACTTTTCCTGCTCTGCAGGGGATTCCTGAGGAGGCTTTTCAGGCACGTTGAGTCTTGAATGGGAACTGGGAGCGTGGAGAAGCTCTGAGCTTTTGAGGGACACCTGGAAAAACCCTTCCCTGGAGAAGGGGGACAGCCCCAATCTGCTGTGGGACTGGAGAAGTTCAACTGTTCAAAGAGCCCCGGAATAGCTGGGATTAGCAGGAATCTTTGAAGGACTTTAGTGCAGCCCCTGTGAAATGGTTGCTGCTCACACAATGAGAAGTTCCCAGTGGGAAATTAGAGCCTGTCCAGGACAGTAGATCCCAGGAAAAGGAATGAGGCATCCTTTGCCCACAGAGTCTAAACCTCAGCCCCCACCCTCTCCCCTGTCACCTGAGGCCCCAAAGGACATTTCCAATGAAGTTGGGAGTTTTGACATGGAAAGTTTGATGAAAAAACCCTTCTTGAAATTCCTGGAGCATCCTGAAATTCCCTTTGCTTCCTTTTCCAGTTCTTCTCCCTTTTCCAGGCCTGTTGTGTGGTTCCTGGGGTGTTGTCCTGAAACAACAGGAGGCCAGGGACACACAGGTCAGGTCCTGTGGCACAAGGAGCTGTTATTTATGGAAGGAATTTTTTCCTGAATGTGAGAGAGGAGAAGTGGATTCTGCTCTCAATTGGAGTTTGAAATCCGTAATTCCAGCCAAGAGTCATCACATAAACTCGTGCTGAAGAACCTGACCTAGTTGGAATAATTGGAGGTAATTGTCAGCTCTTTCCAGATGACAAAACCCTTAATCACCAGCAGATGCTCAGCCAACCTCACAAAAAAGGCTCGAAACCGGGGTGAATGGGGAGGAATTGCTGTCCCAGAGGCACCAGCTTTCAGGAATGGGCAGGAATCCTCCTTAGGGGTTTTTCCAATACATGGTCAGACTGGAGCAGTGGTTTGTGCTCATGGCCTGGGCATCTCTGCAGAAATCTGGAATTGTGCCATGAGCACACAGCTGAGTGACACTGGAATATCCGGGAACAATCGGAGATGGAGCAACTCTGAAATGAGGAGCTGCAAGGTCGGGCTGCTCCATGGGTTGCTGTCCCAGATCCTTGAATCCAGACTCTCAGATCCCTGGGGTTTCCTAAAGCTTGGGATGAGCTGGATGCGAGGTGCTGCAGGGGTTGCCTTGGGTTTCACCTGGGAGTTCCCTGAAGTCGGCAAAGCCCTCAAGAGGAGATGGGATCTGGTGGGGGTGAGGGTGCTGATGAAGACAGGGATATCTGGCACTGCCTGGGATACCCCAGTCCCAGCTGCGCTCCTGGGGGTGTGGAGACACTGCACAAGTAGAAATGGTCCTTCTGGAAGGGTCTGTCCCCACCACACAATTAACCTGGATTGCTAATTAATCACGGAATTGTAGAACCATGGAATGTCCTGAGCTGGGAGGGATCCACAAGGATCAGAGTCCAGCTCCTGGCCCTGCACAGACACCCCAACAATCCCACCCTGTGCCTCAGGCATTGCCCAAACGCTCCTGGAGCTCTGGCAGCCTTGGGAATGTGACGATTCCCTGGCCGGAGCACTTGCAAATTCCAGGAACCAGGGTTTGCAGAGGTGTTTTTCCCTTGTACAATGAGATGGCGAAAGCACAGGAAAACTGGGAACCCCTGGAGGTGGTCAGAGCAAGGAGCTGCCCTTGTGCCCAGGCAGAGGCTGTGACAGCTGGACTTTAATTACCCAGTGCTGTAATGAGGCTCTGGGAGGCTCTGGAGTGGCTCTCAGCACATTTGGTGTTTTACAGCTGCGGGGATTCATCCCTTCCCATACAGCCTCCTGCAGTGGGACCAATAACCAGGGATCCTGCCTGGAAACCAACAGCTCCCCGGGGAGTGTCTGGGACAAGGCTCATTGAGGGCTCTTTGAAGTGGGCAGGGATGTGGAAACAGTGACAGCAGCACAGTTCCCATCAACCCGGGATCTCCCATGGGGGCAGGGGCTCTGCAGCCCAAAAAAGGGGGAAAAATGAACCACCACACCTTTGGGAAGAGCTTGGTGTGCCCAGGATGGGTTGGGCTGTGCTCCGTTCCTGGGATGGAGCTGCTGGTCCAGGGGATGGAGCTGCTGGTCCAAGGGAGGCAGCAATGGAGCTGCTGGTCCAAGGGAGGCAGGGATGGAGTTTGTGGTCCAAGGGAGGCTGGGATGGAGTTTGTGGTCCAAGGGAGGCTGGGATGGAGTTGGTGGTCCAAGGGAGGCTGGCTGGGGGCCGTGACCTCCTGTTGGAGCACTCCAGACCGACAGAACTCAGCAGCTGCATGAACTGGTTGTGGCCTCAAGCAAAGGCCATTCCTCCGCTGCTGCCTCCTGCCAGATGGTCTCAGCCCAGGCTCAGGGCCTCACGTCCCCTTTTCATGTGTCTCTCCCCAAAAAAAGGCCTGGGCCAGTGCCAGACTCCAGCAAACCCTTCGGAGCAGTCCCCCAGCTCTGGCAGGTCACCGGTGCTGGAACCAACCCCACGTCCTGCCTCTGCAGCCCAGACATCCTCCTCGGCTCTCCCTGCCAGCTCTGGAATGAGAAATGGCTCTGCTCTTGTGTCTGCTTCCATTTGAATCCCTCTAGGAAAGAGCTCGTGTTCTGCAGCTCCGTGCTGCTGAAATTAGCGCTGGCATCCTGCAGGATTCCAGCCTCGCCTCGCGCCTCCAGAGTGGGAAGAGCTGCCGAGACTGCGGAGACAAGTTGGATGTGAGAGCCAAGTGTCCAAAAGAACACGTTCAGGAACAACACAGTGAGCAGGAGGTGCTCCAGCACGGCAGGGAAATCATCCTGCCGAGGATAAAACTCCCCCCAAAAAAAGTGTTCTTGGGCAGCCAGGAAGGGCTAAACCATGGCAAGAGGTTTGGGACAGCTGCAGGATGCTGGAGTGGGCACTGGGATTGGAACCAGGATGATGGTTTTAGGTCACTCACAAAGCTTTCTAATTACGCTTTTTTGGGGGGAAAAAAAAGAGAAAAAAATGGTGTGTTTGATTCTGTAAGTGCTGAACATTCCACAATTGCTGTGTTTAATAAATACAGCGGGGGCTCCTAGGAGACTGAATGGGGCTGAATGAATGAAGTATGTGAGACATCTGAAACCTATTAGTTGGAGCAAACTGGTGGAGAGGCAGGAATTCTTCTCTTTTTAAAAATATTTATACATTTTCCTTTCATGTCAGGCCAACATCTTATTTGGGGTTATGTTCCAGTGGAAGGAAAGGTGTGTCGGGGGGAAATGCAGGGGGAGGGGAGGTGCAGATTTGGGTCAGGCCCAAAAGGAGCAGAAGGGCTGGGTGGCTTTAGGGCCATATTTTCCTTTTGGAATGGAAGCCAGCACATTGATCCATCAGGGGACTTTGCCCCAGCCTTGATGGGGATGGGTGTT
Organism: Camarhynchus parvulus; assembly: GCF_901933205.1. Classification (NCBI taxonomy): domain Eukaryota; kingdom Metazoa; phylum Chordata; class Aves; order Passeriformes; family Thraupidae; genus Camarhynchus; species Camarhynchus parvulus. Next base: position 1,015,803 of record NC_044598.1, read on the forward strand.
TTGGGATTTGGTTCATTCTGAGGTGTTTTGGGGAGTTTGTCCCACCTGGAGCCCATCACTTGGGGCACCAGAACTCTCCAGCCCTCTCCAAGTGAGGTTTATGGAGCCATGGGTCTGGTTTAACCTGGTTTGGATATTTAGGCTGAATTAGAACATACATCCACTGTCTTCCCCACCACATGGACAGCTCCAGGAGATCCCACCGGTGTCAGCAGAAGTGGGAATGAAAAGTTTTAGGAAACTGGGAATTTGCAAATGGCTCCCATTATCCTTCCAATCTCCCCACCCTGATTCAATCAGAGGATATCTCCCCACTCCATAGGAAACAGATGTTCCTCTTGCAGCAGGGACATGCAGGAGGCATCCTGAAATTTGTTTAATTTAGAGATGGGATTTTTTGGGGGTTTACAACCTTCGATGTCCGAGCTTGGGTCTGGCTGAATTTGGAGTGGTGCCAGTCAGGAATTTCTGTGGAGTTTCTTTCCATCGTTAGTGAAGAGAAACTCAACATCCCTGAGCTGAGAGCTTGGAAAATAACTTTGGAGTGGTTTTTGATGGCATCTCTCAGTCAGTTTAGAGGTGAAAAAATGACTGGGACATGGGATGAGGCTGAGTCTCATTTTGTGACGGAATAGTGGAACCCATTCCAAGAGTCCATGAATGGATTTAACTCCTCCTGGAGCTGCAGGGAACGAGGCACTCGGGAAACATCCTTTTCCATCCCTCTGACTGCACTTTCTCTGTGGCATCTGTTCCCCATCAGTGGGAGGATCTTGGTGGATTTCAGTCTCATCAGTTTTGTCCACCTGTAACTCTTGGGGTTTCACACCTCTCCTTTTTATTTCTTTTCTTCTTTTCTGCCAGGTTTAAACAAAATCTCGGTTTTGCTGAAGACGCTGGGGGAAGTTGCTCAGAGAAGCTGCGGCTGCCCCATCCCTGGAAGTGTCCAAGGCTGGACAGGGCTTGGAACAACCTGGGAGAGTGGAAGGTGTCCCTGCCCATGGTAGAGGCTAGAATGGGATAATCTTTAAGATCTTTCCAACCCAAACCATTCTGGGATTCTAAATGTCAGTGCTATTTCTAAAATATCTCGATTTTCCTCTGCATTGGAGGTTCTCAGTGTGTGTCCATCTGTGCATGTGTGGGTGGTGGTTGCATTTCAGAATTTCCAGGACTGTTATAGCTCTTATGTTTTTTTCCAAACAACTTCCTCCAGTGTGAGTTCTCCCTCCTGATGGATCCGGACCCCACTTGGAAGAGTTCTCCATGGATGAGGGAAGCTGGATAAAGGAGCTGCATTAAAGCCTCTCTCACTGGAGGTGATTTAAGGATTCCTCCACAGCAGAACCATGTAACAACAATGCAGATTTGTTTTAGATATTGGATGCATTTTCCACCCTCCACGTGTTGATGGTACCAGTGACAAACTGTGGAAAAAACTCCTGAAGTGCGAGCCAAGGACTGCCTCCATCAGCCTTTTGCTCAGGTGCACAGTTTATCCCAATTTCTCCCGATTTCTCCCAGCCTCAGCCTTGCTCAGACACATTCTCAAGGCGTGTCTGCTCTGAGCCTCTTGGGAGCACCATTTCCACGTCTGTTTGGACTGGCTGGACACGTCACCATCCCCGTCCTTGTCCTGGGGTGCCTCAGGCCAGGAATGGCTCCTGAGGGGAGAAGGGACCCCTGGGATGTGAGGAGGAGGAGGAGCTGGAGCCCAGAGGTTGGATGGGGCAGCCCTGGCAGGTGCTGAGCTGTTCCTGAATTAAACACAACTCTGGTTAATTAAAGCAGCTTAGGGCTGGGAAAGGAGATGGATTGGGAGCATTCCAGAGTCCTGTCTGGGGACAGAGGGACAGTGGCAGCAGGTGAAGGGGTGGCTTGGACCTCAGACAAGGTGACTGCTGAGGGTGTTTGATAATTCCCTTCCTCCGGAGAAAGGCACTGATCTCTTCCCTGTGGGAGCAGGGCCAGGACCCAGGGAACGCTGGAGCTGTGTCAGGGAGTTGGGGTGGAGGTCAGGGAATGGTTCACCCTCATGGGATGTTCCTGGCACTGGGCAGGACTTTCCCAGTGCTCCTGAGCTCCAGATCCCCCCATTTCCCCGCTGTCCTCAGTGGGGTCTCAGTGTTTGTGTCCTCAGAACCATCACCAGAGCCTGATCCCAGCCTCGGTAGCTGGCATGGATAACTTGCATCAGAATAGTCCAAAAACTGGGCTCAGCTTTGACCAGAAACACAGCATCCTTGGGCTGTGAAAAACTGCTGCAAAAACAGCAAGTTCAGGCTCCCTGGCTGCTGAGTTTTGTCTGAACACAGAGGCTGAATACCATCAGAATAGTTTGTTTTATTTCCAACTTGCCTGAAACCAGAGATTCCTGGGAGGTTTCCAAGCCAGTCGCTGAACCCAACTGGATTTTGATTGCTCTATTGCCTGTGAACCTGAAATCTGGAGCTGCTCTGATCCCTGCAGCACTTTGGTTGTCCCAGCTCCCTCTCCCAGCATCCCAGTGACCCTTTCACAATCCCTTTGTGTCAGGCTGTGGTTTGTATTTGTTGTGTTTTTCACATTCCCAATTTATCATGGAATGGGTTGGGTTGGAAGGATCCTGGAGGATCATCCAGTGCCACCCCTGCCATGGGCAGGGACACCTTCCACTGTCCCAGGCTGCTCCAACCCGGCCTTGGACACTTCCAGGGATCCAGGGGCAGCCACAGCAGCTCTGGGAATTCCATCCAATTCCATCCCAGCCAGGAATTCCTTCCCAAAATCCCAACCCGTGTGAAGCCATTCCCCGTGTCCCGTCCCTCCATCCCGCGTCCCAGGCCCCTCTGTGCCTCTGCCGTTGGCAGAGCAGCAGGATTGCTGCGTTCAGTCCCAGGCACGGAGGGAGCAGAGCTGAGCCCGACTCCAGCACATCCAAAGGTGGGGAAGGAGCCAAGGCCCTGGAATCCATCCTGGGCTGGGAGCAGAGCAGAGCCTGAGCTCAGCGCCGGGGCAGCTCCGCACAGGGAACGTGACGGCTTTGGAGAGCGGCACCTCCGCGCTCCTCAGTTCCAGGAATGTTCTAGGAAGTGGGCAGGAGCCTCCTGGTGTGCTGAGAGCGGGAACAGCCCCGCTTCCCTGCACTTTGCTCTCTCAGGATGCTGCTGTGGCACAGCAGCCCTCGGTGTCCCGGTGGTGTTTGGGGCTTGGAGCCCCCTGCCTCCCCACCATTTCTCTCCCTTTATCCCCTTCCCTCTCATCCCACCAAACCTTTTCCCTGCAGCCAGCAGAAAATGGGATTTTCTGGTTAATACCAAAATAAAGACAGCAGTGTCCAGCGTGGGAAGGGAGAGGGAAGGGGGAGAGCCAGGGGCTGGGATGGACCAGGAGCACAGGGCTGAGCATCCCAGAGAGCTGGAGGTGCTGCAGGACAGGAAATCCTGAGGCAATCAGCAGAGCTGGGATGGGACCTGAGTCCTTTTCCAGCTCCTGCAGCCTGAGGATTGTTCCTTGTGGGATTTCTCTCCCTTTTCCCAGGCAGTGCTGAGCGTTTGGGGTTTGTTCCAGGGCTCTTTTTGTAGTGATGGGGAAAACATGAGCAGAGTCACTTCCCCACTCCTTGTAATAGGAATAAAACAGGATCAGAAACAAACAGCCTTTGGTGGGGGCCAGAGGTCTTGCAGAAGCTGCCTCTGTGGAATGGCAGCGAGCAGAAACCTCCAAGGATTTTCCAGGTGCTTGGATGTTCTCCCTCTGTTAGTCCAGGTTCCACCCTCCCTCTGGGAAGGATTCAGACCCTGGGGTTGTGTTGATTTTGAGCCTGATTTGATTCCTTTCCGTGGGGAATGCACACACACAAAATGAATGGTTGGAAAAGTGGATCCAGCCTTTGCTGTGAGGGTGGAACTTGTGATCCCCTCCAAAGCCCTGGCAGTCCCAAAGTTGCTTGGATTTTCCTCCTTCCTTCACTCATTCACTTCACCAAGCAGCTGGAATCCAGCACCCGGCGTTGAACAAGGAATGGGAGGAGAGATGCTCAGGAATCTCTAGGGTGGGACTGGGTAATCCTTAGGGTCCTTCCCACCCAAACCATCCTGGGATCCTGTGATTTATGACCCAAATGTGCCTTTATGCCCCACATCCCCTTCCTCTGCCCCAGCCAGGCAAACTCCTTCCCTGCACCCCAAATCCCTCCGGGAAAACACAAAGAGAGAATGGAAGAATCCGACTGAGGGGCTGAAATGAGTTAAGGAGCAAGATTAGATCAAATATTTCCGAGCATCTGGGGCTTCTTGACCACCCCATCCCTGGCTGTCAGACCCTGAGCATTCCCAGAAGGAGTTAAGGGAGACCTGGGTGGGAGCCAAGGGCTTTTGCCGGAAGCTTTATCTTCGCCCCAAAAAGAATCTGATGTCTGGAGCTCTGGACGAGGCATTGTCCTCATAAAACACAACAAGAACAACAAAACAAGCCCTGCTATTCCCAGCTCTGTAACAAGCCATAAAATGGGGAAGGAAAAAAAAAAAAAAAAAAAAAAGGCCCTGGAAACGTAAGAGTTTTATTAAACTGGAACCATGTGTTTCCCATAGTCCCGTCTCCATAAGCTGTGCACATCCCGTCCATGTTTATGTTCTCCTCGGGGGTGTGAGGGGGTTTTTTCCATGCCTGGGAATGATTAGGAGGGAGCCTGGATGAACTCATGTCTCCTGTGAGCAGCACCAGGAAACCTGCACACACCGGGAGGAGAGGCACCAATCCTGCAGGAGCGGCCGGGGAGGTGTGGGAGCCTGGCAGGGGGAAAGGCACAAGGGAAAAGGGAAGAGGAAAATTCCAGAGTGGGGAAAGAGGAGAAAGTTGTCCCACGTGGCTCATTGTAGGAAGTGTGGGTTGAGGATATTCCTGAGGGCTTGGAGTGATCCTGCCTCACCTCAGAGAGGCCAAGGGTGATTTAAACACCCCCCTCCTCTTCTGGGGTCTCCAGCACCCACCAGGCACTCCTTAAAGGAGGAGATTATCCTGGAAACGAGTGTGGAGCTCCCCGGAGACTTCCCCGGAAAGGAGAAGGGCCAGGTCTGGGGTTTGCCAGGAGCCCTTGGTCTGGTTGGAGGCATTTGGGCACAAGGAGTGGGCACAGCGTCCGTGGGGAGCTGGGTGGTGATGTTTGGATTCAGATTTGGGCAGGAATGCCCCGGGAGGAAGGCTCAGAGGAGGAGTCTCGGGGGAAATGGGTAATGGGATATTTTTAGCTGGAATTGGCAGTGCTGTGGTTGTTGTTTCCATGTGGGTGAACAGCCCCGGGGGGGACTGGGAAGGACTGGGAATCATCCCCCGTGCAGTGAGCAGGTGTGGTGACACCTGCGTGGTGACAGAGCTTCAGAGAAGGGACATTACATCATGGAGAGTGACCTCAGAGATCCCAGAGATTACGGAATTTCACCCATTTTTCCTGGTCCTGAGCCCATTCCCTCCCTCTGACGGGTGCCTCTCCTCCTGCAGGACATCCAGGCGTGCCCAGGACACCCAGGACTGGCCATCCATGATTTCCTGGGCATCTGGTTCCAAATCCCAGGCTGGTTTAGCTTGGAAGTGCCCTCAAAGCTGCTCCCATTCCATAGGCAGGGACACTTTCCACAGACCAGGTGCTGTTAAAACTTCCCTCCTTATTTCTCCTTTGGAATCCTTGGAGTTGGCATCCAGCTGATGATTTTTTTTCCCCCCCCCAGTGATAAAGGGTTTTTTTCTATCCCCACATTCTCCTTCTCCAGTGATATCCATGCCTGGCAATCAAGTCATCCCTCTAACTATTCCTTTAATGATAAAGTGGCTCCCTCAGCTTTGCCAGCCCTGGGACCAGGGACTTTCTCCAGGCCTTTGATCCCTTTTGGAGCTGTTTTACAGCTTCTGGGCCTCAGCTCATTCCCTTTGATAGCCCTGCCCTTATCCCTGTGGAAAACCTCTCCAGTTTGGGCCCTGCAATTGTTCCCAGCAGTACCTGGACATTTTTTGCTGCGTTGTTCCAAGCCTGGCTGTGGACACTTCCAAGGATGGGGCAGCCACAACATCTCTGGAATTCCATTCCAGGGCCTCCCCACCCTCACAGGGAGCAATTCCTCCCCAGATCCCACCTAATGCTGCCCTCTGTCCGTGTGAAGCCGTTCCCTGTGTCCTGTCCCTCCAGGACAGTTTAGGAACAGCCCAAGGTGGATTCTCAGCCTGTGGGATTTCACGGTCACTCCGTCCCTTCAGCCTTTTGATTCTCCTCCTGGTGAAGGCCTTGAACACATCCCAGCAATAAGGATTCGTGGCAGCAGAGCCAACAAACACCAGCACCTTTCCTGGCAGAATTCCTGCTGCCCCCACAGCCCTGAGAGGCCAAATCCACCTCCTGCTCCGCAGCTGCTGCCAGCCAGGAGTGGCCTTTTCCAGGGAATGACTCCTGGAGCTGTTGGCGCCCAGGGAAATCTGCTCCTGCTGCTGGCTCCTGGCTGGCAGGGGGAGCGGGAGAAAAGGGGTTTGCGCCTCCAGGGAAGGCAGGGCTGAACCGTTCCCTCCAATCTGTAAATATTCGCAGGAAACAGATTTTCTGCTGGCTCTGGGTTTGTTCCCTCATCACCCCGAGCTGGGAAAGGGACCCTGCAGGACAGGCTGGGGGCACTGGGGGTGTCCTGGCCAAGGGGACATCACTGAGGGGCTGACTCCAACTCTCACACGACCCTGACAGGCAGAGCCAGAGGATTCCGAAGGAAAATCTCCTTCCCCAGACCTTGGAATATTAATAATGCCTGCAAGGCAACAAAATAATGATGCAACTCCCCCGGGGACGTGGAAGGGTCTTTGCCAAGCAGCTCAGACACAAAGGCTCTGCTGTGTGCGCTTCCTGAGAGGAGGCTGCACAGATCTCCTGGAATGACAGGAATTGTGGAATCCCAGACTCCCAGAGTGATTTGGGTTGGAAGGGACCTTAAGGATCAAACCCAACCCCTCCATCCTGGTGCAGGAAGTGACCAGTGGATCCCAGGTCTTGCTGCACACAAATTTCTTCCCATCCATTCTGGGGTCTCGCTGTGTTTTCCAGAAATTCCTTTCAAATATGTCCTGAAGGTTTTGGATTCTTCCTAGACCAGTCAGACCAGTACCCATCCAGACCCTCAGGTTTGGAATAAAGTGGTAAAAACTGATGAAAACCTCTGGAAACAGGAGTCCTCCAGTCCTCCATGGCCTGCTCAGGAGAAGTGAGGCCCTGGCCCATCTGGGGCAGGAAGGGAGTTTGGGACCTGGGTATCATCCACGAGGTGACGTTTGCAGGGCAGGACAGCTGTCCTTGGGTTCATTTGGGTGAAATTTGTTCCCCTCTTCCTTTGAGTGGCAGAGTGGGGCTCTGCTCCAGCATTTGGGACATCCCAGGGAGGCCATGGGGCTGGATTTGCTGCTGGGGAGCAAAATCCAGTGTTTTTGTGGCCCTGGGCTGCAGCTGTGCCATGGCCAAGCTCAGCTGCTGCACACAGGCAGGGCTGGGGCAGCTCCAGCCTTGCCTGGGTGGTCTGGCAGCTCTGGAGCTCCAGACGCTCCTTGTGCTGCCCCTTCCAGGGGAGAATCCCGGGACAGGCAGGGGAGGGAGCTGAGAGGGTTTGCGTTTAGCAGCTGATGCTGCACGAGGAGCAAATCAAACCCTTGGGGCAGCAGCAAATCCGCCCCTGGGGGAGAGTTACAGAGGATCCAGCCACCCTGATGCTCAGCCTGGCTGCTGAGCCATGGAATCACAGAATATTCCAGGCTGGAAGGGACCCCCAGGGACCACTGAGCCCAACCCTGCATTAAATGGCCCCTTTAAGCAGGAATTCTGGCGTGGTTTGGGTTCCAGGGGACCTCAAAGCTCATCCAGTGCAATCTCTATATGGGACGCCTTCACCTCTGTGTGACCGTGATGGTCACAGGGATGGAGCCCCTCTCCTGTGAGGACAAGCTGGGGGAATCAGGCTGATCCGGGCCTCAGGAGCCCTGACAGGACACAGATTCTCACTGAATCACCCCCTGTCAGCGGCTCCTCAGCCTTTGCTCACAGCTGTTCTCCCATCCTGCTGAAATCCCAGCAGATTTCCCATGCAGGATCCAGCACCTCTTGTCTCCGTTTCCATCTTCCTCTTCCTGCCCAAATTCCTGAGCTGTGAACCCACCTGCTTTTCAAAGGGAGGGCTCTCCACACACCAAACAAGGCGGATATTTCGGTTTTTCTCCAAGATTTTTCCTTTTTTTCCCATTTTTGCTTCACCACAGGGCCCTGCTCAGCTGAGGGTGGTGGGGAGAGACTCGTGAGTAACCCTGGGGTGCATCCTTGCCCTCTGCTCCCCTCCTGGACCTCTCCAGTCCCTGTGGACTCGTTCCTTTGCTCCTCCTTGTGCCAGCTGATGCTCTGGGCAGGGATTGGGCACCAATTCCTGGGCATGGATGTGGCTTTTCCCCCTCTCTTGGTGCTGGGAGGCAAAAGAAGGATCTTTTCCATGAGGAACGGCTCCAACCTGTGCCTGCTCATGCCTTGGATGTGCTTGGAAGGCAAATGCAGAGCTCTGCCCCATCCTTCAGGAGAATCTAGTGTGGGTTCACCATCCCAGGGTTTCTCCAAATCGAGCTGTAGGAAGGGACATCAATATTCCAGCTTTCCCTGAAATTGCCCTCTTGTTTTCCATTGAAATCAGCTCGCGTGGAATTCTCACCTTCCACAGGGGGAGGGTGCTTGTGCTGTCACTTGTCCTAAAGAAAATTCCAGCTCCTCTATCTGAAAGTGATTTTTTTTTTTTTAGGCTCTGCCTTGGCAGATCCAGGCAGCGAGTGGCTGGAAATGCTGCCCACGGCACCGAGCAGGAGCTCCTGGGATCTGGGGAGCGGGGCCAGGGCTCTCCATCTGCTCCGGCCCCGCTGCCAAGCTAAACTCCTGTGCTGCAGATCACACAAAGGGGAGAAAAGAGCCGCGAAAAAACCTCGGGAAACGGGAAACTCGGAATTCAGCCGAGGGCAAAGGGAATAAGGTGGGGCTGGAGCAGACAGATGTGGTGGGGAGAGTCACATCTGCCTGGGGAGGTGATGGGGACACTGCAGACCCCAGGAACGAGGGCTGGATGTGCCCCCAGCCCACCTGAGGGCAACAAGAAAGGTGTTTGTATCCCTGCTTGGAATTTCACAGGAAATGGAGGGATCGCCTTACTCCTGGCAGGAGAAAGAGGCAATTTTCCTTCTAAATCAGGCAGCTCCCGTGTCAAAAGTTCCACAGCGAAATCCCGCTGCACTCAGAGCAGGGCTTTTTATGAATAAAATCTTAATAAATGTCCAGGGCTTGATTTTTCGCAGCAGCCTGGCCTGGCTTTGATCTCCCCTTGCCTGGGCTCAGCCCCTGCCAAGCCAAAGAGGGAAAAAGTCCCTTTGCCCGGGTTTAAAGCAAAGGGTGTTTTTCTAAAGCTCTTGGCTGTGGAGCCGCGTGTGATACATCATCCCTCGGCCCCATCCCTCCTCTCCCAAATCCAGAGCACACACTGAAACAATTTCCCTGTGGTTTCCCTCCTTGGTGGAGTCGAATTCCTAGAAAACAAAAGGAATGTTGCAAGCCTGGTCACAAGCTCGGGGGCTGGAAATGTTACCCAGGGCCGGTGGCACCTCGGCCCCAGCCCCTGAATCCCTCATTCCTCCCACGGGTGGGTAAAACCCGGGAGTTTCTCCAGCCCTGGGAATGGCTGGAGGCTGTGGGGATTTAGGGAATTCTGCTGGCCCTTTGCCCCAGCCCCGAGGTCACTCAGAGCTCCCTGAGGTCTGACCTGGTCCTGTCCAACCCCAAAGTGCTGGGATGGGCACAGACTCATCCCAGCGAGTGCCCAGGGAATGCAGGGGCAGGAATTCCTCCCTGGGAGGTGCTGGGATGGATTCCCAGAGAAGCTGTGCCTGCCACAGGGATCCCTTGGGATGTTTTTTGCATTGGGGATATTTTTTTTTTGGTACATTTTAAGGGCATCTGGACAAGGTGCAGGAGCGGGTTTGTGTGGATCATCCCAGGAGGTGCCAGGGATTCCCTGCTGCCAGGAGATGGGATAATTCCCATCCTTGGGATCACCTGGGCTCATCCTCTGAGTTCCCCGGCTTGGAAAGTTCTCAGGAGCCCTCGTGCCCATGCAGGACCTTTTAAATGTGTTTTTGGCAAACACAGGTCACTGGACCGAGCCAGAGGTGAGGCAGGAAGGTGATTATTGATAATAATCAATAATCAATCATGCTGATTCTTGATTTAATGTCAGGGACGAGGAGAAACCAGCCCGATTTGGGGCCAAAGCCCTGCTGGCTGTGTGTGGGGCTGGGAAGCCAGGGAAGGAGTTAATGCTGTGGAACAATTTCCCTGAGGAAAGCTTTGTCTGGGCTGGTTCCTGAGTGCCTCTCGGTGCCTCGTGTGCTGCTCGCTGCTACTTTTGATCTCCAGTTCCTCCTGAAATTCCATGGGGAGGTTCTGGAAATCCTGAGCAGTGCAGGTCCAGCGTGTCCTCATCCCCCTCAGCCCCTTTTAGCCCCTTCCCATGAATAAATCCCTCCTTTGCCTGCTCTCTGAGCAGAGTGAGCAGCGTGGGCAGCGTCCATCCCACATTCCCTGACCCCAGCTCTCTGCAAGGACAAGAGCCAGGATTTGCTTTTTGCTTTTTTTTCCCCCCTGATTTTTTCTGAGATGACATCACGGTTCGGAGCTGTTGCTGCCCTGACAGCAGTCGTGTCACCCTGGCAGAAGCAACACGGGCTAATTTTAGCCCAGGCAGTTTTTAGGTGACACTTTTAATAAAGGCAGGAATGGAAAAGTTCAAGGGGCTCTCAGGCAGCTTTGCTGGGGGCTCCTGACAGGCCCTGATGGGGCTGAACCAGCTCAGCTTTGATGCAGAAATGAAGGGAAGAGGTGAAGGAATCAGGGCTGACACCCAAATTCCCAGCTCTCGTCAGACTTGGGAGATCAAAGAATCCCGGAATGATTTGGGTTGGAAGGGAACTTAAATCTCATCTCATCTCTCCTCTGACATGCCAGGGACACCTCCCCTGTGCCAGGCTGCTCCAGCCTGGCCTTGGGCATCCCAGGGATCCAGGGCAGCCACAGCTGCTCTGGGAATCCCATCCCAGCGCCTCCCACCATCACAGGGAGGAATTCCTTCCCAATATCCCACCTGAACCCCCTCCCTGTCCATGGAAACCATTCCCTGTGCCCTCCATCCCCTGCCCAAAATCTCTCTCCGTGTTTCTTGTGGCTCCTTCAGGCACTGAAAATCCACAACTGGGGCAACCCAGACTTCACTTCTCCAGCTGGACAATCCCAGTTCCTGATGTCCCAGTTCCTGATATCCCAATTCCCGATATCCCAATTCCTGATATCCCAATTCTTGATTTCCCAGTTCCTGATTTCCCAGTTCTGGAATCCCCAGTTCCTGATTTCCCAATTCCTGATTTCTCAATTCCTGATTCCCAATTCCTGACATCCCAATTCCTGATTTCCCAGTTCCTGATGCCCCAATTCCTGAATCCCCAGTTCCTGATATCCCAATTCCTGATATCCCAATTCCTGATTTCCCAATTCCCGATTTCCCAATTCCTGATATCCCAATTCCTGATATCCCAATTCCTGATATCCCAATTCCTGATTTCCCAGTTCCTGATGCCCCAATTCCTGATTTCTCAATTCCTGATATCCCAATTCCCAATATCCCAATTCCTGGTATCCTTTCCTCCCAGAGAAAGTGCCATGAGCTTGCTGAGCATTAAAATGTTGAATTTAACAATTTTTAAAGCAGTTTTAAGCCCCCTCCCCTGGGCATTTCCATGATTCCAAAGACAGTAATGAATGAGGATCTCATCCCATTTTCCCCACAGGATTTTCCCACCTCCATGTGCTGCCTGGAGCTCCCCAAAATGAGGAGATTGGATGTTTTCCTCTGCCCTCACTTGCGTTATTTACTGCTCAAAGTTCCACCTGCTTGCACAGAAGACATGGCAAAAATTCCTGAATCCAAACTGGGAAAACTCATAAATGCATTCTGGGTTTGTTAAATGGTTTGGACAGATAATGAATCATCTGCAAATATTTGATTTCATTAATGGTAAAGTTATAGGCTGTGCTTTTTCCTGTTCTGAACAACATTGTAGAGGCTTGAATAAATACAATAATTGAAAATTAATTAAAAAGCCCTTTGAAACCGAATTTGTGTTATCTAAAATAAAATTCTATGTTCAGGTCAAACTAAAACATTCATCTAATCACCCCCAAACGACTCCTCCTTTCTCTTCATTTCTCGCTCTGCTCAGGGCAGCAGAAAACTCAAATTACTCTGCAGGTTCTGCTCCAAGCACGTAATTAATAACAAAAATAATTAATTACAAGCATTCTTCCACTGTGCTTCACTCATTAAGGAGTGAATCCCTTCCTGGGCAGTTTGTGACAGCTCCTTGAGCTGAGCCTAAGCTGGGTTTAGGGCCTCTCTCCTCCAGGGGGAGGAAAATGTCATTTTTGGGTCTTTCCTGGCTCTTTTTCCCCATGGGATGTCCCAGTCCTGCCCTTCCCAGGCAGGTAAAGCCCAGGTGGGTTTAAACAGGAGTGGGGCAGGACTGGGGAATGGGAATGGGAATGGGAATGGGAAATGGGAATGGGAATGGGAATGGGAATGGGAATGGGAATGGGAATGGGAATGGGAATGGGGATGGGGAAATGGGGATGGGAATGGGAATACAAATGGGGTAGGAGTGTGAATGGGGTAGGAATGGGAATGGGAATGGGAATAAGAATAAGAATTGGAGTGGGAATAGGAAGTGGAGTGGGAATGGGAACTGGAGTGGGAATGGAAATGGGATGGATTGGAATGGGAATAGGAATAGGAATTGGAGTGGGAATAGGAAGTGGAGTGGGAATAGGAAGTGGAGTGGGAATGGGAATGGGATGGATGGGAATGGGAATAGGAATAGGAATTGGAGTGGGAATGGGAATGGGATAGGATGGGAATGAGGTGGGAATGGGAATAAGAATAGGAATTGCAGTGGGAATGGGAATTGCAGTGGGAATGGGGATTGCAGTGGGAATGGGAATTGCAGTGGGAATGGGGATTGCAGTGGGAATGGGGATTGCAGTGGGAATTGCCTCCTGGCAGAGCTGCTTTCCCTGCCCAGCTCCATCCCCAGCTCTGCCTTTCCAAGGCATCCCGCAAGGCCGCTGTTAATTAGGCTGCTGTTTATTAGGCTGAGCCTCTCCTGACCCCTCCGGAGCCGGCAGGGGCTGACTGGGAGCAGGGCTGGGGACAAAGGAGAGGCCAGGGTTTCAAAGGGAGCAGAGCAGGAGGGCTCAGCTCTGCTGGAATTGGCGAACGGAGCCGATGGCTGCAGCTGGAGCCTCCCGTGCTGGCCGGGGAGGGGACGGGGCTGCAGCAATGTGGGGTCACCCTGGGCAATCCTTGGCTCTCCCTGTGGATCCTGCTTGGTGCAGGAGCTCCTCTGAGCGCCTTGGAGCTGGAAATCAGCCGGATTTGGGCTTTCCCGGGAGGATCCTGGGCTTGCGCCCCTGGAAGAAGCCGTGGGTGTGCAGTGGCACGGAGCAGAGGGAGGATTTATGTGCATTTCATTCTATTTGAAGAAAAGCCATCGGTCGTGAGGCCTACAGCAAGAGGCAGAGGAAAATTGGGGGTTTTTTTGGTTTTATTGTTTTGTTTTTTTCACGGAGCCAAAGAGTGGAGTTGAACTCCCAACTGACAAAGTTCTTCCTCAGAAGGAAGACTGAACATCTGCATCATGCTTTTCTTTTTAAAATGATTTCTTTAGAGAAAATGCTTCTTAACCTCCAAAGTTTTTCTCCTCTGGAGCCACGGTAACTTTTGGGCGTGAAGATCCTGGGCTGGGTCACCTATTCCTTCAAAAAAATCCATGTTTCGGGCAAGTTACACTTCATTGTTTCACACTCAAACCAGGAAAACCAGAAAAGCGCTTTTCACTCCACACTTTCCCCTGCTGCACCACACCACCGCTTCCCCCGAAATTACGACTGGACCCTAATTAACCCCCGGCGTCTTTGAAGTGAAGCCGCTGTCAGGAGCTGAAATTGGGGCTCAGAGCTTTCCCCGGGGGCAGAGCCCTGGTGCCACTGGAGCCGAGCTCTCCCCCAGCCCCTCCTGGGAGGATTTTGGCTGGAGGATGCTGGGCTGAGCTACTCCCACCGCCCGGGCCCTCCCCCTGGCCTGGATGAGGCTGTACCTTTTCTGCTCTGCCCAGGAGTGAGCCCTGCACTCCTTCTGTCCTGCCCAGACCTCCGCTGAACAAAGGAGCTCTGGGCACATCACCAGCCCCAGGACCCAAAGGTATTTCACCCCTTTCCGGAGCTGCACAGCTGATTTCTTTTCTCTTTGTCGCTTCCCTTCTCTCTGATTGTGTCTCACACATTTATTTTTTTTTTTAATTGATTTCATTTCACACTCACAGCCTTGCCTTGGAAATGTTTTCCTGCTTCCTTCCCAACCGGTTTAAAATCTGATTTTTTAGGGCTCGATTCTCTCATTGCTTTCTCAGTGTCTTTCTCACAAGTGGGGTTTGCTGGAATTTCTCAGCGCTGCAAAGAACTTTTGGAGGCTTTTATTCCATTGAAGCTGCGACTCTCTGGCGGCTGTAAATGACTTTTCCATGCCTGTGTGAGCTCTCCGGGAATGTCCCGTGTATCGATCATTTGTCAGGCTCCTCATCCCCCCGCGGGGAAATGGATGCAGCTGGAATTCCTTCGCTTTAAATCGCTGGAGTGCGAAACTTTTCGTGCCTTTTTTCTTTTTTTTTTTTTTTTTTTTAAAAAAAAACTTTTTGCCACTTTTTCCTCCATGTGCCCCTTTCTTGGGGAGCTGCGGGGCAGGGAAGGAACACTCTGCCTTTTGTGTGGCTGGAGATAAGCGGAGAGCCAGGCTCGGGGGGCTGCAGGGAGGGCATTTCTTTGTCTCCTTTCCCCTTCCCACCCTCCTCACTCGCTGCGTTTGAAACCTTAGAGCCTGAAAAATTCCTGCCCTCAAGAGCTGAGACATTCCCAGCTGGGACGCTGGGAGCAGCGAGGGAAATTGGACTTTGAATTATTTTTAATTATTTTTTTCATCATTTTTAGGGTTTGATTTTTTTTTTTCTGGTGGGGTTTTTTGTTGGGTTTTTTTGTTTTTTTTTTTTTGGTTTTTTTTTGGTTCAGACACATTTTCTGTCCTGTCTGGGCTGATTCTCGAGGCTGGGCTGGCCGGGAAAGCTGCAGTGGGAGAGCAGGGGGGACAGTCAGGGGTGGCTCGGGGGCCTCTCCTTCCCCACCCGGGGCCTCTCGCAGCTCACATTGTTCCAGGAGGACTCCTCATTCCTGCAGCACCGAATTTTGGGGGTGCTGAGGTGAGAGCTGCCCCCCGAGCCGGGAGGAGGAGGAAGGACGGGCTCCCCACGGGCACAGCTGGGCGATTTGGGAGTGGGGGCCCTGGGGATGGGCTGGGATCCCCTTCAGAGCCTTTCCCTTGGCATTCCTCATCTGCTGCCCCCTGATCCCAGCCTTGCCACCCCTGCCTTCTCCTCAGCCCCCCGAAATCACCCACCCCATCCCAGGGGCCACCCCCGGGGGGGTCCCCATGCCAGGACAGCTGTCCCCTCAGCCAGGGATGGGATCTCCTGGAGCACCACGGCGCGCAGCACAGCTGGGGGATGATGGCCCATGAGCAGGAGCTGCTCTTTCTTGACCTTCTCCTCTTGCCTTGGAGGACTTTGGCTGCTCTTTGTTTCTCCATCAGGAAAATCAGCGTGGGGCAGAACCACAGCCCTTGGGCATCTCCTGGCTCGCAGCTCTTGGGAAAGAAAGATTTGGGAAAGCAGGGCTGGGGGTTGGCAGTGGGGACACCGGGTGGGCCTGCCTGACCTCGAAAACGAGAAACTCCTTCAAAAGTCTCTTTCCCCCTCTTTTCCTTCCAGCAAGCGAACTCCAGGACGGGTCCTTGGCACGCGGGGGCTGCTGCCAAAATCCATCCTCCTCCTCCTCCTCCTCCTCGTCATCCTGCGAGGGCAGCAGGGAGGCTGCAGCTGGACAGAGCTCTCGGGGGACTGCTGGACGTGGGGCCAGCATGGGGGATTGGTGGCTGGCCAGGCTCCTGCTGGGCTGCTCGGCTGTGCTGGCCGTGGCACAGTACGAGGGGGACTTGCAGACAGACAGATTCACAGCCTACGAGGACAGACCCCCGAGCAGGGTGAGGAGAAGGGGCCAGGACTCGCTGCGAGGGTGAGTTGGAGTTCTTGGCTCTTTGGAAATCCAGATTTTGGGTGATTGGCAGAGCTGGGCTGGCAGGGTTGCCGTTCCCTGAGCTCGGGAAGGAGGAGCTGGATCTGGGAGGATCCCGTGGGAGCAGTGTGGGCACTGAGCTCCTTTTGGGGTTACTGAGCTCCCTTTGGGGTCACTGAGCTCCCTTTGGGGTTACTGAGCTCCCTTTGGGGTCACTGAGCTCCCTTTGGGGTTACTGAGCTCCTTTTGGGGTCACTGAGCTCCTTTTGGGGTTACTGAGCTCCTTTTGGGGTCACTGAGCTCCCCTTGGGGTTACTGAGCTCCTTTTGGGGTTACTGAGCTCCCTTTGGGGTCACTGAGCTCCCCTTGGGGTTACTGAGCTCCCTTTGGGGTCACTGAGCTCCCTTTGGGGTCACGGCACTCGGGGCTCACCTGCAGGGACTGCAGAGCCCCCACACCCGCCTGGTGGGTGGGTTTGTCTTCCCTGGGAGGGTGGGCACAGGATTCCCGACAAGCTGGGGACATCCCACCCTGGCAGTGCCCCAGGCCAGGCGGGGCTGGGAGCACCTGGCACAGTGGGAGGTGCCCCTGCCATGGCAGGGGTGGCTCTGGGGGGGCTTTAGGGTCCCTTCCAAGCCAGCCCATGCCACGCCTGGCAGTGGTGGCTGTGCCACGTCCCTGGGGATGTTGTCACATCGGGATTTGCCCCTGGGGTCCCTCTGGCTGTGCTCCAGGTGCTGGCAGGGTTTTTCCCCTTGGGGCAGCTCCTGCTCCCTCCCAAATCTGGGGCCATTTCCCACCTGAGGAGGGAGCCCGGGCATCTCCTCCTGGAATTCCAACCTTTGGGGATGGAGGCATCTCCTCATGGAATTCCAGCCTGTCCAGATGGACGCATCTCCTCATGGAATTTGAACCTTTGGGGATGGAGGCATCTCCTGCTGGAACTCCAGGGGATGGAGTCATCTCCTCCTGGAATTCCAGGGGATGGAGGAATCTCCTCGTGGAATTCCAGCCTTCATGGAAGGGAATCCTTGAAACAATTCTGGGAAGTTCAGTTCCAATTCTGGGAAGTTATGGATCAATGCTGGGAGGTTGGACTTGATGATCTCAGAAGCTGTTTCCAAATTTAATCATTCTGGGATCTTCCCTGGCCTGGTTTTTGCTGCTTTGAGGCCTCAGGATCCTTTGCTGCTGTGGGATTTCCCTTTGGGAAAAGCAGATCAGTCCCAATTCCGGGTTTGCTTCTCTCAGAGTGGCCAAAGGAACGAACCAAGGGGGAAATGTCAACAAAGGTTGGCTCAGCTGTTTAAATCTGGGGTTGTTCCACGCTCTGGGCACGTGGGTGACCTTGACAACTGCATTTTGTGGAATTATCTCTTCCCCAAAGCCACCCAGTGGACATTTAATCCCATTTATCCCTGGTGTCCATTTAGCAGCTCAGGACACCATTGCAAATATTTGCTGTGGCTTTGCCTTCCCAGCCCCCAGCTTTCCCTTTCAGGGAGATAAAAAACCAGCTCCAGCCTGGGCTCGGGGCTTGCAGGGAGGAATTTGGAATTCCAGAGCTGGGAGTAAAGCCCAGCTGAGCTCAGCTGAGCTTGGGTGGGCTGGAGATTCCCTGGGCACCACCCTGGGCACTGAGGCTGCTGAGAGAGGGTCCAAAAATGTGGATGTTGGGTCTGGGTGGAGGAAAATGGACAAAGGCTGAGGATTTGCTGTTGGATTTGAGGGTGGAGCAGGGCAGGGTCCTGGCTGTTCTCCCAGGGCTCCTGGGCTGGCTGCAGCTCTGCTTTGTTTGTCCCCGGAAAGAATTTCATTCCCCAATGCGAGTTAATCGGAGTTTTCCCTTCCCACACCTCTTCTTCCAGCTCCCAAAGTCTTTTACAATGTTTTCCTGCCATTCCTGGAGCATTTTATCCATGTTTTCCTTCCCCAAAAGCCTGGTGAGGGACAGACACGTCCAAGGACTCCAGGGACAGTCACCAACCCTGACAAGATTTGGATTTTCCCCTTCCCTTTGGGAATTTTCCCCTTCCCTGCTGGGTTAATGGTTGGGATGATCTCTGAGGCGTTTGCCAGCCCTGATTCTCCTGGGATTTATCTTTGTCTGTGCCTCCTTTTCTCCCTCCATCTCCAAATTCTGTTGTTTCCCAGACTGGACAAGAAAACAAAACCCCACCAGAAGTTCAGAGAGAAAAATGGGACTCAGGTGATTTTTAGGGAGTTTTTTAAACTCTGGGAGATAAAAATACCCAAACATTGGTTCGGTTTCTCTTAAATATCACCCACAAGTGGCACAAACCACTTCCTGTGGGTTCTGTAGAATCCCAGAGTGGTTTGGCTTGGAAGGACCTCAAAGATCATCCAGAATCCATCAAAACCATGGGATGGGAGGGAGGAGCTGCTCCCAGTGGCTGCAGGTGCCCAACATGAGCTGTCCCTGCTGCTGTCCCTGCTCCAGGGCACTTTGAGAGGCTTTGGGAAGAGGCTCCAGCGGTTCAGGCCAAAGAGTGGGTCTGTTTCTGCTGGAATTGTGTTTATTTAGAGCTCATTCCCATCCCAGCCTCCTTCAATAAAGGGAAAAGCATGAAATAAATGCAAAGCGGGGATTGAATGCAAAATAAACAAGCCTCTTATCCAGCCCTGCTTTCCCAAATAACAATTAATAAAGGCATGGGGAGCAATAAATCCCAGCCCAGGCCCGGCTTTAATCCGGCCTTAAACCCATTAAAGGAGAGACAATTTCAAATGAGCCTCTCCTGAAGGGCCCAGCCCTGACAAATCCCGTTCTGAGGCAGGCCTGGGACGGGATTATTGCTTTATTATTGCTTTAATGAACTCTTGGGCAGTTTCCAGGAGTTTGTGTGGAACAGAGGGGGAGCAGGGCTGGGCTGGCACTGCCATTCCCACTGTCCAAGGAGGGATGAAGGCCTGGCTTTAACCACAGCTCGTTAGGTCAAGCCCATTAATTACCAGCTGGCCCCTGCAAGTGAGAAGATGGATGGGGAGAGGACGTTGGGAGAGGAGTTTGTGGCACTCAGAGGGGCCAAATTAATTGTGGGGAGAGCAGAACGGGAGCAGCTTCCAGCTCATTTCTGACAGCTCCTCATTTTCCACTGGGGGATGGACAGGGAAGTGCTGGAAATGCAGGACAGGAGCTCAGGGGTTCTCCAAAAGCTCCTTGAGCTTGGATTTTCCACTGAGAGATGGACAGGAGCTGCAGAACAGGAGCTCAGGGGTTCTCCAAAAGCTCCCTGACCTTGGATTTTCCATTGGGGAATGGACAGGGAAATGTTGGAAATGCAGAACAGGAGCTCAAGGATGCAGGGGGGTTCTCCAAAAGCTTCTTGAGCTTGGATTTTCCACTGAGAGATGGACAGGGAAGTGCTGGAAATGCAGAACAGGAGCTCAGGGGTTCTCCAGAACCTCCCTGAGCTTGGATGCAAAGGAGAGGGAAATCCAGGGGCTGGGATTTGGGGCCAGGGGACACAAAGGGCCTGGAGCTGAGTCTGGGGTGATGCTAAAGGCCAAGGATGGAGCTCCAGCACCTCTGAGTGTCCTCAGAGAGGGGCGCATGGGGTTTCCAGCAGGATTTGCACCTGAGTCCATCCCTGACCCTGCGGTTCCACCAGAATTTTAGGAATGAAAAAGGTTTCAAAGCCACGTGGGGGTGGCACTTGGGGACGTGCTGGTGGCCGTGGTGGTGGCACTGGCTGAGCACCTCAAAGTCCTTTCCAGCCTCAACAATTCCATGATTCTCTGAGCCAAGGTGCTCCTAAGAAGCTGAAATTTCCCAGTTTTTGCCTCAATCCTGGGTTTCAGGCAGCCAGAACCCCTCACTGAGGGGAGCTGGGAGGGCGAAAGAGCGACGATTGAAACCCTTCAAAAACCCAAATTAGCAAAAAGAGCCCCAGATTCCCCTCAGGAAAGGTGCAGCTGGAGTTCTGCCCCTGTGATCCAGGCAGCTCTGGAGCACATTCCTGCTTCCAGCTCCACGTCCCAGCCTCGCTCGCCGTGCCAGGGCTGGGATACTACGAACAGCACCAGGAACAACGTGAAGGCAGCACTTGGAAACCTCTGACTCGAGACTTTTGTTCCTCAGCTTTCCTCTGGGCCCTGATTTATGTTGTGAAATGGTTGATCTTGGCCTCCTGGCCGTGGCTGGGCTCTCTTGTTTTTGGCAGGGATCGTGGGGGAGAATATTGGAATGGCGAAGGAATATCTGGCGGGGGAGCCAGAGGTTGTATGGGTTTTGTCTGGAAGTTTTAAGGGCTGTATTTGAAGTTTTGATTTATTTCAGAATTTAAAGAGGGAGGAAAAAAAAAATTAAAAAATGGAAGGGTTGGTAGTGCTGCGTTCCAAATGAAAGTGTGAAGTAGTTCCTGGAAATCTGTTGGATTTTTAGTCTTTTTTCAAAGGAAAAGGTTCCTTGCTGGTCTGTAGGGGTTGAATTAAACGTGCACCAAGAGGGGAGATTTTCCTCCCATCACTCAGAGGAGATGTGGGAAGAACCCAATAAAGGGGGAAAATGCTCTTATGGACAAAGCAAACGTGTTCAACAAGATTTTTAATAGATCCCCCCTTTGCTGAAAAAGCATAAAATAGAAAACGATCAGGATTATTGGGCTTGAACCCAGAGCAGCTGCAACCCAACCCCTGCGCAGCCTTTGCACGACTTTCCTTCTGTTTTCCTTCATTCCTTTGATGAAACCGAATAGGAATAATTAAAAATATTCATTCCATCTCCCAGAGGTGAGGCCCTGGAGCAGAATTCCCAGGGCAGCTGTGGCTGCTCCATCCCTGGAAGGGTCCAAGGCTGGGTTGGAGCAGCCTGGGACAGTGGGAGGTGTCCCTGCCCTGGATTTGGATGGGGTTTAAGGTCCTCCCAGCCCAAACCAGTCTGGGATTTTATGATCCCGTGTTTCTACGTGCTGAGTTTGGAACATTTCTGTGCTGGCGGTGTCACACATCCAAATTTCTGCTGGAAGTTCTGAGCTTTGCGGCTTTTCCTTGTGGTACAGACGTTCAGCACCTCTCACCTTTGAACACCAGCTCTTAGAACCAAAAATAATTGGAATTGCTGGGGACTTGAACCCATTCCTAAAGTCCTCAGGAGCTGCTTTGGAGAGCCAGGGATGGGTTCCAGCTGGGAGGAATTCAGAAGCCCCTTTGCAGCACCTTGTCATTGTCCCCACATTGGACGGGGGCAGGTCTGACTTTCCCAGGGGAATTCTGGAATTTTGCCGTTGCAAATTCCTCCTCAAACACAACCAGGCCTGGGGCAGTGAGCGGAGGACTCCTCAAAGTGGGGATTCTCTGAGACAAACCCCGTCAGCATTTCCTGGTCAGTGCAGGAGGGCGACACAAACCCACCCAGGACCCCAAAGCTTTGTTTGGGGTCTGCTCTGACACAATCCCAAATCCCTCGGGGTGGGAAGGGAGGGGCTTTCCCAAACCCACCCTGACGTTTGGCAGCAGGGATTGTCCCCTGTGATCCCAGCAAGGCCAGGGGGGCTCCAGAGCCGTCCCCAGCCATTGTCAGAGCTGATCCCAGGGGCGCAGCAAAAATCCGGGCACGGAGCAAAACCAGAGCAAATCCTGAATTGGAGGAAAAATGTCCAGCTCGGGTGGAGAGGTGGGATCACTCATTGTCCCTGGAAAAACCACAGGCTGAAGTCATCCACATTCGTTCTCTTTGAGTTTCACAATGAGAGAAAGGCTGCAAGGAGTGGGTCAGAAATAATCCCAGAGGAAACTTTCCCCATCTCTTCCTTAAAGAAGCTTTTCCATGGACAGCAGACACCCCTTCTTTTGGCACTGAAAATCCACATTAAGCTGGAATTAGGTATATTTTCACTGGTGAAGCAAAAGGTGCCTCTGGAAGGTTGGGAAAACCTGGAGTCACTGGCCATTTTTTAAAAAAGGTGAACAAGTTGGGAATTGGCTGATGGGGCTCCCACCCAGCATTTCCCAGCCCAGGGCTCTGTTCCAGTGGGTTTTTCCTTTTTTTTCCTCCCCTTTTTCCTATTTTTCCCTCTCCTTTTCCTCTTTTTTCTTTTTTTTTCCCCTCTTTTTCTTTTTTCCTCTCCTTTTCCTCCTTTCCCCTCTCTTTTTCGTCTTTTATTCATATAT
Source organism: Camarhynchus parvulus (assembly GCF_901933205.1). Classification (NCBI taxonomy): domain Eukaryota; kingdom Metazoa; phylum Chordata; class Aves; order Passeriformes; family Thraupidae; genus Camarhynchus; species Camarhynchus parvulus. Next base: position 1,038,181 of record NC_044598.1, read on the forward strand.
TTTCCTCTTTTTCCCCCCCTGTTTCCCCTCTTTTTTTTCCTCTTTCCCCCCTTGTTTCCCAGCCCTGCTTGGTGCCCCCGCTGACATTCCCGCTGCTCCCTCCCTGTTTATCGCTAATCCCGGCGTTTGTTTAAGGAGCACAAAGGCGATGCCGAGTTTGTTTTCCCTCTGTCCTTCCTTCTTAGGGTCATTTGCATAATTCTCATTAGCTAATGAGCCCCTTTAGAGGCACAGAAGGTGAGAAGGGACGATCCAGCCGTGGAAAAACGCTCCAGGGCTTTGCCAGCTCTGGGAAAAAAACCCCAAAGAGGCAGAGCTGAGAGGAGGGGGGAAAAAAACCTCTGGAATTTAAAATTTAATTTTGAATTTAATTTTAAATTTATTTTAATTTTTTAAAAAATTGTGTCCTCATCCCTGGCAGTGTCCAAGGCCAGGTTGGATGGGCTTGGAGCAGCCTGGGACAGTGGAAGGGGTCCCTGTCCCTGGCAGGGCTGGAATCCCATGACTTTTAAGGTCCTTCCATCCCAAACCATTCTGTAATTCTCTGATTTTAAGACATCCCTTTTATCCTGACCTTTCTGATGGAGCTGAGCGATCCCAACTCGTGTTTCCCTGCACTGAGCAAACTGCTGATAACTCGAATTTTATCCCAGATTTGCTGAAGATGGTATTTTCTTTTTCCCCCTTACAAACCAGCGTTGCCCTTCTGGAGGTTTTGCTTTGGAATCTCATTCCCTTCTCCCCCTGGGTCATTGCTGGGACATCATCAATCCCATCCCGTTCAGAGTGGATTCTCCCCATGGTTTATTTTGAAACTCTGCTAACTTTTAGCAGATGCTCAGCAAGGTTCACTTTGGGAGGAACAATTGGCATCTTTGAGTTTCAGCCTCCATCTCCCAGGTTCCCTGCATGAAATCCCGGGATGAATCCCTTTGGGAAAGAGGTGGTGTCTGACCCCTGATTAAAAATACTCCGCTTTGTCCATCCCATTGAGCTCCCTTCTCTCTCAGTCCATGGGATTGGTGCCTCATTCCTCCTCCTCCTCCACTGATTTTGACCAAAACCTCCCAAAATTACAAACAGGAGGGAATGAAGGGAAATGTCCCACAGGGAGCTCTTCCCTGCTCTCCTGCAGAGCCTGGGTTTATCCAAAGCCACTGAAACAGAGGGAAAAACCCCAAACTGTGTTTGATTTTCAGCCCAAACGTCTGCGGCTCGAGGTTCCACTCCTATTGCTGTCCTGGCTGGAAAACTCTGCCTGGAGGGAACCAGTGCATTGTCCGTGAGTATCCCTCCGTCCCTGCCTCCACTCATCCACCTGGTCCACGGATTTCCCTGCTCCCAGACCCTGGGGAAGGATCCCCAGCTCCTGGGAATTCCCGGTTCTGCCAGTCCCAGTTAAACCCAGGTGGTCCCAACTGGTCCCAGTTACTGAATTCAGCCTTTAATCCCCTCCTCGAGTGTCCCCGGGTCCCCTGGCAGTGCCTTTGGGGACAGGAGGCTCCCGAGGAGGTTTTGCTCCTGAGGAAATGATTCCTGCTCGTTCCCGTGGAATAATTCCATTAATTGATGGGGACACCGCAAACCTGGTGTCACCAGAGGTGTTTCCCAGAGGGAATTTGCATCTTTGAGGGCCCACGGGAGGTTGATGGAGATAAATCTCATTTGGATTGGGAGTTGGAGGGATGATTGAGATAAATCTCATTTGGATTGGGAGTTGGGGGGATGATTGAGATAAATCTCATTTGGACTGGGAATTGGGAGGATGACTGAGATAAATCTCACATGGATTGGGAGTTGGGAGGATGATGGAGATAAATCTCATTTGGATTGGGAGTTGGGAGGATGATGGAGATAAATCTCATATGGATTGGGAATTTTCCTTCCTGTCTGGGCTGAGGAATCCATGAATTGGATGATGTCCTGCATTTCTATGGGGTAAAGATGGGATGGAATGGGATGGGATTGGATTGGATTTCATTTCATTTCCCACTCCTGCTGGGCCTGCCAGAGGTGCCCCAGCCCTTCCCTGGGTGATTCCTCTCCCAAGGGATGGACCCAGAGGCAGAACCCAGCTCTGGGAATTCCCAAGGGATGAACCCAAGGGCAGAACCAGCTCTGGGAATTGCCAGGGTGTGATCCCAGTGTCCTTGTGTGCCTCCAGCAATCTGCAGGAATTCCTGTGGGGATGGATTCTGCTCCCGGCCCAACATGTGCACCTGCTCCAATGGACAGCTCTCCCCCAACTGTGGCTCAGCTGGAGGTGAGGGAATTCTGCTGCTGATCCCAGGGCTTCCCTGCTCTCCCAGAAGGGAAAGGAATCCAATCCCTGCAGCCCCACCCTGAACTGGGCAGAGCTCACCCAATATTCCACCTTTCAGAATGTATCCTGTGCTTTGGGGTGCTTCCCCTGCAGAAATAAATGGGGTTTTGGAGTCTTTTAAGGTCTCGGATGGAGAGAGACATCCCAAGGATTAATTTCCCATCCGTGCCCAGCTGCAGAGGAGCCTTTGTGATAAAGAGACCCCTCAAAGCCACAGTCGGGGGGTGTTTGGGAGAAGGAAATTCTCACAGTGCCACACTGTGCCCCGGGAAGCAGCGGAGCCTGCGGGAGTCAGGGTCCATGTGGGAGCAATCAGGGAGGAATTCCAGGAATGCCTGGAGCCCTGTCCATCTGGGCACGGCCCTGGCATTCCCGGGAGAGGGGGGGCTCCTCTGCAGGGGCTCCTGCGATCTGCAGTTCGCTGTTGGGGGCTGGATTTCTGTGCAAAACCAGACAAATTGTGCATTCCACAGTCAAGGAAAGCCACCCTGCCCACTCTGGAATAACAAAGAGCAGCGTTTCCTGCTTGCTTTCCTACTCCAGGGAGCAAGGATGGCTTAGGAGTGCTCTGAAGGGGCTGTTTAGGTGGAGTAGTGAGTGAGTAGAGACAAAAATCCCACAACTGATCCCTGGTAGAGCCATTGATCCCTTCCAATAATTTGTAGGACTAATCCAGCCCAATCCAATCCTGGGAAAAGTTAATGAGGATGAGCTGTCATTCCTCCTTTTCCTGTCATTCCTCCTTTTCCTCTCATTCCTCCTTTTTCTGTCATCCTCCTTTTCCTACAACTTTGGCCTCTGCTACCCTGGCAAATCCTGCCAAAGCCTTGGAATTCCTGGTTGGAAGATGTTCTTCTGCATCCCAGACCCACCGGGGGTTCCAGCAGAGCCAGGCTTGGGCGATCTGAGGTTGGACAGGGCTTGGAGCAGCCTGGGGCCGTGGAAGGTCCCTGCCCATGGAAGGGCTGGAATGGGATGAGCTTTAAGGGCCCCTCCAGCCCAAACCTGTCTGGGATTCCCTGATAAATCAGGAGGTGATGGGGCCTCAGGGATTTTTGGGATCACGGCAGGAGTCAGAAATGGGATCTGGAAGGCTCTTTGCCAGTTGGTTGGAAATTTCTGGGTGAGGATCAGGGCTCTTCCTGTCCCCAAGTCCTGAACCCCCAAATTCCTGAGCTCCACTGGACCTGATCCCGGAGCTCCCTGGGCTTGGGGCTCGGGATGTGCCAGGAGCAGCCCTGCCGTGGGGACAGCTCTGGCACCCAGACCCTCCCCAGGGCTGCCTGGGTGAGCTCAGGGCTGTAGGGAGGTGTTTCCCAGATTGGAGCCTTTTCCCAGTTGGAGCAGCCTGATCCAGGCAGGGCTTTGAAGCCTGGAGCTCCGTTTCCTGCAGGATTAAATTCCCATCTAAATTTGGGCTGATCCCTGGCTGTGGAGAGGGAGGAAGAGGAGCAGACATGGGGATGGATCCAGCCCAGCCCCACATCCCATGTCCAGCCCTTGTGCCGAGCTCTCGGAGCACTGAGATTTTCCCAGCCCTCCCTGCTCCCAGCATTCCCAAAAATCAGAATTCTCCCACTTGGACACTCGTGAGTCCTGCTGCTCCTGGGCAGGGGCTTGGCCCCAGCTCTTCCCAGCCTGGAATTGGTGTTGGAGGAGCCTCCATCCCATAAATCCACCCCTGGAGCTGCCAGATCCCAGCCCCTCCTCCCCCTGGCAGCCAGAGCCGTGGGGTTTTTGTGTGAAATTCCCTTTTCACATGATTTTCTCCAACCTCGGGCCCTTGCAGTTGGAGTGGTCACACCTTCCAGAGGAGGAATGTGTTGTCCCACACATTCCAGAGGGAAAGTTGTGTTTGTAACTCACTGCTGAGCCCCAAAAATCTCTCTTTGGGCTGCTTTAATCCCAAATTCCTTCAACGTGCAGTGAGGAAACAGTTAAAGGCAACACTTGGTGTCCACAGCAAGGATAAAGCTTCCCAATTTATTTATTGCTATTGTTTTCCTGCAGTGCCTCAGTCACATCCAGTGGGTCATAATCCTGTGGGAAAGCTGAGCTCTCACATGGAAGAATGGAAGATTCGTGCTTTTCTTTCCAAATTCCTTAAAAAAACCCCTCTCCCAGTAACTGGATCTTGTCAAGGAGGCCACATTCTGTTTGCAAAAGGAGGAGAAATATCTTAAAGTTGATGGTTTTCCTCCACCAAGGACATTCCATCCCCCCAGACTCCTCAGAAGGCTCTGACAGGGAGGAATTTGGAAGATTAGACAGCCCAAAGTGTGAAAAGGATTGAAAATGGAGCAATAATGGAAAACAGTGATAAAAAGGGTGGGAAAATACTGGCAAATTATAAAATCCTGAAAGAAAAGATAGTGACTGAGTTGTGTCAAAGACAGGGAGACATCAGGAATTATCCATGGCCTCGTTTGCAGGAAATCCTGCAGGAAGGACAAAGCTGGAAAGGTTTGGTTGGGGTGGATTCCTTAAAGAAGTAAAAGGATGGAGGCCTTGGGTTTTTGGGGAATGAGGGTTGGGATGGAGCTCAGGGAAATGTTCCCCCGAGGGTCCCCAGGGAACGGGCACATCCCCAACCTGCCAGAGCTCCGGGAGCCTTTGGAAAACCCTCTGGGATGGGGATGGGATCGTTGGGGTGTCTGGAGTCAGGAGCTGGATCTGTGACCCCGGGAGCCCCTCCCAGCCCAGGGCAGTGTCCCCTGTCCCTGAGGGAATTCTGGGGGTGACCCTGTCCCTGTCCTGTCCCCAGTGCAGAGCTGCAGTGTGCGCTGCATGAACGGGGGCAGCTGCTCCGAGGAGTCCTGCCTGTGCCAGAAGGGATTCACGGGCACCTACTGCGGGCAGCGTGAGTGCGGGGATGGGAACGGGAATGGGATGGGAATGGGGATGGGAACGGGAATGGGATGGGAACAAGTCCTGTCTGTGCCAGAAGGGATTCACGGGCACCTACTGCGGGGTAGCGTGGGAGTGGGAATGGGTGGAAGGAAGGGAAGGGAGAAAAAAACGAGAATGGGATGGGAATGGGAATGGGATGGGGTTGGGAATGGGAATGGGAATGGGATGGGAATGGGATGGGGATGGGAACAGGAATGGGATGGGATGGGGACGGGAATGGGAATGGGAACGGGGATGGGATGGGAATGGGATGGGGACGGGAATGGGAATGGGAAAGGGTCCTGCCTGTGCCAGAAGGGATTCACGGGCACCTACTGCGGGCAGCGGGACTGTGGGACAGGAATGGGGTGCGAATGGGAATGGGGATGGAATGGGATGGGAACAGGGATGGGGATGGGAACAGGTCCTGAGGGATTAACGAGCACCTACTGCGGACAGCGGGAGTGTGGGACCGGGAACGGGGTGGGGATGGGAATAGGGAAGGGCACCCAGGACACTCCAACATCAGCACCATGTTCTCCTTCCCTCAGAACCTCAGCCCTCTCTCACGACCAACACGACTCTGTATCAAAATACAGATATTAGACATAATTGATGGATTGATTTCCCAGTATAATGTATAATGTGTTAGTATAATATAGATTCTTCAACTATTGTAATATATAGATAATAGATATGGATAGTATTGTATAGTAGACTATATTATCTGTATGTAATATATAGATAATATAGAATATGTTATAGAGATAATATATTATATATTATATAGATATGTTATCTCTTCTAATATATGATATACTCATAATATAGAATTTAATGCATAGTATATTCATAAGATATATCGTCTATTATTATAATGAGAGAATATTATTATATATGAGATAATATATGCACAATATATTATATATAATATACACCTATGTGTTATATATACAGTTAAACATCTCTATAATTATATACTCTCTTACTATATTATAACAATACAATTATATTTAGTATGCTACAATTATTATTATTATATCATTATATAAATTATAAATTATATATATTTATATATTATATACATATTCTACCATGTAATACATTTTAAGAAGCCTTTAGTTAGCAAATAAGCACAATATCTTTAAAAGAATCTCCTATCAATTAGATCAGTCAGAACTTCCCAAACTCTGAATCCCTGGATCCACGTGGGAATCAGTCCCACTGAGCATCTTTAAAAACAAAATCCCCAATTCTCCCCAAACTCCCCCTCAGCTCTGCCTGATCCCTCGCTGCTGAAACTTCCCTGAAAGTTCAGCCAGAGGCAGAGGCTCCAGATGGGAAATTTCATCCTGAGCAGCAAAAGCTTGGGAAAATTCTCAGGAGCAGCAGCCCCGGGGCCGGGCTGGGACGTGCAGCCCTCACTACGTGCAGCTCCCAGCTCCATCCTGCTCTGCTCCCCTGGCAGGACATCCCGGCAGGCTCGGGAATGCTGCACCCCCTGGCCTCATCCCAATCCAATCCTGCATCGCCCGACCCCATCCCAATCCAATCCTGCACCCCCTGGCCCCATCCCAATCCAATCCTGCACCCCCTTACCCCATCCAGCCCAACCCTGCATCCCCTTACCCCATCCAGCCCAACCCTGCATCCCCTGACCCCATCCAGCCCAACCCTGCATCCCCCTGACCCCATCCAGCCCAACCCTGCATCCCCTGACCCCATCCAGCCCAACCCTGCATCCCCCTGACCCCATCCAGCCCAACCCTGCATCCCCTGACCCCATCCAGCCCAATCCTGCATCCCCCTGACCCCATCCCAATCCAACCCTGCATCCCCCTGGCCCCATCCCAATCCAATCCTGCATCCCCCTGGCCCCATCCAGCCCAATCCTGCATCGCCCAACCCCATCCCAATCCAATCCTGCATCCCCCTGGCCCCATCCACCCCAATCCTGCATCCCCTGGCCCCATCCACCCCAATCCTGCATCCCCTGGCCCCATCCCAGCCTGGGTTCAGAGCTGGAGCTGGGCACTGAGGGGGCTCCAGGCAGGGCAGGGTCCTTGGGGGGCCCTTCCTGCTCTGCAGATTCCATCAATCTGTGATTTCAACCAGGAAACTTCCTCTGGCTCCAGCCCTGAGTGCAGGGTTTCAGCTCAGGGTAGCAGGACTAAGTTTAAATCAGGAATACCTTAAGTCAGGAATACCTTAAATGTGGAATATTTTAAGCCAGTGACTATTTTAGGTCAGGGAACACCCAAGTGCTGCTCAGACCTCAGCTCCTTGCTCTGGGCACTGGGTTAAATCCCTGCCCATCCATCCTCCCCTTCTCCCATTCCAGCTGTGCCATTCCTCACACGTTTCCCTGGGTGCATTTTCCTGTTTGTATCCACTCATCCCACTTCAATCCCAACGCTGAGATTCCAGAGGGCAGGAAATCCTCCCCAGTGCAAGGGGAGTTTATGGCCTCTGCAGAAGGGGGCTCAGGCAGAAACAGGGAACAATTTTCCCAAGGAAAAAACCCAAAAATCTCAGATTTCTCTGGGTGGGAGAACACGGAGCTGACGCTCCAAACTCTGACACTCCAACCACCGTGGAGGTGACATCCCAGCACCACGGAGGGGGCTCTCCAGGAGCAGGAGTGATGGGATTCTCTGTTTTCCCTCGCAGCTGTGTGTGAGAACGGCTGCCAGAACGGGGGCAGGTGCATCGGCCCCAACCGCTGCGCGTGTGTGTACGGATTCACCGGGCCCCAGTGCGAGAGAGGTGAGCAGGGACGGGGTGGGACGGCGGGGAGGGATGGAGAGGAGACATCTCTGAAGCCAGGGCGTGGAAATTTGGCGTTTATTGCAAAGGGCCAAGTGCAGGGCCCTGCTGGGAGCTCCCAACCACAGCTCGGAGCAGACCCCAGAGAAGTAAAGAGAGAGGTAAAGAGAGAGAAGGCAAGAGCGTGGTAAAGAGGAAAAGAGAGTAAAAGAGAGGATCAGAGGGTGGGATTCCCATTACAATGCAATAAATCTTCTTCTGGTCGTGGAATTTGGGGTTTATTGCAAAGGGCCAAGTGCAGGGCCCTGCTGGGAGCTCCCAACCACAGGTCGGAGAAAGCCCCAGAGAAGTAAAGAGAGAGAAGGCAAGAGCGTGGTAAAGAGATGAGAGAGTGAGGAAGAGTAAAGAAGGTAAAGAGAGAGTAAAAGAGGACCAAGTTCCCATTAGAATACCCTAAATCTTCTTCTGTGTTGAATATTCTGATTCTCACCAACCAATCTAGTACAAGATACAAATCCTACAGCATTTACAAACAACCTATAAGAATCACTACATTACCATCCTGTGTTACATTTTAAACCCTGAAACCTCCTCTTAGGGCCCCTTCTGCCAAGCTGTAGGGTCTGCTCTGACCCCTGGGCCTGTCTGCAGGCAGAGGGTGTTGTTCCATCAAAAGGGGATCACCTTCAGCAGCCACACCATTGTTTTCCAGTTGTTCAGTAACTGAGGGATCTCAAAGCTTGCTTTCTTTTCAATCTCGCTTACAGTTTCTATATTCTCCAACTCTTTTGCCAGGCAATCACATTGATAAGGCTTTCCTGTTCCATCTTCCCCAACAAATTCCACAGCCCTGCACTGCCAGGGCACAGCTCTGGGCCTCAGTTAAACTCTCTGGGTTTAGCTCTGGGTGTTGTTGCATTTCTGCTGCTGCTCCGTGTTTGGGATGAGCATTCCCCGGGATGTGGCTCAGGGGGGCTTTGCTGGGTGTTGTGCAGGAGCAGATTTGGGCTCTGTGGGCACGACTGAGGCTGGGCTGAGCCAGGGAATTCCTCCCTTTGCTGCTGGCTCAGACGGACACTCCCAGCCCTGATAGGATTTTTGGCAAGGCCCGGATCCGAAATGAAACCGAAACGTGGAGCCAATGTTGGAACTCCCAGATCTGAGCTCAAAGCACCTGAAATGTTCCTGATTTTCCAGCCTCTCCCAGGGCTGGGCTGGTTCTGGGTAACTCCATTCCCAAGGACTGGGCTGCTCTTGCCTTTCCTGGGATTTCCCCCCTGGTTCAGAGGGTGAGGCAGGAGCAGCAGCTGGTTCTGGGTTCAGCAGGAATCCACCCAATTCCTCGGGGCTGTGCAAAATCCCAGGGCTCCAAAAGCATCTCCTGGAGCTCAGGGGGCAGCTGAGCCCCATTCAAGGCCTCTGCTGAAGTTTGAGCCTCACTTTTTGGCTGCAGAGGAAGAAAAGCTCTGTGAAAGCCTCCACACATCCCCTGGAGTCACCTTGCCTTGTTCTGGTCTCCTTCTTTGTAGCATCAGGGAACTGTGGGGTGGTTTGGGTTGGCAGGGAACTTAAAACCATCCAGGAGCACTTTCCACTATTCCAGGCTGCTCCAGCCTGGCCTTGGACTCTTCCAGGGATGGGACATCCCCAATTTTCTGGACAATTCTCCTGTTCTGCAGCAGTTACAGATTCTTTAAACCCTTTCCTTGCCTTTTCCCAACACACAGGAATTGCTTTAGTTATGGAAAATGAGGATTTCTCTCTGGAGGGCTCTACCCTGGGACGTTCCCCCCCAAACCCCTAAACCTGAGCTCCTGGTGAGCTCCTCCTCATTTTTTCTCCTGAAGCACTGAGATTCCCAAATCCACCCAGACACCGGCTGGGTGTGAGCAGAGAGCTGGGAATTCCTGAAAGAAGCTTCTGGAGAAGGCTGGAAAATCCAAGTGTCCTGTGTGTGGAGAGAGGGGAAGAGGCAGGGGCTGAGCCAGGGGAGGCTTTGGGGCCGTTTGTATAAAATTCTTTACATAAAGGAGCATTTTCACAAAGCCTGCAGAGCTTTGGCTGGGCCAGACTTGTGTGAGAGACAAAACAAATCCTGCAGCTGCGTCCACACTGCTCCTCCCTGCCAAGACAAACAGAGCTGGGCTGGGAATGGTTCCTGGGGGGGTTTGCAGCCAGGTGAGTGCCTGGGATTGGCCTTCCAGGGAAAATCTGGGAGCCAGGGAGCAGCTTCGCCCTCCCGAGGGAAAGCTCCATCCCCAGGGCTGCTGAGAGGAGTCTCAGCTGCAGGATTTGTGTCCTGCGGCTCCAGGGGGTGCTGGGGGTCTCCAGAAGGAGATTCCAGCACCTCCTGTAGCTCCAGTCCTCATTCCCCGGGGTTCTCCTGGAGCAGGATGAGCTCAAAGCAGAGCCCGAAGCCCTTTCCTGACAGGGAGAAAGGATAAATCTCCTGCAGGGCCAGGCAATGTCCTGGGCTCTGCCAGATGTGCAATTCTCTGTGCTGATCCCTGGGGTGATGAGTGAGGAGCATAAACACAAACAGAACACAAGAAATTCCGCCTCAGCCGGAGGGAGAACTGCTTTCCCTGGGGGTGGCAGAGCCCTGGAGCAGCTGCCCAGGGGTTCTCCCTGTCTGGGGAACCCACCAGGTTCTGTGTCCCCTGCTCCAGGTGACCCCGGGCTGCTCTGGGTGATGCCCAAGCCCAGAATCCTGGGATTCTGTGAGCCCCATGCCTGGCAAAAAGCACTCACCCACCCCAAATCCGCCCAACTCCAGATGTACTTAAGGGCTTCACTTGAATTTACTTTGCCGCCGCCGTAACAAGAAATAATTTGAATTTTAAATTGGAATAAAGTGAATTTCTGAGTGCTGAGAGCAGCTCCAGTAAGAGGCTGCTTTGTGCTGGGAGCAGAACAACCCCCCTCACACCTCGTGCAGGAAATTCCCCCCCTCCAGAGGGAAATACCCTGGAGCAGGCACTCGCAGAATCCCAGCATCATTTCCTCCCTCTCCCTGCCATCTTTGGGGACGAGTGGCTGGGGGATGTTTTGTGGAACCTGAGCTCCCATTACATCAGTGTGGGAGGGAAAGCTGCAGCCCACAAGAGCTGAGGCTGTGGGGCCAGGGGGGCTGCTCGTGGATTTGCAGCAAAATGAAGGATTTTGATGTCATGGCTCCGATTCCACCCTCCCTTGAGTAGGAAAAAATGACTGAGTTTGACTCATCAGGTGATGTTTGGAGCTCCTCCTGTGCTCCTGGGATGAGGTTTTTCACTTGGGGCTGTTTTTCCAGCCAAAATTAAATCTTCTCTGTGGAGCCTGTCCCTGGGATCCAGGAGCTTTTCCCAGGAGCTTTTCCTTGGGATCCAGGAGCTTTTCTGAGGAACTTTTTCCTGGGATCCAGGAGCTCTTCTCTGGGATCCAGGAGCTTTTTCCTGGAATCCAGGAGCTTTTCCTTGGGATCCAGGAGCTTTTTCCAGGAGCTTTTCTGTAGGATCCAGGAGCTTTTTCCAGGAGCTTTTCCTTGGGATCCATGAGCTTTTTCCAGGAGCTTTTCCTTGGGATCCAGGAGCTTTTTCCAGGAGCTTTTCCTGGGCTCCAGGAGCTTGGTCTCTTCCAAGGCACTCTGGGCAGTGCCAGGTTTCCACCTGAGTGCCTGGGGAGAGTCTGGAGCTCTGGAAGTGCCACCCCAGCCCCTCCAGTGACCAACCAGGACAAGCCCTGACCCCGAGGGCTCTCCCAGGACTTTCCAAGCCCTGCTCTGACTTTTCCAGCCATCCCTCCTGCTCTGGAACCGCCAGCTCCACGTTTCCCTGTGCTCTTTGTGCCTCCCCGAAACTCCCTGGGGTTTCATCAGGAAACAGTAAAAACAGGACAGGAAAGCTCAGGAAAAGTCTCCCCTTCACAATTTCCTTTGGATGTGTTTTTCCAGCACTTGGAATGTCTGGCCTTAGAGAGTGCCCCCGCCAGCTTTTTCTTCTCTGCAAAAGTCCAAACAGTTAAACTCGAGGAATGTGGCTGTGTTTGGGTGAAGGGAGGAAATGACGAGCTGGAGAAAGTATTCCATGAGAAAGGAGCCCCTCGGGGGGACCCTGGGCTGCTCCCCTCCCTGCCCTGGAGGGGCTGGGACAGCTCTGGGGCTGGAGAGCCACAGCCAGGCCGGGAGACACCTGGAGAACAGCAGGGACAACTGGGAAACAACAGGGACAATTGATCCAGGCTGGGACACACCTGGAGAACAGCAGGGACAACTGGGAAACAACAGGGACAATCCAGCCAGGCTGGGAGACACCTGGAGAACAACAAGAACAATTGGAAAACACCTGGAGAACAGCAGGGACAATCCATGCAGGCTGGAAAACACCTGGAGAACAACAGGAACAATTGATCCAGGCTGGGAGACACCTGGAGAACAACAGGGACAATCCATCCAAGCTGGGAGACACCTGGAGAACAACAGGAACAATTGGAAAACACTGAAGAACAACAGGGACAATTGGAAGACACCTGGAGAACAACAGGGACAATCCATGCAGCCTGGAAAATAGCTAGAGAACAACAGGACAATTGGAAAACACTGGAGAAGAACAAGGACAATCCATCCAGGCTGGAAAACACCTGGAGAACAACAGGGACAATTGGAAAACACCTGGAGAACAACAGGACAATTGGAAAACACCTGGAGAAGAACAGGGACAATTGAAAAGCGCTGGAGAAGAATAGGAACAATCCATGCAGCCTGGAAAATACCTGGAGAACAACAGGGACAACTGGGAAACAACAGGGACAATCCATCCAGGCTGGAAAACACCTGGAGAACAACAGGGACAATTGGAAAACACCTGGAGAACAACAGGACAATTGGAAAGCGCTGGAGAAGAACAGGGACAATTGATCCAGGCTGTCCCTCCCAGTCCCTGTCCCTCCCGTTGGTGGCTCTGGCTCAGTCCCAGCCGTGGCCTCCTGCCCAATCCCAGGATTTGTGCCCCTTCCCATCCCTGGGGATGCTCCACAGGCCCCTTTTGTCCTGCAGGTTTCAAGGCAGAGCCTCCATTGTTTGTTGTAAGAGGGGATTGGAGTTCTGGCAGAGGAAAAAGCTCCTCTTCCTCAGCTCTGTTTGTTTGTTTTGGAGAGGAGGAATTCCAGAGGGTGGGAGGAGAGAGGAGCTCCTCATTCCCTTCCCCTTGCCTTGTGCTGGACCTACTCCCGTGATGGATTTGTGTGGCTGAGATTGTCCCTTAGACAGCGCAGAAAATCCTGGAATTCTCCCACTTTTCCATCTCCAGAGATCTGAATTCCCACTGGAATGGACTCAGGGACACCCTCCTGGCTCCATGGATGTTGCAGGAGTGGAGGAAACTCTTTTTTTCCTTGTGAATATTCTCAGAAGTGCCTGATCAAACCCTTCCCCCCCAGAATCCAGAATTTCTTGCAGTGGGAATTGCCATTGGGATTGCCAGGGGTTCAGAGCTCCGGGGGTTCCCCAAATCCCCTCATATTCAGGATTTCTTGCAGCCCTTCAATGGGAATTGCCATTGGAATTGCCAGAGATTCAGAGGTCTGGGGGGTTCCCTAAATCCCCCCCATATTCAGGATTTCTTGCAGTGGGAATTGCCATTGGGATTGCCAGGGGTTCAGAGGTCTGGCAGTTCCCCAAATCCCCCCCATATTCAGGATTTCTTGCAGCCCTTCAGTGGGAATTGCCATTGGAATTGCCAGGGGTTCAGAGCTCTGGCAGTTCCCTAAATCCCCCCATATTCAGGATTTCTTGCAGCCCTTCAGTGGGAATTGCCATTGGAATTGCCAGGGGTTCAGAGCTCCGGGGGTTCCCCAAATCGCCCCATATTCAGGATTTCCTGCAATCCCTTAATGGGATTTGCCTGGAGCTGGGTGCCACTCTGGGCTCTGGTTTTGTGAGGCTGAGGGGTCTGGGAAGAGGGAACAGCAATCCCAGCTCTCCCTCGGCTTTTCCAAGGAGAAACCCCAGCTCCTGAAGGACAGCTACCTGCAGCAGGATTCCTGGAACACAGATCCCATGCAGGGACTGGGAAAGGCTTCAGACATCTCCTAAGTGTCCCTATTTCCTTCATAAAATTTCATTGGTGCCTCATTAAAAATTTAATCATTTGCCCATTAAAATTAGCACCAGCTGGGGCTGGGAGGCAGCCAGGGCTCTCCAGACTGAGATTTCCTTGGCTTCATTCCCTCCAGAGGAGTCATCTGCATAGGAAAAGTTATTTTGGGCAATTATGGGTTGAAAAGGGGGTGCTCTCCTCACAATCCCGCATTCATTATCCCTCTCCAGGAATTCCTGCAGTGCCTGGGGGAGATGAGGTAGGAGATGAGGTGGGAGGTGCAGGTTTGGCCACTTTTCTCTCTGTTCAGAGCATCGCTTTGGGGTTTTTCATTTATTAATCTGAGTTTTTTGGGGGTCCACCCTGCAGTGACATCGGCCACTGCGATGGGAACTTGTAAAATCTGGGTCAAAAAAAAAAAAAAAAGGATCATTACATGGTTCATGTTTCTGGTCAGATTCCCAAAAAAAGGCTTTTCTGGGAGATGCCATCACCTTCACACTGATGTAACTTCCAAACCATTCCTTTTTTTCCTCTCAAATCCTTCTCCTCTCGATCTCCCCCCAATTTCCTCAGCTTTAATTTCCCAGTACGAACTGCTCCAGGACACAAATCAGAGGGAGCATTAAGCTGGAAACGAGGAATTCTTTGCTAATTGATTCTTTCCCAGGCAGGAGGATTTCCTGGGTGTTTTCCATGGATTTTGGGCCATGGTTACCTGGGGCTCCCAGTGCTCTCACCCCCCTTCCAAAAAGATTTTTATCGCTTCAAACACATCAGACCCAAACCTTTCCCTGCAGGGACATCTGGGGGTTAATCCAGGAGCAGGGATTTGGGGTCAGCTCCTAATTACTGCTTAATTCCAGCCTGGAAATTCCCTGAGCCCCTCTCAGCCAGGCTCTGGCTGCCTGACCAGCACCTGACTGCTCAGACACTCCACGGGGAATTTTCTGGGCTCACCAGGACGTGCTCCGAGGTTTTCTGTTTTTTTTCCTCAGCCACAGATCAAACATTTGTGTGCCACCACCTCTGCCCAGCTGAAGGGAAAATCCCAGGGAAGGGTTTTGCTTCCTGCTGGATCCCTGCTGGGCCAATATCCCTCATCAAGGGAGCCCAGGCAGTGGCAAACCCACATTCCTGAGGGCAAAACCCTGCAAAAATCGGGCTCAAATCCTTGGGGTCGAAGGGATGGGAGGGTCCTAACTGGGAGTGGGAAAGCTGCTGGTTGTTCCTGCAGTGTCTGGGGTTTAAAGCTGAAATTGCCAGGGGATGTTTGGGAGTTAAAGTGAATGAATTAATCATGAGACAGAATCCCAGAGTGAGAGAATCCCAGATTCTGGTTTGGGACGGAAGGGAACGTAAAAACCATGGAATTCCACTGCCAGCTACTTCCACTATCCCAGGGTGCTCCAAGTTCCATCCAGCCTGGCCTTGGGCACTTCCAGGGAAGGATCGTTGTAACTAAATTGAGATTTGATTGCTTTTCTCATCCCTGAAATTCCCAGGTGGAATCGCAGCCCTGGAATTGCCTCTTTGCCTGACTTTTGATTTTCAGCTCCTTTTAGGTCCAGCACCACCTCCAACACCACGCTTCAATTTGCCACCATTGCAGTTTTCCCCCCAAATCTCACTCTGTGCTGGCAAGGCAGAAATCCTGGGATTTATTTACACGCTGGATTATGGAATTCACAGGGAACCCCCAATGAGGGGAGAGAATGATTCAGCTGACTCCACCTTATCAGAAGGCTAATTAATTACTTTATTATTCTATATTATTCTATACTATATTACACTGTATTACATTACATCTAAACTGAATCTGCCAAGCACTCAAACCACCATCGCTGTGGGTGAACAATCCCCACATTGCATTCTGCTTTGGCACAAACACAGGCACAGCAAATAAGATAAGAATTGTTTTTTCCTTTCTCTGAGGTTCAGAGAATGTGAAACCCAGAAATATTCTTGGGGAGAATTGTGCCTTGCTTTCCTCTGAAATGTGGGGATATTTCCTGACAGGCCAAGGAACCCAAGCACCATCACTGTGGGTGAACAATCTCCATGTTGCATTCTGCTTTGGCACAAACACAGGCACAGCAAATGAGATCAGAATATTCTTGGGAAGAGCTGTGCCTTGCTTTTCTCTGTGAGGAGAAATGTGGGGCTGCACACCTGGCCCTGACAGGCCAAGGAGCCAAAACACCAACAATCCCCACGTTGCATTCTACTTTTGCACAAACACAGGCGCAGCAAATAAGATAAGAATTGTTTTTTCCTTTCTCTGAGGTTCAGAGAATGTGAAACCCAGAAATATTCTTGGGAAAGGAATATTCTTGGGAGGAACTGTGCCTTGCTGTGAAGAGCAACGTGGTGACCCCAGATGTAACCCAGGAATTCCCTCGTTTCCTGCCCAGATTACCGCACGGGGCCCTGCTTCAGCCAGGTGAACAACCAGATGTGCCAGGGCCAGCTGAGCGGCATCGTGTGCACCAAGACCATGTGCTGTGCCACCATCGGCCGCGCCTGGGGCCACCCCTGCGAGATGTGCCCGGCCCAGCCGCACCCCTGCCGGCGCGGCTTCATCCCCAACATCCGCACCGGCGCCTGCCAGGGTCAGCCACGGCGTGGGGATGGCGTGGGCAGGGCTGGGAGGGGCAGGGGACGTGAGAGGGATGGGCACAGGGTGGGCAGAGATGGGTACAGGGTGGGCAGAGATGGGTACAGGGTGGGAAGGGCAGGAAACATGAGAGGGATGGGCATGGGATGAGTATGGGGTGGGCATGGGGTGGGAGGGGCAGGGAAGGTGAGAGGGATGGGCACAGGGTGGGGAGAGCAGAGTTCAGAACAGGAGATTGAAATGGAGGAAATGTTGAGAGCAGAGTTTGGAACGGGACACTGAAACAACCCCAAAGTGCTGAGAGCAGATCCCAGAATGGGAGCCTAAAACAACCCCAAAGTGCTGAGAGCAGATCCCAGAATGGGAGGACTCTAAAGAGCTCCAAAATGCTGAGAGCAGAGTCTGGAACAGGAGATTGAAACAGACCCAAAATGCTGAGAGCAGAGCCCAAACTGGGAGCCTAAACCAGCCCCAAAGTGCTGAGAGCAGAGCCCAGAACAGGAGACTGAAACAGCCCCAAACCTGCCCCAAAGCAGAGGGCACAGAGAGCAGAGCCCCAAAGCAGAGCCCTAAACCAGAGAACACAGAGAGGAAAACCCCCAAAGCAGAGCCCCAAAGCACAGAACTCTCTGTGGGATTTTCCAAATCCCCCTGTGTGTCAGGGAGCTCCTCCATGGACCTGGAGTGTCCCTTGGGATCTCCCAGCACCATTTTATCCCAGAGATTCAGGGCACGCTGTGGCTCTCGGGTGAGCTCCTCCATCCCACAGGCTGTTCCTCCCAAAGAACCACGGGATGGACAGATCCTTGGGGAAGCATTCCCATACCTTTGAGTCCTTGAGTCTCCCTCTTGCTTGAGGCAGGAATTGACTCCTGTCCATGCCCTGGTGCAGTCTGGAGGGAAATTCCCTCTGGAATGTGATCCAGCTCTGGGAGCACAGGGAAACCCATGGATCCATGGCTGCTGTTCCTTCACACACTCCTCCTCCTCTTCCTCCTGCAGATGTGGATGAGTGCCAGGCCATCCCTGGCCTCTGCCAAGGTGGCAATTGCATCAACACCGTGGGATCCTACGAGTGCAAGTGCCCTGCAGGGCACAAGCAGAGCGAGACCAGCCACAGGTGTGAAGGTAAGGGATGCTCCACTTCCCAAGCCCCAGGAGCATTTCAGTCCTGGCTTTTTCCAAGGTGGAGCTGGGACAGAGCTCCCATGCCAGGCTGGATCCCACTGCCCAGCCAGCCCTGCCAGAGGGGTTTTTGATCCCATGCCCACAGGCCAAGGGCAGGAAATGAGGAATGGGCTTTGCCCGATCTCCTGATCTTGCCTCAAACCAGAAGGAAATGGTTTGGTTTGTTCACAGAGGGGTTTTTTTAAAGGATATTTTAATGGGAACACAGACTGATGGCCCTGGAGGGACCTCTGGGAGGCTTTAGCCAGGCTCAGCGCAGGGCTGCCTCCAAAGCTCTGCCGGGTTCTCAGTCTGATCAAGCCTTGAAAACTCAACAACTTTCAATTTGGAGGCTCTTCATTAGGGCTGGGAAGATTTAATCGCCATGAAATGGGAAATCAGGCTGGTGCTGGGAGCTCAGGGAGAGCTCTGGCTGCCTCTGGAAGCCCCTGGAGTTGGGATGGTGGGAGGTGGCATGAGCTGATCTCCTTCCAGCCCTGACCATTCCAGGATTCTGTGCCCTGGGTTCAGCCCCTCAGGAAATGTTTCCAGAGAGAGCCCAGAGGAGCTGCAGAGGTCAGTCCCTGCTGGGGGATGGACATTCCTCCATCCCCAGGAAACATCTGTGTCTGAGCATCTTCCTGGGCAGGACGCCAGCAGACTTTCTCTAAAATCCTGTCAGGATTCCTGCAGAGCTCCACATCCAAGGATTGAGAGCGGGACAATCCAAACCAGCCCTTTTTTTCTGTCAGATGAAGGACCAGCTCCCCGAATCCAATGATGTTCCAGGAATTTGCCTGGCCAAGGTGGGAGCAGGGGCAGCAGAAAGCTCTCCTGCCCCTCCCTGCCTCTGCCCCAGCAGCTGGGGAGCAGAGCACATCTGAAACCCGTTGAGCTGGAATCTCCTCCATCCCCAGATTAAACCAAATCCATTGTCTGCATCTGTCCTCCAGATGTGAGGGGCCTCCCGCTGCCCCCAGAGCCTGGAAGAGCAGCCCCACGTGGGCACAAACTGCTCCCCTTCCCCGTGCTGCCCACAGGAAGGGACAATCCAGCATTCCCGGGGACTGCTCCATCCCTGGAGCGCCACCGAGGACTGGAGGCTTCCCTCTGGATCTGGGGGTCCTGCTGGGAATGGCACCAGCAGCAGGGATGCTCCAGAGGGACGGGGTTTGAGGGCTCCTCTCCCAGCTCTGTCACCTCCACGTCCCCACAGGGCCGCCAGAAGGGGAGGGGGATCCCAGGAAAGCGGAATCACCTTTGGAATTCCCTAAAACCGCGTGGGATAGGGGAACGGAGAGGGTTCCTCTCCCACTTTATGGACACAAGAAGATTTGGGCCCCGAGTTTCCTGCACCCTTTGATCCATCGGGAATTTGGTCCAGCAGATGCAGCATCAAATTCCCGAGCTGCACATTCCTGCTGAAACTGCCAAAATCTCTGCCTTGGTCCTCACTTTGAGCCAGGGTTTGATCAAAGCACAGCCAGAGGATGGATTTGTGACCCAGGTGTGCCCCAATCCCAGCTGGGCAGGAGTTCCCTCGTTGAGTTCTGGGTTCATTTTGCAGTGGGGAAAGGAGGGGATTCTCTGCTTCCCTCTCATTTTCAGCTTCCCCATCCAAGCCTGGCATCCGGGGAATGTCAGACCTGGATGAAACCCCTCTGGGGGGTTCTCCCCGGCTGCCCAGAGCTCGAGTTTGGTGCTGGGGGATTCCTGGGGGGAAGTCAGCCGCAGCTCCAGCTCGCTGATTAGCGCTGTCCCCTCATTAACGGTGCCGTAATCGGCTGTAAACTGCTGGAAGCAGAGATAACGGCGGTGCCTTCCTTATCTCCTAACCCAAACCTTATCTCCCAACCCAAACCTTATCTCCCGACACCTGGAATTCGGTCCCAGGAGGACAAGGACGCTTTTCCAAGGCAGATATTCCGCGCTGATAGCGGCGGCTCCGAGCTGCAGCTGGCTCTCCCCTGGCTGGATTCTCAGCTCCAGCAGGAAAACCAATCCTTTCGCTCTCAGGGAAACTTCCAGGCCGGATTTGGAGCTGAAGCTCCTCCAAGTCCGGGCTTGCTCCGTTCCAGGCTCATCCCTGGTGGATGGGGCACTTCCAGAGGGTGGCTCGTGTTTGTCCCATTGTCCATTGTATTCCGAGGAGCTCTGGGGGTGATGGGAGTTTCTGGCACTGCTGCCTTGCTGGGGGATCTGAGCAGGCTGGGAAACAGGGAAATGTTGGATTTAGGGAGGGGAAGGCTCAGGCTGCTCCCCAAAAACCTCTGGAGACGAGGTGGGCTTGGGAAGCACCCAAAATTGCGTTTTATGTCGTGCAAAAAGATGAGGAAAGAGGGTAGGAATTGGCAGGTTAGGGATGAATTAACCCATCTCACGGCTGGATTATGGTGGAAAAAAGGGGAAAAAGCAGGATCTGTTGAGGTTTTCAGGGAATGAGAGCCCGGGGAGAGAGGCAGGTTTGGATCCAGCTGAGTTCTCAACGCGGCGGGAGGAAAATTGTTGAGGACACAAGAAAATTCCTGGTGCAAAGTGGAGAGAGGGAACATCAAAGCTGAACTGGGACACATCCTGCTGCTCCAGAGACCTGGAGCCGTAAATCACAGGGAAAGGGGGGCTGGGGCATTTTCAAATGATCCTGGACGCAACTGGAAAAATGACACCGAAGGGAGCAATTCCGTGGTGTGGAGTTAAGGGGCAATCGCTGGCTGGACAAAGCTTTTCCTGCCATAATTCCAGGCTTTCTCTGCCAAGAATTTCACTTTTTAGCAGCCCTTCCTGTGCTGCAGGACAAAGGCCAAGCTCTGCTATCAGTGAGGTAATGCCAGTGCCTCTCCAGGATGCTTCCCAGAGGAATGTGTCCTGCATCCAAAATCCATCCGGGGCGATAAGAGACAAAACAAAAATCCATGGAGAGGCACGAGGAAAGGGAGGGGAAGGCTCCAGCCAAGCTGTGTGCAGCAAGCTCGGCCAGGATTTGCCCATTTTTGGCCTCTCTGGGATATTCTGCCACAGGGAACAAATCCTGGGATCCCAAATCTCACCTCTGTTCCTCACCCCTTTAGATGTGAGGTGCCCGCGCCCCACAGGCCAGGCCTTTGCCACCAGGGCACAGAATCCTGAATTTCCTGACGTTCCTGCACCACAGGAAGCTCCCCAGAGTTTTCCACGGGCGGATGGAACCCCACAACCGCTTCCTTTCCATTTCCTCACAAACCCCCTCTGAAGAGCTTGTTGTTTGGCTCCATCCCGAGCTCGTTTCCCTGCATTTGGGTGGTTTGGAGCTTCCATGTCGCCCTCTGTGGTTCCTTTCTGCGAGGGGAGGGCAGTGAGTCCCTGGAGACCCCAAGGCACAAGCCCTGGGGGTGTTTTCTCCATCAGTCCCTGCGTTTTTGGCACAAGGAGAGGTTGGGGTTCCCACAGCCCTGGGGGCACAGTGTGGGATGAGCTCTGCAGCTCCAGCTCTCCCAGAGGCTCTGCAGCCTTTGGCTTTTCCAGCTTTTCCAGCCTTAAGGACCAGGCCAGTTCCAATCCCAGCCCGGCTCCAAAATCAACGTTTGCCTTGAATCCTGCCATTGTCTGAGCAGCAGAGCTCAGGATCCTGCTTTAATTTCGAACAGAAGGTTGGAAAAGCCGGGAAGGAGCCAGGCTGGAGCTGGCAGGATTCCCTCCCGGCGCTGGGTGTTAATGAGAGAGCTGTTAATGAACCCATCCCACCGGGTCAGCGCTGCCTCAACGGCTCCAAACCACCACGGGGCACTCGCAGAGGGAAAACCGAGAAGGAAAATGGGCTGGGGAAGGGCTGAAAGGACAACAGAGCGCAGGGATCGGGTTCCTGAAGCACAGGATGTGGAGTCCTGCAGGAATGGGCTCTGTTCCTGCTCCTCGGAGCTGGGATTTTCCAGGGGTTTCAGGAAAAAAAGGAGCTGCAGATGGATGGAAGGCCCTGGGTTTTCCATAGGAGTGGATTCTCTGCTGCCTTGGGGTGAGGGAGGCACGGCAGAGGCGCAGATCTGGCAGCAGCCCCAGGTCTGGGAGCCTCCCCAGCGCCACCCCAAGCTTCGGGCTGAGTTTTTCCAGCTTTGCCTTCCTAAAGCTCTTTTCCTTGCAGAGCCCCGTGGGCTGGAGCCCAGGGCAGGGCTGGGGTTGGATGACGGGGCAAGGCTGGCTGATAAAATCTGATTTTGGCCGCAGGGGCCCAGGTGGGGGAGGCGTTTCTGTGCTCTGCTCTGCTGCCCTGGGGCTTTTCTGGGCATCAAGGAGCCAGAGCAGCACCGGGGGCTCAGGGGTGGCCAGGGGCAGAACTTGAGAGTCCTAAAGAGCCAAGCAGGGGTTTGTGTTCTCCTCTTGACAGGGATAGAACCAGAGAATGGAATTGTGGAACATCCTGGGCTGGGAGGGGCCCTCGAGGGGCTGCAAGCCCAAGCCACCACCACGGGCTGGACTTGCAGCCCATGACCAAGGTGACCTGAGGGACCAGGACTCCAACCCTCCCTGGCAGCCCTTTCCAATGTCCAGTCCCTGTTTCTGGGAGGAATTTCCCCCTGCTGTCCATCCCAAACCTCCCCTGGGAAGGGCCGTGGAGAGCAGCAGAGACTCCACAAACGGCAGAGTTTTAGTGACCCCCAGCATCCCCTGAGCCCCAAAGCCCAGCTGCATGGTTTGGGTGGGGAAGGGGACATTTTCCATGCTCCCCGCGCTGTTTTCTGTGCCTTGCAGACGTGGATGAGTGCGGGGCCATCCCGGGCGTGTGCGATGGAGGCGAGTGCACCAACACCGCGGGCAGCTACGTGTGCTCCTGCCCCCGCGGCTTCATCAGCAGCCCCGACGGCTCCCGCTGCCTCGGTGAGGGGGAAAATGCGGAATTTGGGGCGGGATCAGGGCCGGGAATATCCCCACAGGGGTTGGGGTGGTGCTGGGATAGGTGGGGAACGCTCCTTGTTCTCCAGGCTGCTCCATCCTGAGCCCGGCTCCTTGTCCCCCTCCAGAATCTGGGGTGGTGGGGGGGTCTCACTGATGGAATGGGGTGGGAAGGGTGTGAGGAGGAGGAGGAAGGTTGGGAGGAAGGCTTGGGGCTGGGAATGTGGGGGGAATGAGGAAGGAATTGGAAGAGGGGCAGTGAGGGAGGATCCCCGTGCTCCTCTCACAGAATATCCCATCTGGATATCCCCAGTCTGCAGGGGGACCCCAGCCTCTCCCCGTCCCCTCCTGTGCTGGTGTTTCCCACCAGTGCTCCCAGTCCAGCTGGGCTGGCTGTGCTGGTGTTGGGGTGTGGGAGTCCAGGGGGAGCTTGGAGCCCTCCCTGGAGCACGGGGGGACACAGGGACAGCCCCAGCTGCACACCCCTGCCCTGCAGAGGGACAGGGAAAGGGCTCCAGGGAAAACAATCTGGGAATTTTATCCCCTCCTGCTGCTGCTGCTTCCTGCTCCCACCACGGCTCATAAATCCCGGCTGCTCCGGGCTGATATCCACAGGGCTCGGCTGGAATCAGCCTTGGGGAAAGAGCTCTCAGCCCTGGGCTGCTTCTCTGGATCCTTCTGGATCCCGGGAAGAGGTGCACAGACAGACCCCCATCCCTGTGGGGCTGCCAGGGGACCTCTTGCACATTCCCCCCACAGCATCCCATTCCTGCCCCCCTTCCTTCAATTCCTGCCCTCCTTCCCCTTACAGCATCCCATTCCCGCCCTCCTTCCCCCATTCCCGCCCTCCTTCCCCCATTCCGCCCTCCTTCCCCCATTCCCACCCTCCTTCCCCCATTCCCACCCTCCTTCCTTCAATTCCTGCCCTCCTTCCCCCCATTCCTGCCCTCCTTCCCCCATTCCCGCCCTCTTTCCCCAATTCCCACCCTCCTTCCCCCATTCCCGCCCCCTTCCCCATTCCCGCCCTCCTTCCTTCAATTCCTGCCCTCCTTCCCCTTACAGCATCCCCTTCCTGCCCTCCTTCCCCCATTCCCGCCCTCCTTCCCAGTTCTGCCCCCAAAGCCCTTCCCGGGCTGCTGTGGGAATCCCAAATCCCAACCCCAGCTCGCTGGGCTCAGCCCTGGCCCATTTTGGCTCCAGGTGTTCCCATCCCAAAGCCCCAGACTGGCCCCAGTCCAGAGCTCTCCCCAGCCTGAGCTCTGCTGCCTCCAACCTCCAGAGCCTGGAGTGAATTGTTTGAATTTCTAACAGATCCAAACTCCTTTCCTGTAAATATTTGATGGTCCATTGGTACCCAACCCCAGTTCCTGGGATAGGGGAGCAGCTCTGTGGTTACTCACACTCAGCATATAAATCCCAGGGTTGTTTTTTCCCCTGGTCTGAAAGTCCATTTGCCTTCAGGAAGATGAGGATGGGGAGATTTGGGAAGAGGAATTCCTCCAGCACAGGCAGGGATTGGTGGTGCAGGCACAGCTTTCTGTGGAAATGAATTCAGGGGGAAAAAAAAAAAAAAATCAGCTCCAAATTCTTTTCTGGCCACGGATCCTGGAGCAGAATTAAATGTTTTAGTTCCAGGAGGGGAAAAAAATGTTGTGAAGTGTGAGTAAAAAGTAAAGCCCAAGTCCTCTTGTTTGGGAAACTGATAGATTTTAATGGGAATGGAATTTTTCCCTGCTGTTTCCCAGCCCTGCCATGAGCCCAGAGGGGTGTGACAGCTCTGGGATGAGTCATGGGGACATTCCCCACTTTCCTTGAAACCAAGAGCTTCGAGAAACGAAAATAAATGCAATTAGAAAGCCCAGATTTAAAAATACTGCCGAGCTGATGGAGCTCAGTGGGCTCTGCCTGCACCTGAGCTGGCTCTGGGTGCTGCAGCTCCTTTTTGGGGCAGGCTGGGTTTGTTTTGGCAGAACCCACAGCTCCTGCTGGGCTGGGGCTGCCCTGGCACCCAAACCCTGCCAGTTCTGTCCCAGGGGGGTTTGTGTGCAGAGTTTGGGGTTCCAGCTTTCCATCCCATGAAGTGAAGCCAGGGAGCAGTTGGGAAAGTGGAAATGGATAAACAATGTGGGCACTTTTAAAGCCTCAGGAGAGGGACATGGCCACCCTGGAGGTGACAGTTTGAGGGTGTTGAGGGGCACCAGCACTTGCTGCATTCCCCTCCCCTCTCAGCAAAGCAAACACCTTTTTATGGCACTGCAAGGATCTCAAAAAGAAAAGTTTTCACAGCTGGCACAGCAACACCCAGAGCTGGAGCTGACCCCCAGGGCCAGGAGCTGCTTTCAGTGCACTAAAACCCCACTGGGAGAAAAACCCAAAGGAACATTCATGGGACCATTAAAAAAAATTAAAAATTGGCCTTTCAGTGCATTCCCAGACGTGCACATGGTGTTCCCTCCCTCCCTGCCACTCAGCTCTCCTGCTCTGGCCTTTTTTGAGCTCTTTTTTCACCCTGGGAGTGCAGCAGAGCTCTGCGGGGTTTGGGCTGTGCCTCTCCTGGGGCAGCAGCAGATTCAGCACCTCCAGGTTCTGGGTCTTGCTGATCCCAGCCCTGGCCTCAGACAGGCTTGGGAGGTTTCACTGAGGGCTTTGCCTGCCTGAAGATCCCTTTTTTTGATCCACTTCGGTCTAAGAAAGAGGAAGAAGGGAACCTGAGGCTTGTGGAATCCTGGTTTGGGTCGGGAGGGATCTCAGAGCTCATCCAGGACCCCTCCCACCAGCCCAGCTTGGTGGGATGGGCTGTGCTGGATAACCTCTCCTGCCTCTCCGGGCATCAGGGTCCCGCCATGGGATGGGTGCAGGCCCTGCCAGACCCCCAGACCCAGCCTGGCATTGCTTCTGTCCCCTGAGGATGGGCAGGACCCCCTTCCCCTCCTGCCCTGCCAGACCCCCAGACCCAGCCTGGAACT
The DNA here is from genome assembly GCF_901933205.1 of Camarhynchus parvulus. Taxonomy (NCBI): domain Eukaryota; kingdom Metazoa; phylum Chordata; class Aves; order Passeriformes; family Thraupidae; genus Camarhynchus; species Camarhynchus parvulus. Next base: position 1,063,846 of record NC_044598.1, read on the forward strand.
GCTCCTGTCCCCTGAGGATGGGCAGGACCCCCTTCCCCTCCTGCCCTGCCAGACCCCCAGACCCAGCCTGGCATTGCTTCTGTCCCCTGAGGATGGGCAGGACCCCTTCCCCTCCTGCCAGTCCCCCAACCCGCCTGGCATTGCTCTCTAATCCCTGAGGATGGGCAGGACCCCTTCCCTCCTGCCCTCTCCTGGCAGCATTTGTCTCCCCCAGGCTTTTTTTTTTCTTTTTGTTTCTGGGGTTTTGTGCAAGCTGGACCCAAACACCCCCAGGGCTTCTCCTCCCCTTCCTGAGGATTAGGGGCTGATCCAGCTTTGCATTCAATCCCTGCTTTCAAATCCCCCTTCTCCGGGTCTGGCTTTGTGGCCGCTGGTGTTTTTGGTGGGTAAAGTTTCCTGAAAGGAGCAATTCCCCCCGAACCCAGCTCTGAGCAGGGGTGGGGAAGGAGCTGCTGCTTTGAACTGGGGTCGCTGTGCCCTGGGGGTCCCCGAGCTGTGCTGGGAGCAGAACGCACCCCGAGCCCCAGATCAAACAGCCCCGGGCCATTAATTCCAATTACACTCCCGGGAAGTGGCAGCCACACCCCGGGAGACTTTCCCCTTCATTAACCGACTTGAGAAAAAGCAAGGTGGGAGAGCAGGAGGGGAAGATTCCCGGTTTTCCTGCAGGGGTTGGTGCCAGGTGGATGGAGCCTGCTGCACTGAGAGACCCTCAGTGCCCTGGGCCTTGGCCAGGAGCCACAAACCCCCCCGGCAGGGCCAGGGCTGGGGTCAGGGGGCCAGGCTGAGACAGGGGATGGCCGGGAGCGGTTCCATCGGGATGGGCCCTCGGGAGCTGCCTGAGAGGGTGGTGGTGGCACATCGTGATTGTGTCTTCTTCCTTTCCCTGTCCTTGTCCCTGCTCCTGTCCTTCTCCCTGTTCTTTTCCCTTTCTTTCTCCCTGTCCTTGTCCCTTTCCCTGTCCCCATCCCTGTGCCCCATCCCTGTCCCTCTCCTTGTCCTTGTCCCTGTCCTTGTCCCCATTCCTGTCCTTCTCCTTGTCCTTTTCCCTTTCTTTCTTCTTGTCCCTGTCCCCACTCCTCGTCCTTGTCCCTGTCCTTGTCCTCATCCCTGTCCTTCTCCTTGTCCTTTTCCCTTTCTTTCTCCTTGTCCCTGTCCCCACTCCGCCCTGTCCTGTCCCATCCCGCCCCACCCCTGTCCCCGCGCTGTCCCCTCAGACCAGCGCCTGGGCACGTGTTTCTCGGCGCTGCTGGGCGGTCGCTGTGCCGGGGACGTTCCGGGCCAGGCCAGCAGGATGCAGTGCTGCTGCGACTCGGGGCGCTGCTGGGCCATCGGCCAGACCCCCGAGGTGTGCCCCGTGCGGGGCTCGGGTGAGTCGCCCCAAACCGGCACCCCAAAACCGGCATCCCAAACCCTGCCCCCCAAAACCGGCACCCCAAAACCAGCATCCCAAACCAGCACCCCAAACCAGTGCTCCAAAATGAGCACCCAAAACCGGCATCCAAAACTGGCACCCCCAAACCCTGTCTGTTGGAAAATTAGGCTGGAAAAGCCCCCCAAGAGCCACCAAACCCTGTCCCCAAGTGCCACCAACCCCTGTCCCTATTCCCACCATTTCCCATTCCCACCATGGGGTGAGGGGTGTTCAATCCCTCCTGCTCCTTCTGCCCAATTCCCATCATTTCCTATTCCCATTCCCCATCATGTGCACTGGGGTGAGGGGTGTTCAATCCCTCCTCATCCTTCTGCCCCATTCCCACCATTTCCTCCCCCCATTCACCCCAGGACCCACCCTTTGCTCCAGGCACTGCAGCCAAAGCCCTCTTTTATTTCAGACGAGTACCGCAGGCTGTGCATCGAGGGGCTCCCGGTCGTGCCAGGCTTCCCCGGGAACTTCCCAGGAATTCCCGGATTCGGGCCCAACGGGGTCGGGCCGGGACTCAACGGGCCCGGGGGCATCGGCCCCAACGGGGCCAACGGGCAGGGCGGGATCCCGGGGCTGCCCGGGATGGGCCCGGGGAGCTCCAGCATCGGTAATTCCGCCTTTGTCCCGGTTTGTCCCACCTTTGTCCTGCCTTTGTCCCGGTTTGTCCCACCTTTGTCCCGGTTTGTCCCGGTTTGTCCCCCCTTTGTCCTGCCTTTGTCCCGGTTTGTCCCACCTTTGTCTCGGCTGCCCAGCCCCAGGGCAGCCTCCCCAGGGCTGGAATCCCACTCACACGGGTTGTCGTGGCTCGGGGGAGAGCTGGGATGTGGCGCTCATGCTGAGCCTGCGCACGGATCCAGCGAGGCTGGGTCTGGTCGGGAATCACTCCCTGGTTCCCAAATAGGCTCCCAAAAGCTCCAGATAGGAATGGAGCTTTCCCATAGAATCACAGAATGATGAGGCTGGAAGAGACATTCAGGATCATCAAGTCCAACCTATTCCCTAACACCTCAACCAGACCTGTAGCACCCGGTGCCCATCACCACCTCAGTCTCGTCCTGCCCACCTTGCACCCCCCTGACAGCCCCCCGAGAGCTCCTGGGACATCCCAGGGCTCCCCAGCCTCTCCCAGTGCTTCACCAAGGGCTCCCCAACCCTCTGTGTGCCCCCCAGGAACGGCCACTCTGAACCAGACCATCGACATCTGCAAACACTTCACCAACCTGTGCCTGAACGGGCGCTGCATCCCCACCCCGTCCAGCTACCGCTGCGAGTGCAACATGGGCTACAAGCAGGATGTCCGGGGGGAGTGCATCGGTGAGAGGGGCTGCTCCCAAAGCTCCAGGGCTCCTCCAGGCTGCTCTTGCTGCTCCTGGGCTCTGCTGTGCCCCAGGGTCCCTCACAGGTGGGGCTTTCCCCCCTTGCAGATGTGGACGAGTGCTCGAGCAGCCCCTGCGTGCACGGTGACTGCGTCAACACCCCGGGCTCCTACCACTGCAAGTGCCACGAGGGCTTCCAGAGCACCCCCACCAAGCAGGCCTGCATTGGTAAGGGCTGTCCCCCTTTTTGGGGGTGGCAGAGGGGTCAGCAGAGCCCCTGGCACCAAGAAAGGGTGGTAGGGGTGAAATGCAGAGAGGGGCCCCCAGCAGGGCCGGGTGTGGGATGGGATCTCCCCAGAAGTTTCCTCTGCCTTGGCTTTCCTTAAAATTTTCTGTGGTGGCAATCAAGGGAGCTGCAGAGTCCTCCCCAAGAGCAGAATTCTGCTGGGAGAGCTTCATTTGACAAAAGGGGGGGTTCTGGGCCTTGTTGATGTGGATGCAAGATTTCCAGCAAGGCTGTTCTGCCAAGAGGCTGCTGCAGGTGAGGGACTGCCAAAAACAGGGATGGGAAGGGGCTGTTCCACCATGGGAACAGCGAGCAAAGGCAGTGCCCAAGCTTTGAAATGTTCACTTTCTCCCTTCCTGACAAAGTGGCTTCCAAAGGCTCCCCCACTGCCCGGCAAGGTGAAAAGATTCCGATTTCCCAAGTGGGATTTTTGAAGATGAATTCCCGTGTCTGAGGGCACTGCGTGGGTTTCTCACGGGGGATATTGAGCTGGGGCTGCTCCTGTCTCTCCCTGCTGCCATTTTTGGTGCTTTCCCCGCAGACATTGACGAGTGCATCATGAATGGGGTGATGTGCAGGAACGGGCGCTGCGTCAACACCGACGGCAGCTTCCAGTGCATCTGCAACGCCGGCTTTGAGATCACCCCCGACGGCAAGAACTGCGTGGGTGAGGCTCCCCTGGCCTCCAGCAGCCCAGGGCTGGGCTGGGGCCGCCTCCTCCCTGGGCTGTTCGTCTGGGCTGTCCCCAGGAGAGGGCTGGGGAGGTGTTTCTGTGAGGGTGTTTGGGGTGCAGGGGATCAGCAGGGCTGGGGCTGCAGCAGGACAGCTCTGACCAGGAAAAGTGACCCTGGGCTCACAGCTGATGCTCTTGGAGGTTCCCCCTCCGTCTCCTCCTCTGCTCTGAGGCCCAGCACCCACAATTTGGCCGTGGGATGGAGCACAGGGTGGTTTGGGACACGGGAGGGTCTTGCTGCAGCTCCGGGGTGCTCTCTGTGCCCCCAGACCACGACGAGTGTGCCACCACCAACATGTGCCTCAACGGGATGTGCATCAACGAGGACGGGAGCTTCAAGTGCATCTGCAAACCCGGCTTTGTCCTGGCTCCCAACGGGCGCTACTGCGTGGGTGAGTGAGCCCCAGCTGGGCTCTTCCAGCCCCAGCCCCTGCCCACCTGTGAGCTCCTCAGGCCAAGGGGAGATGAGAAATCCAAAGGTGTGGCCGGGCAGCTCCTGCTGTGCTGCCAGAAACTGGCCCTTTGCGGGAGAATGGGCAAGAGGGGAAAGGTTCTCATGTTCTGAGCCCTGTCTGTGTCCTAACCCCTGGCCATGTGTCCTCATGCCCTGTCTGTGCCTCTCTCTGCATGTCCTGAGCCCCTGTCCTTGTGTTCTGCCCACATTCGTATGTCCCAACCCTCTCTCCTCATATCCCAGCCCTCTCTCCCTATGTCCCAGTCCCTTTTCCTCATGTCCCAACCCCTTCTCCTTATGTCCCAACTCTCTCTCCCTGTGTCCCATCCCTCTCTCTGTGTCCCATCCCTCTCTCTGTGTCCCAGCCCTCTCTCCCTGTCTCCTAGCCCTCTCTCTGTGTGTCCCAACCCTTTCTCTTCATGTCCCAACTGTCTCGCCCTGTGTCCCATCCCGCTTTCTGTGTCCCAGCCCTCTTCCTGTGTGTCCCAGTCCCCTCTCCTCATGTCCCAGCCCTCTCTCCCCGATCTCCCACCCCTCTCCCCGTGTCCCTCCCCCGATCTCACCCCTCTCCCGTCCCTTCCCTGCCCAGACATCGACGAGTGCGAGACGCCGGGGATCTGCATGAACGGCTGGTGCATCAACACCGAGGGCTCGTTCCGCTGCGAGTGCCTGGGCGGCCTGGCCATCGGCGTGGACGGCCGCGTCTGCGTGGACACCCACATGCGCAGCACCTGCTACGGGGGCATCAAGAAGGGCACCTGCGCCCGGCCCTTCCCCGGCGCCGTCACCAAATCCGAGTGCTGCTGCGCCAACCCCGACCACGGCTTCGGGGAGCCCTGCCAGCCCTGCCCGGCCAAGAACTCGGGTGAGGCCACGCCTGGCTGGGCCATGGTGTTGCTTGGGACATAATCCATATGCATGATCCATAATCCACATTACATAGTCCGCAATCCACAATCCATAATCCATAATTTATGGATAAATTATAAAAAAGATGGGACTGCTGAGGAACGGGCTTTGAGCTGTTTTGTTTTCCAGCATCAGTCTCATTACATGGGTATGACAATGGAAAGATGCCTTTAGTTCACATTTTAGGTAGCAGACAAAGAATGTTGCAACTTACTTTAAAAGTTTCTTGACTAATCACACAAAGTAAAAGTAGTTCTTATTGACAGTAGTTATGTCAATTGACAGTAATACAGTATTATTAATATATAATTAAATACACACAATATAGACATTATATATAATATATAATATATAATATATAATATATACTATATATATATAATATATTGTATATTATATATTATATATTATATATTATATATAATATATTATATATTATATATTATATATTATATATTATATGTAATTATATATGTTATATATATAATTAAATATATTAAAATATAATTAATAGACAGTATTACTGTTCGTATTGACAGTAGTTCTATCTAATTACTATAAGCACAGTACCTTCGATTAAAACAACGCTTGCTTATTTCAAATACAATACCTGCTTGTAAGCTTTAAAACACAATGCACAGAGCTTTATTATGAAGCTTAAAACTTCTTAATATCTTGCTAGATTTACTTTTGTACAGTTTAGGGAATTATTCTAGGCAAGCGTTAATACACAGACCATTGTTTTATTTGTCCTTACTTTTCTACTTTTTACATAATTTTTTTGCTGACCTATCTCATGGCTACTGCATAGCTCTAATCACAGTTCTGCTGTCTCTGAGGTCTGCATTTTGCAGCTTTCCCAAAACCCTCTGATTTTATGGGTTCCCACGTGCCTGGGGCGCTCAGGGATGTCCTGGCTTGGTTTGGGCAGCTTGGAGAGCTGTGGGAATGGGGAAAGGGGCACCAGGCAGCCATAAAATGGAGAGTGGTTGCCCAAATGTGGTGCTGGGATGTTGGAAGTGGGAGCATCAGCACTAAAATGTACAAGGTCACAGCAGCAAGGCTGGGAGAGCTCAAGGGGAGCTTGGACAGCATTCCCAGGCACAGGTGAGGTTGTTGGGGTGTCTGGGCAGGGCCAGGGGTTGGGCTGGATGATCCTTGGGGTCCCTCCCAGCTCAGCTCATTCTGTGATTGTGTTGTATGAGCATAAACAGGCCTAGAGCTGCCCCTGTGACAAACACAGAATTAAATCTTGCTGGGTTGAAGCCCTCAGCTCAGTGGAGCTCCCCGAGGGGAGTGTGCTGCCGCGCTGATGGCTCTGTTGTGCTCTGTCCCCAGCGGAATTCCAGGCTCTCTGCAGCAGCGGCATCGGGATCACGGCTGATGGCAGAGGTGGGTGCAGGGGCATGCGGGATTCCTCAGGGGCATGCAGGATTCCTCAGGGGCATGCAGGATTCCAGAGGGATGTGCAGGATTCCACAGGGGCGTGCAGGATTCCACAGGCACATCCCACAGCACCCTCAGCTGCTTTTCCTGGAGCAGGGAATGGATCTGTGGGAGCTGTGCCAGGAGGGGCTGGGCTCCCATCCCTGCTCTGACAGGAATGAGCAGTGGGAGCCTCCTGGTTGTTTCCCTCCTCTGCTCTCCAGCTCCTCCCTGGGGTGTCCCCGGCAGAGGGAGGTGACAAACTGTGCTGCCAAGGGGCTGCTTTGGGTTCCAAGAGGTGCCAGTGCCAGCCCTGGGCAGTGCTCGGATCAGCAGGGAGAGCACAGAGCAGCCAGGCTGCCCTGCCAAACCTTCCAGAGGGAAGGAGCCAGAGGCAAAGCCCCGGTGGCTCCTTGGGCTCCCATCCAGGGCTCCTTGTCCTGGCCAGAGGCAGTCCCATGGGAATGGTGAGACTCTTTCTAGCAAGGCCACGCTCTGGTCATTGCACCCCTGCCTGGAGCCAGGGCTGCACTCAGAGCTCTCCAGGCTGGGTTTCCCTGGATGGAAGTGAGCTCCAAGAGCGTGGGGACAAAGGCCAGCAGTGCCTGGGCAGCCGTGGCCATCTGGCACTGCAGGGACACTGTGGTGCCAGCACAGCCTGGGCTGGGCCAGGCTGGGGCTTGCCAGGCTGAAATCTCTGCCCTGGCACTGGGAATTGGCTCCAGAAGAGCAGAGGAAGGGATGCTGCTGCAGGGAAGGGGCAGTGCCCACCTGGCTGCCACCCTTCTGGGTCACTCAGTGCTGAACCCAGGAATAATTCAATTCCTGAGCTTGAAACTGGGATAAAGAACACTCTGGGATGTCATACAGGGGCCTGAGAGCCCTTGACATAAAACTGGGCTTATCCCAGCCCCTTACCCAGCTCTCTCCTCCTGAGCTCAGCCCCAGGCTGGCTCAGGACAGGGAGAAGCTGTGGCTGCCCCATCCTTGGGCTGTCCAAGGCCAGGCTGGACAGGCCTTGGAGCAGCCTGGAATGGTGGAATTGGAGCAAGATGGGTTTTGAAAAGTCCCTTCAAACCCAAACTACTCTGGGACTCCACGGTTCCTGCAGCCAGGAAGAGCCAGGAGGTGAAATGTTTCTGTCTTTGCATTTGCTGGGCTCCACCTCACGTGCCTCTTTTGCCTGTCAGACATCAACGAGTGCGCCCTGAACCCCGACATCTGCCCCAACGGGATGTGTGAGAACCTGCGGGGCAGCTACCGCTGCATCTGCAACCTGGGCTACGAGTCCGACCCCACGGGCAAGAACTGCGTGGGTGAGTCAGGGCTGGGGCTCAGGGGGGCTCAGGGGGTGCCAGGCACCTCCAGGCGCTGCTGCAGCACCTGGTCCCCTTGAGCACCATCCAAATCCTCCCCAGCAGCTGGAGAAGATTCAGGGGTTTGGGATGGAGATCAGGAAAGGTTCAGGGGTTTGGGATGGACATCAGGGAAAGGTTCTGGGGTTTGGGATGGACATCAGGGAAGGTTCAGGGGTTTGGTTGACATCGGGAAAGGTTCAGGGGTTGGGCATGAGGAAAGGTTCTGGGGTTTGGGATGGACATCGGGAAAGGTTCTGGGGTTTGGGATGGACATCAGGAAAGGTTCAGGGGTTTGGGATGGACATCGGGAAAGGTTCAGGGGTTTGGGATGGACATCGGGAAAGGTTCAGGGGTTTGGGATGGACATCAGGGAAAGGTTCAGGGGTTTGGGATGGAGATCAGGGAAAGGTTCTTCCCCTTGAGGGTGGTGGGCACTGAATTCTCCCAGGGAATGGGCACATCCCAGCCCTGCCAGAGCTCCAGGAGCCTTTGGGCACCTTGGGACAGGCTGGGCTTGTTGGGGCACCTGTGCAGAGGCTGAGGGTGGATCCATGATCCCGTGGGTCCCTCCTGCGACTGCGTGGGGGAAATTAACCCTTCCCAGCCCAAAGCAGCTCACAGATGCCACGTGTGTCCCCAGATGTGGACGAGTGCAGCGTCAACCGGCTGCTGTGTGACAACGGGCTGTGCAGGAACACCCCTGGCAGCTACACCTGCACCTGCCCCAAGGGCTTCGTGTTCCGCACCGAGACCGACACCTGCGAAGGTAACGGGGCCGGGCAGCCCCAGCAGCTGCAGAAACCACGGCCTGAGCTCCTGCCTGGAGCTGCAAATCCCTGCGTCCCTCCCCTCAGCGCTGCTCTGGGCTGCAGCAGCCGCACCTTTGGGGTTCAGGGGGTTTTACGTCATTTTTAGGGTTTTTTTCTGTGGGTTTTAGTGATATTTCACACGGGGTTCAAAGCAGAATGGACACCTGACCCCAAAACATCTGAGCCTGGAAACCAGAGCAATTTCCTCCAGGGCCACAAAATTTGAGCTTGAGGCCTGACCAAAATTGTGAGGTTTGGGGAATTTGATTGAAAGGCTGTGATTTGGAGGTGGAAAAAATGGTTTCCTGTGCGCAGAGGCCTCAAATATTTGAGAACTGGCACTTTGCACACAAGTGCTCCAACCACCCTCAACCCAAATAATTTTTTTAAATCTTGTATTTTTTATATTGTTCTTAGGGCTATTTATATTACATGTTTATACCTATAATTTATATATTTATATTGAATTTATATACAATTTATAATGTATTATTAAGTTTATATTATATAATATATAAAATATATAACATATAATATATATAATATACTATAGAATAAATATATAATATCCATTATATAATATCTATTCTATAATAGATTATAATATATAATAGATTATATTATATGTAGATATGTTATACATTATATTATATATATAATAGATATAATATTCCAGATATTATATATATATTTATGATGTACTATGTATATTATATTAGTATATTATGTAATGTTTTATGTTCTTTATAGTTTATGTTTTTATACTTTATGTTTGTTTATGCAATTTCTATATTGCATGCTTTATATATTTATATATAATATATTTTAACACATTTTGAATTTTATTTTTCTATTTAAAACAATGTAAAAACAATTTAAACCCACCGTTCTTCACTCCCTGTGCTCTCACCTCCTGCAGTTTGTGTCCCCCCAGGGCCGTGGCCCTGTCACTGCCTCCAGTGACCTTTGTCCCCTTGTCCCCTTGTCCCTTTGTCCCCTCAGACATCAACGAGTGCACGTCCAACCCGTGTGTGAACGGGCTGTGCAGGAACAACGCCGGCTCCTTCGCCTGCGAGTGCTCCCCGGGCAGCAAACTGGACCCCAGTGGCACCATCTGTGTGGGTGAGCAGGGCCAGCTCCTGCCAGCCCGGGTGGCACCGCCAGTGTCACCCTGCACCGTCACCCGGCCTGGCACGGGACCGGAATCCCACAGGGCGGGGGTGGATGGGATGATGAGGGGGAATTCCAGGCTGGGAGGGTGCTGGGGGGCTGGGATGGCATTCCCAGAGCAGCTGTGGGTGCCCCTGGGTCCCCGGCAGTGCCCAAGGCCAGGCTGGAGCACCTTGGGAGCAGGGATGGTGCCCCATGGCAGGGGTGGCACTGGAAGGGTTTTAGGGCTCTGTGTCGTGGGAACAGCCACATCCTAAGGGATCAGTGACTCCCAGGAGCAATGGGGGGGACAGCTCTTCCCAGGTGCCTCTCGTGGCTCCCAGCCCCGGGCTGGGGGCACGGGGCAGCCGCTGAGCCGCCGGTGTGTCCCTGCAGACAGCATGAAGGGCACCTGCTGGCTCAACATCCAGGACGGGCGCTGCGAGGTCAACATCAACGGGGCCACGCTGAAATCCGAGTGCTGTGCCACCCTGGGGGCAGCCTGGGGCAGCCCCTGCGAGCGCTGCGAGATCGGTGAGGCTCTGCCAGGCCCGGCATTCCCGAGGAAATGCTGGAGTGGGGATGGAGAGCAGCAACAGGGAGAAATCCCCTCAGGGTGCTGGGGCACTGCCAACGCTCTCAGGGACAGGGTGGGGTTGGTGGGGTGCTGTGGAGGGTCAGGAGCTGGGCTGGGTGATCCCGTGGGTCCCTCCCAGCTCTGGATATTCCATGGTTCTGGAAAGCTGGAAGGGTTTCCTTGCTGACATCCCTGTCCCTTGCAGACACCGCCTGTCCCCGGGGCTACGCCCGCATGAAGGGGGTCACCTGTGAAGGTAAAGTGCTGCAGGAATGGAAAACTGCTTTTCTTGGGAGTGTGATCACTGTTCTCCTGCCTCTCCGAGTCCTGGGGGGGATCTCCACTCTCTGGCCCTGTGTCTGTGTGTGTGTCTCTGTCTGTGTGTCTGTGCCCAGATCCTGGCTCTGTTTCTGCCTGGTTTTCATGGCTAAGTTGCCACTCGGAGCCCGCTGGGCAGCTCTGGGCTCCCCCAGCTGCTCCAGGAGCCCCTTGAGGCCCCCCTGGCCGTGTCCCCGGGCCATCCCTCCCCATCCCTGACCCGTGCCACCCCACAGATGTGAACGAGTGCGAGGTGTTCCCGGGCGTGTGCCCCAACGGGCGCTGCGTGAACTCGGCCGGCTCCTTCCGCTGCGAGTGCCCTGAGGGGCTGACCCTGGATGGCACTGCTAGGACCTGTGTGGGTAAGGACGCCTCCTCTACCCCGATCCTGCCCTCCCACTTGCTCACTCCCCACCAGGAACTCTTAGGAATTGAGTCACACCTGAAAGACCCCAAGAAAACCTCCCAGCTGAACCAGAGTTTCAGCTTTTGTAGTTGCTTTTATAGTTTTTACATTTACTTAACAGACACATTCACTGCCCGTTGGTCATAAGAAAGAAACAAAGTTCTCAATAGCTGAATAAGGAGCCACATCATTCTGTGAGCCGGCTAGAGTCCACATCTTTTAGCTTTCTCTCTTCCGTCACGTTGTCATGGGGATAGCCTTGGTGTGGTGGTGTTTGCAGGGGTCTCAGAACGAGGGAAGAGATGAGAATCTTGACTCCATGCTTCAGAAGGTTGATTTATTATTTTATTATATATATTATATTAAGAGAAAATGATAGATTAAAACTACACTAAAGAAAGAGAAAAGATTTCATCAGAAAGCTAGCAAGGAAGAGAAAAGAATGATAATAAAATCATGTGACTGACCAGAGAGTCCGAGACAGCTGGACTGTGATTGGCCATTAATTAAAAACAACCACATGAGACCAATCAAAGATGCACCTGTTGCATTCCAAAGCAGCAGATAATTATTGTTTACATTTCGTTGCTGAGGCCTCTCAGCTTCTCAAGAGAAAAATCCTGTCGAAAAGATTTTTCATAAAATATCTCCGTGACAGCCTTGGTGTCTTCCTCAAGAGAGATACGGGGCTTTCCTTATCTTCAGGAAGCCTTCGCTGGCTCACAAGAGCAGCGCAAAATCCCTTTCCTACAAGAATGCCTAGCAAAACTTACAAGAATCAGGGCCGGGCAGCAAACCCACGTGTGCGTGTGCTGTGTCCCCAGACGTGCGGGTGGAGCAGTGCTACATGCGCTGGGACGAGGACGAGTGCACGGAGCCGCTGCCCGGCAAGTTCCGCATGGACATGTGCTGCTGCTCCGTGGGCTCGGCCTGGGGCTCCGACTGCGAGGAGTGCCCCCGTGCCGGCTCTGCCGAGTTCAAGGCGCTGTGTCCCCGCGGGCCCGGCTTCGCCAACCGCGGCGACGTGCTCTCGGGACGGCCCTTCTACAAAGGTGGGTGCTGGAGTCACCAACGCCACAGGTGGGACCTGCCTCGGCTTCTCTGGGCCTTGGTGCTGGACCAAATAGTGGCAGCTGTGGTGTTTCACCCCACAGACACTTTTGGCTGGCTGGTGTGTGGTGTTTCACCCCAGAGACACTTTTGGCTGTGGGGTGTGTGGTGTTTCACCCCACAGACACTTTTGGCTGGCTGGTGTGTGGTGTTTCACCCCAGAGACACTTTTGGCTGTGGGGTGTGTGGTGTTTCACCCCACAGACACTTTTGGCTGGCTGGTGTGTGGTGTTTCACCCCACAAACACTTTTGGCTGTGGGGTGTGTGGTGTGTCACCCCACAGACACTTTTGGCTGGCTGGTGTGTGGTGTTTCACCCCACAGACACTTTGGGCTGGCTGGGTGTGTGGTGTTTCACCCCACAGACACTTTTGGCTGGCTGGTGTGTGGTGTTTCACCCCACAGACACTTTGGGCTGGCTGGGTGCTGCAGCTGGGCACTGCAGACAAGTCCAGGCCTGCAGGAGCTCTGGTGGTGCTGGGATGGAGCTTTCCCCCATAACAGGGGCTGCTCCTCAGGTTTCCCTCTGGCAGAGAAGCTTTAAGGCGATGGTGAAGGAAAGGAGTCGGTTCTGATGGAGGGTTTGGATCCAGAGCTTTATTCTGGCCCACAGGCCTCTGAATGCAGCACCAGCTCCAACAGAACTCCCTGAGCCCGTGGCTGCTGCTCCTTTGAACCCCGGGGAGAGGGGCAGGGAAGGGGCAGGGAGCCACCAAGCAGGGACAGGAGGGGAGGGACAAAGGGACAAAGGACACCTGGATGGCCCAGTGCTCCCCAGGGGTAGAGGGCATCCTTTGGATCTGCCAATCCCTTCTGGAATGCCAGGATTGACAGACAGTGCTGGGAGGGGTCAGGGAGGGGAGGCAGAGGTGACTGACACACCTGGGAGGGAATCTTCAGGGCAGGGACCCGGGTTCTGAGGTAAACCCTGAAATCACACTGCGACAGGTGAGGAAGGGTAGTCAGGGCTGGTGCTTGAGCTGAGGGGGTTCTCAGGTGGAGCTGAGGGGGTTCATGGAGAGCCCCCCTTGCTGGATGTCTCTGATGCCCCCAGATGTGAACGAGTGCAAGGTGTTCTCCGGGCTCTGCACCCACGGCACCTGCAGGAACACCATCGGCAGCTTCAGGTGCATCTGCGGCAACGGCTTCGCTCTGGATGCTGAGGAGAGGAACTGCACAGGTGAGGGACCCCCCCTCTGGGCTGTTGTTGCTGCTTTTGGGGGTCTCAGAGGGATGGGGATGCCATGGGGAGGAGCCAAGGCCAGGCTGGACAGGGTTTGGAGCAGCCTGGGACAGTGGAAGCTGTCCCTGCCCATGGCAGGGGTGGCACTGGGGGCGATTTGAGGTCCCTCCAACCCAAACCATCCATGATTCCACAAGGCTTCTCCTGCCTGTGGGGTGATGGCTCAGCCCTGCTCCAGGGATCAGCAGAACTGCAGCCTCTCCAAGGATGGGGAATTCCTTTGCCCGCTGGTCCCTGGTGAGCCTGCAGGCAGCCCAGTGTTGGCTGTGGCCCTGCTGGTGGCCTGTCCTGCCCCACTGCCTGTCCTTGTCCCCATGTTAGTGTTTAGGAACACATAATCACAGAATGATTACATGCAGGTGCTTTTATTGAAGAGTTCTGGGTGTCAGGGGTGCACAGACCCAAATCTGACCCAACATGGTTTCGAGCTGAACATGTTTTATATTCTATTATTCTATAACTTACATATAATTAATTATTAAACTTACATTGTTCTATTGTATACATTGATTTCATCCAAGCGGATTTCTCGTGATCCCCCTCAAACCCCTAACACAGTTTCTCATGATTCTTTAAACAACAATTGTATCTAATCACATCTAACAGTTATACCATTTATCGCATACTGACAACACACATGCAGCTTCACATGATCTAACTAACATTTCCCAGGGCCTACCTTTAACATTTTCCCTACTAAGCCTAACTTTCTTCCCAACGCCCCGAATTTCCTACGATTTTAAACTCCTTTCCTGTCCCCCAGACATCGACGAGTGCCGCATCTCCCCCGACCTGTGCGGCCACGGCTCGTGCGTGAACACCCCGGGCAGCTTCGAGTGCGAGTGCTTTGAGGGCTACGAGAGCGGCTTCATGATGATGAAGAACTGCATGGGTGAGCAAGGCTGAGCCCCTGAGGGCACCTGCTGACCCTCCTGGGGCAGGGCAGGGCCCTGGGGCAGGGCAGGGCACAGCCAGAGCTGCCCAGCTCCCCAAACACCGCACGGATCAAGCCCTCCGTGAGGAGCTCTGGGACTCCCTGTGCCCCCTTCCACCCTCTCAGTTACAGGGGCTCCCTCCACCTGCCCTTTTAATCTCCCTTTAGCCTCACACAGTTCCTTACAGCTCCTCCAGTCCGCCCAAGGCTTGTTTTTATTCTGTCAGAGTCTCATCTGTTTTCAATTGAATAATTTCTTGTTTGGAGCTTAAAAAATCCCATCAGTGACCTCAGTACCTCAGTTTGTCTCCAACAGCTCAGCCAGACTCCTGCTGTCCTCTAATTCCTGGCATTCCACGTTGCTGTCCTCTGTCCAGCCAGACTCACTTGTCTCACTGACCTGCTCTTAATATTCTGCTTTGGCTTGGACTTTCAAACCACTTCAAGCCATGATTCAACACCATTTATTTATTTTTCATGTTTTATTCTCTGTGCTCTTTAAAATAAATCACTGCCCCTGGCAGGGGCTGTGTCTTTTCCGTACAATTTGTAGCGTGGGTTTCCACAGCTCCCACTGATCACCCTCCTCCTCCTGCTCCATTTCTGGGACCCTGGGAATGTCACAGTCCTCACCCATGACCTGCTGCCTTCTTGCTGTAGTCGGATTTCTAATCTTTATAGAAGGATATAAATTCCATTGTTCTTTTTTGAAATTTAATGCTCGCTCTTACTTGTCCAATTCCGCTTTATCCTTTTTTTCTGGGTGACAGGGAGCTGAGTCATCTCACCCCAAAGGGGGTGGTGACGTTTTGTCATTGCCTGTGGTCAAGGATTAACTTCTTCCCACCTGTGTTTGGCAAAAGAATTTGGCTTCAGCCTCCTGAGGGAGGAATTCTTTGCAGCCTGGGGCAGGGGACAGCACCAGCAGTGAAAATGCAGCCTGGGATTCACCAGGAGCAGGCTCCCACTGATCTGGGGGTGTTTGGTAGGGACCTGTCACCCCCATTCTCAGGTGTATCCCAGCCCTCTTTACCTGAAAATCTCATCAATGTTTTTGCCAAGTCAGGGAAAATAACCCGTTCTTAACGTCAATGTTGGAGTCAGGAAAATAAACATGAGAGGAAAATTAGGGTTTTTTTAAATATATCCAACATCAGTCCCTTTCTCTGCTGTCACTGAGGGGCTCTTGGGTTCTGCTGAGGTCGAGGCACGAGCTGGGATTTCCCAACATTCAGACTCCAACCAGGAGACCACTGGAGCCAAGCCCTGCACTCCCTGCCCTGTTACCCCTGTGATATTCCCTGTTCTGGGATCAAGCCCAGCTTTCCCTGCCCTGTTACCTGTGTGATATTCCCTGTTCTGGGATCAAGCCCAGCTTTTCCAAGCCCAGCTTTCCCTGCCCTGTTAACCCTGTGATATTCCCTGTTCTGGGAGCCAAGCCCTGCACTCCCTGCCCTGTTACCCCTGTGATATTCCCCATTCTGGGATGCTCCCCCAGTGGAGAAGCCTCTGGAAGGGACCAATCCCATTTTCCCGTGCAGACATCAACGAGTGCGAGCGGGACCCGCTGCTGTGCCGGGGCGGGATCTGCATGAACACCGACGGCAGCTTCGAGTGCATCTGCCCCCCTGGGCACGAGCTGACAGCTGAGGGCAACACCTGCATTGGTGAGGGGCTCAGCAGGGAAACCCCAGAGGCAGAGCTCCTGCAGGGCTGTGGGTGTCTCCTCCCCATCCCGTACATCCCATCCTGGAGGTGGCCAAAGGCTTGGAGCAACCTGGGCTGGGGGAAGGTGTCCCTGCCCTTGTCCCTGCCCATGGATGGTCCTTAAGGTCCCTCCCACCCAAACCCTTCTGTGCTTCCATGATAAGTGGGTCCAGCTCATCCCAGAGGGGCTCATTCCGAGACCAAGAGCTCATCCAGACCAGGCTCATTCCCAGCGTTTTGTTGCATTGATGTTGTTCATTTTGCTGCTCCCTTTGACCAGTGGGAAAAAATTCAGTTTGGGCACCAGTTGAAGGCCTGAGCAGGGCTGGCTGCTCCAAGTGCTCTTGTCCCCTCAGACATCAACGAGTGCTCCCTCAGTGACAACCTCTGTCGCAACGGGCGCTGCGTCAACGTCATCGGCACCTACCAGTGCTCCTGCGACTCGGGCTTCCAGGCCACCCCGGACAGGCAGGGCTGTGTGGGTGAGTGCTCCTCCAAAGGGTCCTTCCAGCACCGTGGCATGAGCCCAGAACCCTCCTGGGCTCGTGGGTGTTGTGTTCAGAGGGTAAAGCAAATGTCCTGGATGAGCGACAGCCAAATCTGTGCTGCTGGCACAGGGCTCTGGGGGCACTGCCAGGGGCTGGGCAGAAGGAATGAGGTGTTCTCGATTTGTGTCCTCCTCTCCCACCCAAACTGCTGCCTGCGCCCTCGTCTGTGCAGGGTCAGGGTTTGGGCTGGGTCCCTGTGGGTCCCTCCCAGCTCAGGTCGCTGTGGTTGTCCCCAGACATCGACGAGTGCACCATCACCAACGGGGGCTGTGACACCCACTGCTCCAACTCCGAGGGCAGCTACGAGTGCAGCTGCAGCGAAGGCTATGCCCTGATGCCAGACAAGAGGTCCTGTGCAGGTCAGTGCCCACCTTGGCTCTTGCAGATGCTGCCCCAGGGACCTCTGTGTCCCGCACAGCTGGCTCCAGGATGAGGGGGTCTCATTTTTAAGTCCCTTCCAGAGATGAATGATTTTGCTTTGCACTGCCACATCCAGCTGCTGACAATTTGGGATTTCCTCCTTCCCCCTGGTGCTCCAGCCTTCCCTGTGTTCACCTTGGCATGGTCTCCTCTCTGCAGATATTGATGAGTGTGAGGATAACCCCGAGATCTGTGACGGGGGGCAGTGCACCAACATCCCCGGCGAGTACCGCTGCCTCTGCTTCGACGGCTTCATGGCATCCCTGGACATGAAGACCTGCATTGGTGAGGCCCTGGCTGTGCCCTGGCCATGTCCCAGCTCTGCCTCCTGTCCCTGGAGCCACACTGGGGGGTCCTCGGGGTGTCCCATGGGTGCTTTTGTCCCGCAGATGTGAACGAGTGCGACCTCAACCCCAACATCTGCCTGCACGGCGAGTGTGAGAACACCAAGGGCTCCTTCATCTGCCACTGCCAGCTGGGCTACTTCGTCAAGAAGGGAACCACGGGGTGCACAGGTGGGAGCTGGGGCGCCAGTGAGGAAAAACGTGAAACCCCTCGCAGAGCTGCCCTGGAGAGAGCCCCAGCCCGGGGTGCTGTGTGGGGGATGCTGTGGGCTGTGCTGGGCAGGCACAGAGGGCCAGGACCCACCTGTTCCCAGGTGATGGCCAAGCCAGGAGTCTGCCCTTCCTCCTGCATGTTTGCCAGGGCTGAGCTCCTCAGCTGCAGGGTCCAAGTCCAGGCAGACAGAGGCTGCCAAAGCCCTGGGAGCTGTGGGAGTGGGATGAGCCCAGGCTCGGCCCTGCTGTGCTGGGGGAGCTGAGCTGGGCCAGCCCTGGTGTCCTTCCTCTGCAGACATCGATGAGTGTGAGATTGGAGCCCACAACTGTGACATGCACGCCTCCTGCATCAACATCCCCGGCAGCTTCAAGTGCAAGTGTCGCTCGGGCTGGCTCGGGGACGGGCTCAAGTGCAACGGTGAGTGCTCACCAGGGCAGGCCAGCCCTCTCCAGGGGCTCTGGGGAGGCTGGGCTGAGATGGAGGGGTTCAGCCTGGAGGAAAGGAGGCTCAGAAGGGACCTGCACAACTCCCTGACAGGAGGGGACAGCTGGGGGGTCAGGCTCTGCTCCCAGGGGACAGCAGGACAAAAGGGAACAGCCTCAGGCTGGGCCAGGGGGAGTTTAGGTGGGATATTGGGAAAATGTCTTCATGAAAGTGTCCAGCCCTGGCGCAGTCTCCATCCCTGAGGGATTTAAAGCCATGCAGATGTGGTAGTTGGTGACATGGTCAGGGGGTCAGCGGTGTCCTGGTGATGGCCATAGAGGCTCTCGGGGATGTGCTGAAGCCTCCAGACAGTCTCCTGGGCCTTTTGTGTGCCCCTGTAGCTGCTCAGGCTCAGGGCAAAGCCACGAAAAGGCCAGGCTGGACAGGCCTTGGTGGAAGGTGTCCCTGGGGGTGGAACTGGATGATCCTTAAGGTCCTTCCCACCCAAACCACTCTGTGCTTCCGTAAGTGAGTCCAGCTCATCCAGGAGCCCAAGCCCATTCCAGATTAGCCAGGCCAGGCACTGACAGGCTGTTCTCCATGCCCAGACCTGGATGAGTGCGCAACCGAGGAGCACAAGTGCAACCTGAACGCCAACTGTGTGAACACACCCGGCTCGTACCGCTGCGCCTGCCGCGACGGCTTCAACGGCGACGGCTTCTCCTGCTCAGGTGAGCCCGGGGCTGGCGCAGCAGCAGGGCTGGGACAGACCCCAGCCCCTGTCCTGGTTTGAACAGACAGGTTCTGCCTGCTGAGGGAGGCAGCAACCTCCCCTGAAATGGGGAATGTAAACCCTCTCCCTCCGAATTGTTATAATTTTGAAATTAAGGGGATCTCGGGTAAAGATGTGAGAAAAGGAATGACAGTTCTTTACCAGGAAAATTAAAAATACAAATGTAATAGTACAAACAAAAAAACCCCACTGTCAAGAGTAAGAGCAGGCCCTGGCCCCCTGTGTGTCAGGGGGTGGCACAGCCCCATCCCATGGGGGCTCAGCCCTCCTGCAGTGCCAGCTGTGCTGCTGCTGGAGCAGGGATCCTGCACAAGGGGGGAGTTTTCCTCTGCAGCTCCAGGGCTGCTGCAGATGGGCCTGGGCTCCCTCTGGCAATGCAGGGCAGCAGAAAGCTGCTCCTCTGGGAATGCAGTGGGCAAAGGCTGCTCTGGTATCCCAAAATCTCAGATTATATCCGGGTAGGAGTGCTTGGCTCCTCCCCCTGGGCGGAGCATCTCCCAATGGGATGATGGAATTTTATTTGTATTTAGCTCTCAATGGCCCATGAACAGAAGATAATTAATAATTAATGGCCCATTAACAGAAGATATCTCCTGGAGGGAGGATTGGTTGTGGAAGAGATAAAGAAAACTGCCCAATGAACAGCAGATCACTGCCCCACCTCTGACAGATGGCAGTAGAATTATCTTCCAATCCAGGACAGCCCCTCTGAGCCACCAGCCTTGCTCAGTGCTGCTTTGGCTGGGGTCCCCCAGAGCACGGCCTGGTCTGTGCCACGGGGCTCCAGCACCTCCTCACAGGTGTCAGGGGAGGCTCAGGGCCGTGGCAGGAGCTGCAGCCTCCCAGCCGTGGGTGTGCGCACTCCTGGGCTCCCTGGGCTGGCTGAGGGCAACCCCCAGCCCTGTGTCCCTCCCTGCAGACGTGGATGAGTGTGCAGACAACGTGAACCTGTGTGAGAACGGGCAGTGCCTCAACGCCCCCGGCGGGTACCGCTGCGAGTGCGAGATGGGCTTCAACCCCACCGAGGACAGCAAGGCCTGCCAGGGTGAGCGCCCGGGCCCTGACCCCCTCCTGGCCCTCCCTGGCCTCTGCTGGCACCTCCTGGTCCCTGAGCCAGCCCCCAGCACCCGCTGGTGCCAGGCTCCTGAGGTGCCACCTGTGCCACTGGCAGCACTTGGTCCCCAGCCTTCAGAGAGCTTGGGCTGAGCCTGGATTCCTGCAGGATGGAAAACCAGGAGAAAAGGGGTGAGGGGAGAGAGGGCGAGAGGGTGGGGGGCCCAGCTCCCCCAGGAGATTGCCTCAAATGGCACCAGGACCATCCTGGGGTGCGTTGGTCACAGCTGGGCAGGTGGTGGGAGCAGGAGCAGCCTGTCCTGCCCCAGCCTGTCCCCAGCTGTCCCTGTTTTGCAGACATTGATGAATGCACCTTCCAGAACATCTGCGTTTTTGGCACCTGCCAGAACCTGCCCGGGATGTTCCGCTGTGCCTGCGACGATGGATATGAGCTGGACAGGAGTGGGGGCAACTGCACAGGTCAGGGCTCCTGGCTCCCTGCTCTGGGCTCTGCTGGGCCATCCATGGCAGCCGGAGACCAGCCCATGGTCCCTGTGGTGCCTTTGCTGCTGGGGTGGGCAGGGGGCACAGCTGAGTGTGGCTGTCTCCTCCCCTGGGCAGGGAGCTGGGGGTGGCACAGAGCGAGGGGTGCTCTGGGGTGGGGATACACCTGGGCACAGAGCTGGGGCTGGGCTGGGCTTTCCTGGCAGTGCTCACCTTGATCTTCAGTGTCCGTCTGTCCGTCCTTTCAGACATCAACGAGTGTGCAGACCCTGTGAACTGCATCAACGGGCTCTGTGTCAACACCCCGGGCAGCTACCTGTGCAACTGCCCCCAGGACTTCGAGCTGAACCCCACGGGGGTGGGCTGTGTGGGTGAGTGGGACCCCCACCCGGACCCACCTGGGGGTCCTTCTTGGTGGTCCTGCGTGGCTGGAACTGGACACAACGAGGGTGGCTGTCCCTGCCTGGCTGTCCCCCAGGGGTTTAACCCTGCAGCAGCAGCAGAACTCACGCCCTGCTGAGTGTGTCCCACCTGGTGTCACTGTCACCGCACTTTTGTTGCTGCCAGGTTGCTCCAGGGCAGCTCTGGAGCTGTTTTATTCCCTGGCAGTGCCCAAGGCTGGGTTGGGCAGGGCTTGGAGCAGCCTGGGACAGTGGAAGGTGTCCCTGCCCATGGCCAGGATGATCCTTCAGGTCCCTTCAGCCGAAACCATTTGGGATTCCATGATCCCACACAGCTCCCAGCACAGGGCCCCAGTAACTCCCAGTTTTTCCTTATCCCTGGAAGATTTCCCATTCCTTTGCAGGGTGTGGAGCGGGGTCACCTTTAAGGTCCCCTCCATCCCAAACCATTCCACAATTCCACGATTCCATCCCTCCTGCACCCCCAAGCTCTCCAGGAGAGGTTTCTTTGCTCAGCAGCCCTGTGTCTGTGCAGATACCCGCGTTGGGAATTGCTTCCTGGACACGCAGGACCGAGGGGATGGGGGCATCTCCTGCAGCGCTGAGATCGGCGTGGGGGTCACCAGGGCCTCCTGCTGCTGCTCCCTGGGCCGTGCCTGGGGCAACCCCTGCGAGCTCTGCCCTCCAGCCAACACCAGTGAGTGCGGAACAGCTCGGGATGGACACGGGGGGAAGGAGGGAAGAGGGGCAGGGTTGCTCCCTGATGGATCCTCAACCCAGGCTGGAGGTGCTGAGTTTGGGATTTGCTGCTCCATCCGGGGCAGGGCACAGCTGAAGTGGGGTGGCTGTTGTGTTTAGGGGGTGCAGGTTGGGATCCTTCATTCCCAGGGGGCTGGGGAGGGAATGTGGAATCCCCCCTGGAAGGGAGGGCAGGCTGTGGGGTGGCTCAGCAGGCGATGGGGATGGAGCTGCTCCATCCCAGCCCTGGCCACAGCCCCAGGGCTGTTCCTGCTGGGCTTCTCCTGGCTCTCCCCACCCTCCTGCTTCAGGGGAACCCCTCAGCCCCCTCAGCTCCCCCTGCCTTTCTCCACAGCCGAGTACAAGACCTTGTGCCCTGGGGGAGAAGGGTTCCGGCCCAACCCCATCACTGTCATCCTGGAGGGTGAGTTACCCCTGTTCCTACAGCCCCTCCTGAGGGATGGGGTGCTGGGGGACCCCAACCCTGTGGGGACACTCTGTGCCATGCACTGGGTGCTGGGGCACCCCAGGGCTGTGGGGACACTCCATGCCATGGCACTGGGTGCCCACTGACCCCAGGTGATGGACACAAAGTGTGGCTCTCCTTGGCCGTGCTCCAGAGCAGGGCTGGGCATGGTGGGCTGAGCTTTCTGCAGCTGGGCGGTGGCACAGGCAGTGAAAATGTCCCACTGCTGTCCCTCCTCAGACATTGACGAGTGCCAGGAGCTGCCAGGGCTGTGCCAGGGCGGGAACTGTGTCAACACCTTTGGCAGCTTCCAGTGCGAGTGTCCCCTGGGCTACTACCTCAACGAGGACACCCGGATCTGCGAGGGTACCGGGGCTGGGGACAGGGGTGGCACCTGCTCCAGGGGCTGGGGACAGGGGGTGGCACCCTGTGTGTGTGCCAAGGTGATGACCGTGTGTGCCAGCTGCCCCAGGAATGGTTGGGAGCATCCCTTCCCCTTTCCTTTCCAGATTCCCTCATCACCAACCTGTCCCCAGCCTGGTCCCTGTGCCAAACCCACCCATCCCTCATGCCAAGCCTACCCCACCCCACCTGTGCCCTTCTCCACCCCTGCCCAGTGCTCTGAGTCCTTCCTCCCACAGATATTGATGAGTGCTCTGCCCACATCGGGATCTGTGGCCCTGGCACCTGCTACAACACCCTGGGCAACTACACCTGCGTGTGCCCACCCGAGTACATGCAGGTCAACGGGGGAAACAACTGCATGGGTACGGCTCTGGGTGCTCTGGATTCCTGGGGAGGGCTCAAAGCCACGGGGAATGCTCCAGATCTCTGGGGAGGGGGCTGGCACTGCCATCCCACAGGGGGCTGTGCCAAGGGGATGGAGCCGAAGTGCTGGAAACAGGGGCTGGGATACAGAGCTGGACGTGGCACTCGGTGCTCTGCTCTGGGTGGTGGCTTGGGCTCCATTTGGAGGTCTTTCCTGCCATTCCCGGGGCTGGCAGTGCCACTCCCAGGGCTGTCCCGAGCCTGGCACTGCCCTTGCAGACATGAGGAAGAGCGTTTGCTACCGCAACTACAACGACACCTGCGAGAACGAGCTGTCCTTCAACATGACCAAGAAGATGTGCTGCTGCTCCTACAACATTGGCAAGGCCTGGAACAAACCCTGCGAGCCCTGTCCCACCCCTGCCAGCCGTAAGTGCCCCCACATGGTCCCTGTGTCACCCCTAAGTGCCCCCGCAGGGTCCCTGTCCCACCCCTGCCCATCATCAGTCCTTCCCATGTGATCCCTGTCCTATCAATTTTCCCATTTTCCCATGAGATTTGGGGCGTGGGCACCAACAAGGTAAATGGGGAGGAAGGAGAGCGCTCTGGGGGTGACTCCCAGCACAGTGGGGAGCCCCTGGTGCCGCTCAGAGCCCAGTCCCAGCACTCCTGGCCCTCCCTGGGCACAGCCATGACCTCGGTGTTCCCTTTCCAGCCGAGTACCAGATCCTGTGTGGGAACCAAGCCCCTGGATTCATCATTGACATCCACACTGGGAAGCCCATTGGTGAGTCAATCCTGCATCCCACGGGGCCAGAGCTGCTCCTGTCATCCCGTGGGAGCCTCTTACTTACGGAATGAAAGGTTGGGGCAAGGAGAAGGGGCTTGGCAGTGCCAGGGACTGAAGAGGTGGGAGATGAGTTAATCTTCTCTTCCTGGGAAGGAAGTGCAGCAGAAGGAGTTGGTGGTGGGACCCCAGAGCCATCCCAATATTCCAGTGACCCCCTGGGCTCCCCATTTCCAGCCCCAGAGCTGAGCTGTTACTGCAGGGACACACTCAGAGCAAGCAGGGGCTGTGTCCTGGGTGGAGCCTTCCCAAAATGCTGATGCTGTGTAGCATTCCTGGGATTCTCGGGATGCAGGGTTGGGATGCTGATGCTGTGGAGCATTCCTGGCATGCAGAGGGTGGGATGCTGATGTTGAGGGGCATTCCCAGGATTCAGGGTTGGGATGTTGATGTTGAGGGGCATTCCTGGCATGCAGAGGGTGGGATGCTGATGTTGCACTGATGCAGATATCGATGAGTGCAGCGAGATCCCGGCCATCTGCACCAACGGCGTCTGCATCAACCAGATCGGGAGCTTCCGCTGCGAGTGCCCCATCGGCTTCAGCTACAACAACATCCTGCTCATCTGTGAAGGTACCGCGGGAATTCCGGGGAATTCCAGCTCCTCCCGCCCCGGGGGCAGCTCATCCCCGCGGGAATTCTGGGGAATTCTGGCTCCTCCCGCTCTGGGACACCGCCACAGGGCTGTGGCAGCTCCACAGGGGGGACTTTTGGGATGCCCTGCCCAGCACTGGGAGTTGCACTTCCCGATCCCCGTGCTCCTTCCCGAGCTGTTCCCACCGGGATCAGCGATCCCAGCCCCCCTCAGCCATTCCCGGGATGCCCCTGGGATGTTCCCGGTGCCACCCCAGTGTCCCCGTGCCCTCTGTCCCCGCAGACATCGATGAGTGCAGCAGCGGGGAGACGCTGTGCCAGCGGCACGCTGAGTGCGTCAACATCCCCGGCAGCTTCCGCTGCGAGTGCGCCGCGGGGTACCGGCTGTCCCCGGGGGGAGCCTGCGTGGGTAAGGACACAGCTGGGACACAGCTGGGAAACACACCTGGGAAACACACCTGGGATACACCTGGGACACACCTGGGACACACACCTGGGGAACACCTGGTCATAAGTGAGCCACTGACATCTGAAAAACACTCCTGGGACACACCTGGTCATACCTGGGAGACACACCTGGGAAACACCTGGGAAACACACCTGGGATACACCTGGTCATACCTGAGCCACTCACACCTGAGAAACACACTGGAACACACCTGGGACACACCTGGACACACCTGGGACACACCTGGACACACATGATCACACCTGGACACACCTGATCACACCTGGGACACACATGATCACACCTGAGCACACACCTGATCACACCCCCCTTTTTCAGGGATGACAGCACATAAATCTCATTGTCTGTCAAGTCACCTGTCCAAAACCGTGGGCGGGGCTCTGCTCTCCCCACCTGTCCCCTCCCTGCCCCTCACCTGCACCCCCCGGGCTCCGTTCCAGGTCGCAACGAATGCCAGGAGATCCCCAACGTGTGCAGCCACGGGGACTGCGTGGACACCGAGGGCAGCTACGTCTGCATCTGCCACAACGGCTTCAAGGCCACCGGGGAGCAGACCATGTGCATGGGTCAGTGTCACATCCCCCGGGTCAGTGTCACATCCCCGGGTCAGTGTCACCCCGTTCAGGTCATTGTCACACCCCTGGGTCAGTGTCACTCCCCTGGTCAGTGCCACGCCAGGGGGACACAAGTCCCTGACACTCCAGGATGCTGCCAAGGGCAGCCGAGTGTCCTGCCAGGCTGTCCCTGTGCCCTGCAGCTCTGCAGCCTGTCCCCAGGCTGTCCCTGTGCCCTGCAGCCTGTCCCCAGCCTGTCCCCAGGCTGTCCCTGTGCCCTGCAGCCCCCTGGCCTCTCAGGTGTGTCCTTGTCCCCGCAGACATTGACGAGTGTGACCGGCAGCCCTGCGGCAACGGGACCTGCAAGAACACCGTGGGCTCCTACAACTGCCTGTGCTTCCCTGGCTTCGAGCTGACCCACAACAACGACTGCATGGGTGAGCCCCCGAGCCCTGGGGACACCCCTGGGCCAGCCCTGCTGGCTGGGTGTGCCACGGGTGACCCCTGGCACTCTTGCTGTGCCTCTGCAGACGTGGACGAGTGCTCGTCGCTGGTGGGGCAGGTGTGCAGGAACGGGCAGTGCATCAACAGCGTGGGCTCCTTCCAGTGCCTGTGCCAGGAGGGCTATGACCGCACCCCTGATGGCAAGAACTGTGTGGGTGAGTGTCCACTCCATGGCCAGGGTCCTCTGGCCTGCCTGGTGCTGTCCATGTGGTCCCCGAGCTGGTCCCAGCAGTTCCATTCTCCAGAAGCACCCACAAATTCCCCTGGAAGCAAAGCCTGCTCATTGAGATGCCCATGGAGAGCTGGACTGGCCCCTCCCTGCCTCCATCTCCCTCCAGCCTGTCCCTCCATGGGCAGGCAGTGGGAGAAATGTCCTGTCCGTGCCCCAAAGTCCTACCAGGGATGCCCTGGGATCCATCCTGGAAATATTTCCCTGTTCCCTGTCACCTCTGGGGCAAGGCAGGGCCTGGTGCACCCTGAGGTGCTCAGAGCAGAGCCCAGACCCCACCCTGGCTATTCTCCCCTCTGCAGACATCAACGAGTGCGTGAGCCTGCCCGGGACCTGCTCCCCGGGCACCTGCCAGAACCTGGAGGGCTCCTTCCGCTGCATCTGCCCCCCTGGCTACGAGGTGCAGAACGACAACTGCATTGGTAAGGCCAGCCCTGTGCCCCCATCACAGCACACCCCAAGCTGTCCTTCCCGAGGGCACCCCAGGGGGGTCAGCACCCCCAAATCCCTGCGGGGAGCCAGCAAGCCCAGTCCTGGCGGCACAGGAGGCTTTGGGGCATTGCTGTGCCCCGTTCTCCCTGCAGCAGGGCTGTGGGGTGGGGCAGGGGTGGTGTCCACCCCCCTCACCTGCTCCAGTGACCCCTGGCTGTGTCCCTGCTGCTCCCAGACATCAACGAGTGCGAGGAGGAGCCCAACATCTGCCTCTTTGGGACGTGCACCAACACCCCGGGCAGCTTCCAGTGCGTGTGTCCGCCGGGCTTCGTGCTGTCTGACAACGGCGCCGCTGCTTCGGTCAGTGCCCAGTTCCTGGAATTCCTGCACAATTCCCGGGAATCTGCCTGACCTTGGCACGTCCCCATCCTCCCCCAGACACTCGCCAGAGCTTCTGCTTCACTCGCTTCGACAACGGGAAGTGCTCGGTGCCCAAGGCCTTCAACACCACCAAGGCTCGGTGCTGCTGCAGCAAAATGCCTGGGGAGGGCTGGGGAGACCCCTGTGAGCTGTGCCCGCAGGAGGGCAACGGTAGGGAGGGGACAGGGACAGGGGTGTCCCCAGGGCAGGGGAGGGTCCCTGGGGAGCAGGGACGGGTGTGTCCCCATGGGAGAGGGATGGGTGTGTCCCCATAGAGAGATGGGTGTGTCCCCATGGGAGCATTGGGTGTGTCCCCATGGGAGCATTGGGTGTGTCCCCATGGGAGCAGTGGGTGTGTCCCCATGGGAGAGGGATGGGTGTGTCCCCATGGGAGCAGTGGGTGTGTCCCCATGGGAACAGAGATGGGTGTGTCCCCATGGGAGCAGTGGGTGTGTCCCCATGGAGAGATGGGTGTGTCCCCATGGGAGCAGTACTGGGTGTGTCCCCATGGGAATAGAGATGGGTGTGTCCCCATGGGAACAGAGATGGGTGTGTCCCCATGGAGAGATGGGTGTGTCCCCATGGGAGCAGTACTGGGTGTATCCCCATGGGAACAGAGATGGGTGTGTCCCCATGGGAGCAGTGCTGGGTGTGTCCCCATGGAGAGATGGGTGTGTCCCCATGGAGAGATGGGTGTGTCCCCATA
The DNA here is from genome assembly GCF_901933205.1 of Camarhynchus parvulus. NCBI lineage: Eukaryota > Metazoa > Chordata > Aves > Passeriformes > Thraupidae > Camarhynchus > Camarhynchus parvulus. Next base: position 1,091,433 of record NC_044598.1, read on the forward strand.
GGAACAATGGGTGTGTCCCCACGCTACTTCCAGAAGCCTTCAAAGCCCGTTTCAGCTGATGGGAGCAGAATCCCTCCAGCACACCCCACTTTCCTTTCTCTTCTCATTCCCACTTTTTCTTTCTCTCCCAGTTGCCTTCCAGGAGCTGTGTCCCTATGGCCACGGGGCCATCCCAGGCCCGGGTGACACCCGGGAAGGTGAGGCTGTGTGGAGGGACGAGCAGAAGTTTGTTCTGGGGGTTTTTGCCTGGAATTGATGAATCCTGGGCTGCTGGAGAGCAGGGTGGGATCCTGGGGGGACACACAGGACTGGGCACCCCCAAACCCCTCAAACTGCTCACCAGGGCTTCATCCCTCAGCTCTGCAGAGGGAACACCTGAGACTCCCGGGATGCCCTGAGCACCCCCTGGCAGTGCTGAGGGGACAGGGCAGTTTGTGGCCCTGTGAAGCCGCAATTTTCCATTTCCAGATGTGAACGAGTGCTCGGAGAACCTGGGGGTGTGCATCAACGGCGCCTGCATCAACACCGACGGCTCCTTCCGCTGCGAGTGCCCCTTCGGCTACAACCTGGACTACACCGGGGTCAACTGCGTGGGTGAGGCTCTGGGGGGGTCTGGGGGGTGCCCTGCTCCCTTCTGCTCCATCCCCCTCACTCCAGAGGGGATGGATCCGTGTGTGCAGGGAGGGAATCGCTGCTCCTCTGCCCCTTCCCTTCCATCCCAACTCTGCTGGGACATTTGGAATGCTCTGCCTGCAAGAGCCCAGCCCTACCCTTCCCCATCCTCCTCCTCCTCACGTTCTGTGCTCCCCAGACACGGACGAGTGCTCCATTGGCAATCCCTGTGGGAATGGCACCTGCACCAACGTGGTGGGAGGCTTCGAGTGTGCCTGTGATGAGGGCTTTGAGCCGGGGCCCATGATGACCTGTGAAGGTAATGACCTGGGGGGCCAGCCCTTCATTCCCACCCCGCTGGGCTCTGTGGGACCCCCTGCTCCCTGCCTGGGCCAGCCCCCCATGGATGGTGTGGAAAGCTGGGTGAGGCTCCTCTCCATGCTGGGATCCTTCAGCTCCCTCTGGAGCCCCGGAGGAGGCCTGGAGCCCTGGATGAGCACAGGAGCTGCCTCCCCAAGGACCAGCAGCCCATTCCCCCCAGAGCTGCTGGGACACCAGGGGTCTGTCCCTCTGCAAGGGCAGAGCAGAGCAGGAGGCTTTGGTGGAGCACAGCTCTGGTGGGATGGATGCCCAGGGAGGGTGGATGTGCCCTGGGGAGCTCCTGCCCCTGCTGAGGGCACCCAGGTGAGTCCTGTTCTCTCCTCCCTGCAGACATCAACGAGTGCTCCCTGAACCCCCTGCTCTGCGCCTTCCGCTGCATCAACACCTTCGGCTCCTACGAGTGCACCTGCCCCTCTGGGTACGCCCTGCGGGAGGACAGGAGGATGTGCAGAGGTAAAGCCCCTTCTGCAGCCACCAGGGCACTGCCCAAACTGCCCCCAGCCCCTGCCCCTGGCCAGCTGTGCGCAGGGCAGGTGGGAATTCTGTGCTGGCTTTTCTCACCATCACCCACCTCAGTGTCCTGCTGGTAGGAAGGAATTCTTCCCTGGGAGGGTGGGGAGGTTTCCCAAAGCAGTTGGGGCTGCCTCTGGATTTCTGGATGTGTCCAAGGCTTGGAGCAGACAAGGAAGGTGTCCGTGCCATGGCAGGGGTGGCACTGGATGAGTTTCAAAGTCCCAGCTCTTTCCATGACATTTTTTAACCCGTGTGCCAGCCAGCCTGGCCCAAGGCTGCAGGGATGGATGGGGCAGTGCAGGGGGGGCAGAGCTGGGCTGGCAGGGGCTCTGATGGGTCTTGTTGCAGATCTGGACGAGTGTGCAGAGGGGCTGCACGACTGTGAGTCCCGGGGGATGCTCTGCAAGAACCTCATTGGCACCTTCATGTGCATCTGCCCTCCTGGCATGCAGCGCAGGCCCGACGGCGAGGGCTGCACAGGTACCAGGGGCATTCCTGGGGCATTCCTGGGGCACAGACAGGAATGTTCCTCTTCTGAGGGATCATCCACAGACCTGTGGCTTACTTCCTTCTTTGGTTTATATCCTTCTTTGCTTTACATCCTTCTTTATTTTACACCCTTCTCTGTTTTAAATCTTCGGGCTCCTCCCTGGGCTTTCCCACCTGTCACAACTTCCTGAGTGTCCCAGTAGGACACACAAAACCTCTGTGCATCCCTGCAGCTGTGTGTCACCCCTAGGGTGACACAGACCTGGGACAGGTGTCCTTGCCTTTGAGTTTTTCTGAGTGTTCCAAGCTGCTTTTGGGATGGGGAGGAGTGAACAGCCCAGAGCTGCGTGGGACAGAGGCAGCTCCAATCCAACCCAATCCAATCCAGTCCAGTCCAATCCAATCCAATTCAGTGCAACGCAATCCAACCCAAACCAATCCAACCCAACGCAATCCAACCCAACCCAATCCAACCCAATCCAGTCCAATCCAATGCAGTCCAACCCAATCCAGTCCAATCCAACCCAACCCAATCCAATCCCAGCAGCAGCTGGAGCATGGCCAAGCCAGGAAAGCTGAGTTCTGGCCACCCTGCCCTGGGAGAGCTCTGGGATGGGTGGATGTTTCCCCCAGGGCAGGTGGAGGTGGATGTTCTCCCCAGGGCAGGTGGATGTTTGGATTTTCTCCCCAGGGCAGGTGGAGGTTCCCCCCAGCTGCCCAAAGACACAGGAGGGACCCTCAGGGGCTCAGTGAGGGCTCTCCACGGGGAGTGGGGAGCAGGGCAGGTTTGTGCCTGGCCTCAGCAGGGCTCTGTGTGTGTGTGTACCTCCCTGGCAGATGAGAACGAGTGCCGGAGCAAGCCGGGGATCTGCCCCAACGGGCGCTGCGTGAACACGGCCGGCAGTTACCGCTGCGACTGCAACGAGGGCTTTGAAGTCAGTGCCTCGGGCACCGAGTGCATCGGTAATGCCCTGCTGGGCTGCTGCAGCGCCCCCCGGCAGCACAGGCAGAGTTTCGGGTGTTTAGAGGGGCTCAGAGAGCGCGAAGGGACTGGGGACAAGGACACGGGCGATGGGTTCCTGCTGGCAGGTGGGATGCTGGGCAGGAGTTGTTCTCTGGAGGGTGGGGAGGCACAGGGTGGCTGTGGCTGCCCCTGGAACTGTCCAAGGCCAGGCTGGATGGGGCTTGGGGCACCCTGGGACAGTGGGAGGTGTCCCTGCCATGGCAGGGGTGGCACTGGGTGGGGTTAAGGTCCCTCCAACCCAAACCTCTCTGGGATTCTTTGCTCCTGAGCAGGAAAGCTGTTGGAGCATCCCCTTTATCCAAACCCCCCAGGCTCCCTGGCACTGCCTGCTCCATTCCCCCTGGTGCTGGCACTGCCTCAGAGCCTGGATTTGTGTCCCTTTCTGTGCCCAGACACCCGCCAGGGCTTCTGCTTCACGGAGGTGCTGCAGACCATGTGCCAGATGTCCTCCACCAACCGCAACCTGGTCACCAAGTCCGAGTGCTGCTGCAACAGCGGGCGCAGCTGGGGCCCCCAGTGCGAGCTCTGCCCCCTGCCTGGCACTGCCCACTACAAGAAGATGTGTCCCCATGGCCCTGGCTACTCCACGGATGGCAGAGGTCAGTGGGGCACTGTGGTGTTTGCTGGGTCCCCAGGATGAAGGAGGAAATTGTGAATCTGACTCCATGTCCTTAGAAGGATGTTATATTATATTATATTATATTATATTACATTATATTATATTATATTATATTATATTATATTACATTATATTATATTACATTACATTACATTACATTACATTACATTACATTATATTATATTATATTATATTATATTATATTACATTATATTCTATTAAAACTATACTCAAGAATAGAGAAAGGATACAGAGAGAAGGCTACAAAGAATGATAATGAAAACTCATGACTCCTTCCAGAGTCCCGACACAGCCTGACCATGATTGGTCATTAAGTCAAAACAATTCACACGTTGGATAAGCAATCTCCAAACCACATTCCAAAGCAGCAAAACACAAGAAAGGCAAATGAGATAATATTATTTTCCTTTTTCTCTGAGGCTTCTCAGCTTCCCACGAGAAGATCCTGGGCAAGGGGATTTTTCCAGAAAATATGACAGAGACAGGGCAGGGGCGGGCACAGGGATGATCCCCCAGAGCAGACCAGGAGCCTCTGCAGGGTTCCCTGGCTCTTGGGAGAATCCAGCCTGTCATGGGGTGAGGAGGAGCTTCAGACCAGCCCTGCCTCAGCCTTGAATTTTTGGCTTAATTTTAAGGAATCCCTCTGGCCTTTGAGGTTTAAGGATGGTCTATTATAGAATGAGTTATTTATTAACAAAGGAGATAAAAGATCTTAATCAGAATTACTTATTACACAGTGCAAAATGAAAAGAACTGCTGGTAGATTAGAGCAGAACATAAACTGTGCAGATATCGAGGTGTTAAAGCTGGCAGAAGAAATAGGATTGATCAGGAGCCAAATGTAACTTAGCATGGAAATAATGATAAATTAACAGAGTCCTTCACTCAGCCTTCATCCCTGCTCTGGGGAAAAGCCCTGCACACCTCCAGGGAATGTGCAGAAGATTTCTGCTTTGTGACAGCTCAGCCACAAATCCAGTTTATCTTCCCAGCTCCCACTTCAGCAGGGGGATGTTTATTGGCACTTGGGAGCTGCCAGAATAACCCCGAGCTGCTTGTGCTGTGTGAATTATCTGATAACAAACACCAGATAAGCTTTTTGGGGGGAGTGAGCTGCCCTGGCACTGACAGCTCCTCCTGTCCCTCTCTTCACAGACATCGACGAGTGCAAGGTGCTGCCCAACCTGTGCAGGAACGGGCAGTGCATCAACAGCATCGGCTCCTTCCGCTGCCACTGCCGCCTGGGCTACACCCCGGACATCACGGGCACCGCCTGCCAGGGTGAGCCGGGCACCGGGCACGGCCCCACCAGCCCCGGGCTGCCCTCCCCGGGCACTGGGCACGGCCCCACCAGCCCCGGGCTGCCCTCCCCGCTCCTTAACCCCGCCCGGGACCCGCCCTCCCCTGGAGCTGTGGGTCCGGATCTCCGCCCTGCTCGCCTCCGAGCCCTTCTTCAACGCCTTAAAAAGGAGCTCAGTCTTCCCCGAGCCCAGGACGGGGATCTGAGCTGGAATCTGGGAGCTGCCAGCGCCCCCCGGGCTGCACAGCTGGTTCCAGGCAGGCTGAGCGCCCTGCTGGGATCCAGATGTTGGCATAAACATCTGGAATCACGGTGCTCTCTCAGCAGGATTTGTCCCACATTTGTTGTGCTGGCTCGAACTGAGCTGCTCCCCCAAAGCCCCCGGCTCTGCTCAGCTGCTTCCTGAGAGTGAAAATGGGGTGTTTATCCAGGAATGCCAGAATCCATGGGGATATCTCTGCCCTGAGCACAAAACCTTGTGTTCGGGAGCCCCTGAGTGGGCTGGGAGGTCCAGGGGGTGGAGGGGACCCTGCCCAGCAGCACAACCTGATGTGTTTTGTCCCTGGAGTGCAGATCTGGACGAGTGTAACCAGTCCCCAAAGCCCTGCAACTTCATCTGCAAGAACACCGAGGGCAGCTACCAGTGCTCCTGCCCCCGGGGCTACATCCTGCAGGAGGATGGCAAGATCTGCAAAGGTACAGGAGCAGGGAGCTGGGGCAGAGGGGACAGGGCAGCCAGACGTGGGAAAACGGCAGCAGGAAGGTGTGGGGAAGGGTGCCACGCATGAGGGTTTGACCCTTCCACGCTCCAGGTGTGGCTCATCAGGGATAAAAAGCTCCTGGTTCGTTTCTGGAGACTGCACAGCTCATCCCGAGCTCCAGGGAGCTCAGAGGGATGTCCCCTGCACGTGGCATTGTCACCACCCCCCCAGTGTGAGGAGCCTGGCCTCAGGATCTGGGAGAACCTGGGATTTGTGACCTGCAGGAGAGGCAGGGGAACACCCCTGCATCTTGCAGATGTGTCTGTGTGGGGTAGGAAAATAATGGGTAAATTGGGGGAAATTAGTGAGGAAAATTTTGGAAAAATAACGGGGGAAAACGGGAAAAATAAATGGGAAAATGGGAAAAATAATGGAGAAAATTGGGAGAAAATAATGGGCAAAATTGGGGTAAATAATTGGGAAAACCAAGGAAAATAATGGGTATGAGGTGGGGATGGGTTTGTCCTTGCCCTGGGAGAACTTCAGGGGTATTCTTGGGGCTGCTGCTGTGCATCCCCAGGGACACTGAGGTGTCACAGCCTCAGGGGGATAAACTGAGACCTTCTCCTTGTCCCTGCAGACCTGGACGAGTGCTCCACCAAGCAGCACAACTGCCAGTTCCTCTGCGTCAACGTCATCGGGGGCTTCAACTGCAAGTGCCCCCCTGGCTTCACCCAGCACCACTCGTCCTGCATTGGTGAGTGCACAATTCCTGCCCTGCCCATGCCCACCGAGCAGCCCTGGCTCAGCAGAGGATGGGAGAGAATTCCCAGCCCCCAAACCCCCCAAACTGAGCCCTGTCCCTCTGCAGCACCCTGGCAGCGGCTGCATTGTGCCTCTGCTGCTCAGCCTGGGCTCTGCCCCAGCATCTGAGGTGGCCACAGGGCCAGGGGTGGATCTCCAGATGGATTTCCAGATGGCCAGGGATGGACTTTCAGGTGGTCAGGGGTGGGTTTCCAGGTGGATTTCCAAGTGGTCAGGGATGGACTTCCAGGTGGTCAGGGTGGATTTCCAGGTGGATTTCCAGGTGGATTTCCAAGTGGTCAGGGATGGACTTTCAGGTGGTTTCCAGGTAGTCAGGGATGGATTTTCAGGTGGCAGAGAGATGGATTTTCAGGTGGCAGAGATGGATTTCCAGGTGGCCACAAAGCCCTCCTGGTGGTGTTTTGCAGACAACAATGAGTGCACAGCTCAGCCCTCGCTGTGTGGAGCCAAGGGGCAGTGCCTGAACACCCCGGGCAGCTACAACTGCGAGTGCCAGAAGGGATTTTCCCTGGACAGCTCCGGGGTCAACTGTGAAGGTGGGGCTGGGGCTCCAGGGAGCTTCCATGGGGAGGAACTCTGAGGTTCTCTGAGGAGCCTCAGTCCAGATGGGAACTTCAGGAGTGTTTGGACAATGCTCTCAGGGACGGGGTGGGGTTGTTGAGGGTCTGGGCAGGGCTGGGGGTTGGACTGGATGATCCTTGGGGAAGGGAATGGTGCCATATTCCAGCAGGAGAGATCTCAGCCTGGGGCAGAGCAGAGCTGGGGAGAGCCCAGGCCTCAGCTGGGATCAGGGACCGTCCCAGCAGGGCTGTCTGGGAGCCGGGGGTGTCACTGCAGGGCCAGAATGGGGCACGGGAGCAGCCTGGAGGGTCCCTGAGCCCCCCCAGGGCCAGGGGACAGTGCCTGAGCTGCCTGTGTGTCCCTCGGGTGCAGATGTGGACGAGTGTGACGGGAACCACCGGTGCCAGCACGGCTGCCAGAACGTGCTGGGGGGGTACCGCTGCGGCTGCCCCCAGGGCTACGTGCAGCACTATCAGTGGAACCAGTGCGTGGGTGAGTGGGACACACCTGGAGCTGGGCCCTGCCTGGGGAGGGGTGTCATACCTGGGGGAGGTGTCCCATACCTGTGGGGTGCATTCTGTACCTGTGGCATGTATTCTGTACCTATGGGCTGTATTCCGTACCTGTGGCATGCACCCCACACCTATGAGGTGTATCCTGTACCTGTGGGTTGTATTCTGTACCCTTGGGTGTATCCTGTACCTGTGGGCTGTATCCTGTACTCATGGGAGTTACCCTGTACCCTTGGGGTGTATCCTGTACCCATGGGAGTTACCCTGTACCCTTGGGGTGTATTCTGTACCTGTGGGGTGCATTCTTTACCCATGGGATGCACCCTTTACCTGTGGGATGTATCCTGTACCTCTGGGCTGTATCCTATACCCTTGGGATATATCCTGTACCTATGGGATGCATGCTGTACCCATGGGATGCGCCCTGTACCCATGGGATGCACGCTGTACCCATGGGATGCACGCTGTACCCATGGGATGCGCCCTGTACCCATGGGATGTGCCCTGTACCCCTGGGATGCGCCCTGTACCCATGGGATGCGCCCTGTACCCATGGGATGCATGCTGTACCCATGGGATGTGCCCTGTACCCATGGGATGCATGCTGTACCCATGGGATGTGCCCTGTACCTATGGGATGCATGCTGTACCCATGGGATGTGCCCTGTACCCCTGGGATGTGCCCTGTACCCATGGGATGCGCCCTGTACCCATGGGATGCATGCTGTACCCATGGGATGTGCCCTGTACCCATGGGATGCACCTGTACCCATGGGATGTGCCCTGTACCCATGGGATGTGCCCTGTACCCATGGGTGTCATCCCATGGCTCTGTGACTCCGTGACTCCCCCATTGCACCCCTCCGCGGCTCCGTGCAGATGAGAACGAGTGCTCCAGCCCCTCTGCCTGCGGCTCTGCCTCCTGCTACAACACCCTGGGCAGCTTCAAGTGCGTCTGTCCCTCGGGCTTCGACCTCGACCAGGCCTTCGGGGGCTGCCAGGACGTGGACGAGTGCTTGGCCGGGGGCAGCCCCTGCAGCTACGGCTGCTCCAACACGGATGGGGGGTACCTGTGCGGCTGCCCCGGCGGGTACTTCCGAGCAGGACAGGGGTAAGGAGCACCCGGAGGGGCTGGCCCAGCTGGGAACTGCGGGGGGATGTGGGGTAAGGAGCCCTCAGCTTCTCCTCGCCCGTCCCAAGAGCCTCAATGTGCCCCCTGTTGAGTGGCAAAGGTGACAGAATTATCCTTTGGCCCCTTAAAAAGGGAAGAAGCCCAGAAGTTTCTCTCCTCGATTAGGTGAAAAGGGCGTCTCATAGGCCTGGGGGACTTCACCTCAAACTTAAGGATAGCCAATTGGACAGGAAGCAAAAAGTCCTGCCTGGGCAATTGACTAGAAAAAGAAGAGAACAAAGAAACTCATCACTTTTGTGAGGTGTTTTACCAGGAGCAAGGACCTCTTGCACCTGGATCGGTTTTTCTCTGTAAGGAGTTTGTTATTTTGCCTTTTATTAAACCATTTTTGTTTCCAACGCTGCCAAAGAAGCCATCCTGCTGGTTTTATGCCTCCAAAGGTAGCTGAGCTATCTTGGGTGAGAAATAGAGCTCCAAGAGCTCATGAGCCCTGGCTGGAGGAGGCTCCTGTTACTCACATCTCCTGCCCCATGCGCCTGCTCCCAGGGCTGCCAGCAGGTGCTCTGTGCATACACCCAGTGCATTAATTAATTTGTTAATTAATGAAACCACCTTGTGGTGCTCTCTCTTGGGCACATCACATCCACACGTGGCCCTCTGGGTGTTTCCCACACGGAGAACCCGGGAGTGCTGACATTTCCATTGGATTCATGGATTCCCTCTGCTCTTCTGCCGCCAGCCACTGCATTTCTGGCTTGGGATTTGGGAAGGGTCCCTACCTGCCTGCGCCCCAGGAGGAGGATGAGGACAACCTGCTGTCCCCCGAGACCTGCTACGAGTGCAAGATCAACGGGTACCCCAAGAGGGGCCGGCAGCGGCGCAGCGTCAACGGCACGGAGAGGCACCAGGTGAGGAACCCAGGGCATCCTGGAGGGGCTGGAGCAAGGCAGGGGCTGGATCCCTTCAGGAACAGGGGCCTGGAGTGGGTCCCGTTCCCTCAGGCCAGGCAGAGCCAGCAGCTCATCCGTATCCGCCCAGGTTTGGCAGCCCCCAAACCCTCCTTGTGAAACCAAGGAATAAAGCTCACGTTTCCCATCCCTGGAAGTGTCCAAGGCCTGGCTGGACAGGGCTTGGAGCAACTTGGGATAGTGGGAGGTGTCCCAAGGGGCTGGAACAAGACTTTTTAAGGTCCCTTTCAACCCAAACCATTCCATGTGGTGGAATGGAGGGAGTTCTGCCTTCTGTCCAAAGCCCTGGGCAGGAGAGGTCATTTTAGGGCTTGGGAGGAGAATGGTCCTGAAGTTACTGATCCTCCCTGGGGATGGGGGCTGTGTGCTGGGAGTTCAGTACCAGAGGCACAACCAGCACACCAAGAAACCCAAAACTGTCACTTCTCAAAGCTGATTTGGGGCTGAATTTCACTAAACCAAACCTGCCTTTTCCTGCCCCTGAGCCTTCCCTGCCCTCCCTGAATGTAGTAACTACAGATCCTCTGAACAGAGAGAGACATGGTTCTCCCTTTATTGGAATAAAGTAAAAGGACTCCTTGTGGCGGTGTTCACAGGGGTCCGAGGATAAGGGAAGAGACGAGGATCTGACTCCATGTTTCAGAAGGCTTTATTTATTATTTTATGATATATATTATATTAAAACTATGCTAAAAAATGGAAGAAAGGATTTCATCAGAAGGCTAGCTAAGAATAGAAAAAAAGAAGGAATGAATAACAAAGGTTTGTGGCTCGGACAGAGAGTCCGAGCCAGCTGACTGTGATTGACCATTAATTAGCAACAACCACATGAGGCCAATCACAGATGCACCTGTTGCATTCCACAGCAGCAGATAACCATTGCTTACATTTTGTTCCTGAGGCCTCTCAGCTTCTCAGGAGGAAAAAAAATCCTAAGGAAAGGATTTTTCATAAAAGATGTCTGTGACAACTCCTCTGTCTGCTCTTTGGGCACAAACCTCTGCTGTTAGTGGGTTAATTTTGCTATTCCCGGGCAGGATCACGGTGTGAACCTGGCCAGCATGGTTCTCCCTTTATTCAATTATTCAAATAAAGTCAGAAGGACTCCTCTGTCTCCTCTTTGGGCACAAACCTCTGCTACTTGTGAGTTAATTTTGCTGTTCCCCGGCAGGATCACGGGGTGAACCTGGCCAGCATGGACGTGGAGGCGCCGCTGTCCATGGCGCTGAACCTGTCGGAGCTGGCGCACAAGGAGCACATCCTGGAGCTGCTGCCGGCGCTGGAGCCGCTGGAGAACCGCGTGCGCTACGCCATCGCCCAGGGCAACGAGGAGGGGCTGTTCCGCATCCACCACAGGGAGGGGCTCAGCTTCCTGCACCTGGGCCGCAAGAAAATCCTGCCGGGCACCTACGTGCTGGAGATCGTCAGCGTGGGCCTGCCCCGCCGGCGGGAACTGCACAAACTCGAGGCCGACAACCACCTCGACTACTTGGCGGGCGAGCTGGGCCAGGCACTGAGGATGAAGCTGCAGCTCCAGCTCTACTAAAGCCACCAGAGACCCCCCCAGTCCCACCCGACAGCGCAGCCCTGCCCCTCGCCACCCAACCCGGGAACAACGGGATCCTCTCCTGCCACCGCCGCCGCCACCGCTGGGACAACGTGGGGATGTCCTGCTAGGATCAGCCGCCACCAGGATAGCCATGGGGAATGGCCTTGTAGGATCAGCCACCACAGAAACTGTCCTTGTAGGATCAGCCACCACCAGGACAGCCGTGGGGATGTCCTGCTAGGATCAGCCATGGGGAATGTCCCTGTGGGATCAGCGACCACAGGAACAGCCATGGGAACTGTCCTTGTAGGATCAGCCACCACCAGGACAGCCGTGGGGAATGTCCCTGTGGGATCAGCCATGGGAGGTGTCCATGTGGGATCAGCACCTCTGGGGATGCTCTGCTCTGGGGATCAAGCCCAAGCCACAGCTCACAAAACTCCCAAAAGCCAAAAGAGTCCAAGCTCCTGAGCAGGGACTCCCCTCCCTCTGCTCCCACCTCTCCCCCTTATCCAGGACACTCCCAAATGGGGATCTGCTCATTCCCAGGATAAAAGTGCTGATTCCCGGGATAAAGGTGCTCATTCCTGTGATAAAAATGCTCATTCCCAGGATAAAAGATGATCATTCCCAGGATAAAAGTGCTGATTCCCGGGATAGAAGGTGCTGATTCCTGAGATAAAGGTGCTCATTCCCAGGATAAAAGAGGCTCACTCCCAGGATAGAGATGATCATTCCCGGGATAAAGGTGCTCATTCCTGGGCTAAAAGGTGCTCATTCCCATGATTAAGATGCTCATTCCCGGGATAAAGGTGCTCATTCCCATGATTAAGATTCTCATTCCTGGGATAAAGGTGCTCATTCCCAGGGTAAAAGGTGCTCATTCCCGGGCTAAAAGGTGCTCATTCCCATGATTAAGATGCTCATTCCTGGGATAAAGGTGCTCATTCCCAGGAACTGCCTCATCCCCAGGCCCGAGGTGCTCCTGGGTGCTGGTTCCTGGCCAGCGTTCTGCACTGTATCCATCCATCCACCCTCCCATATTTATGGAAAACCACCGAAGGAATGCTGGCTCGGTGCTGTCAGGAGTGCATTTTCCCGTAGCTTTACATTTTTTTGGAGGGGTGGGAATTTCTCTGCAGTGGGGGATGTGTGTGTTTACTGTATCGGGGCTCCAGGCAAACTTGAAAACTCTTCAAAGCAGCTCCAGACTCTGGATTTTACAAGAGTCCCAGAGCTTGTGACAGGATGGGTGGCCTGATGTTTGGGATTGTTTTTTTGGTTTTTTTTTTTTTTAATTATTATTTTTGGTTTGTTTTTTCCAACAGGTGCTTTTTTTAAAAAAAAAAAAAAAAGAAAAACCAAAATCCAAAAAGTATTAATAATAATAATAATAAATTAGCAGAGCTGGGTTTGTGTGCGTGTGTTGAGCCAAAGTCTCAAAGCTCAAGGTTTCCTCTCCTCCTCTCTGGTGTGGTGTTTTGGTTTGTTTTTTTGGGTTTTTTTTGTTTTGTTTTGTTTTGTTTTGTTTTTTTAAAATTTGTTTTATATTGACATTTCTTGCTGGTTGGTTTTTTTGGGGGGAAGTGTTGAAACCCCAAACCTGTGCCCCTTGTCCCACACAGAGAGGTGGCTCTTTGTGGAATTCCTTTTTTGTATCAGAAGCAACGGCAACAATAAAATTATTTTGGGTTAATTGGGGCTGTGTTTTTGTGTGGGCACAGACTGGGCCCATCCAGCTCCAACCTGGAGCTTCCTTGGAGATGGAATTGGGATTGTCCAGCCTGTAGAAGGCTCCAGGGAGAGCTCAGAGCCTAAAGGGGACCAGGATGGAGTGACAGGACACAGGGAATGGCTTCAAACTGGACCCAGCTGGGGAATTTGGGTGGGTATTGGGGAGGAATTCCTGGCTGGAAGGGGCTGGGATGGAGGATCCCTGGATCCCTGGCAGTGCCCCAGGCCGGGCTGGAGCAGCGGGAGGTGTCCCTGCCATGGCAGGGCTGGCCCTGGGTGGGCTGGGCCGGGGTCGGGCCGATGGAGCCCAGCCCAGACGCTCCTTCCCGGCCGATATTCCCGGTTTCTGGAAGCTCTTCCCGGCTGCCAGCGCAGACAGAGCCCGGTGCCAGCAGAGGGCGGGCGGGACTGCGGCACCCGGGGCCGGGAGGGAGCGGGGACAGCACCGGGGGAAGAGGGGACAGCACCGGGAGAGAACGGGGACAGCACCGGGAGGGAACGGGGACAGCACCGGGAGAGAACGGGGACAGCACCGGGAGAGAGAGGGGACAGCACCGGGAGGGAACGGGGACAGCACCGGGAGGGAACGGGGACAGCACCGGGAGGGAACCGGGACAGCACCGGGAGAGAGGGGACAGCACCGGGAGGGAACGGGGACAGCACCGGGCAGAGGGGACAGCACCGGGAGGGAACCGGGACAGCACCGGGAGAGAGAGGGGACAGCACCGGGAGAGAGAGGGGACAGCACCGGGAGGGAACCGGGACAGCACCGGGAGAGAGAGGGGACAGCACCGGGCAGGAGAGGGGACAGCACCGGGCAGGGAGGGGACAGCACCGGGCGGGGGCAAACAGGAGCTGGGAGAGCCGGAAAATGTCCTGGCGCAGCTCCGTGCATGAGAGGGGATTTGTGCCGGACCGTGCTGGGATGGCCGGGCTGGGTCCCCGTGTCCTGGTGGTCACACCTGGCAGTGACCCCTCGCTCTTCTTCCTCCTTTTTCTCCTCCTCCTCCTCCTCCTGCCCCCAGGGTTTGGGGAGGGCCCCGTTCCCTCCCGGGACGCAGCACAGAGCGGAGCAGGAGCCGGCTGGGGTCGGCACGGTGCGGCTTTATTTCCAAATCCCTTCACGTCCATGGAGGGGGGCGAGGTTCTCCCTCCCCCCCGGGCCCAAATCCCTTGGCAGGGCCCTCCCGCTGCCCACCACGGCCCTTGGCAGCCCCTCGGCCACTTCCAGAGCCCTGGGAGAGCCCGGGAAGGGCCGGACACCCCGGCAGAGATGCCCCAGGAGCCTCTCCCGGGTGTTTTGGGGACCCCTGACCCGTCCTGGTGTCCCCAGGCCAGGACTGCCCCTCGCCCAGCCCGGTGTCACCAGCTGGGCAGGGACAGGGCCGGAGGCCAAGGGGGGCTGCACAGGGGGGGTCTCCACCCTCCCCTCCCTTTTGGGGGGCTCGGGAGTGGCACAGAGGGGGAACAAAGCCAGCACTGGGGGCCGGTGCCGAGAAACCCCTGAGGGACACAGCTCAGCTACAGGACACACAGACACGCACTGACCACGGGGGCACTGCCGGGGGCACGGGGGGCAGCGGGGGCACGGGGGTCAAAGCTCGGGCCTGGCACCGGGCAGAGCCCAGCCCAGGGGCCCCGCGGGCCGAGGGCAGGTCCCGCCATGCCCCGTCCGCGGTGCCCGGGGGCACGGGGGGCAGCGGGGTCCCCGTCCAGGCCCCCCGTCCAACCCCCAGCGTCCCGCGGGCTGCCGAGAGAACTGAAAAGTGCTTAGAAAAGAGAGAAACCCCTAGAAAACCTCCCCGGGGCCGGACCCCCTGCTTGCCCCCCTGCCCGGAGCATCCCTGCGGAGGGAGGGAGGGAAGGAGGGAGGGATGGAGGGGGAGCGGGGCCGGAGCTCGGCCCGGGCTCCCCTCACACCAGGGCGTAGTCGAACTGGCCCCGCTCCAAGCCCTCCTTGTGGTCCGTCCAGGAGGAGGCGGGCATGCGGCTGTAGGGGTCCAGCAGGATGCGGAAGCAGCGCACCATCAGCATCACCAGGAACACCAGGAGGAAGATGACGAAGGCAAAGACAGTTTTCTGCTCGGCATCCATGCCCGCGGCGCCGGCGGGGTGCTCCACCAGGGACGGGGAGAGCAGTTCATAATCCATGGTGGATGCATCATTCATGGCAGAGGCCGGGGGCTCCAGGGCAGGGCAGGTTCGGGTGCCCCGGGGCGACCAACTTCAGCCTCTCGTGTGCCCAGGCACCTGGAAAAGCGCCTATTCCATGGGCAACCCCTCGGGATCGGCTCCTGGGCGAGCCCAGAGCTCCTGGAGGGAAAAGCAGAACCGGTGAGGGAGCAGGGATTGGGTATGGACGTGGAGAGATGGGGAGGGAGAATTGGCCACGAGAAAAGCAGAACTGGTGAGGGAGCAGGGAATGGGTACGGGCATGGAGAGATGGGGAAGGAGGAGGAATTTGCCATGAGAAAGCAGAGATGGAGAGGGAGGAGGAATTGAGTGTGGGGGAGGCAGGGATGGTGAGGGAGGAGGGATTGGATGTGGAAAAACAGATGGTGAAAGGAGAAGGAATGGGATGTGGGGAAAGCAGGGGTGGCTGGGGAGGAGGAACCGGCCACGGGATACAGCAACAGGCCCAGGAGGTGCTCAGGAGGTTCTCAGGGAGTTCTGGATTTCTCGGCAAGCTCAGGAAGCCCCAGGTGAGGGCGCAAGGCACGGGTGGGCAGCTCCAGGCACTGGTGCAGGGGCCGCTCCTCTGACCATGAATCCCCAGCAATGCCTGGAGAGGCCCGGGCTGGTGCTGAGGGACCCTTTGGAAGCCCAAATCCCAGGTGATCCCCACCAGAAAGGAGCTGTGGGGACACAGGGGCTGCTCAGGGAGGCCTGGAGCTGTCCCAGGATGGACTCAGCAAGGACGGGGGGGCTGGTTCCTGCCGGGGACTCGTGTCCTGTGCTGCTTCCCCCGGGGTTTGGAGCAGGGGGAGCCGATTCCCGAGGAACAGGGGCACCCACCTGGCTGCAGCTGCGTGGGGACAGGAGCAGGGCCAGGCTGTGCCCACACAGCCCCGTCACCGAGCTGGGCTCCGGCTCTCCAGGGCTTTGGGAGGCGAGGGAGAGGGACAGAGAGAACAGGGACAGGGTTAAAAACAGGGGCTCTGGCCACTGCAGGGAGCACAGCAGCACATCCCGGGACACCTCTGGAGTTCCCAGCACTGGGGGAGCTCCCCCAGGAGAAATCCACACCAAAATCCATGGAATATCCACACCAACATCCCTGGAATATCCACACCAATATCCATGGAATATCCACATCAATATCCGTGGAATATCCACATCAATATCCATGGAATATCCACACCAAAATCCATGGAATATCCACACCAACCTCCCTGGAATACCCACATCAATATCCATGGAATATCCACACCAAAATCCCCAGAATATCCACACCAATATCCATGGAATATCCACACCAAAATCCCCAGAATATCCACACCAATATCCCTGCATTATCCACACCAACATTCCTGGGAGAACATCCATGACAACCTCCCTGGGAAAACATCCACGTCATCCTCCCTGGGAGAACATTGACACCACCCCCTCAGGAGAACATCCTCACCATCCCCCCTGCAACATCCACACCATCATCCCTGCAACATCCACACCATCATCCCTGGAATTAACACGATCCACCCTGGAATACCCACACCATAATCTCTAGAGCATCCACATCAATATCCCTGCAACATCCACACCATCCCCCCTGGAACATCCACACCATCATTTCCGGAATATCCACATCAATATCCCTGGAAAATCCACCCCAATATCCCCTTGCAGCACCCTGGAGCCTGAGTTCAGGCTCCAGGAGATCCAGGCTCCAGGAAAATAAAACCCAAAATCTCCCTGGGAGAGCTCAGGAGCATCACCTGCCCTCCCTGGCAGCGATATCCAATATTCAATATCCAATACCCGATGTCCAACATCCAACATCCAACATCCAATATTCAATATCCAATATTAATATCCAATATCCAACATCCAACATCCAACATCCAACATCCAATATTCAATATCCAATACCCGATGTCCAACATCATCCAATATTCAATATCCAACATCCAATATTCAATATCATTCAATATTCAATATTCAATATTCAATATTCAATATTCAATATTCAATATTCAATATTCAATATTCAATATTCAATAAATACCCATGGAGAAGGGCAAGGCAGAGCAATGCCAAGGCCACCACCCACCCTGTCCCCAAGTGCCACACCCACAAGATTTTAAATCCCCCCAAAAATGGGGATTCCACCCCTTTCCATGCAGGAATTCCTCTAATATCCTAAACCTAGCCCCTAAACCTCTCTCTGTGCTTCCCCCATGGACATATCGGGCTTAAATATTTCCCTTTGTGGTACTCAGGACTGCAATAAATCCTGGAGATGCCCAACTGGCTCAGGGCCCAAATCCAGGGAGAATCAGGCACAGTCAGGAGAAAAGAGAAAAATTCCTGCTAATTGGTAACCCTGGTATTATTTATCTATTATTAATATATTAATATGAATACATTTATTTATATATTAATACAAATCATAGATTTCTCTAATTTATATATTATTTCTATTAAATATTATTTATCCTGAAAAGAAAGGATTTATTCCCTTTTGGGATGTGTTGCCTTTTCATCACTGGGGGCTCCCAGGGCAGCTGTGGCTGGAAGTGTCCAAGGCCAGGCTGGAGCACCCTGGGGTGGTGGGATTGGGTGGAATTGGGTGGAATTGGACGAGTTTGGGGCCCTCCAGCCCAACCCATCCCTGACTCCGTGCTCTGGATTTCCTGGGAATTTGGAGCAGAGCCCCATCCCTTGCTCAGGCCCCTCCAAGGAGCTGCTGTTATTTCAGGAACAGTTGATGGAGTTTTATTAAGATTTTATTCCTGTTCCCTTAGTAACTCAAAAGACACAGGCGAGGAAATTGCTTAATAGGGACAGAGCTCACAAAGGAACAGGATCACTGTCAACAATTCCAGGAGGCTGTGCCCAGGTTTTTCTGGGAACGAGGCACGAATTAAATGTTAATTTGGGAACGGCGAATATCTAATGAGATGCTTATTAGGAACAAAGGAGGGAGTCAGCACGGAGCCAGGCAGGATCTGGGTGTGATCCAGGTGGGATGGAGGGCAGGATCCAGGTTTGGGCTGGAAGGACCTGAAAGCCCATCCAGAGCCAGCCCTGGCACCTTCCAGTGCCCAAAGCTGCTCCAAACCCCCGGCCTTGGGCTGCTCCAGGGATGGAGCTCCGGGAATTCCATCCCAGCCCCTCTCCACCCTCACCCTAACAAATTCCTCCCTCATTCCACCCCGAATCTCCCCTCTCTTCCCTTAAAACCACTACCCCACCCTCCTCTTGCTCATGAGTGAAGCTCTGGAAAATCTCCCTGGAGCGTTTTTCCACGATTTTTGGTGCCTGAACTCCTCAAAGGTGGGGAAAGGCTTCAGTGGCAGGGCCAAGGGGTCCCTCCCTCCTTCCCTTCACCTCCTCAGCAGCAGATCCTGGTGTTCCAGCCGTGTCCGAGCCGTGTCCAGCAGGACAGAGGGACAGAGGCAGCTCCGTGCCCCTCTGGCCACCCCGGTGCTGCCCCTGGAGCAGCTGCAATCCCTGCATTGCCTTTTTCAGTAAATGCTGCTGCTGGGACGGGGCCTGGCTGCCTCTGGAGCTCATCCAGGGGCTCTGCCGGGGGATCCTGAACTGCCAGCAGGATCCAAGCCCCGGGCACGGAGCTGGCCCCAGCCAAAGCAGAGCACAGGGCCGGTCCCCTGCTTTATGGGGCTGGGACGATCCTGATTTTCCTGTCGACCCTTGCTGTGAATCCCAAAGCTCTGTTCCCCCTGGGATCTGCTCCTGCCCCAGCTCAGGGCTGCCCCAGGGGCTGCTCCTCTGCCCCGTGCCAGGCCCAGCAGGAGTAAAAGTGCTCCCCATGCCAGGAATTCCATGCACTGGGATCCACTGGGATCCACTGGGATCCACCTCCCCATCCCAGCCTCCCTGCTAGGGTCAGACTCCCCTTCCCACCCTGTCCGTGCCCGGGGGGTGCTGAGCCCCCCCTGCACCCCCAGCCTGGCTGTTGCCGACCCTCCCGTGGGTCCATCCCACCCCGGAGACGTAGGCAAAGCCAGCGCCAGGCAGTGCCAGCCCTTCCCAAGGATCCAGCAGGACCCAGGGGCTTCCCCCAGCCCCTCTCCATCCCCCAGCCCCGTGGCATGGACCAAGGGATGCAGGAGGGTCTGGACCGTGCCCAGGGAGGATCCCGAGCCTCGTGAGGATCCCTTGGGTGTCTGGTGTCCCCTCACATCCCAAACCTGCTCCCAGCGCCTCTCCAGCTGGGGCAGTTCCCTGCTGGAGCAGCCTGTGGATGATGGGAGGGCTCCAGCCCCTCTCCCAAGCTGGAATCCTGCCTGGATCCGGCAGTGTGGGGCAGATGGAGCCTGGATCCAGGCAGATCTGAGCAGATCAGCCCCGCGGAGTGTCTGGGATGTCCCATCCCCTCCAGGAGCAGCCCAGGGCAAGGCTCAGCCCAGCCCCAGCCAAGCAGGGATGGATTTCCCCAAATCCCAGGCTCTGAGACCCCCGACCCTGCCAAGAACCCTCCTCCCAAACCGACCCAACCCCAGGACAAGCTGTTCCCACCCCAAACCCCGGCCGCCTGCCCTCTCCACCCTCCCGGACAGCACCTCTGGGACATTTCCTGGCTGCCCCCGGCAGACGGGGCTGGGGTCCCTGTGCCCCCGGGATCGGTACCTGGCTGCTGCCCCGGGCTCCCGGCTCCATCCCCGGCCATCCCCCGGCCCCGGGAGCGGCGGCGCTCGCTGCCGCCCGAGCGGGTTCGGGTTCCTATGGCGATGCGGAATCAATTAGAATAAAAGGTGGAGCGCAGCAATCGGAGCCGGAGAAGTTTCCTGAGGCGCTGGAGAAGCCAGACCGTGGGAGTGCTCGGGTTTTGGGGCTGAGCTGCGCCCCCGCCCCGGCTCCGCAGCCCTGTGATCCCAAAAAATTCCCTCTGATCTCACGGGGAGCTCCTGCATCCCTAAAAATCTGCTGGGACCCCTGGGAAGCTCCTGCATCCCAAAAACCTCCCTGTGATCCCTGGGAAGCTCCTGCATCCCAAAAATCCTGCTCTGATCCCCGGGAAGCTCCTGCACCCCTGTCCCCCCGGGATCCAGGACAGTCCCCAGCGTGTCCCTGTCTGTCCAGAGATGCTCCAGGATTCCCAGGCTGGCACAGCCCCCCCTGTTCGTGGCACTCAGACCAGGATCAGCCTCAGGGACACGCTGGGGTCACACCTGGCAGCACCTGGGCACCTTCCTTCCCCAGGATCCACAGGGATGCAGCTTTTTGGGATGTAAAGCGCTGCAGCTCCCGTGTCCCCTTCCCGCAGGGAAAATTCCATGGAAATAATCGGGGTTGAGTTTTCCTGCTCTGTCAGGCTCGGTTCTGATGGAACTGGGGTTCCTGGGAGGTGCCCACGGGGAGTTTTCCACACTCCAGCAGCGCAGGGAACGCTCGGTGCCCGGGGCACAGGGCAGCTCAGCAGGGGCAAATTAAAATTGCTTTGCTCGTATGGATGGACAATTCCTGAAGGTCTCCTTCCCACCTGCTCCTGGAAGAGCCACAGGAGCCTGGTGTGGCTGCCCTGGCAGTTCCCAGAGTTCCTCTGGAGAAATCCATCCTCTGTCCCATCTCCAAATCCCAAATGTGGGCAAGGGTGCTCAGAGCCTCCCTTTCCATCATCCATCCATCCATCCATCCATCCATCCATCCATCCATCCATCCATCCATCCATCCCTCCATCCATCCATCCATCCATGAATCATCCATCCATGAATCCATCCATCCACCATCCATCATCCATCCATCATCCATCCATCATCCATCCATCATCCATCCATCCACCATCCATCCATCCATCCATCCATCCATCCATCCATCCATCCATCATCCATCCATCCACCATCCATCCATCCATCCATCCATCCATCCATCCATCATCCATCCATCCACCATCCATCCATCCATCCATCCATCCATCCATCCATCCATCCATCCATCATCCATCCATCCATCCATCCATCCATCCATCCATCCATCCATCCATCCATCATCCATCCATCCACCATCCATCATCCATCCATGAATCCATCCATCCATCCATCCATCATCCATCCATCCATCCATCATCCATCCATCCACCATCCATCCATCCATCCATCCATCCATCCATCCATCCATCCATCCATCCATCCATCCATCCATCCATCCATCCATCCATCCATCATCCATCCATCCATCCATCCCCTGGCAGTGCCCCAGGCTGGACAGGGCTTGGAGCACCCTGGGACATGGATGGAACTGGAAAATCTTTCAGGTCCCTCCCGGCTAAAGCCATTCTGGGATTTGTGCCTTTAATTCAAGTTTAATTTCAATACTGTCATCCCAAAACTCCTCTGCCTCTCCCGAAGTCCTTGATAAGGAGCCCCTGGCAGTGGGAATTGCTGTGTGGAGCTTCCCACTCTGCCCTGTCTCCTTGGAAGGCTCTCAGAGCTGGAAGAGATCCTTGTGCTGAGGAATTGTTCCTCCTACAGCACAAAAAGCTGGATGGCCTCGGGGGAGCTGGGGACAGAGGTGCCCTGAGGCACAGGGATTCAGGAATACTCAGAAATTCTGGCACTCAGGAATATCAATGCCAGCCCTGCCTCAGAGCCGGGTTTGGAGCTGCAGCCTCAGGGGGATCTGGGCTTTGGGGGGTGCTGAAGAAACTCCAGGTGGAGGCAGGAAGGGAGCAGGTTCCTGCTGGATACTGAAACGAGGTTCAGCCTCTGCCTTGTCCCACGCTCAGCCCTGCAGTCTGGGGAGAGGAAAATCCGAGTGTTCCTCTAATCTGAGCTGCCTTCCCTACAAAATGCCAGAAACCTCGAGCAGGATCTGAGCTCTTTTTAGTGCTGACAAAGGGATCTGTGGAACCTGCAGCGGCTGCTCTGGGTACAGCCCTGTGGCACCGAGTGACTGTTCCTGCTTGGAGGACAATCCCACACTTGGCTGCTCCAGTTCCAGGTGAAAAAAAAAACAAAAAAACATTGCCCGTGGCTGGGGGAAAACCATTTGTGCTTCCTGCAGCTTCCAGCCATGGCAGCTTGGATTTCACTGCCAATGGGAATGAAAGAAAATCACCTTGGGCTCCCTGGGAGCCTGGGTGGCTGCAGGAGGAGAAATGCCTCCATGGAAAGGGTGGACAGGCCTGGAACAGGCTGGATCCCCATTCCTGCAGGGGTTGAAGTCAGTGGGGATGTGGCACTTGGGGACAGGGGTGGCCTTGGCAGGGCTGGGGATGGTTGGGCTCGATGGCCTTGGGGGCTTTATCCGACCCTGATCATTCCATGGTTATTCTGGGTGACACCAAAGCCCTCCCAGAACCCCTGGCCCTGGTGGGGCTCCCCTCCCTCCCCTCCTGGCAGCACCAAAGCCCCTTCCCGAGGGCTGAGGCCTCATTCCCAACATTTCCTGGTGACACTGAGGGATTGTCCTGCCCTGCCCTGTCCTGTCCTCTCCAGGCTCCCCTGCTCAAGCAGAGAATTCCAGCTCGCTGCCCTTCCCGAGCCAAGCCCGGCCCTGCAGAGCTCTCCCGGACAGGTGAGGGATGTTTCACACCTGAGCTGCTCCCTGCTCGCTGCAGGAGCTCTCCCTGCACAGAGCCCCAGCCCAGCAGCTCCCCTGAACCACTGAGCAGAGGCCACGAGGGCAGTTCTGCTCCTTTGGGTGCTCCAAAGGGGGAGAAGAGGAAAAGGAAATCCCTGGAGCAGGAATTTCCAGGCTCAGGCAAGCACAGGGAGGAAACCCCAATTCCCTGAGGTGTCCCCAGACAGGAGCTGGGGGCTGCAGCCAGGCCAATCCACGGCTGTGAACAATCCCAACCAAATTCCTGCAGTTTTCCATCAAAACCAGCCTTTCCTGGTCGAGCCAGAGAGGTTTATGACACCGAAAATGGGATGACAGGGGGGTCAGTCCAGGGGACAGGGAGCTCTGGGGACACCAGCAGGGTCCAGGTCCCTGCAGCCACCCCAGGAGCAGCTTCAGCAGCTCCAGAGCCACCAAATTCCCCGATCCCTCTTTCCATGCCATGCACCAGCAACAGGAAATTCCCAGTCCCTGTCCCCTCCTCCTGCTCTGCTCCTGCCACCCCAGCCCCGCTCCAGAGCCCAGGGAGGAGCACCCCAGGCTCCCAAAATGGATTTTGATGCCAGCCCAGGTGACCCAGAGGCCACAAATTGTGTTGCCACTCCCAGAGGGACGCATCAATGTGCTCCACAACTCCTCAGAGAATCTCTGGATAACCTGGAGCATCCCATGGGATTCTTTCTTCCTGAAAGAAATTTGTCACATCCATAAATTGCTGGGAGATTTATTCCTGCCAGCCCTAAAACTGCACACAAAGTAATGGGATTTGTCCAAAGCCTTTAACAGGCTGTTCCCCTTGATTTAAAGGCTGTTGAAGTGTCTTTATTTTCTTAGCACATTATTAATTCACATTCTGGCTCCGAGGTGCCTCCGGAGCCGGCGATTTGGGAATCAGAGCAGGAAAGGGCAGCTGGAAGGGCTTAGGCAGCAAAAACCCAGCCCAGGGTAACTCCAGGCTGGGAATAAGCAAAGGTTATCCACGCCTGGAGTTGTGCATGGAACAGCCACGCTCAGCTCTGCACAAAAACTGAAATTATTCCCTGTCCCGACTTTGGGAATTGCAATCCCAGCCCCAGGCTGGGGCAGCACTCCCTGAGGCTCTGGGAAATGTCAGCTCCAGCCCCTCCGGGGGTCCCCAGCTCCCCCAGGGCCCTGCCCTGCCCCTGCACAGGTTAAGGGATGCTTCCCTCGGGGTTGGGGGAGGAAATTCAGGATTCCATCAGCGCCACAAACGTGGGGACAGCTCCTGAGCACTCCAGCATCCATCGTGGGGATCGAAATCCGGGAAGGCTCAGCCCAGTGCCACTCCCAGCCCATCCCAGTGCCAGCTCCTGACCCATCCCAGTGCCATTCCCATCCCATCCCAGTGCCACTCCCAGCCCCATCCCATCCCATCCCAGTGCCACTCCCAGCCCATCCCAGTGCCATTCCCAGCCCCATCCCAGTGCCACTCCCATCCCATCCCATTCCATCCCAGTGCCACTCCCATCCCATCCCATCCCATCCCATCCCAGTGCCACTCCCATCCCAACACCACTCCCAGCCCATCCCAGCACCACTCCCAGCCCATCCCAGTGCCATTCTCTTCCCAGTGCCATCTCCTGACCCTTCATCCTGACAACCCTTCCCACGAAGGAATTTTCCCAATATCCAATTTAAACCCCCCCTGGCGCGGCTCGAGGCTGTTCCCTCTTGTCCTGCCGTTCCCTGGGAGCAGAGCCCGATTCCCCCTGGCTGCTCCTGTCAGGAATTGTGGATGATTTATAAACACAGCCCCACATTCCCTTACCCACAGGCCCAAACCCAGCTCCAAAAGCACCCGGGCATTCCAAATCCCCCCAAATCCACCCACCCAAGGCCACGGGCAGTGGGAGAGCCTGGAAGGGGATCAAACCCAGGAGTTTCCCACGGGCAGCCCCAGCTGCCTCGTTTTGTGTTAATTTGCATTTTTCCTGGTCTTTGTGAGCCATTGAAGGAGGACGGGGCAGCACGAGGCTTCCCCCAGCACCAATCCAGGGAGAAGTTTACGGGAATTCAGCCTGGAAAACAGGGAGGGCGTTTCTGCTGTGTGCAAACAACCCCAGAAATGCTGAGTAATTCCTGGAGCATGGGAAGCAATCATTACTTTTAATTACCAATTAAATGACTCGGTAATTTCTTGCATTCAAGCAGCAATGGAACTGCAAACAATGCCAGGCAAATCGGGTCTTTAGCATTTAATTACCGGGCTCTGCCATGAATTATTGAGCAAATGGGCAAAGACTCAGCTCCCAAGAACTCCGGCGCTGCAATTAAAGGATTTTTAATCATTCCTGGGTCGGAGGCGCCGTTTGGAGCCGCCCTCCACGTGCATCAACACCCGGAGCAGCGGCCGAGGCTCTGTGAGGATCACGGAGCTGAATTCCCCAAAATAATCCGGGCTGGGAACCCTCGAGAGTGGGATCGTCAATGCCAGCCTGGCCAGCTTTGCTCCTGGCACAGAATCCCAGACTGGGTTGGGTTGGAGGGACCTTGAGCCCACCCAGTGCCGCCCCTGCCATGGCAGGGACATGTCCCAGTGTCCCAGGTGCTCCCAGCCCCTAAAACCCAGACTGGGAGGGCAGCAGAGGCTGAACAGAGAGAGCACTCCCCAACCCACGGCTGGTGCCAAGTGCTCCCCAGCCCAGCATCCGCACAGGACCGTAAATCCAAGGAAAAATGGACTTTCCCGGGGCCAGCATGGGCTGGTTGTCACCCAATTCCAGAGCGACCCCCCTGCCTGGGGAATTCTCTGGAATTGTTCAGCCCCTCCACCCGCCCAGTTCAGAGGCAAACGGGAGCAGGAGAGGGAGGCGAGGAGGCAAAGCAAAGCCTCGCTGGATTTGCTCCATGTCCTTCCCAAAAGCACCACGAGTGTCCCAGCCTCTCTGCCTGGGGAGCGTTTTAACCTGGAGGACATCCCTGTATCCCTCCTTCCCTCCATCCCTCATTCCTTCAATCCCTGCATCCCTGCATCCCTCATTCCTTCCATCCCTCATTCCTTCCATCCCTGTATCCCTGCATCCTTGATTCCCTCCATTCCTGATTCCGTCCATCCTTCCATCCCTGCATCCCTCCTTCCTTCCATCCCTCATTCCGTCCATTCCTGATTCCTTCAATCCCTGCATCCCTGATTCCTTCCATCCTTCCATCCCTCATTTCTTCCACCTCTGATTCCTTCTATCCCTGATTCCATCCCTGCATCCCTCCATCCCTCCTTCCATCCCTCCAGGCTTCCCAGGATGTGTGGGGCCCTGCAGGACGGAGCAGGAGCCCTGAGGAGCTGAGGGACCCCCAGCACCCCCCCAGAGCAGAGCTGCTCCTCCTCCTCCTCCCCCGCAGTGCCAGAGCCTCTCAGGCACCGAGATGAGCTGATAAAAATGCAGATCGATGGCAGGGCCAGGGCTCAGCTCCCGGAAATCGATGCCGTGTTCCCATGCCGAGAACTGCCCGCGATTTTATCCGCCCTCGGGAGGCTCAGGGGCTGCAGGGAGCCGGGGATCCCATTCCTGCCTCCCTCGGGGAAGGGGCTGATCAAATCTGGCCGCGGTTCCCAGCATTTGGGGCAAACCCGGCAGGGGAAGGATCCGGGAGCTGCTGGTGGATCAGAGGGGCTGCCCTGAGCTCCTTGAGGCTCCCCACATGCAGACTCTGCTCCAGGGCTGTGCTGTGGGATGGACGGGATTAGGGAAGGCGGGGATGGCCACAGACCCAAAAAATCCCCCCCAAAAATTCCCCAAAATCACCAAAAATCTCCATCAAAACCAGGGGGATCCAGCAGGGTCCTGGATCCCAGCAGGGTCCTGGATCCCAGCAGGTCCCTCTGGTCCATCCCCATCTCTCACCTCCTCCAAGGCTCCCCCACGGCCAGGGATGTCTGGGCTGGGTTGGGGTCAGTGACACCCATGGAACAGAGCAGGGGGGAAGGAGCATCCACAGCACCAGACCCCAAATCCTCTCACCCCACTGCTGGAACCTTCCAGCTCCCCCTGTGCCAGGCAGGGACAGACGGGGGGACAGCCCTGTCCATCCGCAGCTGGGACCCCCATCCTGCCCAGGGACCCGTGTGCCCCCGCCCTGCTCCGGGCTGCAGCTCGGTGGCTCCAGCCCCGTGCCAGCCTCCCAGGCTGCTCCCGCCTGTGCCCGCCCTGCCAGCACACTCTGTGCCACGCCGGTGCCAAGCTCTCTCCATCACTGCCTGCTTTGTCTCCCTGCCATGCCCTGGTGGACACAGGCGTTCCTGGAAGCACCTTGGCAGCCGGGCTGGGCTGGGATCCTGCTCCAGGGCCAGCAGGGCTGTGTCTGCCCCGAGCCTGGCGGGACACCAGGTGCCCTGGGGACAGGGTTCCCTCCCTGCTTCTCCCATGGGATGCTCCTGCTGCCCCTGTCCTGCACAGCTCTGCAGAATCCGTGCGTTTACTCCATCCCCTGGCAGCAGCTCTGGTTCCAACCCCTTCCTTTCCAGGAGGAGCCTTCGATGCATCCCTGACCTGGAGAGGAGAGGATCCCAAGGATGGAGCAGCTGAGGATCCCGAGGATGGAGCAGCTGAGGATCCCAAGGATGGAGCAGCTGGAGATGGAGCAGCTGAGGATCCCGAGGATGGAGCAGCTCCCTGGGATCCAGCAGGGAGCAGGAGACAGAGCATCCCCCAGCTCTGCCCTGTCCTGAGCCCATCCCCATCCCTCTGGAACATTCCCAGCTGCCCAGGGGCGATCCAGGGAGTGCCCAGCTCCATCCAGGGAGTGCCCAGCCCCATCCAGGAGCTCCCTCACCCCTCAGTCCTTGGGAAGGCTCAGCAGCTGCTGGGGACTCATGGCCCAGCCCCAGCAGCGGCTCAGATCCGGATCCCAGTGCGGGATGCTCCAGGCAGGGATGAAGGAATGAAAGGAGAGCGTTACAAAACAGTCCTTGGAGCAGGGAGGGGAATTTGGAAGGGAATTTGGCCGGCACGGCTCGCCCTCCCAGGCCTTAATCCCTTCGTTAGCACAGCCCGGCACAATTAAAGACAAACTCCCAGCCCTGCAATGCAGAGGGGCTGCGGGAGATCCCGGGAATTCGGGGAATTCAGGTACCGGAATCTCCGGCCTGAGGAGCCCTGAGGAGCCCTGAGGAGCCTGCGCAGCTCCGTGGGGCCGATCCAGGGATTTCCCAGCTGAATTCCCCCAGCCAAGAGCTCTCCCAGGCCAGAGGATCCCTCAAGGATCCCTCATCCCCCGGGCTGGGCTCCAAGGGAGCTGTGGGATCATGGAATGGGGTCAGGGACACCTCCCACTGCCCCAGGCTGCTCCAAGCGCTGGCCAGCCTGGCCTGCAGAGCCATTCCAGGCTGGAAGAGCACGCAGGAGCTCCTCCCCATGGTCCCAAAGCTGTGTCTCTCCTGTGGGCTCAAGGGTCTCTGCTCCAAACCATTCCCATGCACCAGGGAATCCCAGCAGAAGCCAATTGTGCTTCCAAAGAAAGGTTTGGATTCCAAAAATCCTCCCTGAAGGAGGTTCTGCCTGGGTGGTTGGGATGTAGAGACCTGGTGGGCACCAAGCCCTGCCAGGCCAGGAAGGGAAAGCCACACAAGGGCTTGGGGGATGTTAAAATCCATGGATAGAGCTGTGCTGCCCAGTCCTGGGAACTTCCAGCTCCCCAGCAGCATCCTGCCCTTCCCACAGCACAGACTCCTTCAGCAGGTGCCTGAGGAAGGGTCTGCTGGGTCCCTGCCTCGGGATCCCGGCTGGTTTCCAGACAGAGCCAACCCCGGGCACGGCTGGAGTGGGAATGGGAATGGGAATGGGAATGGGAATGGGAATGGGAATGGGAATGGGAATGGGAAAGGGAATGGGAATGGGCAGTTCTGTCCCACCAGCCAGGCACGACTGGGATCAGCAATTCCAGACCCACTCCCGATCCCTCTTTTGGGTCCCCACAGCTCTCCCCTGCAGGTTCCAGCAGGGAACAACCTCCAGCTCCCCTTTAATCCCATTTTCCATCCTTGCCCCCATGGCCTGGAGCACTCCCATCCCGCAATCCCCTCTCCATCCTTGGTTACTCCTTTAATCCCGGGTTTATTGCCCCGCCCCGGGCTGCAGCTCAGCCTAACGGCCCTGGGGTCCCTGCAGGGAGCTCCGATCCCTCAAATCCACTTTGTGGGGAGCGTTCGGAGGCAGCTCCAGCCGGGCGGCTCTTCCTTGCCGGGATCAGCCGCTCCCACAGCTCGGCTCGGGATTTACCGGCGCTCGGCACCTCCAGAGAGCTCGGCACAGCCAGCCCGAGGTGTCACCGCTGCTGTCACCGCTGCTGTCACCCGCTGCTGTCACCGTGTCAGGCGCCGGGGGAGGCGCGGAGCTCACGACCCGCGGCTGCCGCTCCCAGCTCCGGCTTTTCCGGCATCCGCCCACGGCCCTGCTGCCGCTCCAGCCCCGGAGCGGCCTGCCCGGGCTGCCCGCGGCCCGCTCCGCCCCGCTGAGCCCCGGGAACGCCGCCCCGGCCCCGGGGCAGCGAGCAGATGCCGCCGGCAGCGGGAGGAGCCGCGGGGGCAGCGGGAGCGCCCGGCCGGGGCCGGCGGCAACAGGTGCAGGGAGCCTCGGGGACAGCAGGCGCTGCTGGGTGGCCCTGGAGCTGGCCCAGGGCACGGAGTCAGGGAATTGTTTACGTTGGAAAAGTCCCCCGAGATCGTCGAGCCCGTTCCCAGGCCACCACTGATCCCCGTCCCCAAGCGCCACATCCAGGCTTGAAACGCCCGCAGGGATGGGGACGCCCCCAGTGCCCCCGTGCCAGCGCTCGAGCAGCTTTTCTGTGGAGAAATCCCCCCAGTCTCCAACCTAAACCCCGCCTGGCACAGCCTGAGGCCCTGTCCTCCTCCTTTCCGGGGGGATTGCAGCCCGGGGGTTCCATCCGTGCAGTTTTCAGGGGTGATCCCACCTCCCTCCCTCCCCTCCTGGCACAGGAACCGAGGGGAGAGACCCCGAACGGATCCCAGGCGTCCTCCCAGGGCTGCTCAGGGAAAAACAAAGCCTCACCCAAGGACCTGGGCACGGCCAGCAGCGCTGGGGCTGCGCTGCCACAGCAACCGGGCAGATCCTGCTCCCACCGCCTCCCTCGGCCAGGAAAACCATCCCCGGCTCCTGTCCCGGCACAGCCCTGCCCGGGCACCGCCAGAGCCACCGCGAGCGTCACCCCGTCCCCTCCCGGGCTCCGGAACACCTCCCTGCCGAGCTGGGAGGAGGCAGAAGCCCGGGAACGGCAGAAGGAGGGGACGGCAGCCGGGTCCTGGGAGCCCCGGAGCGCCTCAATCCCACAGCTGGCCCTGCTGGAGCTTCAGCTCATGTTCAACACGAGGCTCTGCACCAAAAGCTGCCTCCAGCCAGCGCAGACTTCCCCAATCCCCTCTGGCACCCCCGGCGCTCCCAGGGAGCTCCCGCAGCTTTTCCCGAGGGGCTGAGAGTGGAGCGGCCCCGGCTCCTGCGAGGGGCAGCGCCGTGGCTCAGCCCTGTGGCCCGAGGTTCTGCGGGACCCCCCCGGCTCCCGCAGGGACCCCCGGCTCCCGCAGGGACCCAGCGGCTCCGCTTCATCCCAAAGTTTCCCGAAGCCGCCCTCCCCCGTCTCCCAGGCCGAGCTGGGGACCCCAAATCCCCTCAGCCCTCGGGGGCTTCGGCAGCCGCCCCTTGGCTCCCCGACAGCAGAACCCCAAAATCAGCGGCTTTGCAGCAGCTGCGGGAATTCCTTGTTTTCCACTTCTTCCCCAAAATGCCCATCCCAGATTTTATCTAACGGCGATATTCCTTCCACTATTCCCCTTTTTTCCCGCTCCCCCCCACCCCAGGCTGTCACAGACCCCCGGGCGCGCCCCGACCCCGGGGATACCGCACCTCTCGGGACCCCCCACCCCCGCAGGGAGCCACCCGGGCACCGGGAGCGGCACCGGGAGCGGCACCGGGAGCGGCACTGGGAGCGGCACCGGGAGCCGATCCCCGCGCATCCCGCACCGCCCCTGCGGAGCCGCGGCCGGGCGGTGCCCGGTGCAGCCCCGGGGCTCCGCCACCAAACTTTCCCGGTTCCCCCCGCTTCCCCCCGGTTCCTCCCCGCTCACCTGCGCTCCGGGCGGCGGGCAGGGGCCGCGCCCGCTCCGCCGCTCCCCGAGCCCATCCGGACCGGCCCCGCCGCCTCTCCACGGCGCAGCCTGCCCGGCCCGGGAGCGGAGCGGAGCCGCCGCCGGCGCTTGCGGGGCCGGGGTTTGAATTCCTCCGAGCGGCCCTGATTGGGCTGCGGAACGGGGGGGGGAGCTGCGATCGGGGGGGCGGAGTGAGGATACGGGGTAGGGAGGGATGCGTGGGGTGCGGGGATGCGGAGGGCGTGGAGGGATGCGGGGGATGTGAGGAGGGACGGAGGATGCGGGAGATGGAGGATGCGGGGGTGTGGTACCCGGCGTGGGGGGGATGCAGCGGCTGCGAGGAGGCGGGAGGGGGGATGGGAGCACGGGGGGATGCGGAAAGGTGTGCGGGATGTGGTACGGGGGGTGCGGGGGGAAGGTGGTGCCCTGGGCGGGGGTTTAGGGACGTGGTGAGCCGGGGATACAGGTGGAGTGGGGGGGATGCAGGGATGTGGTTCCTGGGGGGTGTTCAGGGATGTGATACCTTGGGGGGTGTTCAGGGATGTGATACCTTGGGGGGGTTTCAGGGATGTGATACCTTGGGGGGTTTCAGGGATGTGATACCTTGGGGGGTTTCAGGGATGTCCCTGGGGGCGCAGGGGTTGTGCTGTCCTGGGGGGCGATGTGAGGAATGTGGTGGACACACCCGGGGAGGTGACAGCGCCGGGCCCTGGGAGCAGGGCCAGGGGGCTGCAGTGGGTGTGGTCCTGCAGGAGGACCCTGGGCATGCAGAGAGGAGCAGAGCCATGGGAATGTTGTGAAAATACGGGATTTGGGGGTCAAGGTGGCTGCAGGGGCATCCATGGGAGTGGCCCTGGGGGTGTGGGGGACAGGAGGGCAGGGGGGTGGCAGGAAGCCTTGGAGCAGCGCCGTGCTGGGACGGGCAGGAGGGATCCAGGCCCCGCGGGGGTTTTTTGGCCAAGACCCCTTCGAAATGCCAGCTTGGAATTCCAGGATTGCTGCTGCTTGTGCCCATCCCGTCCTACCGAGGATCCCTGGGACGCTCCCGCGGGCAGCACGGGCTGGCAGCAGGGACAGGACCGTGGTGCTGGAGCTGCTGCTCCTGTCCAGCCAGGGGCTCCCAGCAGCCCCCAGAGCACCCCTGCAGCCAAGCCCATCCCTGCCGCTGCACCATTCCTGGCTGGAGCCGTCCCTCCGGAGCGCTGCCTTCCACACCCCCGGGGCAGAGCAGGGCCTGACTCTATTTTCCCTCCATCCCTTGTCCCCAGTCCCTCCCCAGCTCTCCTGGAGCCCCTTCAGGCCCTGCAAGGGCTCTGAGCTCTGCCTGGACCCTTCCTTTCCCCAGCTGAGCGCCCCCAGCTCCCCCAGAGCAGAGATGCCCCATCCCACACGGAATCCCTTAGGCTGGAGATGGGAAGAGGTGCCCGCTGGGTTGGCACAGATCTTGGAAGCAGCTGGGAGCAAGGCTAAGCTCTGCCAGGGCTCCCACCTGGCATTCCACAGAAAATTCCACTATTCCCTTGAAATTATCAGCCCTTGCTGTGGGCACGGCAGAGTCACACAGACCCGAGGAGGCTGGCAGGGAGGAAAAAAAAAAAAAAAAGAAAGAAAAAACGCCTGGAAAAGTGTTTCTGTGCACGGCTTCGGTGTCTCCATGGCTACGGGAGCTCGTGGCAGACGTTCCCGGGGAACTCAGACGTGCCGGTGCCAATGGAGACCGCGGGGCTCATCCCCGCCAGGGCAGGTCCCGCTCACAGCCCCTGCATCAGAACAAACGCCAGAAGGAGACAGAGCCCGGCCCACGGGCTATGGAGGGAGCCGCGGGTGCAGCGCCGGCACCTTCCCAAAGGAAAGCCGAGCCTGTGATCCCGGGAAATCTGAGCCTGTGATCCCGGGGAAAATGAGCCTGTGATCCCGGGAAAGCCGACCCTCAGTTCCCAGGGAAATCCGAGCATCTCTCAGTCCCAGGGAATGCTGAGTCTCTCTCAGCCCCAGGGAAATCCGAGCCTCTCTCAGCCCCAGGAAGCTCCGGGCACTGCTCACAGACCCCGCTGCAATCAGAGCCCACCGGGGTGTTTGGATCCCTCCTTCCCCAGAGCAAACCTCGCTGGCAGAAAGGATCCATCAAAATCACGGCGGATTTTCAGGGTATTTTAAGAAAATGGTTTCATGAAGTTCCTGCTGCATGTGCGTTTAAAAAGGGAGGTATTTTTGGAAGTTTCTCCTTTCCCGTTTCAAAATCTATGTAAATCCTGTCAGATAGTCCCAGTTCCCAATTAGCAGCACTGCAGCAGCCAAGGGAAAATGAATTAAAGCTGTTTTAAAAAGCACCTGAGCTGAAAACATCCCAGGGAAAGGCGGGATGGAGATCAAGCACAGGATAAAATCCATGCATCCATCCCTCAACCCGTGGTCATTTCCCTCCCGAGGGCTGCTTTGAAATCCAGCCCTCCCAAAGCACGCATGGCTATTATGGGATGGCACAGAGGCGCTGGATGCCACCCCCTGGGGCATTCCCGGGGTTCCCCAGCCCTGCAGGGACATCCCCAGAGCTCTGTGTGCCCCCCGGGTGCCAGCCACGGCTGGTGGCACGTCCCAGCTGCTCCATGCCCCCATCCTGTGCCAGGATCCTGCTCCTGGTGGGTGCCCAGCCGCTCCCAGGGGATGTTTGGAAGTTTTTCCCGCTGGAAAACAAATCTCTGCTGCACCCACGGCCCGGCCCAGCCCTCAGCGCTGGCGTTTGGGATTTTCCTGCTGCTGCTCCCGGCTCTGGGCTGAGCCAGGGAAGGACCTGGAACCCCTCCAGTGCCACCCCCTTCCCACCAGCCCCACCCAACACCTGGGCACCTCCAGGGATGGGGCGGCCACAGGCAGAACCTTTCCAAGGGGAATTTCCTCCCCGTGCTCCGTGGGGAGAAGTGCTCTCTAAGCCTTTGCCTTAATGAAGCTTTATTTATTTCTTTTAATCGGCAGGAACAGTCAGAGCCAGAAGGATCCCTCAGTAACTCATCCCTCCACCCAGGCTGACAAAGCCCCCGCTCCTCCCAGCAGCTCCAGGGAGAACTCGCAGCTCTTGGAGCTGAGCTGAGACAGGAGAAGAATCATTTTGGAATCATTCACCACAAAAAAAAAAATAAAACAAACCAAAACCATCTCCGAGGCTTTGGCAGAGGAGCTGAGCTCTGGAGAGGCAGCACAGGAGGCTGCTGCTCCATGGATCTGTCCCAGCTGCCTTCCCAGATGAAAAACACCTCATTCAAAAAATCCTCCCCCCTCTAATGAATTGTTCTTAAACGAGCTTGGTGCTCGGGGCTTGGCTCAGAGCTGTCGTTTGGCAGGGATGCTTTGTGTGCTAAAGGCTGCAAAGAAGAGCCCCAGTGCCAGAAAGGCCCAGGGAGGACAATTTCACCTGGCAGCAGGGGCTGCATCCCTCAAAAATGCATTGGAGGGAGGAAGAGAGGAGCAAAGAGCACTGAGGGATCACTGGGGACACCCTGATCATCCCATTCCATCAAATCCAGCACTGAGCTGGGAAAATCCTGAACAAACCCCTCAGGGCAGGATCTGGGGAAAGCCCCAAATGCCTCGGGGTGACAGTGAGGGGTGGCCCAGGGCCAGCTGTGGGACCACAGAGTCCTGGAATGGGTTGGAATCATCTCATTCCAACCCTTCCCTGAGGGTGGGCAGGCCCTGGAGGGGAATTCCCAGAGCAGCCCTGGATCCCTGGCAGTGGATCCAGGCTGGAGGTTTGGAGCTGCCTGGGAAGGTGAGGGGGATGTGGGGGCTCCGAGCCCCCCGCGGTGGGATGGGAACAGCCCACGGGATGTCAGAGGCAGCAGGAGCAGCTCTGAGTCACCATCCCAGCATGCCCATCCCCATGGCAACCCTGCAGCATCGCGGGGATGGAGCCAGGGCAGGGCTGGCAGTGCCCAGGATCCCCCCAGAACCCCCAGAACCCCCAGCCCTTTGCACCAGGGCTGGAAAAGCCCCCAGGGCCACCAGCACCAACCCAGCACTGGGCCTTGTCCCCAGGTGCCACCACAGCCCTGTCCCCAGGTGCCACCACTGGCCCTGCCCCCAGGTGCCACCACAGCCCTGTCCCCAGGTGCCACATCCCCATGGATTTTAAATCCCTGCAGGGCTGGGAGATCCAGTCGTGCCCAGGGCAGCTGTGCCAGGGCTTTACAACCCTTGCCATGAAGGAATTTTCCCAATATCCAACCCAAACCCCCCTGGCACAGCTTGAGGCTGTTCCCTCTTGTCCTGCTGTCCCTGGGAGCAGAGCCTGCTGTCCCCTGGCTGTCCCCTCCTGGCAGGAGCTGTGCAGAGCCACCAGGGCCCCCTGAGCCTCCTTTGCTCCAGGCTGAGCCCCTTCCCAGCTCCCTCAGCCCCTCCTGGGGCTCCATTCCCTTCCCTGGACTTGCTCCATCCCAGCCTGGAGCATTCCCTGGGCTGGCTGTGACCCAAATGCCACCCCAGCCTGCCCTGGGGGTGACACAAACAGGGAATGTGCCATCCCCACAGCCTGGGGATGCTCCAAGGGCTGGGGCAGCCTCTGCTGCTGGGGCAGCTCCCAGGGACGTTCAAAGCTCCGGACACTCACAAGAGAAGAGGAACTGGAGTTATTCTCTTTAATCACTCTGGCAGGGCAGAGCTGTCCTGCCTCACCCTCAGCACCACAGCAATCCTTGGATTTCCTCTCCAAACCTTTTCTCAAGCTCCCTTTCCATGGGCAGGGGGTGCCTCAGCCCTGGCTCAGCTCCCAAACCCCCCCAGAAGCCCAAGCCCCCCAATTTCTGCTCCCCCTCAGCCATTCCCCCTGCTCTTCCTCCCAGCAGAAAGAAGCTCAAGGTGAGGGTCCCAAACCCCACTGAATGCTGCCACTGGAACCTGAATTTGGGGAATTTTTTCCATGATTTGAGATTTTTGAAACCCCATTTTTTAGACTGGGATTTCACCCCACGCTCCAGCAGCAAACTGGGGAAGTTTCTGCTCCTGGACCTGGGGTCGTCTGTGCAGGGATGAGGAGCAGGCAAGGCCAGGGAGGTGAGCAAGGAGCACAATGAGACAGGATGGCACAGAACAATGCAGCGTTCCCAGAGCAGTCCCACTCCTCAGACACTGCCCTGCCCTTCCCCTCCTGCCCCACACCCTCCCCAGCACCCCAGGGGATGCAGCTGCAGCTCTTTGTGACCACAACCAACAACATTCCCCCTTCCAAGCTGTGGATAACCAGATCTCCCCCTGATATTGAGATATCAGCCCCACCCCACCACCAACCTGAGGATCCAACACCTCCATGTGCAAAGTCCTGGTTGTATTTGGTTTGGGAAAGTGCAAGACACGGCAGGGACACGAGGCTGGAGCCTGGGCAGGACATTGGCAGCCAGGAGCCCCTCCAAGGCCTTCCCAGGGATCTCCAAGGGTGCCAGCAGGTGGAATGACAGCTCTGGGGGGCCCCAGCTGCCCAGGAGCCTCTGAGGCACGAGGATGAAGCAGCAGCTGCTTGTCCCGGGTGTCCCCGAGCAGGGATTCCCATTCCTCGGGGACTGGGAGCTCCCCCAAATCCCCCAGCTCCCTGCGGGGTTTCCAGGCTGGAGCTGCTTCCAGAGGGTGGGAAGGGCCCAGCCCTGAGCCCAGCCCTGCTCAGAGCACCTGCTCCGTGCTGGAGGAGGAAATGTCCAGCAGCCTCCAGGCCATGTAGGGGTTCAGCTCGTCCTGGTCCCGGCACAGGGCCCACACGTAGAGCATCCTCAGCACCTTGTCCTGGGGAGAGAGCTGCTCTCAGGGGCAGGGCCAGCCTGCCAGGGGGGCACCCAACAGCTCCTTCCAGCCCAGAACTCAAACAACTCCAACCCTTCCAGCTCCTTCCAGCCCCAAAACTCAAACAACTCCAATCCTTCCAGCTCCTTCCACCCCCAAAACTCACATCCCCCCAGCTCCTTCCACCCCTAAAACTCACACTCAACTCCAATCCTTCCAGCTCCTTCCAGCCCCAGAACTCACATCCTTCCAGCTCCTTCCAACCCCAAAATTCAAATCCTTCCACCCCCAAAACTCAAACTCAACTCCAATCCTTCCAGCTCCTTCAAACCCTAAAACTCAAACTCAAATCTTCCAGCCCCAAAACTCCAATCCCTCCAGCTCCTTCCAAGCCCAAAATTCAAACTCAACTCCAATCCTTCCAGCTCCTTCCACCCCCAGACTCTGGGGATTTGAGGCTCCCCTCTCCCCAAACCTCCCTGTGCCCAATATTCCAGCAGCTCCACCCAACCCCAGGCTCCTGATTAAAGCTGAGCTTTGGGCTCCACTGGAGAATTTCAATTCCTCTCCCTGATTTATGGCAGCCCTGGAGGGATCTGACAGCAAACAGACTTTGATATCCTGTTCAATAATTATCCCATCAATATTTATCTCCCAGGAATGCAGGAGTTTAATGCAGGGAATCTCTGGATCAGCTGTTTCTGCCCTGCTTGTGAATCAGCCCAGATGGGCCCCAGCATTCAAATGAATCCCATTTTTCCAGCCTGGACCAAAGGCCAGGGCTGCAAAAGCCAATATTTGTTAAATGCCTGTATTAATTCCAAGGCAAATGAGCTGCCTGGAGAGAGAAATATAATAATAGTAATAGCAATAGCAAATATAATATAATATAATATAATATAATATAATATAATATAATATAATATAATATAATATAATATAATATAATATAATATAATATAATATAATATAATATAATATAATATAATATAAAGATTATAATACAATATAATATAAAGATTATAATACAATATAATATAAAGATTATAATACAATATAATATAAATTATAACCAATAGATATTATTCTTATTCTTCTTATTATTATTCCTCCTGGAGAGAGAAGTATTTATGCAGGGAATTCCATGTGCCAGGAGGGAAAGGCCCCAGAGGAGGCCCAGGGCACTCAGGAGGTGCCAGGGATTTGTCTCCAAGCTCATTCCCTGCTCCCCAAGAACCCCACACAGCTCCAGGCAGAGGTGGCAGTTCCCCGGGGGATTTTCATGGAATTAAATTCCTGCATTCCTGGTGGGAGTGTGGGGAGCTAAAAATGTGGATTTGGGGTTTTTTTCATCCAGTGACTCAACCCTGCTCCCACCCTGTTTGCCAGAGGGCTCTGCCCTGCCAGGGAAAGGAAAAGGGCAAAGGGGGAACGGGATGGAGCTGGAGCTGCAGTAGGAGACCCCAAACGGGGCCAGATCCCAAACACATCCCAGATCCCAAACCTGTGCCCGGCCCCAAACCTGTCCCCACTCACCGGGTCCCCTTCCACCACCTCCCCCAGGTGGTTCTTGATCACCATCACCACCTGGGCCTGGAAGGTGATGATCAGCACGGGCCCCTGCTCCATCATCTTCCCCATGGCCAGCTGCAGGGACAGAACCCCATGGACATCAGCCCATGGACACCATCCCATAACCCATGGACATCACCCCACAACCCCATGGACATCTCCCCATAAACCCCATGGACATCACCCCATAACCCCATGGAAATCACCCCATAACCCCATGGAAATCATCCCACAACCCCATGTTCATCACCCCATAACCCCATGGAAATCACCCCATAAACCCATGTTCATCACCCCACAACCCCATGGATATCACCCCACGGACACCATCCCATAACCCCACAGACATCACCCCACAGCCCCACAGACATAACCCCACAATCCCATGGACATCACCCCACAGACATCACTCCACAACCCCATGTTCATCACCCCATAAACCCCATGGATATCACCCCATAAACACCATGGACATCACCCCATAAACCCCACAGGACATCACCCCATAAACCCCATGGACATCACCCCATTCCTGCAGGCCCTGGGAAGATCTCCAACCCCCCCAGACACCCCCAGATCCCCCTGACTGCTCAATCACATCAATTCCATCATTCTGGTACGATGGAAAAGCTGCTTCCCAAAAAAATCCCAAGTAAAACCTTGGGAACCCAAAGCTTTCCCCAGGCTGTTGTGGGTTTTTTCATTATTTTCCCAAGTGCATAAATCTGGGAAATGGGAACGAGCTCTGCTCCGTTAGTTCCAATTAGAAAGCGAAATCAAAGACACCCTGCTCTCCAAAAAAACGGAATTTTCTGAAGGAAACGCTTGGAATCAGAACATCCTGAGCTGGAAGGGACCCACAAGGATCAAACAGAGCCTTTTCTCCTTTTTCAAATCCGTTTGGCCAGGAAGTTGTTCTGAACCAGACAAAAACTGTACCAGCAACACTTCAAGGTGGGAACCTTTTGTTTGCCAGGATTTTTTTTCCCCTCTATTCCCAGGCTGTTCCATTAAATATTTAAACACTTTATTCACTGGAATGCAAGAGGAGTGAAAATTCAGCTTTTTTCCTTTTAAATTCTCTTTCTGCCCATTGTGGGCAATCTCTTTGCATCCCTGTTTCTGTGGGAATGCAGGATGCCATGGAGTGCTCTGCTGCTCTTCAGCTCAGGAATTCCTGCCTGCGCTGCCCCAAAGGAGCCACAGGGCCTGAGGACAGCAGGATTTTCCCCTTTTGAAATGTTCCCAAACATTCTGTTTTATCCCCAATAAAGGAAGCAGCGCCAGGACGGGGCTGGGCTGTGTCACAAAGGAATAAATTTATTTTTAGGGTGATTTTCCTGTTCCCTGAGGGAATCTCAACAGCTCTGCCACGTTCCCAAGCCTGATCCCAGGGAATGAGCTCCCTGCAGCTGCCCCATCCCAACCCACACTGGAGCTCAATCCATCCAATAAAAACCAATTCTCCACCCAAACCCAAGCCTAACTCAATTTCCAAGATATTTCAGATATCTTGGATACCTGGGATTTTCCCTTCCAGCAATGGGATTTCCCTTCCAGCACTGGGATTTCCCTTCCAGCAATGGGATTTCCCTCCCAGCAATGGGATTTTCCCTTCCAGCACTGGGATTTCCCTTCCAGCAATGGGATTTCCCTTCCAGCAATGGGATTTCCCTCCCAGCACTGGGATTTCCCTCCCAGCACTGGGATTTTCCCTTCCAGCACTGGGATTTCCCTCCCAGCAATGGGATTTCCCTCCCAGCAATGGGATTTCCCTTCCAGCAATGGGATTTCCCTTCCAGCACTGGGATTTCCCTTCCAGCAATGGGATTTCCCTCCCAGCAATGGGATTTCCCTCCCAGCACTGGGATTTCCCTCCCAGCAATGGGATTTTCTCTCTGGGAGCAGAAATCCCAAACCCCAGAGCTCCAACCCAGCATTCAGAGCAAAGAAGGTTGGACTGGATGATCCTGGAGGATTTTTTTCCAATCCTCCTGATCCTAAAAAGCCCCTCCTGAGCCCCTGAGTTGGATTTTTCCCCCAAAGGAAGAGCTGGGCAGGGAACTCACGTCGATGTTGTCGATGTCCAGGATCCTGGAGTGGAACTGGAGCCCCAGGGCCTTGGCCTGCTGGATGGGATGGGCCAGCTGGCTGTAGGTCTGAGGGATGAACAAACTTGGGTTGGGAATTGTTTGGGATTGTTCTGTCACCATCAAAGAAAAAAAAAAGGGAATTTTTGCTCGGAGAGGAAAAAAAAAAAAAAACCCACGAGAAAAAGTCACATTTTTTATAAATGTGGTGAAGGAAGGGATTAAAGAACTGCAGGAGATGCTTTGGGATTCAGAAAAATCCCACTGAAAATCCCATTGTTACTGGGAAGAATGTGAGGACCTGAGAGCAGCTGAGGGACTCACAAGTGAACTGAACAGCAGGAACAGGGAAAAGCAGGAAAATCTGGGAAAAACTGGGAAAAAGCAGGGAAAATCAGGGAAAAGCTGAGAAAAGCAGGGAAAACGAGGGAGTTCAGTGACCAGATTCACCATCTCAGCACCTGTGGGATCCATTAAGAGGTTTTATCCCCCAGGTTCTCAGGGACAGAATTCCCATTTCCTCCCCTGGCTTATCTGACTGATTGCTCTGGACTTTGGAGCTTCATTTCCCATTCCAGCTGCCTTGGGAATGTTTGATTTTGGCTTCACAAAGTGCAGTGAAGCTGCTGCTTCCCCTCCAGGGCAATCCAAGGTGTCATTCCCAAGGTTGCTGGAAGCAGGGAAGATTCTTTGCTTTCAGACTGGATTATTGTTACCAAAAAAAAAAACAACCCAAAAAGGCTGATCAGGATTTATTAAATTGAAAAAAACAACTTGGCTCTCTCAGCCCTCTGGTGGTGAGGAACAGCACTTGGAGAATTCAGCTCTTGGATTATTTTGGATTTGGAAGAGCAGAATTATTTTGGATTTTACAGCACAGTAATTTTGGAGGAATGAAGACCCAAATAAAAGCCCAGCAACAGTGGCAGCAAAGGCTCTGCTTCCAGGAGCTCCCTGAATTCCAAGCCCTCCAAAGAAGCCCATTTTCAAGGGAGAATCCCAAGTTTTGGGGAGGTTTTTGGGAGCTTCACTCACGGCCTCATAGCACCAGTCCTTGAGGATGTCGAGCTCCCCCGAGATCAGAGCCTGAGGAGGAAATCAGAGAGAACATTTTAAAGAAAGAAACATTTTAAAGCTCCTCCTATATCAAAGGAAATCAAACAGGACATTTTAAAGCTCCTCCTATATCAAAGTGGGACCAATCAGCCCTTCCAGCAGCAGAACACCTTAAATCCCACATTTTGTGGGACTCTGGGGGGAAACTGGAGCTGCAAAAGGGGAACAGCAAAAAGGATTTCTATAAAAACACAGGAGCTGAGGCCAAGGGACATAAACCTTGGGATAATTAAACTCTCTTAAAGCTTCCAGCTGAACCTTCCCATTAAATCTTCCTGTTCAAGCTGCCAGGGAGCCAGCAGAGCTCCCAGTGCTCACAAATCCTGGGATCAAACAGGAGCAGAGCTGCAACTCCCCACACTGCAAAATTCTGGGCACAGAAGGAACAGAACAATCCCACATTTGGCTCCTCAAGTCTCACTTTTTCAGTCTCTCCTGAATCTCTCTGAACAATTCCTGCTCAGTTTCAAATCCCAGATTCAGAACAATTCCTGCTCAATTTCAAATCCCAGATTCAGAACAATTCCTGCCCAATTTCAAATCCCAGATTCAGAACAATTCCTGCCCTATTTCAAATCCCAGATTCAGAACAATTCCTGCCCAGTATTTCAAATCCCAGATTCAGAACAATTCCTGCCCAATTTCAAATCCCAGATTCAGAACAATTCCTGCCCAATTTCAAATCCCAGATTCAGAACAATTCCTGCTCAATTTCAAATCCCAGATTCAGAACAATTCCTGCTCAGTTTCAAATCCCGAATTCAGAACAATTCCTGCTCAATTTCAAATCCCAAATTCCTTGTGTCTTTCCTGCTGCAGTGACAGGGACCCACACCCATTTACAGTCACATCCCCCATCACTCTGAGTCCCTAAAACCCTCAAATTCCAGACACTTCCATGACCACTGAACCACTGGTCACAACCTGCTGCTCTTCCCAAATCCCAGATCAGAACCCAGGAGCGCATCCCAAATTCCTTCCCTTATCCCTCTGCTATCACCATTTGCTCACCCACTTCCCTCTGATCCCACCTCATTTGCTGTTTTCCAGGCCAGAAAATCATTATTCATATATATTTATATGTTTATATATAAATTATATAGTTGTATTTATATATAAATATGTGAATTATATAAAAATATATTTATAATATATAATTTTATAACATACATTATGTCTATACATATGTATTTTATATATATAATATAAATTATATATATTTATATATTTATTATCCCATGGTTTCAACCTACCTTTATGTATATTTTATATATTTATAATACAAATTATCTATATATTTATAATATTTATGTATTTATTTATACATTTATTATCCCATGGTTTCAACCTACCTTTATATATTTATAATACAAATTATCTATATATTTATAATATTTATGTATTTATTTATACATTTTTTATCCCATGGTTTCAACCTACCTTTATCTATATATTTTATATATTTATGATACAAATTATCTATATATTTATAATATTTATGTATTTATTTATACATTTATTATCCCATGGTTTCAACCTAAATGTGGGATGTGATTCCTTTCCAAGGTCTGTGCAAAGACCTTTTGTGGAGAAGCAAATCCTGACCCAACTTTTGATTTTAGCAATGCAAAAGTAAAGAAAAAAAACCATTTTCCATGGGCTAATGAAGGGGGAAATGAAGGGAGCAGTGGCTGCTGAGCACCTCCAGGACGTTGGGGATGATGTCCCGCTCACACTGCTTCAGGAAACGATCCTTGTCAAAGGAGGGATCCACCCTGAGGATCTCTGTCAGCACCTCGGACATCTCGGTCTTGGAGAACAATCCCCCTGCAAAAACAGCCCAGTGGGGAGCTGGCACTGCCACCAGCACAGGGACACGGCTCTGGGG
Source organism: Camarhynchus parvulus (assembly GCF_901933205.1). Classification (NCBI taxonomy): domain Eukaryota; kingdom Metazoa; phylum Chordata; class Aves; order Passeriformes; family Thraupidae; genus Camarhynchus; species Camarhynchus parvulus. Next base: position 1,134,663 of record NC_044598.1, read on the forward strand.
ACAGACAGAGGGATGAAAAGCCACCTGGACACAGGGACACAGCTCTGGGGACAGACAGAGGGAGGAAAAGCCACCTGGACACAGGGACACAGCTCTGGGGACAGACAGAGGGAGGAAAAGCCACCTGGACACAGGGACACAGCTCTGGGGACAGACAGAGGGAGGAAAAGCCACCTGGACACAGGGACAGGAGTGCTGCAGAGCTCTGGGATGTGCCCAGGGCTGGCAGCCCCAGCTACAGGAACAGCTCAGGGGTGTCCCTGTGAGCAGCCCCAGGGCTGTCCCTGTCCTCATGAGCAGTCCCAAGGGGTGTCCCTGCACCCATGAGCAGCTCGGGTGATGTCCCGGTCCCGGTCCCCATGAGCAGCTCAGGGGTCTCCAGGGGTGATGTCTCTGTCCCTGTCACCATGAGCAGCTCAGGGCTGTCCCAGGGATGTCCCTGTCCCCATGAGCAGTCCCAGGGGGTGATGTCCCTGTCCCTGTCCCTGTCCCTGTACCTATGAGGTCGGTGACGCGGTCGGTGACGGCGCGCGACGCTCGGATGAAGGCGTTGTCGCTCTCGTCGTACTTCATCTTCATCTCAAAGAACCCTGCAGGGAACAGAGAGCTCAGAGCCCTCCCAGCAGGGCCCACCCTCTGCTGCACCCCTTTGTTCAGCACCAGGCACACCTGGGAGCAGCTCTGCTCCTCATTTTAATTCCCATTTTTTCTCCCTGGTTTGCTCCCCGTTTTCCTGCAATGTTCTGAACTCTCAGCAACTCCTCCTCTGCTAACACTCAGATTTAACCCCTCTGGGAATGGTATTTAGCCAATGGAATGAGCAGATTCAGGATCAGGCTCACTTTGAGCAGCGTTGTTTCCATCCCTGGAGGTGGCACTGGGGGTGACAAGGTGGGGATCAGGGGCAGGTTGGACTCAAAAGGTCCTGCAGGGCTTTTCCTACCTAAATTCTGGGATTGTTTTCAGGGCATTTGCACTACAAACAGCCTCAGATGATATCAAAGGTCAGCTTTACATGACAGAAAGATCACAGGATTTTTTTTAAAAGCCTTTCACCAATTTGGAAGTTGTGCGAAACTCCCTCAATTTTTTCAGGATTTTCCTCGTTTTAGGCTCCAAGCCCACAGAGAAAAGTGGGAATTTGGGATTTGCTGGGGCTGGAGGCCCAGATGAGAGCAGGGCTGGGAAGGGAATGTGCTCAACTCACTGTTGAAAACCACGTTGTTGTCCTTGAAATCTTTCCACTGCTGGTACCACTTGGAGTCTTTATGCAGCACCATGCCCATGGCTTCCCTAGAGAGGGCAGAAAGCAGGGATAAAATGTGGATATTTGGGAAAAATTAACTTGTAACAAATACAGACAACACCCTGAGGAATATCCCTGCAGCACTCGGCATCACCGAGGCTGAGACAGCACAGGAATGATGAGCTCAATTACAAGATAAATGATGGCCCCATCAATTATAAAATAAATTGCAGCCCCATAAATGATAGCCCCATAAATGATCCACCAGATAAATGAAACACCAGACAAATAAAAACCCAGATAAATAAAACATGAGATAAACAAAACTCCAGATAAATAAAGCACCAGACAAATAAAACTCAGCTCAGAGGAGCAAAGCAGCCCAGAAAAAAAGGAACTCAGCCTGAGTCCTGCCCAGCTTCACCCAGCTGCAGGTTAAAACTGAACACAAAACAATGCTCAGCTCAGGATTTCACCTCTGAACATCAAATTTCACCTTTAGAATTTGAAATTTCCAGTTTTACCCCAGGAAGATCTGGGATCACCCACTCCTGCTGGAGACCCAGCTGCTCCCATCCCACCCCACCCCACAGCTCCTGGATTTGAATCCCTGACCTGTTGTTTACCTTTTCCATCAAATCACACACAGAAACACCCCCCAGAGGACCCCCCACGTACTCATTGGCTTCAAACACTCGCTGCTCTTTGATCCTCTCTCCGGAATATTCCGTCCGCTTCCGGAGCCGCTCCGGGCGCCTGTAGGGACCAGTCTGGCCCAAAACACTCTCATCTATTTCCTTCTTAACAGTTTCCACTCCCTGCAAGGAAAACAGCCCCGTTAGGGGGGTTTATTGCTCTCCCAGAAGCTGAAAATCCCCATCCTGTGATGCTCTGGCAGAGCAAAAGGCCCTGGGTGGGGCAGCCACAGCTTGGCAATAAAACACTGGGCATTTTCTGTGTTTCCTGCAAAAGGAGGGATTTGAGGAAGTTAAAATCCCTCTGGAGAGGGACATTTTCCAACCCTGCACCCAGGCAGCTCAGCCCTGCCAGGGGAGGTGTGATTTCAGACCTGCAGGATTTCAGATTTCTCCCCTGCACGATTTCAGATTTCTCCCCTGCAGGATTTCAGATTTCACCCTTGCAGGATTTCAGATTTCACCCCTGCATGATTTCAGATTTCACCCTTGCAGGATTTCAGATTTCTCCCCTGCAGGATTTCAGATTTCACCCTTGTAGGATTTCACCCCTGAACGATTTCAGATTTCACCCCTGCAGGATTTCAGATTTCTCCCCTGCACGATTTCAGATTTCTCCCCTGCAGGATTTCAGATTTCACCCCTGCAGGATTTCAGGTTTCTCCCCTGCAGGATTTCACCCCTGCAGGATTTCAGGTTTCTCCCCTGCAGGATTTCACCCCTGCACGATTTCAGATTTCTTCCCTTCCAGGATTTCAGATTTCTTCCCTGCAGGATTTCAGATTTCACCCCTGCAGGATTTCAGATTTCTCCCCTGCACGATTTCAGATTTCTCCCCTGCACGATTTCACCCCAAACCTCCCCCAAAAGGCCCTCCCGAGGTTCTGGGTGCCCTGGGAGCTCAGGGAGCAGCAGCACCTGGGAGATGGCTTTGAAGGCCGCAGTCCTGCCCAGCTTCTCCCCTCCCCTGGTCACAGACTCTGCAGATTGTTTGGCTGTTTTGGCAGCTTCCTCCACCCCCTCCTTGATCTTCCTGCCCAGGTCACTCTTGCTGACCTCGTCCAAACTCTGCAAGGGAAAAGGGAAAGAAAAGGGAAAGGTCACTGCAGCTCCAGGCTCAGCCCCAGCCCCTCTCCAGCTCTCCTGGAGCTCCTTTAGGCTCTGGAAAGGCTCTGAGCTCTCCCTGGAGCCTTCTCCTCTCCAGGTGAGCACCCCCAGCTCTCCCCAGAGGGCTCCAGCCCTGGGAGCAGCTCCAGGGGCTCCTCTGGACTCTCCCCATCCTTATTTTGGGCTCCCAAGGCTGCAGCTGGGGTCTCCCTTGTCTCCCTCTTCTCCATCCCCCCAAATCCCAGAGGAATCCCTGGCTGGGTCTCCTCTGACCACACCAAATCCATTATTTTATGAATGCCTCTGGTTTTAAAAGCTCCAGGAGCAGCAGCACCTGCCCCCAACAATGACAATTCCAGCCCCCCAAAAGCCCAACTTCAGCAGAGCTGCCCCGAGGAAAAATCCTTTCACCTCTTTAACCGTCCCTGTTATTTCTTCAAGTTTCTTTTTAATCACTTCTGAGGTCTTCACTGTTTCAGACTCAATGGTTTTCTGGGGGAAGAGAACATTAATCAAGAGACAGAAACTACTCAAACCCAGCTTGGATGGAGCACAATCCATTAAGGCTGGAATTGAGGGCAGAAAAAGGAACATTTCAGGAGTCCATGGCCTGAGTCAGCAGCAGCTTTGCAAATGATGATGTTCAGAGCTCTCTGAGCAATGCAAAAGAAACATTTGATGCTCAGTTTAATGCCTCATTATTTGATCTGCTCAGAAATGCAGCCAAGAGTCTGCTGGAAGGACTTCCCACTAGAATAAAAACCCCCAAAACATTCCAACAAATCAACATTCTGAGGCATCCGCTTAGCACTGAGGCAGAACTCCTCCTGAACATTCAGCTGTGGATTTAATGCTCACTCAGAGCACTAAAAGCTCAATAAACCAGGGAATAACCCAGGGAACAAACCAGGGAAACCCCAAACACTCACATATTTCCTCCTGGCTTCCCGCAGCGCATCCGACTCCTCCAGCTTTTTCGCTTCATCTCGGAATTTTTTGATGCTTTCCTTCATCTCTTTGTTTTTGGCTAACTCCTGTTTGATGTTCTCCACAAAACCTGAGATGAATCCCTTCCTTCCTCCCGAGGAGTAGCATCTGGACTGGAGAAAACCATTCCATGTTGGAGAATCCCCAGGAATTCCAGCACACAGGACCCAAAACCCACAAGTTCTGGGCATGAGGCAAGCCCCGGATCACCTTTAGAACGTGTGGAAAGCATGGAGCTGCTTGGAAAAGCAGCAGCTGATCCTTCAAAGAGCCACGAGGCCAGTGGATTTCATGGAATCTCAGGATGGTTTGGGTTGAAAGGACCTTGAATCCCACCCAGCTGCACCCCCTGCCATGGGCAGGGACACCTCCCACCACCCCAGGGCGCTCCAAGCCCTGTCCAACCTCAGCTGCCCCAAAAATTCCTTGAGATCCATTTAAAAAGTGGTAAATTCCAGCCTGGACCTGGCACTTCCCAGAGCCACATCCCCAGCTCAGGACTCTGCTGGGAACACACCTGGGGTGGACATGGAATAAATTCAGGTGGCACCAACCTGAGGGGCGCCCAGGGCAGGGCTGCAGATTCTGACCAGGGCACTCCTGGGGAAGGCAGGGATGGGGTAACGCCTGGAGAGCAGCCAGGGGCCACTCAGGAGACATCTCTGCAAGGAAAACAGCACAGCAGGAGCTCAGGGGAGCAGCCCAGAGCCCCCAGCGCCCGGACCTGGGACAGCGGTCATGCACAAATCCACCTGGAGCTGAAACGGGAGAAGCACGAGGGGATTTTTCTGGGAAAACTCCTCCAAACGCAGCTTTTCCCAGCCCTGGAGGGTCCCAGAACAATCCCAGCATGGTTCTGCTGCCCTTGCCGAGGTCAAACCCGCAGATTCTGTTCTAGAAGAGGTCGGTGCTGAGCTCAGGGCAGAATCACGGAAATCCCACAGGAATCTGAGCTCGCTCACGAGCAGCACCGGGGGCAGCAGCCCCGGACCGGGGCGCTCCCGAGCAGAGGCACGAACGGAGCAGAGATCCCGAGGCTCCGGTCACACGGGGCTCATCGCGGCCCTCCTGCTCAGCGAGCTCCGGGGCGGCTCACGGCAAAACCGCCCCCGTGGAGCCCCGGGAGCAGTTCGGGGCACGGGAGCACCGGGAGAGGCCCGGGAGAGGCCCCGGGACCCCGGAATAGTTGGGCTGGAGGAGCCTCAACCCCTCCAAACCCCGGGGCACGGCCCCGCTGGAGGCTCCATCCCGCCGGGCCGGGCGGGAGCACCGAGCGCGGAACCGGAGCCCCCCCGGCCCGGGTGTCCCCACCGGGAGCTGCCAGCGCCGGGGCCCGGCGGGCGGGCGGGATCGGCGGCTCCGGGCCGGGCCCCGCCGCGCCGCTCGCTGTCCCCGCGGGCCCGAGCAGGCCCCGGGGGTCCCGTCCCGCCCGCTCCCGGCCGGTGCCCCCCGCGCTCACCCGGCACCCTCCGGCCGCCGCCATCGCCCCGCGCGCCCCGTGACCTCCGCGCGCCGCCGCCGCGCCGTGACGTCACTGCCGCGCGCCGCCCGCGCCACGTGGCCGCGAACGGCGGGACCGGGCGGGACCCCCGGGGCTGCTCCGGACCCGGCCCGGCCCCACCGGGGCTGACTTCGAACCTCCGCGGCCCCACCGGGGCTGCTCCGGCCCCACCGGGGCTGACTTCGAACCTCCCCGGCCCCACCGGGGCTGGTCCGGCCCCACCGGGGCTGACTTCGAACCTCCCCGGCCCCACCGGGACCCCCCACCCCAGTGCCGTTCCACGCCCCACACCGGATCCGTTTGTGTTAAAAGCGTTTCCTGCAGAAAAAGGGGAATTCTCCCCCCTCCCACCTGCAGCAGGTGTTTGCCCCTTACCTGCCTCTGCCCCGGGAAAGAATAAAGAGGTTTTTAACGCCATTTTAAGTTCAAACCTTTCCACTGGCATCAACACGAGCCAGGGGAGATTATTTGTAAAACAACATTGCCACTAGAGAAAAACCTTGAGCTAGGACTGCCCATGGATTAGGTGGGATAGAGGAGAGGGAAGATCCTTCACCCTTGGCCACATCTTAAAGAGATTCTGACAGAAATCAAGAGGAACGCTGGATTTTTTTGACAAAAGTGGAGTTTACCTAGCTGAGCTGGCAGGGATTTTAAGCAGAGTAAAGGATGCTGCGACTGAAATACTGAACTGGCATTTATTATCAAAGTCAGACTGTTTACATCTGTCAGGTCAACGAAATGCCACAACTACAAAAAAAGATTGTGCACATGGCAGTTCCAATGCAAAAAACCAGTAAAACGGGGCTCCCTCGGTTAAAAAAAGGACTTAAAATTACTCCAGAAAGCAACCGGGTCGGGCTGAACAGCTTTACATCCAGTCAGAGGAGGAGGAGCGGGGCAGTGGCGCAGGGCAGCGGCGCAGCCCCGCAGTGGTGCGGCCCTGCAGCGGTGCGGTGGCGCAGCCCTGCCGAGGTGCAGCACAGCCCTGCAGCGGCGCAGCCCTGCAGCGGTGCCTAGGCGTTGCGGTCGATCCGCACGTCGATCTCGCGGCCGCGCAGCTGCAGCCCGTTCATCATGCGGCACGCGCGCTCCGCCACCTCGGGCGACTCGAAGCGCACCACGCCGCAGCCCTTGGACTTGCCGTTCTCCATCTTGATGTCAGCGTAGAGCACGTGGCCTGCGGGCACAGCAGGGTCAGGCACTCTGCACCCAGTGCCTGTTCTCCACCCCAAGGACTGCTCCCCATCCTGGCTTTGGCACTCTCCATCCAGTCCCCATTCCTCACCCCAAGGACTCTCCCCATCTTGGCTTTGGCGTTCTCCATCCCAAGGACTGCTCCCCACCCTGGCTTTGGCACTCTCCATCCAGTCCCCATTCTCCACCCCAAGGACTGCTCCCCACCCTGGCTCTGGCACTGAGAGCTCTGGGAGGTTTATTCATATTAAAGAATTCCTCAGAGTGAAGAAAATAACTCACCACATTCATTGAATTTATCTTTCAGCATTTTCCATGTAAAATCAAAAGGCAGCTGTGGGAAGAGAGAAAGAAACCATTACTGCGGCTCTGCTGAATGACCTGCAGGCACCCTCCGCTCCCCAAAAACATAATCTATCCCAGGACAGCCACTGCCATAAAACCATGGATCACGGTCAGCCAGGAGCTCTCCTGGTAAGGAAATGGCTCCAACTGCCCCCAAAGAGTGGCAGCATCCAGTATCAGACATTGTGACTGGAAACCGAGCATGGATGGGATCAACACATCAGTGACAACGGGTGGGAAAGGAGGGGTGTGAAAGGGCAGGGGTGGGAGAAGGGGGCAGCATGAAAAGAAGAAGAAGGGGCACTCACATTTCTCACAAATATCTGACAGGCTTTCCGGGCCACGCCGGGCGCAGGGCCTCCGGCTCCTCCCAGGGACCCTGCAAAATTCCCTGCGAAGTTTCCCCGCTCCATGTCCATGGGCCGCTCGAAGTTGCTGCCCATGGGCAGCCCCATGCGCTCCATGCCCGCCCCCATGCCCTGCCCCATGGGCGGCCCCATCCTCTCCATGTTGGCGGCCCCGATGCGCTCCAGGCCCATCCTGTCCATGGGGGCGGCTCCCATCCTCTCTATCCCGATCCTGTCCATGGGCGGGCCCCCGATGCGCTCCAGCCCCGCGGGCATCCTCTCTATCACCTGCCCCATGCCCGCGCCCATGCCGGCGGGCACCATGCGCTCCAGGCCGATGCCCATCCTATCCATGCCCGCCCCCATGCGCTCCACGCCCGAGCCCATCCTGTCCATGGCGCCGCCCACGCGCTCGATGGCGGCGCCCATGCGCTCAATGCCGAAGCCGATGCCGGAGCCCATGCGCTCCATGCCCGGCCCCATGCGCTCCATGCCCGGCCCCATGCGCTCCAGGTTGGGCGCCAGGTGGTCGATGCCCAGCGGGGCCATGCGCTCCATGCCCGAGCCCATGCGCTCCACGTTGGAGCCCATGCGGTCCAGCACCAGCCCCATCCTGTCTATGTCCGAGCCCACCCGCTCCATGCCGTGCCCCATCCCGGCCGGCAGCCGCTCGATGCCCGAGCCCATGCGCTCGATGCCAGGGGCCATCCTCTCGATGCCGGGGATGCTGGCGTTGCCACCACCTGCAACACAGCACAGACAGCGTCAGCAGGGTGGGCACGCAGAGTCCTGAGGGCTGCTCGCTCTGCTGGGATCAATTCCCAGAGCTCAGAGCTCCCCCAGGCCAGGGCTCTGCGCCTGCAGGGTGAGGCAAACTCAGAGGCTCAGCTCAGACCCCCCTGCAGAGCTGCCCCAGCCCTGGGACCTCAAAATAAGGACGTGGAGCTACTGGGAGAGAGTCCAGAGGAGGCTGCAGAGCTGCTCCCAGGGCTGGAGCCCCTCTGGAGCTCTGGGAGAGCTGGGAGTGCCCACCTGGAGCAGGGAAGGCTCCAGGGAGAGCTCAGAGCCTGAAGGTGCTCCAGGAGAGCTGGGGAGGGACTGGGGACAAAGGATGGAGGGACATGACACAGGGAATGGCGCCCTTGATTCTGAAATGTTGGGATTTGGTCATTAAACCAAATTAAGCCTAGAAGTTGATGGAGGAACGCTGCCTGCTCAAAGATGTTTGGGTTCAGCTCTGCTCCAGAAATTCTGCAGTTTCATTACTGAGATGGTCCAGTATTTCCAAGGAACATGCTTGGAAGTTAAATGTGACACAGGCAGCAGGAGAAGCGGGATTTTGTTTTCACTGACAAAAATTAACAACTTCCCAGCAGCATTTAAAAGTCAGACAGCAAATTCCTACAGCAAATCTAAAAACTGCCTTTTTTTTATCTGTAACACCCCCGTAATTTTTGTGAGCAGTTCAGGGATGAAAAGCAGGCAGGAAATGGATTTCATATACTGCACTCACCTATTCCCCTCTCCAAGGTCTCTCCAAAACTCCGGGACATTCCCATCTCATTTCTTCCAAACTCCCTCTCAAATCCCCCTCCCATGGCCCGATCCATCTCTGCAAAGAGGAAGGGGAGAAGTTTGAAAGGGGTTTTATGGTCCTTGAGAGAATATTTTACCACAGGAATCATCTTGAAGATTCACAGCACAGGAAGGTTTTTGTGATTTTCTCCTGATCATTCTGTCACGGTTTCAGGAGCCCAAAGCCCCAAGGAAAAGCAGGATTTACCCCAAGCACATGGGAGGCTCTGGGCTCTGGACAGAGCCAGAATATTTCTGAATAAACCCTGCAAGGTCCCATCAATAAATCACTGGGTTTGTGCAGCTCAGAAGCCACAAGGGACTTGCGGACACAACTGGACAAACCACAAGTTATTCCCATAAAACTGAGAAGAGGATTCTGGCAAGAGGGATCCCTCCCAGGGAAGGCAGCAGGACACACGAGCAGCCAGTGCCTACCGCTCATCCTGCCCATGTTCATCCCGGCGGGGAAGCGGCCGATGTTCTCCATGCCACCAAAGGGACCTTCCATTCCTGAAAAACACATTTTGGGATTCTTTAGCAGGGCATTCCACACTGCACAGCCAGCAGCTGCTGCCACACAACAGTCCCATACAGCTCCCTAGCACCAGTTCCCAAAAAGGGGCCAGGATTTGGGCACAGCGTTATAAAAACCATGGAACCAGGGAGTGGTTTGGGTTGGGGTACTGAGGATCCAGTTCCAACCCCCAGGGATGGCACTTCCAGATCTCCTGAGCTAAGGAAGCACAGGCCATGTTTTATGGGATGTACCCACACGCCTGCAGCAGTTTGAATACCCAAAAAGGACCAAATTCTTGCTGAATTGGTGATGATTCCCCAGCACATCAATTCCTGCCGCACGCACACAGCTCAGTCTGCAGGACTTGCACAAAGGCCAAGCTATGAACAGATCAAGAACCACAGCTTACCTCCCATTTTATTCATTCCAAAGCCCATGCCTTCCATGCCCATTCCTCAAAATAAAAGAGAAAGCTTTATATAACAGGTGTCATCCAAGAAATTCCAGCCAAAGGCTGCAGAACTCAAACCACACAACACATCCATGGCTTGGGCTGAAGAGCTTACATGGGATAAGTCTGAGGAGATTTCAACATTCCTGCTCAGAAAATCAAGCAGCAAAGGGGAAAAACCCACTGGCATTTCGACATGGAAAGCTGAGTGTGTGCTACTTTTTAGGTGGCTCTTTGAAACTTGTGCTATTTCAAGAGATCCTCACCAAAGATTTGCAAGCCCACTAGAGGTGTTAAAAGTGAGAGATGGTTTGGAGTTTCATGGATCTTTGCAGTGTCTGCTGCTCATGCTCAAGAGTCAGAAAATGAGAGCTGTGTCTTGACCACAGTGAAAAAAAAAATAAAAATGGAGCAGTTGGTTAAATTCAAGTTTCCATTATCAAGCTGAACAAAAAAAACTCATTTGGCTTTAACATTCCTAAGAAACTAGCAACTTTTTGGGGAGGCAAACAAAGCTATCTACCTTCTACACAGCTTAAAGCTCTCATGAAACAAAAGCATAGGAGTAATCTTCTTACCTCCAGGTCCCATGTTGCCCATTCCCATGCCTTTGTTTAAATGATTTGCATCAATAGGTTGACCTCCAGGTCCTAATCCCATGCCAATACCACCAAGACCATCTGAAGAAAATATTCAGATATCAAAAAAGCCTTCTTTCCATAGTTTGACAAAACAGCAAGTTTTATTTCTTAAGTAATTGACTTTCATTCTCCAAAAAAAGCTTGCTGTGTCCCCCCTGTGGGGTGTGTACTGAAAGCAGGGAAGTGTGGAATAAATCAAGAGTAGATGTGTCTTGAAATAAGCTAAAAACTACCTCCAATTATTTGGTTTTATATTTAAATTTCCATCTTACTGCTGAGAAAACTTGGTTTGGAGCTGACTCCTGAAAAATAACTGGCTAGAACACTGCTTCATTTGGGCAAAGTCCTCATCTGAGGAGGGTGGAGTGGGCAATTTGGGAGAAGATCCCCTAAAGCTGTGCACAGTTCTCACCTCCAGCCCTGCCAGGGTTGGCCCCTTGCAGGGGAGAACTGAAGCACCCATGGATCAATGACAGCCACCGATGGAATTGGAGCACACAGCCAGCCTCTCTCTGAGCAAACACAACAGGCATTCCCAGGCATGGAGCTCAATCTGCCTTAAGGATTCCCCAGCCCAAAGAAAGAAGAAAAAGCCCTTTTTTTTCCTGAAGCAGGAAGAAAGTTCTCTGCTTGGCACAAACACCAGCTCATGGCATCCTCTGCCTGCAGGATTCCCTCGTTTCCAGCTCAGCACTGAACACAGGAGTGTTGAATCTTGTTTTAAAACAGCACAAGGTCCCCCTTCCCCGCCCCAGTAAAGGCCAAAATCCAGGCTTCCAGAGGGATTTAGGGAGTTTTACACCAAGGTAATGCAATTGGAACCCCATGACTTTGTCCTGAAGCCAGGAACGTCCTTACAGTGACACTGCTGCTGAGGAAGGCCTTGACAGGCACTGAGAGCTGAACTAGGGAGGGACTAATTAATGATCATTAATAATGGGCAATTTAGCAGCACACAACGGGTCTGGTTCCCAGGAAGAAAACAGCATCTGTCTGAATTCAGAGAATCCCAGAATGCCAGACTGGTTTGGGTTGGAAGGGACCTTAAAGCTCATCACTCCCAGCCCCTGCCCTTCCACAGCCCAGGCTGCTCAGGACAATTCAAATTCCACCAACAGCCCCAATTTAGCTGCATTTGAACAAACTCAGCCTCCAGCTCTTCCAGTCCCAACTCTTCTCTTCAGCATTCCAGTATTTCATCCCAGCATGGCTGAGGTTGGGAGGGGTCTCTGGAGGGTCTCAGCTCAGCCCAGATCACATCCACAGCTTTGGGTATTCCCAGGGATGGAGACTCCTCAGGAGCTCTGAGCAACCCAGTCACCCTCCCAGGAATGTTCCTTACATCCACGTGGAGCCTGTGGATTTCCACTGCTGCTTTGGACTTGATCTTTTAGTTCATTCAAATTCCAAGGTGGAAGGAGCAGCTTGGGGCAGCCAATTACTCTGAATTTTCATCTCCTGGGTTTTGGTCGATGCTTTCTGCATCCTGCACCTCCAAGAAGAGCCTGGTTCCCTCTTCTTTCCATATTTAATACATTGATAAGATCTCCTTTGGAAATGTGAAGGCCTGGAAGGCTCCCAAGTCCTGAAATCAGCCCTTCCAATTTAAGGGAAAACATTCCATTCCCAGAGCACCATCCCACAGAAGGAGGTGCTGATTCACTGTATTTCCATTAAATCCCACTATTAATGGAAGCCACTGGGATCCTGGAATTGCAATGGAGAGCTCTGGAAGCCTTGAGAAGGTGAATGTTTTAAGACAAGCTTCTGGCCATGAGCTGAAAGAAGTATCCAAAAAATCACTGAGCAGCTCTTCTTCGCTAGTCCCCTTTCTGAAATTATTCAGGAATTTGGATCCCAGTTTTCCAGTCTGAACCAGAGTTTTACTGGGGCTGGGACTGGTTCTCAGGTGCTGAACAGCCAAATAAAAAGCAGAAGATGTTGAATCATGCAGGGGACACTTACGAGGGAGTTGTTGGGGTCGCTCTGGAGGGAAGAAATCTCCCTTGGGGAAGGCTCGTTCATCCTAAAAGGAATTCAACATGTTAAAGTTGGCAAGGAAAGCAGGAAATTATTTCCTGATTCTTCAAACTTCGAATTAAAATACAGAAATTTCAAGTTAAAGCAGTCTTGACTGTAGTTTTGATTCATCCTTTAGCAAAATAATCTGAATTAACTTTCCCAGATTGCATCAATTCAGCAGGCAACAGGCAAATCGTCCATTTCCCCCTCTGGCTTTTGATCTACCCTTGGAACCACAAATCCCCCCCAGATCAGGAGGGCATTGCCAGGTCAGTGGGACTGGGGGTGTCCTCACCATTTTGACGTGCATGGGTCTGTCAAAGAGCAGCTGCCCATTGAACATGGCTGGGGGTCGTTAAGGATCATTGTTCAAGCACTGAGGGCTCTGACAGGAGAAAATGGGGAAAAGTTCCACAGCAACACCACGTTCTGAAGTGTGCCATGCCAGCAAACCTTCTGCCCAAGTCTGGCTCACACAAGGTTTAGTGGGTGCAGTGCAGAAGGGAATTAACAAAGAGAAATTTTGGGAAAGGAAAGAGGGATTATTTTCTTCCTATCCGTATCATAACCAGGAGCTGAGAGAGTAATATCTGGAATTTTATTGCTGTTTGGTTTCTAGGTGGTAAATCATTGCTTGGCCAGTGAAAGGGAACAGGAACACAACAGTTCCATGTGCCTTGGCACCAGGACCCTTTCCCTTTCCAGACAAATCTTTTCAGAGAATTGCATTTTAATACTAATTACAACCTAGAGACAGAAACTCATCTGGGATAGAAGTACATTTATCCACATAGGAAAGAGAATTTCCTTTGCTAAAGATCCTGAACAAACTGCACCAACTCCAACAAGATGGAATTTTGTCTCCATTTCACTTTTCCTTCCATTTCCCATCCACTTTAACCTGACCTCCCCTGCCATGGCAACATCCTCGATTGGAATACAATCCCCCCTCTGCCCTGCCACGTTCCCTGGGTTCCCTGCCCCGTGCCCAGGTTGCTGCCAAGGATACAGATGGCCTGCACGGCCTCGATGGCCTGCTCGAAGGTGACGGTGCCGATGCCGCGGCTCTTGCCGTCCTTGTCCTCCAGGATGTCGGCCCGCACCACCACCCCAGCCATGCTGAACACCTCCTTCAGCTTCTTCCAGCCCACCTTGTAGTCCAGCTGGAAAACAGGGCAGCGTTGGAAATGCAAGAAAGAAAACAGCTTTAGTGGGCTCCTGTCCTTGCCTGGTATTGGCACTGAAGCTGTCAGAGAGCTGAGATAAAATCCAATTAAAGTACACAGGTTTGTTCAAAAATCCCAGTTAACAGACACTGTGGTACACCTTAACTGAGAACCTCCTTTGCACAGAGAATCAACAGGACACAGAGGAACTTTTCCTGGAATTGCCAAGGCTTTTCCTCCCTCAATTTGCCCCAGCTGAGAGGCTCCCATGCAGGATTTGCAGCACTCACGTTGGCCACGAAGACGGTGCTGCCGAGGCGGCCGGCCTGCAGGGCGTGGATGATCTCGTTGGGGATGTTGGGGTTGTTCAGGATGCTGGGAGGGATGTTGATCATGCCAGGGCCACCAGGGCCGGGCCCGATGCCCATCCCTCCTGCTGCCATCACCTTCTGCATGGCCCTCCTGGCGTGCTCCCCGTCGGGGTCCTGGGGACACAAACACACACTCAGATCAGATCCCCTTCAAGGTCAGTGCCAGGGCTCCAACAGGCCCAGACAGAGTTTCCTTTATCCCAGGATATCTGCTCCCTAAGCACTCCCAGCCAACTGCCTCCCTTTCATTGTCAATTTGTTTTATTTTAGCCAACACCCAGCACCCTTTTATCATTTAAATGATACCTTTATGTCACAGACATATTATATGAAAAATCCTTTCATTAGGATCTTTTCTCCTGAGAAGCTGGAAAGTTTCAGCTTCTCCATGTTTTGCTGCTTTGGAATATGATTTGGAGAACTGTTTACCCAGCATGTGAAATTGTTTTTACTTGATGACCAATGACAGCCACCTGTGTCAAGGCTGTGAGCAGTCACAAGATTTTATTATCCATTCCTTGCTAGCATTCTGATGAAATCCTTTCTTCTATTCTTTTAGTATAGCTTTAATATATCATTTTCTTTTAATATAATATATAACATAAAATAATAAATCATCCTTCTGAAACATGGAGTCAAGATTTGCATCTCTTCCCTTGTCAGGACTGCCTGCAAATTCAACACCTTTATTATTGGTACCCTTTATTATTGGAGTTATTCCTCCCCAGGCATTTCCCTGGCTCCCAAGGTGTTTACCCATCATTAATACCAAGAGCAAAGCTCTGTTACACCTGTTCCAAACCCTGATAAACCCCCAGTGCCACAGGAGAGGGTTTGGAATGAACTCCCAGGACTGGCTGTCAATAGCAAAGCCACTAAAATGGAAACACATCTTTGAGGTATTCCAGGAAAGAGCTGATTCTGTGGAATTGTTGGTGGAATCCATTCATTCTGATGCAGAATTCAAAGGGAAGTTTGTAAAGAACAAACATGAGGGTTTCTGTGTCAAATCATTAACAAAGGAACTGCAATTAAAGCCAAACTCCTGCTTTGTCCTCACATCAAATTTAGTCTTGATAATCCCAAGTTCAGCAGTGGTTAAAATGATCAGAAAAAGGCTGACTGGGTTTTTTTATCCTGTTTAAGTCCTGCTTTCTGTCCATTATCCTCTGAGTCAGCCCTAAACCCTTAACAAGAACTCCCCCTTCCCCCTCCCTCTCTGCCAGAACAGATCCTCTCCTTACTTCTTTCACTTTCAGGGGTCTCCCACCAAGACTGTGCTTGTTCAGAACTTCAGCAGCCTTCTTCATGCTCTCCTCCATCTTGAACTCAACCACCCTGTGGGGACACAGCACAGCTCAGGAGGTTTTGTTTGGAGAAGCCTCCTTGGATTTCTGCTAAAAATTCAGAGTGAACTTACGCGCATCCCTGGCGAGGTGATTCCCCAGGGCAGTCACAGGGAGGAGGGAAGAGAGAAGAAATAAAGTCAGTGAAAGCCCAAATCACACACAACTATTTTATTATTAAAGCCAAATCACATCAGTTAAGCCCTACCAGCGAAAATAAATGTAACCTTACACAGGCAAGCCTCCAATAGTGGAATTCCATAACTTCTTAGGCCTTAACAGGATTAACCTGGGGTCTCTGAGCTTGTAACAAACACTAAATCCCGACTCTCCAAGAAATGCCACACGCTTCCTGTGACCTGCTCTTCCCTGGCATACAGCAAAACCCTCCACACTCTCACCCTACATCCATATCCTTCAGGACACTTAGGAGTGCTCCTATTGTCTTCCCTGACCCTGGGCTCAAGGCCCATGAAGGCACTGAACATTTACATTTAGGATTTTCCCTCTCTCTACTGGCCCAGGAAGTGGAGTTTGCAGCACCTGCTGTTGCACCCTGGCCCTTCCAAACTCAGCCAACCGCTCGAGTGACTTTTCCAAAGCACAGGAATATTCCAGAGCCCTGTCCTGCCTGCTGGGCTCCAGGGTCACACGGCCAACGCCAACGGCACGCAGGGAACAGCTCCTGACCGCAGAGCCCACCCCACCTCCTCCCATCCCACGGCACTCCTGACCTAGAGCCACTGCACATCCACACTCTGAGCCTCCCTGGCCTCCTGTCCAGCACACAGAAACATTTCAGGTAGAAAATCCACAAAGAAACTCTCAAACACTTACCCTTGACTTTCCTTCAGCGTCCATTAAGAGCTCCACGTATGTTACCTCACCAACTACAAATCAGATTCCAGACGACACAGATACCAAGGGAGAAAAGCCAAGAAAACAATGGGAATTTAGAACAATCAACAACCGTGTATGGAGCCTCTGCCTTATAAGAAAGCCCAGAAACACTCCATGTTCTCTAGACCACAAAACTGGACAATTACAGGTATGCAGTAAAGGCTTCAAGCACTTCAATATGTTCTTGGTTTTCCTCCACCTCAAAAGACAAATTTCCAGAGTTCCCTGGATCTTTAGTGCCCACTCATTACCTGAGGCAATCCAAACCCATGGGAAAGGCTGCAGGAACAAGTTACCTTCACTTCCCACAGAATGCAGTCCTGGCTCCATAATCCAGAATTTCAAGTGACTTGTTTTTGTCAGGATTTAAAAACAAAAAAGGAGTCACACGGAACCAACAGATCAAGAGATCACTGCCTGCCATTTATTTTAACAGGTTTTTTTAAAGACACAATAAATTCTATTTTAACATTAAAATCTGCCGTATTTGCTCTCAAGACAAAACTGTCAACAGCAAAAAGCAGTTTATGGAAAACTCCACCTTTCCTCACAGGATTGGGATTGCCTCTCTAGGACCAAATAACCCTGGCAGGGACCTCCAGAATGCAACTACCCAAATGGCTGCTGCCTTTGAAGGGAATGGCATACAGAACAATGGAACAAACACTTTCTTAAAAATATTTTTTGTTTCTGCTTTTAGAAGTCCTAGGGTTTAAATTTAAACCAGGAGGACTCCAAGCTGCATTATCTGGACAGTGGAATGTTTTATTTGTGGGAAACCACGAGCCAGTTGAGTATGAATAGTTTAACTGGAGCAAGGAACTGGGGTTTCACAGGACTCTGCCAGGCACAGAGGGAGGTGCTCAGCCCGACCTCCCCAGGCCCAGCAATTTACAGGACACTGAGCAAAACTGACAGCCTGGAAGGGCTCTCTTGAAGCTGGAAAAAAACAGGAATGCTTAATGAAACCACTGATCTGTAATCTCCATTTCTTTTTTAAACAATAGTTTAGCAGTAAGAGCATTCCACTCAGGGAACAGGATGAGCAGCTCTGATCCATTCCTGCTTTTGGGAGGACAATGTTTGAGGCTGGAAAAGGCTGGCAAGTCCCTCTGAAAGGGACTCCAGTGCAGTGTCCATTACCACCCACAGCTCCAGCAGCTGGATCCACGTTGGGATCAAGAAGGAATTCCAGCTGTAACCCCTCTGAGCTCCCACAGCACACGTGGGGCTGTTCCCAAGGAGTCCTGGGGGCTCAGCACTGCCACGAGGTTCTGTCGCCACCCAGCTCAACAGCAGCAGCCAGAGTCCAACCTCACCTGGGGCAGGAGGCATCAGCTCTTTCTTCCCAGGTGAGCTCCACTCCCAATCCTCTCTGAGCCACAGCTGCCAGGTCTGGCAGTGCCCGGAGTGAGGGCTCTGCTCTCCCACCTACAGCTCCTCACAAACAGCAACCCAAGGAGTGCCAAGCTTGAGGATATCCAATACAATTGAACATCTGCTCTTGTAACCAATCCCTGACTCTGAAGCACAAGATCTCCAGGAATCCCTTGGGAAGTTGAGTCTGTGCCGGTTTTGCTCAGAGCTTCCTGTTGGAGCCTTACAGATACAGGAAAATCCAAATATCCAGCCTGAAGTAGCTGCTTTGCTCTAAAGGACACCTGGACTTCCTGAAGAGCCCAATTTCAGAACAGCAGGAGGGGGGAATGACACCCCCACTGCAACAGCTCTGAGCCAAGCCAGAGCCCACAACCACTGCCATGAAAATGCAATAATTTCACCTTAAAATGTCTGAGAGGAGCCAACCCAACCCCTCTGCCAGGAGAACGTTGTCTGCAGCTGGCAAAGGAAACCTTTTTAAAGAAGCTAGGCTGGGTCACATTTTATTTGGGGTTTTGGGGGGTTTTTCTAGATCCCAAACCACAGGATGCCATGGAAAGGTACCAGGAGCAGATATCCATGTGCTAGACCAGGATAAATGCCCAGTGACCCTGGCAGGATTCCCTTGTGCCAGAGAACAGCTGGATTCTGACAGGAGCATCCCAGAGCCACAAGTGGAGACACTTCATCCAAGCACAAAAACTGTTACTTCAGGAGCTTCCCAAGGGAGGAAACTTCCCAAACACACTGGCTCCAAGTCACTGCACGTTCACTTAAGGAACATGTTCCCCATGGTGTCTTTAAGACTTAATGTAGGGGAGACTGATTTATGGATTCATTTGAAGCTCACACTTAAAGTTTGGAAATGCAGCTTTTCCCAAACCAAGAGACTGGAGCAGAATTTACTGCAATAACCAGAAATCTGAAGTGAAGGAAGCTTCAGTGCTATTTATCACAGGCACTATTTTTCATCCTCTTTAAAACTTTTCACCACTTCCCAAAGTTTATCAGTACAGAAAACACCAATGTTGAAGCTGGGCTGCTCCAGCAGAACTCCAACACTCTGCAGGGCCTGTCCAGGAAGCTCAGGTCAGGATTCACAGGGTGACCTGAGGCCCTGAAGACACATCTGGGAACTCCCCAGAACAAGCTCAGACAGAAATAACAACTTTAGCTTGCGCAATTTGATTTTAACAGTTTGAGACAAACCAAAGTGCTCTGAGAGGTGTGAAAGGTGCAGAAGGAAGTGGGAGCAAACACTGAACTGGGACATGGGAAATGCTTTGTAGCAGTTATTCCTTGGCCTCCAGGGCCAAAAGTAAATACTAAAAATATGGAAGGAAAACCCCAAACCGGCTGGATGTCTCATCTTCTGAAGAACCAGTGATCCAAGAGGATCAGAAAGCTTCACATTTGCAGTGTGAGGCAAAGCAGAGCTGGCCACAGCTCCTCCCTCATTTACAGGTAAAAGCTTGGGACAGACAACCCCTGAAAAGTTACAGGGGAGAGAAGAGGAGCAAGTTTTACATATGCAAAGCTTTGGCTGAAAAGGGAGAAGGAAAACCTTCCCAAAGCAGAGACAGCAGTCAGCAATTCTGTCACAGATGGGGAAGGGAAACTTCCCTTTTGCAAGAGAACACCCAGACAAAGTGGTGATTTAGGCTCTTGAAGAGCTCAGGCAGCAGAGGGAGTGGAAAGCTCCCTGCAGCCAGGGCAGGGCTGAGATTCCTTGGAAAGATGGTGAAAGCCCAAGGGAAACAGAGCAACTCATCAGAGACTTCAGCAAACGGAAGGGGGAACAGGCCAAGGGCAGAACAGCACATTCCTTCCCCATTCCTCCCTCCCTGGCTCCCCAGAACTCCACACTGTGACCAAATCCTGGGGACTCTGCACTAAGGTAACACCTCGTGTCTGCCAGCAAAACCAGGGAGTTCCAAGCAAGAACATCTCTTCATTGCATTACCAACATTCCCACTGCATACCTGTAATTGAGTTTCTCCAACCAATCCACTGGGATGCCCGAGCCACGGCGTGGGGAGACAGAGAGGTGGCACCTGGACAGCCTGGCCACTCCCAGGCTGCAGGAACAGCCCGAGCTGAGCTCCTGCTGCCACAGCAGCCCTGCAGAGCCCTCACACACCCAGGGTTTCCCCTTGGGCACAGAATTCCACCTGCTCCCAGAGCCTGGGACGTTTGGCCTGGTGTTCTTACGCTTCCAAAGCAAGAATTCCAAGGGGTCGGAGTTCCTGGGGCTTGGAACTGCTCTGCCTCGGGCCAAGGACTGAGCACAGCTCAGAGCAGCAGATTGGGAGAAGTCCAGAACAGCTCCAGGGCAAATCCAAACTGTTGGATTCACCAGCAGTGCCAAACCCCGGGAATGATCCCAGTTTTAGCAGGACAAGCCCTGCAGCCAGAAGGAAAAGGCTCCAATGTTCCCCTAGGAGCATCTGCTGGAATGAGCAGCTGAACAGCCCGGCAGGAAACAAGCTCAGCCCGGCCTCTGCCATCCACGGGAACTGGAGAGAAACCACCAGACACTGGGAACGGGATCCCACACAGCTCAGAGAGTTGGACACCTCCACACCCGGAGCACCAACGGCTCTGGGGCAGCCACGGGGCACTGAGGGCTCCATCCACAATCAGGTTCTGTTCAAGCAGCCCTTGAGGCTGACACTGCTGCCATGGCACAAAACCACTGCAGCCTCTCAAACAGCCCCTCATTAGGGAAGCTCCCAGGCCCCACGGCTGTTCCACAGACTCTGTTCCCTTCTGCCGCCACAGACAAACCATTAAAACCCTCTGGAACTTTGTTTTCCCCTTCTTTAGGCCACACCTCAAACACCTGAGCTGTCAGTCCTTGCCCAGCTCCAGCACAATGACCACTGCCCGCTACCCTGGCTGAGGCTCTGGATCCAGAAGTGCCCCACAGGAAATGTTGTGCTGTTACTCTGAACTCGGTTTAGACATTTTAAGGCTGGAGAAGCCAAGGATTTTCTTGCCACTCCACTGCACTGCCAAAGTGACTTGAAAACTAGGAAGCTGGGCACCAGCCTGAAGAAATGACACTACTTTAGACTTGTCACTTCTGGAGTACTCAGCTCAATCTCTTCATCTTCCTCAAGAGATGAAGGCCAGTTCAGGTCAGCAAAGGCAGCTCCCATCCACATGGGAATTAAAGAGAATTGTGGAAGGGGGAACACCACAAACCTGATTTCCAAAGCCCTGATTCTGCTGCAGCACATGCCAAAGCACCAACCTGATTTTGCAGGTCACCCTTAAACACACTGAACTGCAACCAATGGCAGGATGGCTCTTGAAGCCAGCCCAAACCCCTGTGAGTCTGGGGACACCGCTGGATATCCACGCACCAGAGCAGCACGTAACCACCTGAATGCCCAAAAACATTAAAATGCTTCAGAAAGTTCTGCTGCACTTCAAGGCTAAAACCTGCTGAAATGCTGGGGTTGGATCCCTAAGGAAAACACTGCTAATGCTGGGATGAGGCTCTATCAGCTGCATGCCACAGGAACCATGCCCTGGAAGGCTGCCAGGGACGAGACTGTGCAACACCCAGGAGGCTTCGGGAAGAGCTTTCCCAAACTCGTGTGGCCAAGTGCACCCAGAGGTGAGTGCTGAGCTGCAGAGAGAGCCAGGCACGGGCTGGAGCACAGACAGCCTCTCCACCTGAGCTGCACTTTACCTTTCTCTTTGACCAGGTCCTTCAGGGACTGCCACTTGACGTCGAAGGGGATGTTGGTGATGAAGGCTCGGTACCTCTTGGCGGGGTTGGCGTAGGGCTCGAAGCGGTTCCCTCCCCTCTTCATCCCCTTCTCCTTCTTCTTCTCATTGGGGGTCGGGCGCTCGCCTTCGCTGCAAGGAGAGAGCCCTGTGAGCTGCTGGGGATGGAGCAGGGCCAGAACCCCAAAAGGAACAAAACCAGAGAGCCCTGGGAGCTGCTGGGGATGGAGCAGGGCCAGAACCCCAGAGGGAACAAAACCAGAGCTGCAGCACTGAACCCCTGAGCAGTCTGGGTGGGAAGGGAACCTAAAGTCCAGCCCACCTTGAAAAAAACCAAACCAAGGGAACAAAAAGCTTCAGCCTCAGTCTTACATAATTCCCTTCACTAATCCAATTAATCTCCTTGCTCACTCAGTGTAGCTGGAGAAGATGCACCAACACATCCTGAGAGGAATTCAGAACACACCAGATAAAAAAGCTGAAGTTTCTACAACCTCTCTGTCCCGAGCTTTTCCCAACCTAGCACCTGTGCAGCCCTGCAAATTCCGGGTCAGAAATCCCAGGAAACCCCTTCAGAACCGTTTCAATCCCTGAACACACACAACAGCCTGCAGGGAAAAAGGAAATTAAGAATGTAGAAGCCTCTGAAGTTTTCTATTTGATAGTACTTCTATTCTCCCTGCTTCTATCACCCAGCAGCCAAAGCTTCTCCAGACACAGGGATGGGAATTTTCCAGCCTTTCACTGAACTTTTTTAAAGCTTCTTAATTAATGAAACAATTAAAACTCCAAAATTAGACTTGAAATAGGCCAATCCTTTTTCCACCTTCATTTCTGTTGGGTTGATGAAATAACACAAAATGCAGCTGCGTTAAAAGCTGCACTCAGATTTTAGTTGTTATTTCTTAAACTGGATTTCCCCAAGGCCACAGGAGTGTTGTGTTATCCCTGGGGAAATGAGAGCTCTGCCACGTGGAGCTGGACATCCCAAACAGAACTGCACCTGCAGACACAAACAAATTCCCTGGAGGCATCCCAAATATAACAGGGTCAGGAAAAGCAAAATCACAGCAGAGAGAAATCTTTATTTATACTTCCAGGAATTAACTGGCTGCTCATGCAGACAAACTGCTGATTCAGGAGTGGTGGGAACAGAACCCAGGGTGGGAACACCCTTCCCTGGGATGTCTCTGCCCCTGCCTGGCTCAAGCTGCACAGTCAATGAAATCGTGTCTGTCAGTATTTTATTGCCCAAAGCACAGGCTGACTGTTCTCCAATGGAAAAAACAAAAATGGATCTTTTTCCCCTAAAGCGACACTTGGAAAGCTGTTCCTGGTCTCGGGAAACACAAATCCAAGCTCCAGTCCGCAGCAGGAATCACAGCACACCAGGTTCAACCTGATTCTTATCACCCCGCCATAAAACCGAGCACAAAAACGCCCTGAGGGAGAGAAGTCCTTTCTATTCAGTGGATTTGGCACCAAAACCGGCTTTGCCAACGGCGGAATTTTCATCGAGCATCAACACGAGGAAGTGAGAAGCAGCAGAGGCTTTTTGTGCCCTTCATCCCCACGTTTACAGAGCCGGAACTGCAGCGCTGCTGATTCTGGTTTGAATTTCTCTAACTTTTTACCGAAGGATTGTGCAACCCCTCCCCGGCACCACCTTAAACTCTCACCCTCGAGGTGTTTGCGCTCCTAAATTCCCTCACGCGTAAATTACCTCCAAAAAGGAGCACACCCGGCTCCAAAGCGAGCAGCAGGATGAGGGGGGTGCTGAGAGCAACGGAGTTCTTACAACTTACTGACAGCACAGAAAGTAACGAACTCAAACATCCCCACGCTGGCACAGCCTGCTCCGCCCAGGGAGGCCCAAACTCCGCCAGAACTCAGCAGCAGCTTTTCCTGAGGGGATGGGGGTGACCCCAGGGCTCCCCGCCCGCCGGGACCGGGCCCAGAGCGCCGCGGGTGCCCCGGAGGCGCCTTCGGGACGGCCCCGCCCGGGATCCCAAGGCGTGCCCGGAGGGAGCGACGGTCTCAGCGCCAGGAGCGGCTCCGCACCGGTACCGACCTCTCCGGGACCCCTCGCCGGCCCCGGTCCGCCCCGCCGCCCTCAGGCCGGGCCCAGGAGCGGGGAGGCCGCACGCGGCCCCTCGGCCCCACCGGCAGCGCGGCCCCTCACGGCCCTCCTACCTCTTAGGGGGCGGCCCCCCCGCGCCGGCCGCCCCGTTGGGCGCTGGCGGAGCCGCCGCTGCCGCCGCGGCCGCCGCCGGGGGCGGCTCCATTTTCCCGGGGGCGTTTTGCGAGGCCGCGGCCGCCGCCATTTCCCAGCGCGTCCTTTGTGTGGGGAGCGCGGGGCACGACGGGACGGCGGCGCAGGCCGGGCCGCCAGGGGGCGCCGCTTCGCGCATGCGCGCGAGAGGAAATGGGTGATGGGCGGGGCGGCGGGAAGCGGCGCGTGAGGCGTTGCGCATGCGCGCTGAGGCGGTAATGGCGGGTGTGCGCGGGCGCGGTGTGGCGGCGCCGTGCAGGAGAGGCGGGCAGCACCGGCGAGTGAGGATCTGGGAATGCGCAGGGCTGCAGCCACGCGGTGCGGGCGGGGCTTGCGGCAGCGGCACCTGGGACTGCCCGCGCTGGGGGGCGCGCTGTACGGAATGGCGGCAACAGCAACGCCGCATGCGCAGTGCGGAGGTGCCGTACAGCATGGCTGCCACAGGCTGCGCATGCTCAGTGGAGTGAGCGAAAAAAACGGCTGCAAACTCAACAGGCCTCAGAGTCCTCGGTTTTTAGAAAGAACGTGACGTTTTAAACACAAACCAGACTGTCTGGGGACTGTTAGCTACATGATGAGTACGCGTCAGGGGAGATCAGGGGACACCGGGGCCCACATCCCGTGTTGCTGTGAGGAAGCCGAGTTTCCTCAGCCCCAGATCGCAGCTCTAGGCTTCCCCTGCCCCACGTCGCAGCCCCGGGGTTCCCCTGCCCCAGCCGAAGGACAGCCGCCCGCCAGGACCGAAGAATGCGCGGAACCCCTTGTGAGGCCGCGGCTTTCCGGAGGACTCTTGGCTGAGTTGTACAACAGCCGTGGGCGGATCCTTTGACTGGCAGCTGGATCAGCCAATAATAGGCGAGGATCGGGGAGGCAGCGGCTCGCTGCGCCAATGAGCGGCGGAGGGGGCGGGGCCACACCCGGAAGCGGCGAGGAGCGCGGGGGCAGCACCGGCAGCACCGGGGATTCGGAGAAGCCGCAGCAATGTCGGAACGGAAAGTGCTGAACGTGAGTTGGAGAAAAATCCCCGCCGAGGGGGCCGGGGGAGCGTCCCGAGCCGGGCGGGGCCAGGGGAGGGTTCCCCGAGGGCGCTGGGGGGGTCCCGGTTGGTTCGGGAGTCGCTCGGGATCCCGGGATCATCGAGGCTGGAAAAGACCCGGGACCGAGTCCCAGCTGTGCCCGGTGCCCGCCCTGTCCCCAGCCCCGAGCGCCGCGTGCCCGTCCAGGCCGTGCTTGGGCACCTCCAGGGATGGAGACTCCAGACCCCCCTGGGCAGCGCATTCAGAGTTTATGAACCCGATTCCTTCCCACGAAGGAATTCCCGGTATCCGCTTCAAACCCCCGCCGGGGCCGCTTCCTCTCATCCCATCGCTGTTCCCTGGCAGCAGAGCCCGAGCCCCACCTGGCTGCAGCCTCCTGGCGGAGCTGTGGGGAGTGAGGAGATTCCCGGTGCTCCAGCGTTCCCAAATCCGCTCTGTGTCCATAGAAACACTCCCAGCATTCCCAGATCTCCTCTCTCCACAGAAATATTACCCCCCGGACTTCGATCCGGCCAAGATCCCGGAGCTGAAGCTGCCCAAGGACCGGCAGTACGTGGTGAGGCTCATGGCTCCCTTCAACATGAGGTGAGAGCAGCCCTGGAGCTGTGGGGTCACCCCTGGAATAATGGGGTCACCCCTGGAATAATGGGGTCACCCCTGGAGCCGTGGGGTCACCCCTGGGAGGGGTTGGCATGGGTTGGAAGGGCCTCAAAGCCCACCCAGTGCCAGGAGCAGGGACACAGAGTCAGATTCTCAATTCCTCCTTCATCCTGGCCACCCCATAAATCCCCCACCCCATCCCTGTTGCCCCCTGTGGACGTTTCCCTGCCCCTGGCCAGGTGCAAGACGTGTGGGGAGTACATCTACAAGGGCAAGAAGTTCAACGCCCGCAAGGAGACGGTGCAGAACGAGTCCTACCTGGGGCTGCCCATCTTCCGCTTCTACATCAAGTGCACTCGCTGCCTGGCTGAGATCACCTTCAAGGTGAGCCCCCCTGAGCCCCAGCCTGGCTGAGATCACCTCCAAGGTGAGCCTGGCCTCAGCTCCAGCTGCATCCCAGGGTGTCACTGTCACTTCTGGAAAATCCCTCCGCCAGGATTTCCCTCCTGGGAAGCTGAGAAGCCTCAGGGAAAAAGGGAAGCAATCATTGTCTGATTGCTTCTCCGGTGTTTTGCTGCTTTGGGATGTGGTTGGAGATTGTTTGTCCAACAGGTGGCTGTTTGATTGGTTTCATATGAGTTGTTTTTATTTAATGACCAATCACAGCCAGCAGTGTCAAGACTCTGGCAGACAGAGAGTTTTCATTATCATTCTTGTTAAGCCTTCTGTCTGTATCCTTTCACTACTCTTTATACAGTTTAGTATAGCATTCTTTAATACAATATAGATCATAAAATAATAAATTAGCCCTCTAAGAACACGGAGTCAGATTCCCTCATCTCTCCCCTCGTCGGGGTTGCTGCAAATTCAACACCAGGGAGAGGCTGGAGCTGTGCCAGGGATGGAGAGCAGGGAAAGGTTTTCCCCAGGATGGTGGGATGGAGATCAGGGGAAGGTTTTCCCCAGGGGTGTGGGATGGAGATCAGGGGAAGGTTTTTCCCCAGGGGTGTGGGATGGAGATCAGGGAAAGGTTTTCCCCAGGGTGGTGGCATGGAGATCAGGGGAAGGTTTTTTCCCCTCAGGGTGGTGGGATGGAGATCAGGGGAAGGTTTTTTCCCCTCAGGGTGGTGGGATGGAGATCAGGGGAAGGTTTTCCCCAGGGGTTTGGGATGGAGATCAGGGGAAGGTTTTTCCCCAGGGGTTTGGGATGGAGATCAGGGGAAGGTTTTTCCCAGGGTGGTGGGGTGCTGAATTCCCCCAGGGAATGGGGGCTGCCAGGAGCCTCTGGCCAATGGGGTTGGTGGGGCTGTCCCCTTCAGAGGCAGGAGCTGCTGTCCCTTCCAGCTCAGGGAGTTCCATGATTCCCTGACTCTCCTGCCCAGCAAAGGCTGATGGAGTGGGGTTTTTGTTCACTAATCTGAGATTTTCTGGTTGATGTATTAAAGAGCGTGGTGGGTTTGGGAAAGCACACAAACGCCACAGCCGAGTCTCAGGGTGGGGTTTTGGCTGCATCAGCCCTTGGCCAGTTGATGGAGCTGGGGGCTGTGTGGCTCTGGGGGTGCCTGTGGGCTGCCTGGAGCAGGATCCCCACCCTCAGTGCTTCTGCTGCTGTTCCCCCCCAGACAGACCCCGAGAACACGGATTACACCATGGAGCACGGAGCCACCAGGAACTTCCAGGCAGAGAAGCTCCTGGAGGAGGAGGAGAAGAGGATGCAGAAGGAGAGGGAAGAGGAGGAGCTCAACAATCCCATGAAGGTACAAGGGCTGCAGGGGAACCTCTGCCGCTCTACCTGACCCTCCCCAGCCACAGCAGTGACTTTGTAGCCGTTCAGGCTTTCCTGTCCTACCCAAAAATGAGGATGGGGAGGATCCTCTTGCGCTTCATCCAGCGTGGGGAGCTGGTTGGGGGCTTCTGTCAGGCTCTGCTGCCTCAAATATCCCAACTTATCCCACCCAGGTCCTGGAGAACCGAACCAAGGACTCCAAGCTGGAGATGGAGGTCCTGGAGAACCTGCAGGAGCTGAAGGAGCTCAACCAGCGGCAGGCCAACGTGGACTTTGAGGCCATGCTGAAGCAGTACAAGGAGCTGGAGGAGGAGCAGAGGCGCAAGGAGCAGGAGGAGGACGAGCAGGAGATGAAGTGAGGGGGCTGGGAGAGGGGGGCTGAGTGACCAGGATTTGGGGGGGTGAGAGGAGATCCCAGCCTGTCCTGGCAAAGTGTTCGGGGAGAAGGAGTGGGAGGTCCTGCCAAGCCAACCAGGCTGGGATTCTGTGGGATCTGGGCTGCTGGGGGGGATTCTGTGGGATCTGGGCTGCTGGGGGGGATTCAGTCCTCCCATGGGCACAGTCCCCGCTCTGGGCTGGAGCTCCAGATCCCAGTGCTCCCACCCCTCAGGCTTGAACCTGATCCCATAGAACCCCCTGGGAAGGGGGATCCCGAGGCTCCTGTGCTGCTCCCAGGTGCCCTGGAGTGAGCAGGGCCTGGCAGTGGGATGGATCCAGCCGCAGCACTCCTGTGTCCCAGCAGGGCCATGCTGGAGCAGGCCCAGAACCGGCGGCTCCTGGTGGATTCCGACTCTGACGAGGACCCGGCCCAAGCCCGCCCCAAGCCCAGGGCCCAGACAAAACCCACGGACATCCTGCAGGAGGTGAGAGGGGCACAGCCTGCCCTGCCCTTCCCCAGCCCCGCTGCTCTGGCCTGGCGCTCTGTGTGCCCGTTGTGTCCCTCCCTGGGTGACACCAGGCTCGTGTCACGCCTGAGCAGCTCCCAAAGGCCGAGTGCGCTGGGCTGAGAGGAGCCCGGGATCTCTGGGGATTCCAGGCTGGGCTGGTGACAAAGGCAGGCATGGAGCTGTCCCCATCCTGTCCCCACCCTCCCTTCCTCGGGGAGAACAGCTCTGCTGGGCCCTGCTGCTGCTTCAGGCAGGATTTCAGTGTTCTGGGCTGGGCTGTGCATTCAGGCAGAACAAAAGAGCTGCCAGCCCCGGCCTGGAGGGGAGGGATTATCCCAACAAACAGCCCTGCCCCGGGGCTGCTGGGCTGGATCAAAGCTGCCGTGCCCGGGGTTAATCCCAGCCGTGGTCCCTGGCCTGGCACTAATCCCTGTGCCCAGGGCACTCAGACTCACTGGATCCACGGCTGGGCCACCTGCAGGCACCCAGGGCTGCTCAGTGGCCTTGAAAGGAGCTGATAAAACACAGAGAAAACAACTTTTACCCTGCAGGGAGGGATAGGACATGGGGGAATGGTCTGAACTGAGGCAGGGGAGGGTTGGGTTGGGTTTAAGGAGACTTTGGAGCAGATTGCCAGAGGAGCTGTGGCTGGAAGTGTCCAAGGTCAGGTTGGACAGGGCTTGGAGCCACCCGGGATAGTGAAAGGTGGGATGGGATGGGCTTTAAGGTCCTTTAAGATTCTTTTCTCTGCCTCCTCAGCACCCAGGGCCATCCCAAGGCTGGGTTGAGCTCTCTGGCAGTGGGACGTGGATCTCCAGGGGCAGCTTTGCAGATCCACATCCCCGTTTGTCCGGCCTGTGCCATCCCTGCCGGGCAGAATTCCCCCTCAGGCCCCTCTCCTGGTGTCTCTGCTGCTTTTATCCCCAATCCCCTCCAAGCTGGAGCCCCCTGACCCTGGCTGTGCCCACAGGACCCCCAGCCCCAGAGCAAGAAGCCCAGGATGGAGAGCTGGGAGCGCAGCGTGGGCAAGCTCAGCACCAAGGCCCAGCTGGCAGGGCTGGTGGCCCGCAGGAGGGAGAAGGAGAAGGCAGATCCTGCCCTGGAAAACGGCGTGGAAAGCAGAGGCACCGCGGCCAGCACCGGTACCTGGCCCTGGCTGGGCCCGGGGGGCTCTGACACCTCTTGGGCGGGGTTGGCTCCGTGCTCAGAGCCTGGGCTGGGGTCTCTGGTAGGGTGGTGTGATAACAGGGGGCTGTCCCCATTTCCAGGAGCTTCCTGTGGGAACAGAGGGCTGTCCCCATTTCCAGGAGCTTCCTGTGAGAACAGAGGGTTGTCCCCATTTCCACGAACTTCCTGGTGAAGCTGAGGCTCCCTCCTGGCTCTTGGCTCTCAGCCACGGCCTTGGGGACAGATTGGCAGGGCCAGGAGCTCCAAAACACCAGATACAGCCCTGGGGACGTCACAACAGCGAGATAGGGATGGAACAGCAGGAGAACTGCTTTGGTTTGGGGCCTGGTGATAAATCCAGCCTCACTGCTGGAGCTGGGAAGCTTTGAGGACCACAAAACAAGCTGGAAGGTTTTCCAGCCCCTCAGTGAGCTGCCCAGCAAGCCAGGGGAGCCGTGGGTTTGGGGAAGGACGTGGGGGATGGATTTGTTCTGGGCTGGTTGATCCTGAGCCTTTGGCTTAGTGAGTCCCCCTGCCCTCGGGGCATCCCTGGGAAGGGACAGCTCTGGGAGGTGTCCCCTTGTCCCTGTGCTCCCCCAGCCTCCTGCTCCTGGCCGCTGTCCCCTGGCGTGGTGGGAGCCCAGAGTGGCTCCTCTCTCCCTTTCCAGGGTCTGGAGTCTCCCGGGGGGCTGTGGAGGGACAAGGGGGTCCCAGACCTCGGTGTTCCCTGCAGAGTGGAGGAGGGAGGCTCAGCCGAGGGCTGCAGGAGCTTTTTGTCCCCCTGATTTATCCTCCCTGAGCTCAGGGTCCGTTCAGGGATGAGGCTCCATCCAGGCTGGCGTTCCCACACCGGGAGCTGCCCTGGGGAGGCTGGACCTGACCAGATCCTCTCCCTCCCTCCCCTTCCAGGCTCGCTTCCAGCAGCAGCAGCAGCAGCAGCAGCAGCCACGTCCTCGCTGGGTTTGTTGGGAGCCTACTCGGACAGCGAGGGCAGCGCCAGCGACTGAGGAGCCGGCGGGGCGGGGACAGCAGGGACAGGGCAGGGACCGGGCAGGACGGGGCTGTCCCCACTCCCTGCTGCTCTGGAAGCGCCCCAGGGGCCCGCGGCGTCCCGGGCGCCGCTGTTGCCGCCTCGGGCCGTGCAGCAGCAGCAGCAGCAGCAGCAGCAGCAGCAGCAGCAGCAGCAGCGCGCAGGGAAGGAGTTTCCCTGCAGCAGCCCCTGCTGGGTCCCAGCCCTGCTCCCAGGACGTGTTTGGAAGTGCCAGGGCTGCTCAGGACTCTGCTGTGTCCATTCTGGGGGTGCCACTGCCCTCACCCCGCCCAGTGACCGTGCCCAGGTCGGGTTTGGGGTGTCCTGACCCCCCCTCAGCAGGAAGGGGACCTTGGGGCTGTCCTCCCACCGGGGTGCAGGGGAAGGTGGGCGCTCAGCCCCCCTCCTTCACTTCCCGGGGTGTGTCAGGTGCCACCTTTGCACACCCCCGGGGGCTCCTGCAGCCCCTCAGTGCGGGGACAGGGCTGTCCTGCCACCAGCAGCCCCCCCAGATGTCCCCAGGAGCTCGGGGACAAAGCCCTCCCCACCGCTCATCAGCCACAGCTCCGGAATAAATGGGATCGGGCAGAGCCAGATCCGAGCTTCATCCCAGAGCTTCATCTTCATCAGAGACTCATTTG
Organism: Camarhynchus parvulus; assembly: GCF_901933205.1. Taxonomy (NCBI): domain Eukaryota; kingdom Metazoa; phylum Chordata; class Aves; order Passeriformes; family Thraupidae; genus Camarhynchus; species Camarhynchus parvulus. Next base: position 1,165,618 of record NC_044598.1, read on the forward strand.
TACTGTGAGACCCTGCCCCAGGGACCCCCACCCCCGTGACAGGGACCCCCCCAGTGCCCACCCACCCCAAGTGGGGCTCTCTTCAGCCATGGCCATCAACTGCCCTCTCATCAAGGCACCCACCTCTAATTGCTGAGCAGCCTCTGGCTAATTAACGCCCTCACAGAGGGGTTGGGGGGCCCGGGGGGGCTCTGGGGCATCAGGGAGAGCTGGACAGAAACCCAGCCCCCCCATCCCAATTAGCATTCTGTGCACATGCCTTAATTAGCCTCTTCAAATATTCATGCTGGCCACTGGGCTCAGCCCGGGGCTGGGGGGGCATGAGGGGGGGTCTCAGGCCGTGTCCTCCCAGATGTGTCCCCCACTGCCCAGCTGTCACCACCCCCTGCACCAGCTGGGACCCCAGAAGGGACCCCAAGGAGAGGGGAGTGCCCCCTTTGTTCTGGGCACAGACAATGCCAGCAGGGGACTTGGGGCAAGGCTGGGGGGTCCCAACCTCCTGCCCCCCACCGTGTGGTGCCTGAGCCCCCCAAACCCCGCGGCCGGGGGTAGCAGAGCCCCCCGTGCCCCCAGGACGAGCTCCCCGGGCTGGGGGATGGAGCTGGGGGGGTCCTTGCTCCCCCCAAAGCCCTGCACGCCCCCAGCCCCGTGTGGGGGGGATCCCATCGCCGCGGTCCGGGGGTCCCGGTGCCCCCGCCCCATCACGCGGGGAGGGCCCGCCCGGTGTCACTCGGGGGTCCCGGTGCCCCCCGCCACTCGGGGGGGGTCCCGCCGTGTCGCCCTCGCTGTCCCTGCCGGTGTCCCCTCGGTGGTCTCGCCCCCCCCGTGCCGGTGCCCCCGCCGAGGCGGGCGCGGGGGGGTTCCGGGGGCTCCGGTCCGCGCCGCGCGCGGCGGCGACACAAAGCGGCTCCGGCGGCGGCGGCGGCGGCGGCGGCGGGGGGTCCCGGCGGGTGCCGGTGCCGCTGGGTCCCGGCCGTCCCGGCGCTGCCGGTGCCGCTCCCCGCCATGGCCAAGTGGCTCCGGGAGTACCTGGGCCGGGGGCCCGGCGCTCCCCCGCGCCCGCCCCAGCCCGACTACAGCGGTCCCGGGGCCCCCCGCCGCCGCCGCCGCCGCCGCCGCGCTCCGCGGCCCCGCCGCCTCCCCGCGCCACCGGCTCGTGCGGGTGGGGGGCGCGGGCCCGGGGGCGGCCCCCGCCGCCTGCAGCAGGTACGGCCGGGGGGCACCGGGGGGCACCGGGGGGCACCGGGCGGGAGCCGCAGCCAAGCGCCAGGAGCGGGGAGGGCGGCGGGGGAACCGGGGGTGCAGCGGGGCAGCGGGTGGGGGAAACGGGGGGCACCGGGAGGAGCGGGGGGGTCGGGCAGGTGTGAGCGGGGAGCGGCGAACGGGGGGGGCTGGGGAGCGGAGGGGATGGGGAGAGATGGGGAACGGGGATGGGGAGCCAGAGCGGCCGGGAATAAGGACCGGGAGAGCGGGGAGCGGGAACCGGGGAGAGCCAAGGGGTCGGGGGGGCAGTGGGGCAGCCAGGGGGGAGCTGGGGTCACTGGAGGGGGAACTGGGGGGCGGCTGGGGACGGTGGAGGCACCGGGAGAGGGCGAAGGGGAGAGGGGGAGAGGGGCTGGGGGACAAAGGGACCGGGTGGGCGGGAGCGGACACGGGGCCGGGGACACCCGTGCCGGGCTGTGGGAGCCCCAAGGGTCCCCTGAGGGCCCCCGGGGACCGGGGGGCTGCGGGGGGGGCAGTGGGGGTCCCGTCCCACCCGGAGCCCCCCCCAGGGCCCCGGTGAGAGCGAATACTCGGAGCCCTTCGAGGGGGAGCAGGACCCGGCGCCCGAGGGCGGCTGCGACGAGGAGGCCGCAGGTGGGTGGTGACAGCCCGGGCACCCCCAGCGCCCCCGCGGGGTCCCGGGCGCCTCCCACCGCCCCGTTCCCGTCCCCAGGCTGCCCGCGGCAGGGCGAGGGCCGGCGGGGGCGGCCGCGCCGGGGTCCCCAGCTGTACGACACCCCCTCCGAGGAGTGGGACACGGCCGGGGACGGCCCGGGGGGACCCCCGGCCCGCGAGAGCCGCCTCCCCCGCGACGACGAGCGCCCGGCCGACGAGTACGACCAGCCCTGGGAGTGGAAGAAGGATCACATCTCCCGGGCATTCGCAGGTGACAGCGTCCCCGGGTGCCACCGCGGGGTGGGCGCCGCTCCTGGCTCCCTCCTCCTTGTGGGGACACCCCCAGGGTCGCCCAGCCCTACATCCCGCAGCCTCCATGGGTAACAGATCTGGACCTCAGCATCCCCCAGCATCCTGGGGTCCCCCCCATGTCCCCCTGCCGCCCCAGCTCCCTGTGCCCCCCATGGGCACCCCCAGAGCGTTCCTGGCCCTGCAATGGGACCCCACGGCAGGGCAGAGCCGCCTCTGGGCCGTTCCTCTGCGGCACCGCGGGAGCTGGGTGACGCCCCTTTGTCCCCGCAGTGCAGTTTGAGAGCCCCGAGCGCTCCCCCAGCCTGTCCCGGCCGCTGCCGCGCTCCCCCCGCGGCCCCCGGCCCGCCTGCCCCCCCAGCCCCAGGCACGTGGACACCTCGCTGCCCCTGGAGAAGCAGGCGTGAGTCTGGGGGCGTCCCCTGGGGTGGCTCCTTGTGGGGTCAAGGGTGTCCCTTGGTGTGGTTGGGCCCTCTGACATGGATGGGTCCCCAGGGGGTGTGGAGGGCCCCATGTCCTGGGTGAATCCCCATGGGGTTGGGTGCCTCATAGCGTGGTTGGGTACCCCACGGTGTGGCTGGGTGCCCCATGGCGTGGCTGGGTGCCCCATAGGCTGTTTGGGTGCCCTGTGGCATGTTTGGGTGCCCCATGGCGTTGGGTGCCCCATAGGCTGTTTGGGTGCCCCATGGCATGGCTGGGTGCCTCATGGCCCAGGGGGTGCCCTGTGGCCCAGAGGGTGCCCCGTGGCCCGGAGGGTGCCCGTGTGACCCCGCTGTGCCCAGCTGGTACCACGGCCCCATCGGGCGGGCGGGCGCAGAGACGCTGCTGGCGCTGTGCCGCGAGGGCAGCTTCCTGGTGCGGGACTGCGAGACCAGCCCCGAGGACTACTCGCTGTCCCTCAGGTGAGCAGGGACATGGGCACAGCCCTGCCAGGGCCATGCCAGGGCCATGCCAGGCTGGGAGTGTGGGTTGGATCCGTGTTTGGCTGTGCCAGCCCCGTGGGGATGTGCTGGCGTGTCCCCATGCATGGCACAGGCTGGAGGTGACCTGGGTAGTGCCACCCCCTGCCCCTGCTCTGAGTGGGGTCCCCATCCCTGTCCTCATCCCCACTGCTGTCCACATCTGTGCCCCAATCTCCATCCCAGTCCTCATCCCTATTCCCATTCCCACCCCATCCCTATCCTTGTCCTGCTCCCTTTCCCAGCCTCCACCCTGCTCCTCATCCCTGTCCCCATCCTTATCCCTGTCCAGATCCCCACTTTATCCCAATCCCCATCCCATCCCATCCCATTCCATTATCTCATTATCCAATCCCATCCCATTATCCTGTTATCCCGTTATCCCGTTCCCGTTCCTGTTCCCGTTCCCATTCCTCATTTCCTGTTATCCCGTTACCCCGTTATCCTGTTCCCCTTCCTCATTTCCCGTTACCCCGTTATCCCGTTCCCATGCCTCGTTTCCCGTTCTCCCATTCCCGGTCCTGTTCCCGTTGTCCCGTTCCCGTGCCTCATTTCCCGTTATCCCGTTCTCCCATTCTCCCGTTCCCGTGCCTCATTTCCCGTTATCCCGTTCTCCCATTCTCCCGTTCCCGTGCCTCATTTCCCGTTGTCCCGCAGGAGCAGCCAGGGTTTCGTGCACGTGAAGCTGACGCGGACCCGGGAGCAGCACTTCACGCTGGGCCGGGCCGGGGCCGCCTTCCCGTCGGTGCCGGCGGCCGTGGGGCATTACACGGCGCGGGCGCTGCCGGTGCGCGGTGCCCGCCACCTGTCCCTGCTCTACCCCGTGGCCGTGCAGCCCCTGTGAGCCCGGGACCCCCGGCCGCGCCCCCCGCCCCATTAAACCGCCCTGTCACTCCAGGCCGGGGACGCTGTGGTGCCTCCGAGCGGGATTCGGGGACGGGGATTTGGGGAGGAGATTTTGGGCAGAGATGGAGATGTGGGAGCGGGGGATTAGGACAGGGATGGGGACAGAGAAAGGGGACAGGAGTGGGGACAGGGAGGAGAAAGGGGTGGGATGGGAATAGGGATGGGATAATGGGATGGGGATGAGGATGGGGATGGGGATGGGATGATGGGGATGGGATAATGGGATGGGGATGGGGATGGGGACAGGGACTGAAATGGGGACAGGAACAGGGACAGGAATGGGTGCCTCTGGTGTATCTTGGTGCCCAGCTCTGTGGTGTCCCTGGGGAAGGCAGGACAAGGAGGTGGCACTGCCACCCCGGGGGGGTCCTTTGCTTCCCACCCCTCCTCCGGTGCCGGGTGACACCATGCAAGAAGAGCCCAGGGGACAGCAGAGTGGTTTCCCCTGAACCTGTCACCCCTGTGGCACAGTGACCACGAGCTGCCCACGTGCGGTGGCCGGCGGGGCACCGGATGGCACCGGATGGCACCGGATGGCCCGGGGGCGGGGGGACACAGAGGACGCAGAGCCGGCTGACAGGATGCTGCCAAACACCTTTTTTGGGGGTTTCCTGAGCAAGGCAGAGCCGGGGGACGCTGTGAGGCACCCTCAGGGCCGGGGGGGCAGGGGGGGCCCCGGGCCCGCCGCGGCTCCCGCCGGTACGGGCTGAGCTCCGGCTCGGGGGGCGGCGGCTTTGGGGCGCCCCGCGCCGAGGGGGACCCCACGTTCAGGTAGATGGGCGAGTCGGGGTGCGCAGCGCCTGGTGGGGGTCACTGCTGTCAGCCAGGGCCCTCGGGGGACACACGGGGTGCCCTGGAGTGGGGCATGGCGGGGGGGCGGGCGGGGGTTTTGGGGTCAGGGGGCGTTCGGGTGCTGGGGAGGGGATTTCGGGGACAGGGTTACCTGGGCTCCTGTGACAGCAGCGCTGGCCGAGCAGCGCCATCCCCAGGAGAAGGACGGTGCCCCCCAGGCCCGCCAGGAGAGCCCAGAGCAGCGCTGCAAGCACAGCCCAGGGTCACCCCCGGCCCGGGGACACCGGACACGGGGTGGAGGGCACAGCAGGGACAGGGGGCACAGTTACCTGTGTGATGTCCTCCGAGAGCTGCTGCGGTGAGGGGAAAGAGTCAGAGATGTCCCTGTCCCAGTCCCTTGTCCCAGTCCCTTGTCCCAGTCCCTCCTCACTGTGGCCACCCAAACCCCCCCCGGAATGTCCCCCAAGGGGCCCCACCCGCCCTGCTGGGGACCCTCAGTGACCCCCCAGGCCCCTCGGCGGTGGCACCTCCCCGGTCCCCCCTGGCCCCCGCAGTCCCGGCTGTCCCGGGCGGTACCGGGGGTGACGCGGAGCTCGGTGCCGTTGCCGGTGGCGGTGTCGTGCCGCGGGATCTCCAGGGTCACCCGGCACACGTAGCGCCCGCTGTCGTTGCTCCGCACCTGCGGGAGGCTGAGGGTGGCCCGGGGGGGGTGCCAGGCCAGCTGTGCCCCCCCCGGGGCGCGGCGGGGACAGGGGAGCGGGGACAGGGGGGTGCCAAGGCTCAGGCGGGTGGCACAGAGCGCCCCGAGCCCCCCGTCCCGCAGCCACTCCACCCGCAGCAGGGCGCTGCCCTCGGCCACCTCCACCTGGCACTGCAGGGCCACCGTGTCACCTGCGGTCACCTGCAGCTCGCGCGGCTCCTGGGTCACCCGCAGGGCGCCCGCTGTGGGGACAGCCCCGGGGTCAGGGGGGGACGGATGGGACCCCGGGGTCACAGGGGATGGATGGATGGACGGATGGCACCCCCAAACCCCACCCCGCGCGTGGGGGACAGGGACACTCCAGGCTCGCTGCCCACGCGTCCCCTGTCACCTCTGACCACACACCCCATCCTGTCCCCACTGACGCTGTGTGCCCCCCACCCTGTCCCCTCCCCATCCACGCCCAGTGTCACCTCCTGTCCCCCTGCCACAGCCACGTCACCCACTCTGTCCCCATGTCTGTCCCTCCCTCTGGGTCCTCAGCCCCTCTCTGGTCTCCCCCCAGGACAGATGTCCCCCTCACCCCGGCTGTCACACAGGGGCCAGCCTGAGCCCCGTGCCCCCCCAGTGTCCCCTGGGTGGCCTGTCCCCAACCCCACAGCACCGCCACGGGGTCCCAGGCGCTGTCCCCACTGTCCCCACTGTCCCCACTGTCCCCCAGCGAGCTTTGTCCCCCACTCACCTCCAAGGAGGGGGATGAGGACCCCGAGCTGCCACATCCCCCCTCCGGGGCCAGCCCAGCCCCCCCCCTCCGAGGGGCTGTGTCCCCAAGGGCTTGCAGCCCCACGCTGTCCCTGTCCCCAAAGCTCCTGGCCCTGCGTCACCTGGGCCAGCTCGCTGTGACACTGTGGCTTCCGGCCCTGTCAGCGAGGGAGGTGACAGGGACAGACAGTGGCACCGGGGGAAGGGGAGGGGGGGGAGGTGGGGACATGGGCGGAGGGCTGGGGATTTGGGCAGGGATGGGGACAGGGAGGGGGAAAGGGACTGGAATGGGGACAGGGATGCGACTGGGGACAGGGATTTGGAGAGGGATGGGGACAGGGATATGGGACAGGGATTTGGACAGAGATGGGGACAGGAATGGGGACAACGATGCAATTGGGGACAGGGATGGGGACAGGGATGGGGACGGGGATCCGGGACACCATCCGGAGTGAGGACAGATGCCAGCACCTCCTCAGGCTCCACCTTGATCCTGGCTCCGCTCCAGCCTGGGGAGGAGCCCCGGGGGGATTTCCTCTGATCCCCCGGAGCAGGGGAGCCCCTCCTGCCCCCCGAGCGGGCTGGGGGGGTCAGGCTTCCTGATCTGGGCCCCCCGCCCGCTCTGTGACAGTGTCCCCACCGCCCCCCCACCCGCGGGGTGACAGTGTCCCCCCCTCTCCTCACCCCCAGCCCTGGCCCAGGCGCTCCCCACCCGCCGGGGTCGCAGCCTCCCCTCCCGGACTACAACTCCCAGCGTGCCGCGGGGCGCGGGGCGGGGCCGGCCCGGGGCGGGGCCGGGGCGGGGCGGGGGCGCCGCTCCCCCTTTGTTGGTGTCGGCGGGGCCGAGCGCGGCGGGGCCGGCCCGGAATGGGCGACCAGGTACGGCCCGCACCCCCCGGCACCGGCGGGAGGAACCGGGGCACGGAGCAGGAACCGGGAGCGCGGGGAGTGAGGGGATGGAGCGGGGAGGGCGGGCGGGATGGAGGATGGAACGAGGAGGGTGCAGGGAGGGAGGGATGGAGAGGGAGGGGATGGACGGGTGGAGGGAGGGAGGGAGAGATGGAGAGGGAGAGATGAAGGAGGAAGGGCGGGAGGGATGGAGGAAGTGGGGATGGAGGGATGGGAAGGAGGGATGGGAGGAAGAGGAAGGAGGGATGGAGGAAGAGGGGATGGAGAGGGAGGGATGAGGAGCGCAGGTGTGGAGGATGGATGGAGGGCTGAGGGGTTCAGGGTGGCACCGGAGGGCTGCGGGAAGGCTGGGGGGGCACGGACGGGAGCAGGGGGCTCGGGGCTGGCACACTCACACTCGCACTCACACTCACACACTCACACACTCACACTCACACTCACACTGCCAAGTCATGGCCCCGCCATGCCGGGCAGCCTGGCCGGGTCCCCGCGGCGCCTGGCACGGCCCGGCACAGCCTGGCACGGCCCGGCACAGCCTGGCATGGTCCAGGCACGGCCCGGCACGGCCCGGCACAGCCTGGCACGTCTGGCATGGTCCAGCACGGCCTGGCACGGCCTGGCACGGCCCCGGCACAGCCTGGCGGGCCCGGGCCCGGGGCAGCGGGGCCCGCGGGCACTGACGGCCGCTGCAGGGCGCCGGGCAGGAGTCTCTGCGCAAGATCATCACCACGCTCGCCGTGAAGAATGAGGAGATCCAGAACTTCATCTACTCCCTCAAGCAGATGCTCCAGAACGTGGAGGTAGCCCCGGCCGCCCCCGCCCCCGGGGCGCGCCGGGCCGCCCCCGCTCAGGCCCCGCCGTTGTGCCCAGGCCAACTCGGCGCGGGCGCAGCAGGACCTGGAGGCCGAGTTCCAGTCGCTCTACGCGCTGCTGGACGAGCTCAAGGAGGACATGGTGATGAAGATCAAGCAGGAGCGAGCCAGCCGCACCTACGAGCTGCAGGTGAGCCCCGGCACGGAGCCCCCCTGGCCTGGAGCCCCCCAGGCCCGGGACCCCCTGGCCCGGAGCCCCCCAAGCCCGGGACCCCCCAGCTCTGCCCTGTGCCCTCCCTCCCGGGCAGGCCCAGCTCGTGGCCTGCTCCAAGGCCCTGGAGAGCTCCGAGGAGCTGCTGGAGGCGGCCAACCAGGCCCTGGGCACGGCCAACCACCAAGACTTCTCCCAGGTGGGTCCCCGCGGTGCCAGGGGTGGCCCTGCCCTGCTGTCCCCACACTGGGGGTGTCCTGACCCCCCCTTGTGCCCCGCTCGATGCCACCCTGGGCTGGGCATGCCTTTTCTCTCTGTGCTGGGGCCGTGCTGGGCTGGCTGTGCCTGGGGGGGCTGGGTGGGAGAGGGGACACCCCAGGTGACACCAGGGTGACACAGAGGGGCACCATGGCAGGGCCATGGGGGGCACGGGGGGGCACAGGGATGCTGTGCCAGGGGGTACTGTGCCAGGGGAACCATGGCAGGATGCAGGGGTGGTCTGGCATGCTGTGGGATGCCCTGGCATACTCTGGGATGCTGTGGGATGCTGTGGGATGCCCTGGCATGCTGTGGCATGCAGGGATGCAGGGATGCTCTGGGATGCTGTGGGATGCTGTGGGATACCCTGGCATACTGTGGGATGCAGGGATGCTCTGGGATGCAGGGATGCTCTGGGATGCTGTGGGATGCTGTGGGATGCAGGGATGCTGTCCCGCTGGGTGCCACAGCTGGTACAGGTCCCGCATGTGCCCCCTGTGCCCGGCTCTGCTGCCTCACTGCTGCTTTTCTCCTCCTCTTTCCCTGTGCGCTCACAAGGCGGCCAAACAGATCAAGGATAGGTACGGCCCCCCGAGCCCCCCACCCACTAACCCCTCCTCCTCCTCTCCCCCCCTTCCTCCTCCCCACAGCCAGGGTCCCACAGGGGTGGTCCTGAGGGTGCTGGGGTGGCCCTGTGGCTGCTGGGGTGGCTGTGCCCACCCTCCCCAGGGCCCGGCAGGGCAGGGGGTGCCCGGCCCCGCTGAGCCCTGTCCCCGTCCTGGCACAGTGTGACGATGGCCCCGGCCTTCCGGCTGTCGCTCAAGGCCAAGGTCAGTGACAACATGAGCCACCTGATGGTGGACTTCGCCCAGGAGCGGCGCCTGCTGCAGGCCCTGGCCTTCCTGCCAGGTACTGCCAGGGCAGGGGGACACAGGGGGACAGGGCAGGGCACGGCCAGCCTGGCACCGGGGAGGGTGGCAGAGCGTGGGGCGGTGCCAGGCCTGGGGTGCCTGCCCAGAGGGGCAGGAAGGTGCCAGGGACGGGGGCAGGGATGAGGGGTTTGGGTGCTGTGCCCAGGGGGCAGTGGGGCCGTGCTGGGGGTCTCTGGGTGCCAGGGGTGCCATGCCTGAGGTCTGTGACTTGCTGAGCTTGTGGGGGGCCCTGGGGGTGCCTGGGAGTGCTGGGGAACCCCTGTGTGGCAGGGAGGGGGGACACTGGCACGGCTGCTCCTGCGGGCAGTGCCCAGCGCCCCCGAGATCGACCTGGCCGAGTCGCTGGTGGCCGATAACTGTGTGACCCTGGCCTGGAGGATGCCCGACGAGGACAGCAAGATCGACCACTATGTGCTGGAGTACCGCAGGACCAACTTCGAGGGGCCCCCCCGTGCCAAGGAGGACCAGCCCTGGATGGTCATCGAGGGCATCAAGGGCACTGAGTACACCCTCACTGGTGAGGGCACGGGCTGCCGCCGGCCCAGGCTCTGCAGGGCACACAGGGGTGGCAGTGCCCTCCTGGTGGCCCAGCCTGTGACCCTGCTGTGCCCACAGGGCTCAAGTTTGACATGAAGTACATGAATTTTCGGGTGCGGGCGTGCAACAAGGCGGTGGCGGGCGAGTTCTCGGAGCCGGTCACTCTGGAGACCAGAGGTGGGTCCGGGGGTGCCAGGCGCCCGTGTGCCCCCCGTGCCAGCCCTGCGGGGTGCTGGGGGCCCGGGCGCTGCTGACAGGGGCTGTCCCCAGCGTTCATGTTCCGGCTGGACGCCAGCACGTGCCACCAGAACCTGCGGGTGGAGGAGCTGAGCGTGGAGTGGGACGCCACGGGTGGGAAGCTGCAGGACGTCAAGGCCCGCGAGAAGGATGGCAAGGGCAGGACGGCCTCCCCTGCCAACTCCCCTGCCAGGTAACGCCGCCCCCGGGCCCCCCGGCACGGCCTCTGGGCCTGGCAGCGCCAACCCTGCCCCGTCCCTGTGTGCCAGGGTGGTGCAGTCGCCCAAGAGGATGTCCCTGGGCCGCGGGGGCCGCGATCGCTTCACTGCAGAGTCCTACACGGTGCTGGGTGAGAGGGGCAGCCGGCCTGGGGGGTTTGGGCACCCGGACTGGGGGTTTGGGCACCCGGACTGGGGGGTTTGGCACCCAGGGGTGTGGGGGACTGGGGTACCCAGGGGTTGTGACTGAGGAGGGGGTACCCAGGGGTGTGGGGGTTTGGGCACCCAGGGGTGCGGGTGAGGAGGGGGCACGGAGGGATCAGAGCACAGGGGGCACCCAGGGGGGCAGGGGACACCCCTGGCAGGGTGGGCACAGGGTGGGGCAGCCGCGGGTGGCCCGGGCAGAGCCGTGGCCGTGCCCAGGGGACACCCTGATCGCAGGGGACACTCTGATCGACGGCGACGAGCACTACTGGGAGGTGCGCTACGACCGCGACAGCAAAGCCTTCGGCGTGGGCGTGGCCTACCGCAGCCTGGGCAAGTTCGACCAGCTGGGCAAGACCCCGGCGTCCTGGTGCCTGCACCTCAACAACTGGCTGCAGGTCAGCTTCAGCGCCAAGCACAACAACAAGGCCAAGGCGCTCGACGTGCCCGTGCCCGACTGCATCGGCGTCTACTGCAACTTCCACGAAGGTGGGGCTGGGCTGGGGCTGGGCTGGCACCTCCCTGGGCATTGGCACCACCCTGGCCACCTCCATGGGCATTGGCACCACCATGGCCATTGTCACTGCCATGGGCACCAGCGTGGCCATTGTCACCACCGTGGCCATTGCCACCACCCCAGGCACTGTGCCAGGGCTGTGCCCGCCCCGTGCCCACCCTTGCCCCCATCCCCACAGGTTTCCTGTCCTTCTACAACGCCCGCACCAAGCAGCTGCTCCACACCTTCAAGGCCAAGTTCTCGCAGCCGGTGCTGCCGGCCTTCATGGTAAGGGGGATCAGGCCCGGGGGTCCCGGGGGGCTGCCGGCGCTGCCCGCAGCCCCCTGAGCCCCCGCTGTGTCCCCAGGTGTGGTGTGGCAGCTTCCAGGTGACCTCAGGCCTGCAGGTGCCCAGCGCCGTGCGGTGCCTGCAGAAGCGCAACAGCACCGCCAGCAGCTCCAGCCTGCCCTGAGCCGGGCACAGCACTGAATGTACCCCCGTGCCCCCCCCAGCGCTGCCCGCGGGGCTCTGCCACCCCCAGCGCTGCCCGCGGGGCTCTGCCAGCCCCGGGGCTGCCCACGGCCCCCCCACTCCGTGCCCCCCGTGTCGCCGGGGCTCGCTGCCCCCCCAGCACCGAGAGCTGCTTCTGGCCTGGAGAATAAATCGGGATGTAGGTGTGACCTGGCCGTGGATGGGGCACGGGGGGGTTGGGGTCCCTGTGACACCCCCACGGTGCCAGGAGCAGGACGGGGCTGGGTGGGCACAGGGTTCTTTATTTACAAATATTTGGGGGGTTCCCCCCACTCCCCAGTGTCACCCCAGGCCCGGGGACACTGGGGACACTGGGGACAGCTTTCCCTGAGGTGGGGGGGTCCCCAGAGTGTCCCCACCACGGAGCCTGGCGCTGCTGCAGCTTCCCGTGGCTCCCTGAGCAGCTCCTGGCTCCTCCCTGTGCCGGGGCAGGGGGGGCTGTGAGCGCCTGGCAGAGAATCCCCCTGCCCCCCCTGCCCCCCAGGAACCCCCCACTCCTCCCCACTGCCCCCGAGCCGGTGGCAGGACCCGTGTCCCCATGCTGGCACCCCGTGTCCCCCCACCGTGTCCCCTCATTGTGCTCGGGGGGTGACAGCGTGGCCAGGGGGGCTCGGTGCCCCCTCCCCGCCCCCTCCCCGCGGTCCCGAGCGGCCTCACCGGGGTCGTTCATGTAGAGCTGCTCCTCGGGCACCAGCCCCGCACCGGGGGGGCTCCTGCCCCTCCTCGGGGCCGGCCTGGGCGCGGCCGCAGCCGGGGGAGGGTCCCCGTTCATGGGCACGAGCTCTGGGACAGAGCAGGGGGGTCACGGACCCTCCGTCTGCACCCGACACCCCCTGAGCCCCCCCAGAACCCCCTGATCCCCCCCAGATCCCCCTGAGCCCCCCAGACCCCCCTGAGCCCCCAGACCCCCCTGAGCCCCCCAGGCTGAGACACCCCAGCAGCTCTGCCCCTCAGCTCTCCAGACCCCCGAGTACTCTGGACACCCCCCAGCATCCCACAGCTGCTCCCGACACTCCAGTAGTGTCCCCCGAGACCCCAGCAGTGTCCCCCGACCCCCAGCAGTGTCCCCCAGCCCCCCGAGCCCCCAGCCCGTGCCCACCCAGCTGGGAGCTGTACTCGGGCTCCAGGGGCCGCAGGCTGCCCTCGCTCCTCCGCACGAAGAACTGCGCCACCTCTGCCAGCGACGAGCAGCGGTGCTGGGGACACGCGGGCGTCACTCGGGGCCCCCCCCGCGCCCCCCATCCCCTGCCCTCCGCCCCAGGCCCTGCGTGGGGGGTCCCACCCCCTTGGCTGCAGCTCTTTGGGGGTCCCAGTTCCCGGGGATCCCAAAGCTGAGGGGTTCCCTGTCCCTTCTCTTGGGGGTCCCTGTTCCTTGAGCCCCAGCCCTTGGGGGACCCCAGCCCCTTGGTGCCACCCTTGGGTGATTCCCTGGGGTGGCACAGCCCACGCGGTGCCAGTCCCTCGGGTGCCCCCAAGGGTCCCACGCCGGGGTCGGGGTCCCTGTCCCGTGTCACTCACCGGCGTCTCCAGGTCGATGATGTAGCCCTGGGGCTCCCTCTTCACCCTGTAGTGCTTCAGCACCGCTGTCCTGCGGGGGGGCGGCCTCAGGGGCTGGGCACCCCCTTTGTGGGGCACTCACAGCCCGCGGGACCCCTCGCACGGGGACCCCCCCCCTGGGGCCACCCGCCGAACCGGGACCCCCCCGAGGCGTCCCCGCTCACCCTGGGACCCCCCACCCCATGGGGACCCCCACCCTGAGCCACCCCCCTCCCCCGGTGTCCCCGCACGGACCCGCGCAGCTCCTGGCGCGTGGTGACCGAGACGCCCTGGCCGTGTCCCCCGGGCCGCAGCAGGAGATTCCCCCTGGCCGCGCTGCGCTCCAGCAGCCGCTCGGCCTCGGCTCGAGTCACCTGGAAAAAGCAGCTGGGGACCCTGGGGACCCCCTGTCACCCCCAGCCCTGCCCGGCCACATTGAGGCACCCCCAGCTGGCCACGCTGGTCCCCAGGGAGGATGGGGACCCCCCGACACCCCCGACTCACGGCTCAGAGGGGCTGGGGACACGAGGGTGGCGGGGACACGGGGGTGGTCGGTGACACGGGTGTGACCGGGGACACAAGGGTGGCCGGACACACGGTGGTTGTCGGTGACACGGAGGTGGCTGGACCCACGGCGGTGTCCCTGCTCTGCCGCTCCTCCCGCAGAGCCTGCAGCAGCTGGAAGGTGTGTCCGGGCAGCAGCGCCAGGTCCCGGGGCATCTTCATCTGCGGGGGGACACGGGCTGGTGGCACTGAGGGGTCCCTGTCACCCCGGCACCCCCGGGCAGCCCCGCGCCCACCTTGGCCATGGTCAGGATGAATCCTCGCCACATCTCCTGCATCTCCCAGCTCTCCATCTGCCAGGGGACACAGGGACGTGAGGGTGGCCTGTCCCCTGTCCCTTGTGCCCCACACAGGTCTCCACAGCCCTCTAAACCTGACCCCAAATCCCAAAACCCGCCATCCCTGTGCATCCCCTGTACCCCCAAGTCCTTCCCCCTGTGCCCTCCAGTCTCCCCAGTCCCAAAATCCTCTGTGTCCCTAAATCCTCCCCTTCCACTCCCCAGTGTCCCCCTGCAGTGCCTGTCCCAAAACCCAGTCCCCTCATTCCCCCAGTCCTGAAATCCTGTCCCCTCTGTACCCCCAGACCCCCCCTCCAGGTACCCCCATTGGCCCCCATGGCTGCCCCTCACCTTCATTGTCACCTCTTGTCCCCTCAGCCTGAGGATGAGCGCCCCGTCCTCGGCCTGCATGGTCACCAGCTCGCCCAGGTCCAGCAGCTCCAGGGGCTGGGGGCACCCAAGGGTGGGACCCCCGGCCCTGGGACACCCCCACCCTCAGCAGGGTCCCCCCAGTGTCACCTGAAGGTCCCACCCTGGGGGGGCCCTGCCCCAGGGGCATCTCCAGGGCCTGGACAGGAGGGGGGGTCCCAATCTTGGGGGTCCCAGCCCCAGCAGATCCCGGAGGTCCCGGCCTGGGGGAGCCCCCCCAGTCCCGCCCAAAGGTTCTCGTCCCGGGGGTCCCACCCTGAGGGGTCCCAGCCTCGGGGGGTCCCGCGGGGGTCCCGGCCCGGGGATCCCCCGGAGCAGCCCCGGTACCTCGTGGTCCTGGGGCCCCCTGTAGAAGGCGAGTTTGAGCCCCCGCAGCCCGGCCCAGACCCTCCGGTAGCCCTGCGGGGAGGGACGGGCTCAGCTCTGCACCGGCACCGGGAACCGGGAAACGGCACCGGGAACAGGGAAACGGCACCGGGAACCGGGAAAAGGCACCAGGTACAGGGAAACGGCATCGGGAACGCACAGGAGGGAAACGGCACCGGGAACCGGGAAAAGGCACCAGGTACAGGGAAACGGCATCGGGAACAGGGAAACGGCACCGAGAGCCGGCACGGGCATAGCCACCGGGCTCGGCAGGGAGCACAGCCGGTGGCCCCGGGCGGCTGAGGGGACATGGGAGTCGGTCCCGGGGGGGACAGTGCCCAGGAGCCGTCCCGGGGTCCCTGGGTACCCCCGAGGGTCGCTCTTGGCGCTCGGTCTCGGGGGTCCCGGCTGTCGGTCCCGGGTGCCGGGGTCGGTCCCGGCGGTGTCGCCCACCTGATCACCTGGCCCCCGCTTGTTCACGAAGCCCTCGTAGTAGTGCCGGGCCCGGGGCCGGGTCCCGCGGGGCAGCGGCACCGGCCGCTCCATCCCCGCCACCGCGCAGGAGCCGCCGCAGTTCCCGGTACCGGCCCCGCCCGGCGCGGGGCGAAGGGCGGCGGGCGGGAGTCCCGGCGGGGCCGGGGCATCCCCGGTGCGGGGCTGAGCCCCCGTGTCCCTCCCTTCGCACGCAGCAGGTGCGGGGCTGCGCCCCCCGACAGGCTCCCGCTCCCGCTCCCGGTGACGGTGTCCCCCGTGCCCCTCCCGGGGAGAGAACGGCGGCGGGCGGGGGTCCCCGCCGGGCTGGGGGTCCGTGACCGGCGCGGGGCTGAGCCCCCCCGTCCTCCGCCCGGTGCGGCAGGTGCGGGACCGAGCCCAGCAGGTTCCTCCGCCCGGTTCCGGTGCCGATGTCCCCCCGCTCCCGGGGCCGGGGCGGGGGTCCCGCCAGGAGGGGGGGGGGTCCGTGTCTCAGTGCGGGGCTGAGTCCCCGTGTCGCCCCCCGGCGGTGCTGCAGGCGCGGGGCTGTTCCCCCCCCCCCGGTGCCGGTGTCCCCTCACCCCCCCGGGCGGGGCGGGGCGCCCGGGGCCGCCCCATCACGTGTCGCCGCCGCCGCCGCCGCGCGCACCGGGGGGAGGCGGGAGCGGCGGGAGCGGCGGGAGCGGAGCATGGCAGGTACCGGGGGGCGGGGGCACACCGGGCACCGGCACCGGGCACCGGGAACTGGGAACTGGGAACGGGACGCGACACGCACCGGACACGCACCGGGCACCGGACACGTACCGAGCACGCGCACACCGGGCACGCAGCGGGCACCCGGTACCGGACACGCGCCGGGAAGCGGACACGCGCGCACGGACACGCGCCCCGGCCGGGGACGCGCACCGGTCACTCGCCCCCCCCCGTACACCCGGGGCACGCGCGTGCACCTGCCCGAGCGCGCTCCCGCGGGACCCCGGTGGGGACATGCCGCCCCCACGTCCCTCAGCCCGTTGCTGTGCCCGCCAGCCGTGTCCCCGTGCCCGCGGTCCTTCGTCGCCGCGCTCCTGTGTCCTCACCCCCCCGTCCCCACGCCAGTGTCCCCTCTCCCATCCCCGAGTCCTCCTGTCTCCATGTCCTGCCCCTCCACGTCCCTGTGTCCCCTCCGCGCTTGTGGCCCCATGTCCGCCTCTTCCCGTCCCCATGTCCCTGTGCGTCCCTGTCCCCGTGTCCCCATCCGCAGGCAGAAACCAAGGGGGGGACCCAAGGGAGCTCTGGGGGGACACCCGGGGCGCTGTCACACGGTGTCCCCCCCGCAGCGCTGGCGGCCGCCTCCCCCGGCGGGGACGAGTGTCTGGAGGAGGATGAGGATGAGCTGGAGCCGGGGCTGGACGAGGCCGAGGCCGAGCCGGAGGTGGCGAAGGCGGCGGGGGCGGCCCGGGGGGCGGTGCTGACCCGCAGGGGCATCACCCTGAGGGTCCTGCTCCGAGACGGGCTCCTGGAGCCGGGCAGAGGCGTCCTGTCCATCTACTACCTGGTGAGCCTGGGGACAAGGGGACAGGAGACAGGGGTGGGGACTGGAAATGAGGGGGACAAGAAACAGAGACGGGACAGGAGACAGAGATGGGGCAGGAGACATGGGACAGGAAAAGGACGAGAATCAGGACACAGGATGAGCACAGGGGATGTGAGGTGAGGACAAGGGACACAGATGGAGCTCAGGGAGAAGTGATGGGGACAAGGGGACGTGACTCCCGCCATTGTGCCCAGGGCAAGAAGTTCGTGGGAGACCTGGGCTTGGACGGGACGATCACATGGCAGGAGACGGGGCAGGTGTTCAACTCGCCGAGCGCCTGGGCCACGCACTGCAAGCGCCTGGTGAACCCCGCCAAGAAGTCGGGCTGCGGCTGGGCGTCCGTGCGCTACAAGGGCCAGAAGCTGGACCAGTACAAGGCGGCCTGGCTGCGCAAGCACCAGCCCAACGTGCCGCCCCCCGAGGAGGTGGGAGCGGGCTCGCCTCCCCCTGGCACCCCCAGGGTGCGGGGCGAGCCGGGTGCCAGCCCCGTGTGCCCGCAGAGCTTGGCCAGCGAGGGCGAGGAGGAGGAGCTGCCCGAGGATGAGGAGGAGGAGGCGGCCAGGGAGGGTCGGGTGGCGGTGCCGGAGCCGGCGGCTCCCAAAAAGCCGGAGGAGAGGAGCAAGAAGCAGCAGGGCAAGGGCCCGGCGGAGCCGGCGGGGACGGGTGAGCTGCCGTGGGGGTGCCGGGGGTGCCGGGCGGCCCGGCCGCGGTGACGGGACCCTGTCCTTGGCAGATGGCGGCAGCGCAGGGAAAAGGCCGGAGGTGAAACCCCGGGTGCCCGTCCGCTACTGCACCCTGGGCACCCGCGACTCGGCCAGGTAGGGGACACCGAGGGGACCCCGGGGCGCGGCAGGGGACAGCAGTGACAGCGGGGCCGTGGCTCTTCCAGGAACCCCCAGACCCTGGTGGAGGTGACGTCCTTCGCCGCCATCAACAAATTCCAGCCCTTCAACGTGGCCATCTCCAGCAACGTCCTCCTGCTCCTGGTGCGTCCCCTCCCCAGGCCGGGACCTCGCTGATGGCACTGGGGACACCTGCAGCCAGCGCGGTGTCCCTCGTGTCATCGTTTTAGTGCTAAACCGCTGATTTTAACCTTTTCCTTCAGGATTTCCACAGCCACCTGACGCGCAGTGAAGTGGTGGGGTACCTGGGGGGGCGCTGGGACACCAACACCCAGCGTAGGTGGGGTCTGGGGGGTGGGGGCGGCTCTGCCGTGGGCCGGGGGTGTCACCCAGCGCCGTGTCCCCGCAGTGCTGACGGTGCTTCGAGCCTTCCCCTGCCGGACCCGCCTGGGTGACGCCGAAGCCGCGGGCGCTGTGGAGGAGGAGGTGAGGGGCAGATCCAGCCTGGGGGGCGGGCAGGGGGCTCTGGAGGCTCCGGACCCACGGTTTGTGCCCCCCCAGATCTGCCAGAGCCTGTTCCTGCGGGGGCTGTCGCTGGTGGGGTGGTACCACAGCCACCCCTTCGGGCCCGCGCTGCCGTCGCTGCACGACATCGATGCGCAGATGGATTACCAGCTCAAGCTGCAGGGCAGTGGCAACGGCTTCCAGCCCTGCCTGGGGCTCATCTGCGGTACGTGAGCCCCCCGGGGCTGCCAGGGGGCTGGGGCTGCTGCCGCCCCCCTGTGCCAGCCCCCTCTGTCCCCACAGGGCCCTTCTACCACGGCAACCCCGGCGTGGAGTCCAAAATCGCTCCCTTCTGGGTGATGCCGCCGCCAGAGGTACAGTGGGGGAGAATTTGGGGTGGGGTCCCCCCACCCGGCGCCCTCGGGTGCCCCCGGGGTGGTGTCAGGTGCCAGAGCTGTGGAGTGACCCCTGCCCGGCTCCCCCATCCCCCAGCAACGGCCCAACGACTACGGGATCCCCATGGATGTGGAGGTCACCTACATCCAGGACGGATTCCTCACCAACGATGTCGTGCAGGAGATGGTGAGAGAAGAGCGGGAGCCCCCCAAGCCCCCCGAGCCCACCGGGGGCAGGCTGGGGCCCCACCACTTGTCCCCATCCTGCCCTTAGCCCTGGTGATGGTGACAGTCCCTTCTCCAGCCCCACCGAGGCCCCGGTGCCGCAGGTTTGGGGTCCCCCTGCCTGGCTTTGGGGCACCCCCAGGGCTGCAGCCCCTCTGTCCCCCCCAGACGCTGCTGGTGGAGTTCTATAAGGGAGCCCCCGACCTGGTGAAGTTCCAGGAGCTGTGGAGTCAGGATCAGACGTACCTGGACAAGCTGAAGGTGGGAAGGGCTGCCAAGGGAGGGGGCTTTGCTGGGGCACCCATTCCCTGTGCTGGAACAAAGCGGGGTTCCCCCCTCAGGGCTCCCTGGCCTCCCGCACCCCCAAAGACCAGAGCTTCAGCCACGTCCTGGAGCAGATCTTCAGCCTGCTGAAGCTCAGCGGCTGAGGGCCCGGGGCCCCTCGATCGGACCTGGCGCCTCCCGCAGCCCGGGCGGGGCTCGCAGCCCCGGGGCTCTCCCGGGCCCGGCGCGGGGCAGCTCCCGGAGCGCCCCGGAGCCCGCCCTGCCCCGGGGGCGGCCGTGCCGGGGGGACTCTGCGGGTCAGTGGTTTGTGGAAGTGGTAGTTTGATTAAAGAGCAGTTCCTGAGAGGTGGCTCTGCTGGCTGGGGACATCCTGCCATGGCCTGGACTGGGGGATGTGAGAGGGAACTCCTCCCTGGCAGGGCTGGGCAGGCCCTGGTACAGGTGCCCAGAGCAGCTGGGGCTGCCCCTGCATCCCTGGCAGTGCCCAACAGCCTGGCATTGGGGATTGGAGCAGCCTGGGACAGTGGGAGGTGTCCCTGCCCATGACCTCCCAGTGCCATCCAATCCCAGCCATTCCCTGACTCCACAAGGCAGCCCTTAGAAAGAAGAAAACATTTAATACTTTCATTCAGAGATACAAGTCAAGAACTGTGGGTCATCATTTTTTCCCCTAAAAACCAGGAGAAACCATTAAAAAAAAAAACCAACAAAAAAACAAAACCAAAACAAACAAACCCCAAAAAAAGATCTAGCGAGGTGTCCCAGCTGACAGAACGCGTTTCAATCCACCTGAGCGGGAGCCAGCGTCCCCCGGCGGGGAGGGGACAGCGGGAAGGGCCCCCAGGACTCCGGTCCCATGGGCTCCCTGCCCTGCTGGGAGCAGGGGGGGCTGCCCTGTGCACCCCCCGGGGCCAGGGTCACTGCTGGGGGGTCAGACACACGTGGACATGCACGGACCAAATCCTTACAAAGAACGGCAGCAGGAGCAGCAGGGACAGGGACAGGGGTGCTGCAGGGACAGGGGTGCAGCAGCACAGCCCTGCACAGCTGGGGCTCACCCAGCAGGGCCCATCCCATCCCCACGAGGGGCAGAACCCCCATCTGCAGCAAGGGAAACCACGGAGCCCAGCACACGCTGCCCTGCAGCCCCACCCCAACCCCATGGCCACCTCCTGGGCAGGGAAAGCACAGCGGGGGGAGAAGGGCTGGCAGAAGTGCCACCGAGATGAACCATCCCTTCTCCCAGCAATGCAGGGCCAGAGGGGTGCCTGGCCCCCAGGGAGGGTGGCTGGGGCAGGCTGGGGGTGCAGGGAAGGCACCTGAGGGCCAGGTGAGCTCCAGTCACAGGAGGGATCCCCGGGAAGGGGGAATGGGCAGAGCCCTGGGCAGAGGAGCCATGACCTCTGTCCCACCACAGAGACAGCCCAGGCTGTGGCCCAGTTCCTCCCCTTCCAGGTGATCCTCCAGGTGGGACTGACTTGGGAGTTTGGAGCAGGAAAAGCCTGAGGTCCACGAAAAAACCATGGGCAGAAGGAGCAGCTCCCCCACCCCGGGGCTGAGCTCAGTGGGGAGGGGGCCAGACGGGCAGGGGACATCCCTGGTGTCCCTGCAGGATGGGCAGGGATGGCTCCGAGCCCCAGGCAGGGCTGTGTTAGTGTTCTCTGGGTGTTTTAGTGTTGCTGTGCCCCAGCTCCCCTCCCCTGATCCCTCCGGGATCCCTCCAGGGATCCATGGGGACAGTGGGGACAGGGGCAGTGCTGGCTGGGACGGGACGCTGGGGCTGGGGCTGCCCTGCCCTGGGGCCATCCCTGTGCCAGGGCACATCCTGGCTGTGCCACCTGTGCCCAGGACACATCCTGGCTCTGCCACCTGTGCCCAGGACACATCCTGGCTGTGCCACCGGGGCCATCCCTGTGCCAGGACACATCCTGGCTGTGCCACCCGTGCCCAGGACACATTCTGGCTCTCCCACCTGCCTCACCCACGCACTGGACCCACAGGAAAGATGGAAAGTGGGGAGGGACAGGACAGGGCAGTGCCGGCAGCACGGCCGGGGCCGGGGGCGCACAAAGTACCGAAGTTCAAGCACCAGAAGGACAAAAAAAAAAAAAAAAGGAAAAAAAAAGGAAATAACCAAATTCACGGGGGGAAGGGGCCGTGGGACCCTTCTGGTTTGTTCCCTGGTAGCGCCTGGCCCCGAGGGGAGGCGGGGAGGGCGGGGCTGGAGCTGGAATGGAGCTCGGGACACTCGGGGCCGAGCGGCGCCGTTTCACTGAGGTAGCGGGACCAGCACTTCCACGTAGTTGAGCGGGAAGAAGCCGGACTGGCCGTGGATCATCCCCTCGTACCAGTTCTCGTCGATCTGGTTCGTCAGGGTGATGATGTCGCCCTCCTTGAAGCCCAGCTCGCCGTCGTTCTCGGGCTCGAAGTCATAGAGGGCTTTGCAGCAGGGCTGGTCCAGGGGGGCTGCGGGGACATGGGGACACATCAGAGGACCCCACAGTGCCCCGGCACCGGGCACTCCTGCCTCGGGCTCGGCAGGGCTGGCTCCGCTGCCCCGCACTGCTCCTGCAGGTCCCACACTGCCTCCCAGAGCCGAGCGCTGCTCCCGCCTGCACCTCCTGCATCCCGACCTCAGAGGGATCGCAGACCAGCCACGTTATCCCCCCCAGAGCTGAGAGCCTGCCCGGGAGCTCGGTGGTGGGGCTGGACATGGAGGGGCACTCTGGAGGGGTCACCCCACACCTGAGGGGGACAGGACAGCAGCTGCCTCCCTGGTCACAGGGCTCCAAATCCATGAGCAGCCCCTCAGAACTCAGGAGAAGCCCGAAATTTCCTTCCCCCAGCTCAGCTCCAGGAGTTAAGCATCACCTTTTGGCTGCAAAGGGATTTTCTGTGGGATTTCCTGCTGCTCACTCTGTGCACTGACATTCTGGGACTCGGCTTTGGAGCTGGGAGAATCCCAGTGGGAAGGGACAGAGCTAAGAGAGACCTCCAGGGCCTGCAGGACCCCCCAGCCCTCCCCACCGTGCTGGGGCTCTCCCAGCCAGGGCAAGGGAATGGCAGCAAGGGCACATCCCTGGAAGTGTCCCAGGCCAGGCTGGACAGGGCTTGGGGCAGCCTGGGACAGCGGAAGGTGTCCCTGCCCATGGCAGGGGTGGAATGAGATGGTCTTGAAGGTCCCTCCCAACCCAAACCATTCCATGATTCCAGGACCCACAGCAGGGAGGGCCCAGCATGGGAAGAGCACTCAGGAATCACCACAAGCAGCAGCCAGACATCGATGGGCTTGAGAGAACTCCCCAAACCACCAGGCTGGCCCCACCACCACGGCCCTGCTCCAGGCTCCTTCCCAGCACAGCAGCTCCAAGCCCCAGCCCCAGCATCCCGAGGTCCTGCAGGAGGAACCACGGACCCCACATCACCCCACAAACTCTGTGAGCTGAGGCTCTGCCTCCTCCCTCCAGCCTTCCACAGGGACTCGGGGAGCAGGGTGGGACAGATCCAGGGTGCTTGTAAGAACAGGGAAATCCTTGAGGTGTCTGATGTCTGTGGGAAAGCACCTGATCCCTGGGGATCAGGACATGCCTGGGTGCTGGGAGCTGCTGCAGCTCCTCCGGGCGAGCCAGGCCTCACTTTTGGGGGTGCAAAACCCCCAGAAAATCCCACTGGAGCGTGGCTGGGTTAATTCAGGGCTCAGCTCAGGCTCAGCACGGAGGGATGAGCAGCTCCAAGGAGCAGCAGCAGCAGGGAGGAGCAGCCAGGAGGGACACACAGGGAGCAGTGCAGAGGGGGAAACTCACGGATACTCCTGACGGAGGCCCGGGACGGCTTGTCCGACCGGAAAGAGGCGGAAGCTGCTTCCAAACAAAAGAGAGACATGCTTAAACCAACGGGAGACAGGGGCAGGCAGGGCCCACAGGGGTCTGGCAGCAGGAACAGCAGGGCCCCCATGCTGTTAGGAACCCGCCAGGATCAGGGAGGGAGGGAGGGATGCAGCGGGAGGGAAGACATGGAGGGAGGGAGAGAGGGAGGCTTCATTTTCCTGTCTGGCACTGACAGAGAGAGGCCCAGGCTGGAGACCCCTCTGGCACATCCCCAAAGCCAACATAGCAAAGGCTCCTGGGTCCCAGGAGAAAAGACCCTGATCTGGAGGCATTCCTGATGTTTTCCAGAGCCACAGGCTCGTGCAGGAGCATCCAGCACAGCAGGAACATCCTAGGCAGGCAGAGCAGCTGCCCTCCTTCCCTGGGAGGCTGCTCCAGAGGCACCAGTGAACCCCTGGGACAAGGTTACCTGAGGCTTTGGGGGTGGGGTTGCAGGAGAAGCCCCCGTTGGACTGGTCAGGCTCCCTGAAGTCGTACGTCTCCCTGGGCTTGGGTTTGTATTCCCGCTTGGGACGGGAGGAGGCCTCCCTCATCCTGGGACAGGGAAAGGAAACGTGGCTCAGTGCAATGAGGAGTGGAACAGGAGGGGATCAACACGGTGCTTATCCTCCTGGGGGGCTGCACAGGGCAGGGAGGAGTCTGGAGACAGGGATTTGCACAAGTGCGTGTGCTGGAGCCTTTGGAAGGTGCGACTGCCCCAGGGTTTGGGATCTGCCCTTCGACAGGGCCCACACATCCCAGGCTTTGCTGTGGAATGCTCAGGAATTCAGGCCAGCAGAGGACACTCGTGCTGTAGTTTGAAAGCTCAGACTTGGCAGGGCCCTCCCAGCTCCTCCCAATTCAGAGCAGGCACGGGATCCACTCTGCAGTTTCTCCCAGGAGGGAAGAGCAGCAGGGCAGCACTGCCAGATCCCCCCAGAGTGGGGAGGCTGAGGAAGGAGAGGTGGGACGAGCCTTCCTCAGCCAGGATTTGGGCTGGATCAGACACCCAGCTAAATCCAAATCCCACCTGAGCAGCCAAAGGAATTGGCTTTTTCAAGGCCAGGTTGGACAGGGCTCAGAGCAGCCTGGGGTAGTGAAGGTGTCCCTGCTCTGTGAGCCCCAAGGGCCCTTCCCACCCCACCCCTTGTGGCACTCTGTGATTCCAGGGGGGACTCAGGGGTTTCCAGAGGAACCACAGGGACTCACCTGCGCTTGAGCTTCTCGGCCAGCTCGTCCAGGATCTGCACGGCCTGCCTGTGGTAATCCAGCTGGGCATCCACCAGGGCTGACAGCTGGCTCACCTGCTCGATCTGGGCAACACCAGGCTGGCATCAGCACCTGCTCCCAGCTGCACACTCCTGCACTGCCCTGGGGCAGCCGTGGGAGCCCAGGAGGAGCTCTGGGGTTCGGCTGGGACTGCCAGGACCCATTCCTGCCACTCTGGGTTTGCCAGCTGGGAAATCCCTCCCAAGCCCTTCCCAGCTGGGTTACCTCCCTAACTGACCCCCCATCACCCTGAGGGGAGCCTGTTTGGTGCCAGGCACGGGCTCTCCCTGGCCAAGAGCTGGGTCAGGGGCTAAGCAAAGGCCTGCCATGTCAGATTTGGGCTTTCCCAGAGCAGAACCACACTCAGGAGGAGTGGAAACTGGTGTGCAATCAGTGCCTCCCTCAGGAGATCCCACCCCAGGGCCACAGAAGGCCCCAGCTCTGCCCTCCCACACTCACATCTGTCTCCAGGAGGTTGTGCATGCTGGTCTCTGCCACTTCCTTGGACTCCTCAAACTTCTCCATGGCCTGTCGCAGCTCCTCGTCGGGGATCTTGCCCTGCCGCTTCTTCTTGTAGTCGAAATCCAGGCGCCTCCCTTCCAGCTTCTTGAGGTGGTGCTGGGGGAGGATGGAGAGAGCAGGGAAGAGGGAGAAGCCAGAGGCTTGGGAGGGCAGCTCCAGTTACAGGCTGAGTTCACTGGTGTCAGAAACCTGATCTCCTGGGGCTCCCACCTTTGCTCCAGGTGGGAGAGAGGCCCGGGGTGTGATGGGGGAACGATTCCAGACCCTTTCCACTGAGGAAAAGGCTGCAGAGCAGCCAGGTCTGCTCCCCAGAAGCTTTTTGGGAAGGTGAAGAGCTGTGCTGCTCCTTTCAGCTGCCCAGGAGCTGCAGGGATCTCTGGACAGCAGGAATGTGGGTTCTGGGCACTGCACTCCTGGATCTTAGGGCAGGGATGTTTAAAGCAGCCCTACGGAACTGGGTACAGACAGGCACTGAGGTAACTTGGTGGTTATTTCACCCAGGACAGCAGTGACAGTGAAAACTCTCTCAGGAGACTGGCCTGGGGAATTGGAGGCTGGCATGGATCCTGCACTTGTCTGGGTGTAGCACTGGGAGCTGCTGAGCTCCCTGTTCTCCCAGAGACCCCAGAGGGCTCCTTGGGATGCTGAGCAGAGACCTGAGGGGAGCTTGCTCAGAGCTTGGAGCCCAAACTGATCCCCTCTGGGAGCTCCCAGCACTAAGAACACAATTCAGCAAGCCCAGAAGGGCTGTTGGGATGCATTCCCATGGCACCCTCCATCAAACATGGCAAATGGAGAACCATTCCAAGCTGCATGCAGCCTTTTGGGCTGCTCAGGAGCAGCAGGAGCAGC
This sequence comes from Camarhynchus parvulus, assembly GCF_901933205.1. Lineage (NCBI taxonomy): Eukaryota > Metazoa > Chordata > Aves > Passeriformes > Thraupidae > Camarhynchus > Camarhynchus parvulus. The sequence goes on from NC_044598.1 coordinate 1,191,249, forward strand.
GCTGAGCAGGGAGGAAATACCAGAGAGTCTGGAGGGAGAGATCACACACAGAGAGTGCAGGCAATTCCTGCCAGCCCCTGGCGCCCAGCACTGCAGAGCAGGCAGCTCCGTGCCCCAACAGCCAAAGAGAGAGCAGGGAGATGAGAGGAGAGCAAAGCACAGGGGGGTTTACCTGGATCTCTTTCAGGTCCTTGTCACACAGGTTCTGCAGGGGATCAATGAAGTTTTGTTTGACCTCGATGTCCAGCGAGTCCTTCACCTCCGCCAGGCGCTTCATGGACTCGCCGGCGTCGAGGAGCGCGTCCCCTGCAGGGACAGGGACAGGGAATCAAACACAGCCCGAGCCCGGGGACCTGCCTCACACCCCTTCCTTCTTCCTTCTCACCAGGAAGCTCCTTGTGTGTCCCACAATCCTGGAGTGGTTTGGGTTGGAAGGACCCTAAAGCCCATCCAGTGCCACCTTCCACCGTCCCAGTTTGCTCCAAGCTGGCCTTGGGCAGTCCCAGAGCTCACAGTCACTCACTGAAACCTGTTCACTTCCATCCTTTTCTAAGGCTCTGGCCACTCTGGCACTTAAGCCAGGCAGACTTGCAGCAAAGCATTTTCAGTGCTGGCTTTTTAGTGCAGAGGAAACATTTAGAGATGAAATTATTCCTGCGCAGCTTTGGCAAAACAACAATTGCAGCAGAGCATGAACACAGGAAAATACGTGAGTGAGAGAGAGGGTCAAGGGAAAACATCTCTCCACTGTCCAGCTGGAAAAATCAATAGACCAGAAGTGTTATTTCAATTGTAATAACTCTGAGTAACCTGGAAGGGAGGGATGGAGTCCTCAATGCTGCTTTAAGGAGGCCATTAAGGAAATAGAGTTTGCTGTGCTCTCCTAAAAGCTTCCTTCCCTTGCTCTCCTCAGCCCCTGTGAGCCAGGATTGATGCAGAGCTCTGAGCTGGCCAGGGAGGATCTCCAAAATCCTCTGTCAGTTCCAAAAGCAGCCAGAGGTTTTTAATTTTCCTGAGGCAAGGCAGCTCCTCCCTGGCCTGGCAGAGCCAGCTGTGCTGCCAGGGGGCCATCACGTGCCTGGCCGGGGTTCCAGGGGATTAAAACTGATGTCACCAAAAGGCTTCACCCCCTCCTCCCTGCCAGTCACACGTGGCTCCAAGGAGCAGCCAGAAGATTTCTTGGCTTCAGCCTCCCTATGGAATCACAGCAAGGTTTGGGTTGGAAGGGATCCTTCAGAGCTGTGTGAAACTCCCAGTCTTGCTCTGTCCCGTTCCTGCTTCACTGCTCAGTTCAGAGGGAAGTTTTTATTTTATGTGCAAATTTATCTCAGTGTTTAATAAGAAAGTGGATTGAGATCCAGGATACCTGGGATCACAGAATAACAGAATGGTTTGGGATGGAATGGAAGGAGCTTAAAGCCCATCCAGTCCCATCTTCCACTAACCCAGGCTGCTCCAGCCTGGCCTTGGACACTTTCATGGGCAGCTGCAGCTGCTCTGGGTACCCTGTGCCAGGGCCTCACCCTCCTCACAGGCAGGAATTTTTTCCCAGTATCCCATCTAAACCTCCCCTCTTTCCCTTGAAATCTGCTCACTCTGGAAGTTTCTGAACCCTTTTAAGCCCCACGCACTGTTCAGTGCCACAAAGTTCACCCAAATTCAGAGTGCCACCTCAGAAGTGAACCAGGAGCCTGCCCCATTCCCTCCCAGGCCCAGGAGCACTCACCAAAGTTGGAATCCTCTCCCAGCTCCTTGCCATAGCGGATCATGCACTCCCCCAGCAGCCCCTCAGACTGGGGGTAGCCGGGGTTCTTCACCTGCCCGCGGATCTTGGACATCGTGTTGAGCATGGTGAGCTTGGCTCTGGAAGCTGCCACACAAACACCTCAGCCCCTGCCACCTCTGCATTCCCTGCAGCCCTCAGCAGGTTTGTTCCCCCACTGCTGCACCCAAAGCCAAGAGGCTCCATTGTCTCCATCCCCCAGGAATATCCCTCGGTTCTTTTCCAAGACACAAAGCAAAAAGGGTTCCCCACTGCTTGGCCAGGGAAGGCCAGAGGAGCTTCCCCAGTCCTCCCAGGGTCCCTGGAGTGCTCTCTGGAGCAGCTGGCTGGAAGGATGCAGGGCTGACAGAGCCAGCCACCCCTTCCCAGCCCAGAAACACCACTTTTCCTGGACATTCTCAGAAAAATGGGTCCCCTTAGGGCCTCTCTGAGTCTGAGGCAAAAGCTGCACCTGGATTCAGGGCAAGAGGGGTACCCAGATCCCCCCTGATCCAAAGCTGGAGCAAAGGGATCTCCCTGTTTCCCTGGGAAGGGGACAGGGCAGGTGCAGGCCCTCACCTGGGTTGGGCTGGAGGTACTCTATGGTTCTGGTCAGGACTTCTGTGACAGCCTTGCTGGTCACGTCCACTTTCTGCAGGAGAGACAGGAGCCCAGTGAGGATCAGCTCAGGGATTCAGCCAATCCCACAGGAGCCACGGCGTGATTTTGGGCATTCCTCTGGTTCCCCACTCACCTTTTCCATCTCCTTGAAGTCATCATCTAACTTGGTCCCTTCGGCCCCTCCGACCTTCTCGCTGACCAGCTGTGGGGAAAGGAAAGGGAGGAGGATCAGGCACTGATTGACCCTTCCCACCTCAAGGAGGAATTCCCTGGGACAGAATGGGAACAGGGAGGGTCCACACAGCACCTGCAAGAGAAAGGAGGCAGCAGGAACTGCCCAAAGCCCCTCAAAAAGACCCCACTAAATCCCCAAACATCCCCGAGCACCCAAGGCTTGGCTCAGGCAGGATGTTCCTCACCCACCAGGAGCTCCACAGCTCCCTAAATCCCAGCCCACGGCTCCAACTCCAACGCCTGCTGGAAAAAACAAGCAGCACAAACGTCTCTCAGCTCCATTTGCAGCCAAGGACTCAGTTTCACACACAGCAAAATCCAAGTAAACAGGGAATGAACGCACTCAGCTCCCAGCAGGCAGCACAGAAGAGCCTGGGGGGGAGCACAGGCACCACTCTGGCACTGCTGGAGCAGCTCAGCATCTGGGACAGGGGCTGGAATTCTTTGTCAGAGATGTGTGACAGGCTAGGAAGTCAGGGCTCATTTCATGGGAAGGTCTCAGCAGCCTCCTGAGGGGATCCCTCAGCCCAAGAACAGCCCCAGCCCCTGACCCGCAGCGTTCCCTGCCCAGGGGTGACCAATGCCCCCAGTAACCCCCCCCACCAAAGTGTCCTTCTGTCCATCCTCCTGCAGCCCAGGCAGGAAAATGTTCCCTTCCCAGCCCCTGCACTGCCTGGGGATGCAGGACACAGGAATTGGCCAAAATTGGAACCATGGAATGGCTGAGGTTGGAAAAGACCTCCAAGATCACAGAGTCCAACCACGTTCACATCTAGCCCACGTCCCCAGGTGCCACTTCTGTGTGATTTTTGGGCACCTCCAGGGATGGGGACTCCAGCACTGCTCTGGGCAGCTGTGCCAATGCCTGGCCACCCTTTCCATGAACAAATTTCCCCTGATTTCCAACCTAAACCTTCCCTGGTGCAATGTGAGGCCGTTTCCTCTTGTCCTGCTGCTCGACCCCCACCTGGCTCCACCCGCCTGTCAGGGAGCTGTGGGGAGCAATTAGTGATTATTTTGCTCCAAACAACAGCAAATTCCCCATCCAGACGTCCAAAGTGGTCTGGGAAAGCTGGCACTGGCTCCCAGGGCTCCAGGCCTGCCCCGGGGCATTGCCAGGATTCCTCCTGTTTGTGCTGAAAACTCCAGATCTGAAGGAACAATCGGGTTTGTTTACTCCAACATCAAATATTTGATTTTTATCGAGGCTTTCTTCCTCTGGAACACTCCTGCTCCCGTGAGGATACAAAATAGGGCTGGATGTTTTCTGAGGAAGAGGGGGAGGGACCCCTTTAGGGAACTGTCCAGGTTCAGAAGCACCTGGAGACACCAAACCAGCCACAGGGGAGGGAAGAAAGAGATAGGAGAGGAAAAAGAGAAAGGAAATGAAGGAAAGCTCTCTTGGTTCACCCAGTTCTGGATTTCACTCCCCTACTTTAACCCTCTGACAAGGGACATGGGACACAGCCAGAGTGGACCAGGCTGGGCAATCTTTGCTCCCTGCTCCCAGTCCCTGCTCCCAATTCCCTGCTCCATGCCCAGCCAGCCCTCAGAAGCAGCTCCAGGGGATCCCACCACCCCCAGGTGCCCCAGAACCCACCCAAGTGTGATTTCCTGCTTTCCTTGGCTGCCTGCTCCACAGCCCAGCCCCGAGCTGGGCAGGCACGCTTCTCTCTCGAGCCTGGAAGACGTCCCAGGAGCAGCTGCCAGGCCTGCCAGGACAAGCTCAGCAGGGCACAGCTCTGCCCCAGCTGCCACCCCAGTCCCGTGCCAAGAATCCCACAGCCAGCACGGGATCCCTTCCACCGAGGGCGCAGCCCTGGCAGCCTGCACTGCTCCCTAACACACCTGGGAAGGGTGCAGCCATCCCAAGCACTTCCAATCCCACTTTTCTCCCTGGATTTGTGGCCTGGGAAGCTGTAAATAACCCCTGGCAGGTCTCTGCTCCGAGGGGCCTGCATGCCAGGCTGGCAGAATCCATCACCACAGCGATTCTGGAGGCTCCACACCCTCTGCAGAGCCCAGAGAGGTGAAGGAAGCAAACTCCCCTCATTTCCAGACTAATTTAATCCTCCTTTTGACGTCCAAGAAACGCTGCTGCTGCCCTGCTGGGAGGGAATAATAAGATTGATGTTCTCTCCCTGCTGGCTCTAATTAAACTGGGAAGCATCAGCACGGGAGGAAAGCAGGAGGGACCCCATCCCCACACCCCCAAACCCACCAGGAAGGGAGACAAACCAACCCAGATCCCCCAGACACGAGCCTGGAGGAGCTGCCACTGGTTCCTTGCTTAACCTGGAGCCTCAGCACGCTCAGGGAGCCGAATTTCCTAAGTGCCCATTGTGCATGCCAGGGTGCTGCCCCCAAAGGGCCTGGGGAGGGTGGGAAGGATGGGAAGGGGGTGCCTGCCTTCCCCTGGGCAGCACTGACCCCAAAGGGCCTGGGGAGGGTGGGAAGGGGGTGCCTGCCTTCCCCTGGGCAGCACCGACCTCTCCAGGATCCATGGAAGGAAGGAAGGAAGGATTTATCCATCCATTGCTTGGCCTAAGAGCACTGGAAGGCAGCTGGAGGAATGCTGGTGCTGCAGATTCCAGCAGCCCTTCCCCCAGGAAGCAGCTATGGGGCTTTTTGGAGGATGTGCTGACAATTTTTCTGCATTTTGATCTCCTGAGGAGCCAGGAGAAGGCTTGGGATACATCCCTGCTCCCCAGCTGGGATCCCACCTCTCCTGAAGCCAGACTGGGAAAGGATGAGGGCAGACAAGGAAATGGTTAAAAATCAAATCAAACCAAACCAAACCAAACCAAACATTCCCTGGGAGTGGAAGAGCAGAACAAGTCTGGCCTCCCTGGTCTGTGGATGGGAAACATCCAAGGGGTTCACCCAGGGAGCAGTGAGAGCTGCAGCATTTGGCCCAAACACCTCCCAGAGCAAATATTGGCCCAGGGCGCTGCAGCTGGCACTGGGCAGATACAATCTGCTCCTGCTTGGCTGCTCCTGGCAGGTATTTCACCTGGAATTCCACCCACAGGTCCTGCAAGGGCTGAGGCAGCCAGCTGAGAGCCAGGAGCTCTCACCCCTCACTTCCAGCTGTGCTCCAGCAAAACGTCACAGCTCCAGTGTGCCCCAGACAGCTCCAGCCTGGGATGGGAGCACTGCCTCAGCTTCCTGGGGTGCAGGGAGCATTCCTGGGAGCTCAGCATCCAGCCAGGCTCACCCTCAGGAGAGCCCATCCACAGGGATTGGACACGGCCCCTGTCCAGCCAAGGCTGCTCCAGCCTCGCTCCACAGCTCACAGGGGATTCCTGCAGATTCCTTTGCAGATTCCTTGGCAGGGCTCATCCACAGGGATTGGACAGAGCCCCTGTCCAGCCAGGGTTGCTCCAGCCTCTCTCCACAGCTTCATTCTGGAGCTCACAGGGGATTCCTGCAGATTCCTTGGCAGGGGCGTGGGAATGGGAACAATCCCGACCTCCCCTTGTGGGGGAAGATCTCGAGAATGAAAGAACCATTGTTGGAAAGAGCCAGGGTGGCCAGGGGAGAGGCAGGAATGGTGTGTGTGCATGGCAAAGGGCAAGGAGGGACGCACAGGGATTCTCCTGGCAGCTGGGCCGGGATGTGCCTGGGTAAATTCAGGAGCAGGGAGGATTGGGAGAGATTTTGGGAGCAGAGCTGGGCAGTCCCAGCTGGGGAATTCCTGCATCATTCCAGGTGGAGAGATGGGAAAGATGTGGAGAATAAAAGGTGATTTTGGGGCTGCACCATCAGGAAAATCCCTGATAAACCTGGGAAGGTGGCAGCAGCCAAAGCTCCCCAGCTGAGGAGCTCCTCGAAAGCTGGAGAAGGGCAGATTCCAGCACATCCACCCTGCAGGTCTCATCTGCCCAGCCCATGGATGAGGGAGCCCCAGCCCATGTTATTCTCTGCTAATCACCAGCTTCCCCAGGGGATTTCACAGATTTTGATATTTTGCTCTCCAGCCTTTAAATATTTTAAAAGGAAAATTATCCCTAATTCCCTCAGCCTCAAACAAGCAAAACACACCAAGAGAAACCCAAAAATCAGTTTGTTTTTTTTTTAAACTCGCTTTCTTTTTTCCATCGCAGTCAGCCCTATTTATAACACATCAAACATTTGCCATCCTTGCAATCAAAACAGTTCCCTACAGTCGACTGAAAACCTTATTCCTGCAGACTCTGGGGTATCAAAGCCTTCCTCTTCCTCCCCTCCACCCTCCCAACAGTAAGTTCCCCTCAAGAAATACAAAAACAAACCCACAGATGAGCAAACAGAGAAGCAGCTCTACCCTGGCTCCCTTCATCCCAGCCCAGGGCAAAAAGCCAGCCCACAAACCCAGGGAAAAAAGGGGTGGGAATGTTTTGAACCCCCAAAGCTCGGCACAGGAGAAGAAGTGAAGGAAACCCGGGGTTAACTGGGACTGCTGGTGCCCAGTTTAATTTCTGGGATGCTCCATAAAACCTAAATAGAGGCACCAGCACCTCCCCAGGTCAGCAGGGTGTGACTCCCTGGCATTCAGCTTCATTTTGGGTCATCCCCATCATCCTGCAGAGCCAACGTGACCCTGCCCAGCTCCGTGTGTGTGTGTGAGCTTGGGAACACAGCAAAGGCCTTCAGCCACTCAGCCAGTGGGGCTTGGCAATGGCAGGGCTGGAAAGTTCCCAAAACCTCCTGGAAAAACACACCAGCCCAGCTGCAGCCTGGAAAAGCCTGGGAGTTCTCCTGGAATGCCCCACACAGTTCCACGGAGCTCCCTGCAGAACCAGCTGGTCCTGGGACGTGTCCTGGGCCATCCTGGGATCCCAGCCCTGGTGGGATCAGCCCATCCCAGGATCAAAGCTCTGCTGGGCTCGGCCCATCCTGGGATCTCAGCCCATCCCAGGATGGGCTTGCTGGGCTCAGCCTATCCCAGGATCCCAGCCCTGGTGGGCTCAGCCTATCCCAGGATCCCAGCCCTGTGCCTGCCCCAGAGCAGCAGGCAGCTCAGGTTGGGGTGAGCTGGGCACACCCACAGCACAGCTCACACTGATCTGAGCAACTCCTGACCTACTTTGAGCAGAAGAAAACAGATCCCAGTGTTTATTGTGCAGAGGAGGGGAGGAACAATTGCCTCCAGCCTTGGGAGAGGGAGGCACGCTCCCGAGTTCCCAGAGGCTGCCCCATCCCTAGCACTGCCCAAGGCCAGGTTGGCCGGGGCTTGGAGCAGCCTGGGACAGCCCAGGGTGTCCCTGCCACGGCAGGGGGGGACTCTGTGGCCTTCAAGATCCCTTCCAACCCAAAGCACTCTGTGACCCTGGGATTTCTCACATCCCCTCCTGGCACAGAGGAAGAGGAACAGCAGCAGAGCTCTCAGGCTCCAGACCTCTGAGCACATCCTGCTGCTGGCTCCAAATGTCACCCCTATGGATCTGACCTGCCTGGGGGCACCTGGACACTCCAGCAGCCCCTCCACTGTCTGATTTCCCAGACAAACAGCTCCCAGGAACGTTTCCCCCCCATTACCCAACTCTCAGCCCTCTCCTGCAGTTCCATCCCTGTGATTTTCCCATTCCCATCTTCACGAGAGGCCAGTCCTGGCTGAGCCTTGCACCCAAGGGCTGGGGACGAAGCTCCATGATGGAACCACAGAATCTCTGCCTTGGAGAAGACTCGTGCCAAGGCACTGGAGGTGCTTGGCTGCCTCCAGACACGTGCTCAGGGAAAACGTGGCTCGGAACACCCCGAGCTTCCCACCCCCTCAGCAGCTGAGGCTGGGATCTCTCCCCTCCCCGCAGCACCACAGGAATTCCTTGATCTGGAGCAGGAAGGTCAGGCTGGAACAATGAACAGCTCCTTCCCTTCCCTGTGCCGAGCAGGAAAGGCTTCCCAGCGACCTCGGGTCGTAATCTTATCCTATGGAAAGGGCAGGGAAGAGCTGCACAGGCGGCTTTCCAGGAGCCACCTGCCAGCCCTCCTCCTCCTCCTCCTCCTCCTCCTCGGGTGACTCATCTCCATCCAGCAGATGGGCTGCAGGAACGAGGACAGCGGGAATTAAAGGCAAACCCGGGATTGCAGCAGCAGCCACGGGGCCGGGCCAGCCAAGGGCACCGGGAGGATGCTCTGCAATGCAGCTGCTCCTTCCTGGCCTTGGGAATTGCTGCTCTCCTGGGCTGCAGGGCAGAGCCCAAGCCCTGCTAACCAGGGCTCCCAGGCTCCCTGCTCATTGGGGTGGTCTCCCCGCTCCTTCTTCCAGCAGGAGACAGAGAAGGGCACAACCCTGCCCCCAGAGCAGGCTCATCCCAAAGGATGAAGGTTTCCATAGGAGGCTTGGAATGCTCATGCTGGAGGGATGGGGCACCTCCCAGCAGCCATTTGCATCCTGTTTTCTCCTGTTATTATTTCTCACACGCTCTGAACCCAACCAGACACAATTTCTACTCAGCTGGGAAAAAAAATCATGGAATTGGGTCAAGTTCCAGGGAAAACACAAACACACAAGGAGCAGCAGCAGCTCCTCTCCCCTCACAGGCTTCCAGTGACTTCAGCAATTGAGAGGAAGTTCAGTAAACTGAGGGGAAACATGGAATACTGGCCTTGCATCCAGACTTCCTGCACAGCCTGCCCGTGTCCTGCCCCAGTGAATCACAGCCGGGCTTCTCCAAAGCTGCTGAGCCATCACTCCTGGGCAGCTCCACCCGGCCCCCGGAGCAGCAGAGGCTCCTCGCCCTGGAGCTGCTCCTGAGATGGGACAGAAAAGTGCAAAGCACTAAAAGTGCCTCCTAGGAACTGCAATCCTTGGTTTTGCCCAGCTGCAAAGCTCCAGGAGGAGCACACAGCAGCCTGGTCCTGCAGTTAGCATTTGGGTTGGCCCACACCGTGCTCTGAGGGATTTCACAAAACACAAGGGGGGAAAGGAGGGTGTAAGACACCTGTAAATCCCTGGAGAGAACACCAAGCAGCAGAAGGGACTCCTGCTCCCTGTGAAAACTGGGAAAAACACCTCCCTGAGGTGCTGGGATCACCCAAAGGGAGGACACAGCAGGAGGCAAGTCAGGAGCTGGGAAGGAGCCAGAAAACCTCTGGATTTGCAGGATGATGGGAGCAAGCCAGACTGGGGGGACACACAGAGCTGGGGGGACACACAGAGCTGGTGACACAGCTCTACAGCCACCAGGGAGATCAAAAAAGACCCAAATCCCCCCAAAGGAAGGCAAAGTCCTGCTCCTGGCGTGGGCTGGGTGGGAGAGCCCCGTGCTCTGCACGTCTCACACGGGGAGCAGGGCTCACACATCAAAGGGGACAGAAGTGGCTGAGGACACTGTAAACACTCGTTTTCCTCGTTCCTTTGAATTCTAGGAAAAGCTCTGTGGCTATCAGAGCAGAGCACAGCATCCTAAGGAAAGGGAGAGTGGGAAGGAACAACCCCAGCACCCCTAAGGCTGCCAGGGTTGGATTAAACTCCTGCATCAGCTCCTCCAGAGCTGCACCAGGGCCCTCCCCACATCCCAGGGCTTCTGGCAGCTTCCAGCCCATCCAAGGTGCTGCTGAATTTGGTTTTTTTCCCTGACTGCACACTGAGACTCATTTTGGGATGGTTTAATTGGGATAACATCCCCCCACAGCACTTGGCATCATTGTGGCATCACAGTGGCCTTCCTGCCCTGCAGGCAGAGCACGGGTGGCCCAGAAATCCTGGGAGATGACATTTGGATGATGTTTTATCCCAGGCAGGCACAAAAGGCCAGAGACTTTGCCCTTTATAACTCCCCCAGCACAATCAGGAGGAGCTGTACTGGGACAGGAGCTCCTCCAACATCTGGCACGCTGGATTTGTGCTGCCCCTGCCCCTCAGACACACATCAGCAGCAAAAAGATGGTTCCTAATCCAGGGAAGAAAATCAGGAGAAAAAACCAAAACAACCCAGCACCTTCTCCTGGATGGATTTGCTTTGGGTGTGGATAATTGTTTACCCTTCTCCTGCCTTTTTCATCATGAAAGTGGGAAAATTAAGTTTAAATGCAGCTAATCCTGGGATGCCAAACCAGATTTGGTCAGGAAAGTGGTTAATAAATTATCACTGGAGAATAAAGTCTGGCCGAGCCAGGGGGTGCAGCCGGGTTTTCAGGCTCTAGGATGAATTATGAAGCATTTTCTCAATTAGGAAAAGCCCTTTAAAGCTTTAATCATGCAAATTTAACCTTCTGTCTCAAAGACAGAATTTCATTATGGAGATGTTTAACTCATCTTTTTTTTCTCCTTTGGAGCAGAAAAGCAATTTAATTAGTGACAGTACCATGAACTTTATTAATAGCCAGGCATTAGGAGATCCTAAAATTCCCAATGGCTTTAAAAGGGATGGTTCTATTAATTAGCTATTGGTGGCAATGCTGGGAGGGGGGGTTAAGGCTTTTCTTGGAGGCAGGAGCAACCCAGACTCTCCTGATGGATTCTCCAGGACCTGGGGCACCTCCAGGCACTGCCAGCCCCAAAAGCAGGAGAGGAAGCCCCAGCTCTGAGTCTGGGCCATTGAATCACTGACTGCAGGGATGGGGCTGAGGAGAACAGGAAAAGGAAATCTGTAAAAAAATATTAATCATCACTTTTACAATCCCAAAGAGAGGCCAAGATGGGCTGGATCCTGCACTAGGTCCTGTCATGGAGCAGCTTACGGAAAGGGAAGCTCTGGGATGCTGTGGGGCTCTCCCAGGGCCATGAGCTGGATCTTTCCCATCTGACCCAGGCAGGAAGGCTGGGACACGGCCATGGCATAGCTCAGAGGGAGCAGATCCACAGCAAAAGACAGGATCAGCCTCCTGCCTGCTCCCACTCCAGGCATCACATCCCAGGCTGGGTGAATCCGTGCAGTTAAGGACGGGAAGGAGCAGGGACAGCAACCTCAGAGTCTTATGAAACACCCAGGGCTGGGATGAGTTTCCATGTGAATGAGTTCAGCTGGAATTACACAGCCAAAACCATCTGGATTAGGGATTTCTTTCATTTCTGGGCTTTTCAGGAGTTCTCCATCCTGCCTGGGAGGGACAGCAGCAGGGATCCAGCAGGATGAGCCCCTCACAGCCCCCAGCTGCATTTTGGCACTGGCATTTCTGCAGCGTCAGGCAGGAGGAGCTGCCCTGCTATTCCCACAGGGATGGGAGCCCTGCAAAAGGCACTGCCATGGGCAGGGGTGGGGGAGAGGAGGAAGAAGGAGGGGAAAAATAAAAAGTGCTAAAGAAATGAATCAGCTTTTACCAGGCAGGCTAGGCTGCCTGAGCTCATCCCCATTTTGCTCTTTCCCAGGAGGAAAGCAGTGGCAGGGAAAAGGGGGAGGAAGGATTTCCTTTTGCTCAGGCAGGAAGCATCCCCTGTGCAAGCAGCTGGATAAATCCATGATTTCATGACGTGGATTCAGCATCCCAGCACCACATGACCCCCCCTGAGTCACAGCTCCTGCCCTGAGCCCAGATTGCAAGCACAGGATAACACTTTCCCTGGCTGACATCAGCCATGGGAAGGGGAGCAAACAGGGCAGGATGTGGAGAGCTGGACTTCCCCAGCTCTGCTTTGTGTCTCTGCCTTCCAGGAATCAGAGCTCCCGTTTACTGTCTGCAAAAACAACCCTAAAAGGGAGGAAAAGCCAATTTATAGGAAACTCCGGAGAGAAACAATCCTGGAAAAATGAAAGCTGCTTGGTTCTGGGGCTGCTCAGCTCCAGCAATGATTGACCAGCCAGTGCAGGGACAGAATTTGATGGAAATCAGCCAGGAAAAGGAGAGGGAATCCACAGGAAAACATCCTGGCTGCAGGTTCTGCCCTGGATGTGGCAGAGGCACTGCTGTGAGTGCCCAGTCAGCACCAGGCTGCCCCGAGGGGATGCCCTGGCACCTCATCCCTGTCTCCAAGAGGTCTGGGGACACTCAGCCTCTGCTTTCCAGCTGCCACATGTGGAATCATGGATGGGTAAGGCTGGAAAGGAGCTTTAGGAGCCCTGAGTCCAGCCCAGCAGCACTGTGTGCCCAAGTGCCACATCCACGTGGCTTCAGAACACTTCAGGGATGGGGACTCCACCACTGCCCTGGGCAGCCTGTTCCAATGCCTGACAACCTTTTCCATGGAAAAATTTGCATTAATATCAAATTTCAGCCTCACTGAGGCCATCTCTTCCCTGCTGTCCCCTTCCAGGGAGCTGTGCAGAGGAGTGAGGCCTCCCCTGAGCCTCCTCTCCCTGTGGATCTGCAAACACAAGACCAGCAGAGCCCTCCCCAGCGCCAGCACAGCTGCAGGGGCCAGGGAGGATGCTCTGGGATGGCAGCAGAGCTGCAGGATGTCACCCCAGCAAATCCAGCTTTGCCCCAGCCTCGGGAGCAGATTAATGTGGGAAGACAAAGCCAGGGGAATGCAGGCCAGGTTAATGTTAACACAGAAACATCAGTGCTGTGGGACAGAGGTTGGCAGGAGGCTCCAGGCTGGCAGGAATCAGCAAAATCCCTCGACTTCCCAGTCCAAATTCCCATGTACAGATAAGGAGCTTAGAGGCTGATGCTGCCAAATCCCTCCCACAGGAACTGCCTGCTCCCCTCTTTGCTCACAGGGTGCTGAGGCCCTGGCACAGCTTCCCAAAGATGCCCAAGGCTTGGAGCAGTGCAAGGTGTCCCTGCCCATGGAATGGGATGAACTTTAAGGTCCCTTCCAACCCAAACCACCCCAAAGACACCTCCAAGAGAAAGCCTGGAGAGGCCAATGGGAGCAGGGCTGAGTTAATATCAAAAAAACCCAAAATGAACTAAAAAAAAGGAGCTTTTGAAAGGCTCACCTGGGAAAGGGAAGAAAAATCCCACGTGTGAAAGCAGAGCACAAAATCAGCACAGAGAGAACCCCGGCTGAGGAGGGAAGAAAGGAAACCCAGGGAGAAGTGAAGGAAATCCCAGTTCAGCAGCACCAAGAGCAATGAATGACCACAAAGGCCCAGAAAAGGGGAAGTGCCCTCCCTGGCAGCTGCAGCCTTGCCCTCAGTGTCACACAGGAGCACATCCTCAGCCCACAGCAGCACCTGCAGCAAGCTCCCAGGGCAGGGAAAGCTCTCCCTGCCGGCCCAGGGAGCTGGGGGAGGGCTGAGCTGCCTGCCCCAGGCTCTGGAGCACATCCCAGGCCAGGCAGGGAGCAAGGGGCTATTCATGGCCAGAAACACCCCTGGAAACCCTGGGAGCTGTCATCAAGCACAGGGAAATGTGTGTGTGTGTCACGGGCTGCTGAGATTTAATTAGCACTTGCCTTTTCCCCTTCTGGAAAATGGCTCTGGATGAGGAGGAGGAGGAGGCTGGGCTGTGGCTTGGGCCAGCACGAGCTCCTGAGCCCAGGCAGGCCTGGCAGGGTTTAGGCTCAGCTCACACAGGCCTTGGGAGCACGTTAATCCAGTTTGGAATGGCAGGGCTGAGCCCCAGCCTGGCTGGGCTTGGAAGGGACCTTAATCCCATCCTGTCCCAGCCCTGCCACTGTCCCAGAGTGCCCCAAACCCTGCCCCACCCGGCCTTGGGCACTGCCAGGGGCTGGAGGGAGATGAGCTCTGAGCTCTCCTCCATCCCAAACCCTGCTGCGCTCCAGGGGCAGCGCCCCCAGCAGCTGTGCTGGGAATCCCAGAGCTCCCACCACAGCTGGGCTCTGGGAAGGGCAGCACAGACCATCCCTGCATCCCCAGAGAGCTCCAGGTGAGCAGCACAGACCCATCCCTGCATCCCCAGAGAGCTCCAGGTGAGCAGCACAGACCCATCCCTGCATCCCCAGAGAGCTCCAGGTGAGCAGCACAGACCCATCCCTGCATCCCCAGCTCCAGGTGAGCAGCACAGACCCATCCCTGCATCCCCAGAGAGCTCCAGGTGAGCAGCACAGACCATCCCTGCATCCCCAGAGAGCTCCAGGTGAGCAGCACAGACCATCCCTGCATCCCCAGAGAGCTCCAGGTAGCCCCCTCCAGGTGAGCAGCACAGACCCATCCCTGCCCATCCCCAGCTCCAGGTGAGCAGCACAGACCCATCCCTGCATCCCCAGAGAGCTCCAGGTGAGCAGCACAGACCCATCCCTGCATCCCCAGAGAGCTCCAGGTGAGCAGCACAGACCCATCCCTGCATCCCCAGAGAGCTGCTCCTGCTCCAGGTGAGGCAGGAATGCCAGGATCCCTCCAGCCCTGCTGCCACCCCCAGCGTTCCCTCAGGATTCCCCAGGAGCAGCAGCCCGTCCTGCCCACTGCCTGGGAACATTTGCAGGATCTGAGGATTCCCAGCAGTTTGCACAAAACCCAAACGGTGCAAAGGAAGCTGTTTCCACAGCAGAAGGTCCCTGTGACTCGCAGGCTGGATGAAACCTTGGACCAGGCACTTCCCACCCTGTTCTCAGCTCCAAACTGCTGCTGCTGTTTCTTTCTCCCCCTTCCTCAGGATGTTTCCTCCAGCTTTCTTTATTTTTTTAGAGAACAGTTTGCTGCGAACAGGCAGAACCTGTTCTGGACACACTCAGAGCTGCTCCCCATCTGCAGCATTTGCCAGCACCACTCAGATTTATTTTATTTTATTTTATTTTTTTTTTCCAGGATACTCCAGGCTCTCTCCTGCGTGTGGGCGCCCGGCTGCCTCACCCAGGGGAGACGTGGGCTTGCAGGAATCACATGGATGAGCCCCAGGAGCCAAGCCCTGCTCCCCCTGGAGCCTGGACAGGGATCCCAAACCCTCTGGGGTCCCTGCAGACCCCGCTCCTTGCTCTGCTTGCCCTCAATTAAGGACAGACGTGGAACAAAACGTAACGTTTTAGGAAAGATCTTCCACATGTTGGGCTTTGGCAGCTTCTGATGGTTTGAAGGGAGCCAAAAAATAACTAATCCTGCTCTCCTTCAGCCAAGGGCTGAGTGGGACCAGAGGGGAGAAAGGGGGGAAAGGGAAGGAAGGGAGGAGGAGACAAATAAAATGGCCAAACTGGAACCAGTGCCTCCCAGTTTCCAGTCAGAGCATCTCCAAGTCATGGACACCTCTGTCCCTGTCCCTGGAGCACTGCAAGGGGTGGCAACTCGCAATTCCTCCAAAAACCGGCTTCATCTGGGGTTTAAAATGATATTTTTGGGCTTAGGAACACGTTAGTCCTGAGTCACTGAGGGGTTCCCACCTCCTGACACCAGCACAGCAAAACCCTCCCACAGGCAGCCCCCAGCACGACCCTTCCCATGGAAGTTGTGAAAAACCACCCAGAACAGCACCCCACGATGGGTTTGGTGGGAAAGGGGGTGGAGGAGCACTTCAGGAATTTGTTCTTTTGCTTTGCTGGCTAAATGAAATGGATTTGGGGAAACAGAGCCGAGGAAGAAGGCGACACACGTCGCACACAGGGGTGGGATGAGCTGGAAGGGTTTAAACTCAGGGATGGAAAACACCACCCGTGCCAAATTTATCTGGAATTCAAACCAGGGGCAGGAAAGCAGCAGCAGAGGGGGATTTGGGATTCCTGAACCGTTCCCAAAATGCATTAACAAAAGCTCACGGCTGTTAACAGGAAGAGCTGGGAAGGGGAATTCTGCTCGGGGGGATTGGGGATGGGCACCCCTCATTTAGGGAGAGGGAAAGGAGTTTGTGAGCCCTGTGTGGGGCTCACTCCCGAGTTTGTGAGCCCTGTGTGGGGCTCACTCCCACAGGGAATCACGGAACGGTTCGGGGAATATTCCTCTCCATGGGATATCCCCTGCGCCGTGCCCGGCTGCTCCAGCCCGGCCCTGGGCACCTCCCGGGCGGGGAACTCGGGGCAAGAGCTCCAAGGCCGAGCTCCTCCATCCTGCCCGCAATTCCCGAACCGCTGGAGCCCCGCTCCAGCCGCTCCGCACGAACCGGGAGCATCCCGGGGTTACCGGGGCCGCTGCTCCCGCGGCTCCCTCCGCCTCTCCCGGCCGCTTTGGGGCTGGATCCGTCCCGGTTTAGGGGAGGGGGAAGCACTCCCGGGACTCCCGTGGTGTCACCGGCCCCGCTCCCGCCGCTCCCCCCGGAGGAGTTTCCGTGCCCGGGTCCCCTCCCCGGTCCCACCGGAGAACGGCTGCCCCACACCAGGCCTCCCCCGGCTGCTGAGCTCCGCTCACGGCCCGCACCGAGCCCCGGGAGCCACACTGAGAGCCGGGAGACACCCCGGACACCGGGGGGTACCGGGGGATGCCCGGCGGGCCCAGCACCGGGCTACGGGGACGGGATAACGGCGGGGAGCGGGCACCGCCGGGGCAGCAGCGGCCGGGACGGCTTCTCCGAACCGCTAAGGGCAGAGCGGCCTCCCCGGAGCCCAACGGCGGCGGGAACGGGCGCGGGGTGCCGGTGTCTCACCTGGGTCGCTTTGTAGAACTGCTTCTTCAGCCCCGCCACCGACATGGTGTCGGTGTCTGGCCCGGTGGCGGCGGGGAGCCGGTGTGCGGGCGGCGGGACCTGGAGCGGGGGCGGCGGGAGCCTCGGGAGCCTCAGGACGCTCCGCCCGTCCCAGCCCGGCCCGTCCCCGCCGCCGCTTCCGCCGCCGCCCGGCCCCGCCCCCGGCCGCCACCACCGAGCGGCCCGGCCCGAGCGCCGCCAGCGCGCCCCCTGCCGGCCGGGCGGAACCGCCGAGCGGCGCGACTGAGCGGCGAATAGAGTCGTTCTGTCGCGACACGCGGGACGGGCGGTCATATTGGGAGAGGACTGTGGTGCAGCTGTGTATTTCTCATGAGGGATCCGGCACCGCCCGCGGGGAGCGGACCGCGTGTGCGACACGGGGACAAGCGGGCTGGGACCCCCGCCATAGGCCTGAGGGGAAAATGGGGCAACAGACATTCCAAATGGAAAACTACGACTCCCAGCATCCCTTGCGACAGCCACTGCGCCTGCGCCTCGCAGGGGCGGGCGCTGATTGGCCGCCGGTGCCGCCGCCATTTCGCGCGTTGGCTCAATGCCCGCAGCGGTGCGGCGGGCGGCAGTGCTGGCTCCGCCCCCTCCGCCCGCTGCTGCGGACAGGCCGCTCCGGCCCCCCGCGGCATCGGTCCCGCCCGGTGAGCGGGCAGGCCTCGGGCCCCGGCACAGGGACCCCGGCGCCCCGCCGGCCCTTTACAAAGCCACCCAATCAGCGCCTGCAGCGCGCCAGACCGACAGCCCCCTCCGCCAATCAGCGGCGCTCGCGGCGGCGGCCAATCGAAAGGCGAGACGCAGCGGGGAGTGTGGCTGGGCGGGTCACGTGGGGCGCGCTCGGCCAATCAGCGGCGCGCGACGCGGGGTCGCCCCGGCTCCCGCCAAGTACGAGCGGGACGGGCCGGGCGGGACCGGGCCCGGAGCGGCGGGGGCTGCGCGGGCCGGGCCGCCTCAGGGTCGGCCGCCGCCGCCCGGCACCGCCGCGAGCCGCGCCCGCCGCCGCCGCCACAGGTAGGGCCGGGCTGGGGGTGCGGCGCGGCCGGGGCGCGCGGTGTTTCCGGCGGCGGTTGGGCCGCGGGGTGCGCGGGGCCTGCCCGGGGTAACAAAGGAGGTGCCGGAGCTGCCGCCGCGCCCCGGGGCTGGGCCCGGGCCCGCCCTGCAGCCGCACTCGTGCAGTCACAGACCGGTTTGGGTGGGGAGCGATCGGAGAGCCCATCCCGGTCCCACCCGTGCCATGGGCAGGGACGGCTCGCGCTGTCCCCGGGTGCTGCAGCCGGGCCTGGGCGCTGCCGGGGATCCAGGGGCAGCCGGAGCTGATCTGGGCACCTGTGCAGGGCCTGCGCTCCCTCACAGCCAGGAATTCCCTCCTCGCATCTCCTTGGGTGCCGGCACGGGCTCCTGGGGACGTTGCTGCCCCAGGACAGTGTGAGGGGGACAGTGCGGCTGCGGGACCCGGTGGGTCGGGGGTTCCTTTGGCTTGGGGGTGACACTGGGACCACTTTGTCCTCCCTCAGCGGCCCTGGGAGAGCTGCTGGGCTCTGCCTCAGCCGTCCCGGGGAGGCAGCAGCTCGCTGGGAACAACCACGGGTGCTGATTTGTTGTTTTCTCCCGTAGCCATGGAGTGCAGAGACAAAGCTGCTGTTCCTCCACGGAAGCTCGTCCAAGGTAAGGGAGTGTCTCTCATCCAGCACAGTTTTAGCACATTAAGAACATCTCAGACCTGATTTTATGAGATACATTGGCTTGGTGGTAATTAAATGATCTCTAAATGGCTCATCTCAATTTTCAATGTGCTCCAGAATGAATGAAAGCCTTTGGTGTTTCCTGTCTCTAACGTGGTGCTGTTCTTGCAGCTCGGCTGCCCTTCAAGCGCCTCAATCCTGTGCCAAAGGAGAATCTCGATGTCAGTTCAGAAGTCAAAAAAGTCAAGAGCTCCCCGAGTGCTTTTGCTGCCAGCAAGGATCCCTCCCTGGATGCCTCAGGTGCCTCCCTGGACGATGTGGAGAACGAGTGCCAGCTGGGCTCCGGCGGCAATTTGACTCCAGCACTCGTGAACGGGAAGGGTCCCTTGGACCATTTTATCCAGAAGACCCCCGGAGGTGACACCAGTGACCCTGGGGGTGTTTGTGAGCCCTCCAGGGGCTCTGCCCACGGACTCGGGGACGGCGCAGAGCGGGGGGCTGCGGATTCTACAGCTGCTATGAGCAATGGCGCCATAGGAAAGGAGCTGGGCTGCCTGAGCCCCTCGCAGAGCAGCCCAGCAGGTGACTCCGTGGGGACTGAGGGGCCCTGTGCAGCTGCAGCTGGGCCAGGGCAGGCTGCAGGAGCTGGGCCCCCCCCACGCTGCAGCCCCACGGCCTGCCAGGATGGAGCGGGCAGGAAGGGCGCTCAGGGAGAACTGAAGGATGTGCTCTTTGAGGGGAAGGTGCCCGTGGTGCTGCTGGAGGACATCATGACCCTGAAATGCCCCCAGGTGGCCTCTCTGGACGCGTCGGAGAGCGAGGCCCTGGAGTCGTCCCACGAGGGGGACTCGGGACTGACCAACTCCTCGCTGAGCTCCGGGGGCTCCCCCGAGCTCCTGGCACACAGCAAGGGCAGCAGCAGCAGCCCTCTGGCTGCCTCCACGCCTGCCAGGAAGGTGGGTCTGCTCTGCTCTGGGGTGCAGGTGCTGTGCTGGAGTGCTTGGGGTTCTGGGGAACAGGGTGAGTGGGGCAGCGAGGAGTGTAGGAAAGGTGGTGGGGATTAATTACTGAACTGTTGCCCTTTGGGGGGTCTCTAAATCCTGCAGCTCAAGGGTTTGATCCTCCCTGGTTCTGGCTGCTGCTCTATTTACATTTCTTTAGTGAAATGCCCGCTTGGGGCTTGGTGTTTTGGGAGCAGCATCCAAGAGCAGTTCTGTGTTTAGGTGCTTTTCCCCAAGCTCTGTTCATCCTCCTCAGGGCTGCTGGGATTCCTGTGAGGATGTTCCCCCAGCACAGCCGGTGCAGATGCTTTTCCAGCTCTGAGTTTCTGCAGCTGCCACGGAAAAGCTCTGGCACAGATTTCCCAGAGCAGCTCTCCTGCCTCATCCCTGGCAGTGCCCAGGGCCAGGCTCGTGGGGATTGGAGCAGCCTGGCACAGTGGAGCGTGCCCCATGGCAGGGCTGGCACTGGATGGGCTCTAAGGTCCCTCCCAACCCAAACAATTCTGGGATTGCATCAAAAAGCTCGGGGTGAGGGGGGTTTTGGTCACCTGACTTTCAGCCACCCTGATTTTTGGGGCACTTTGGACAGAGAAGCTTCCAAGGGTGGCAGCATCTGCTCAGGTGGCTCAAACACCACGGGGATGGTTCTCCCAGTCCTGTTGTTGTGTTTATCAAGTCAAGTGATCAATTAATTCCTCCTCTGTGAAAACTCCCAGTCTTCCCTCTCTAAAATAAACAGACACACTCAAGCAGGCGTGAAGAATTTCCAGTGTAGCAGAAAGCACTCCTGGTGTAATCCAGCACTGCCAGTGGGGCTGCATTTGCTCGTGTGCTGCTCCCCAAAATGAGGGTTTGCACCCCAAGCTGTGCAGCTGGGAGTCCTGGCAGCTTTGTTTTCCTGGGAGGAAGCAGCTCTGAGGAGCTGAAGCCCCCACTTGACAGAACTCCTGTTTTATATCAGATAAATATAGAAAATAAAGCAGTTGGGCTGTGTTAGCCTGTTAATCACAATTTAAATGTGATGCTGTGAATGGCAGGAGGAGGAGGAGGGGGGATCCAGTAAATCAAGTCACAGTGTGCTGAAGTATTGACAAATTAGGCCTTGAACCAGTCTATGAATGATGGTCTTATGCATAAAACACCTTTTTCTTCCCCCCATAAATAAAAGATAAATGAGAAGTGTGCCCTGTTTGGAATTTAGGGTCAGTGAGCTGTTACTGGTGGAAGATCAAGTGGACTGTGATGACAAGAAGAAAGTGTTAAAATGTGGAAAACAGTCCTTGTATTCATAAAGTTACAGCTAAATATCACAGCAAGATAGGTGGATGCAAAAAAAAAAAAACCAAACAAACATAAGTTTAGCTGGAAGGAAGTGAGTTTGCCATGTTGAAATGTCCCCTGTGGTTCAGAGCAGCTCCCCTGGTGTGGTGTTCCCTTGCAAAGGATCCTGTAGGGCTGAGGGGACCAGAGGGGTTTGTTCAGGGGGACAGGAGGTGGATCCAGGCTGGGGTGGGAGTGGGGAGGTTGGGTATTCCTGAGCTGTGCCCTCATTCCCTGCTCTGGGGCATTGGGAGTGACTGGGTGTGATCTGCAGGAGCAGCCTGGTGTCACTCAGGCTGGAAAATCCTGTCACTCAGGATCTCCTCTAAAACTTGCATTTTGTAATTCCAGGTACCTCAGAAATTCCACAGAAGTTCAGCAGAGAAGGAGAAGCTGAGATTGCAAAGAGTAAGGCATTTCCCCGACACCCAAACCTCCCCTGAGGAGCCAACAAAGCTTTGCCTTTTATCTCAGCCCAGCTGGAACATCTCTTTTGCCATTTTTCCTCACCCTGAGGAGCATGGAAGAACCTTTAATGCAGGCAGTTAAAGTGCTTGGCTCTTTCCAAAGCTCCTGAATGGAGCCCTGGGTGCATTTGGGGCTCTTTGGGAAGGATTGGAAACGTTGAAGCCCCAAAATGTAGGTTCAGTTTTTATTAATACACAAGGCAAGTGGGACACTGTGTCTGTGGCTTCCCAGAGGATGTCACCACTGGATGCCACCACTGGGAATGCTCAAGCTCCAGGTTCTGTTTGCTTGGATGCAGCTCCTCAGCAAACTCTGCTCCCTCATTCTACTGCCACTCGTGGCATGCTGGGTGAGAGGAGGCTGAAGGGTCCCTGCTGCAGCAATGGGCTTTTTTGGGTTTGTTTTTATCTGCACCTGGGAGGGTTTGTGCCCAGGCATTCTGTGTCTCTCAGTGGCTTGTTTATAAACTTGTGTGTTTTATGTAAGTTGTAGCTGTAAAGCTCTTCAGCTTTTCCCAGTGCCCCATATAGAATTCCAATCTGTTGTTTTCTTCCCTTCTATAGCTGTGTTAAAAATAGCAGGGATGGGAGGGAGAGAGGAGAATGGAAGCTAAAAATGATGCTGGGAATGAACCAGAGCCACCAGTGAGCTGTCAGCTTCACACCAGCACCCAGCACATTCCATGACTCAGGCTGACAGTGTTGTTTCCTTGCCATTGGCACCACTTGGCTGTTGGTGGCTTTCTGCAGTTATTTGTGTTGTGACACTGCTCAAGGAAGCCTTGATGTTGACAAGGAGAGATGTGAAATCAATAAAAGAAAACTGAAAATACCCAGGGAGGAGAAGGAGTGTCTGGGCACAGGCAGATCCTCCTTTCCTGGTGACATCACCAGTGCCTGCAGCACAGAAAAGCTTTTTCTCTTTAATTTGACATTTTATTCCTTTGTGTCAGCAGAGCCACGGTGGGAATTGCAGTTGTTTTGGGAGGAAACACCATAAAAGGCAACACTTCCAATAACATCTGTTCCCAGAGTGCCCCTTGAACAATCTCAGGGCACTGGTGATGTCTGGTGATCTAGAATGGAAGAAAACAAGGGACAAGCTCCACAATTTGGTTTTGGAGGCTGACTTTATTCCCTGAGATCATGGAATATCCCAGTGGGGGGGACCCACAAGGATCATCCGAGTGATTTCTGTGGTTGTGGAAACCATCAGAAAATCCTTGTGGGTTTGTGATGTCAAATCAGCTCAAATTCACTTGTAGAAGTGACACCACAGTAGCCCTGTGATGACACCAAAGCGTGAAAAGCTTTGCTCAGGAGAAAATATTTTGGAAAGAATCTGAAATCTCCTATTAAATAAGGGAATAATTACGATTTTTTAATTCCCATCTAATTTTCTATAATGCCACAGTGGTAAGGAAGATGACTCAATACAAAGCTTTCTTTGATGCTTAGAGAAAAGAAAATACCTTTTTTTTTTGCGAAGGGAAAAGAATAATTAAAGCTTTCAGAGAGGCAGCCCAGGGAAGCTCAGCTGGCTGCTGCCTGAGGCAGGGGGGCTGTGGATGTGCTCCCACCTGCACTCCTGGGGAGGAGGAGGGTCCTTCCAAGTCCAGGATATTTTGTGATGCTGCAGGTCAAGCACTGGGTGGGTCCTCTTTGAGCAATAAATGCTGATTTCCAGCAGGGTTTTGGGAGCACAGAGCTGCAGTTCTGAGTGTCCCCTTTGTGCCCCAGGACCAGGAGCGTGCGGACAAGCTCCAGAAGCTGCAGGCAGAGAGGGAGGAGAAGGGGAGGCTCAAGGAAGAGGCAAAAGCTGCGAAGGAACGAGCCAAGGAGGAGGCAAAGAAGAGGAAAGAGGAAGAGAAAGAGTTGAAAGAGAGAGAAAGGAGGGAAAAGAAGGAAAAGGAAGAGAAGGAGAAAGCTGAGAAGCTGCGAGTGAAGGAGGAGAAGCGCAAGGAGAGGCAGGAGGCTCTGGAGTGAGTGCCTGGGCTTGTGCAGCTCCTGGGGGTGCCTGTGCTGATTTCCATCCCCTCTTTCCCTGCCCTCCTGCTCCAGCAGCACGGGCCTGGGGTCAGGGGTGGCTCTGAAATGCCTGAGGGACTCTGTGCCCCCATCCCAGCAGTGCCTCTGCTGTCCTGCTGCCCTGAGCAGGACCTGGCTCACCTGTGCTCTTTGTGGAGGAAGTTACTGGGGCTTGGTAACCCCTGAAACTCCCTGGGATTGAGAGAAACTTGAGGCAGCCCATTAACTTGAAATGAGTCAATATTTGCTCTAGAAGGAATGAACAAAGTCTCCTCTGCACTTCACCAAGTGTGGTTCTTGGCTGGGTTGACAGATGATCCTCCTGGTGGGGTCTGGGGCTTCCCACCTCCTCCTCAGTGCAAATAAACCCTTCCTGGAGGGTGACAATTCACATGATCTTTGTTTTCAAGGGCAAAACTTGAGGAGAAGAGAAAGAAAGAAGAGGAGAAACGGTTAAAGGAGGAAGAAAAGGTGAAAATGCTTTCTCTGGCTTGTCTCTAAATTCTTCCTGGGGTGAAATGGTGGAGCAGGTTCCTTTGGGTGCAGCCTGTCCCCCTGACCTGCTGGGGCTGCTCCATGCAGATTTTACCTGTTATTTTCACACCTGTTGGTTCCTTTGCTTTTCCCCTCTCGGGTGTTTTCTGTGTGTGTTTCTGAGTGGCCACAAGTGACCTGTCCCCTGGCAGTGACACTGGAGCCCTGCTTGTGCCAGGAGGACAATGAGTGTTTCTGTTGAGTCACAGGAGCTGCTGACTGCCTGAACTTTGCTTTGTGCCTCATTTGAAGTTGAGTCATGCGTGAGCTCACCTGGCATTCCAAAGCTTTGTCCCATCTCACATTTGCGTTTGGGTTCTCGTTTCAGCGCATCAATGCCCAGAAAGCAGAGATCACCAGGTTCTTCCAGAAACCAAAGACTCCACAGGCCCCCAAGGTGAGGGACTGCTGTGCCTCTGTGTGTTGGTCTCTCACAGTTGTTCCTAACAAAATACCCCGATTTCCTTCTCAGCTGCCCCTTACAGCTTCTTAGGTGGTCAAAACATTGGTTTTTCTTAATTTCCTGGTCTCAAAAGTGCAAAGGATTTTAAGAAAAAGGCCAGAGCAGAGACTACAGAAGACACTTGTTGTTGGTTTAGTGAATCTCGGCTCTGTTTTCTACATTGCCTGGAAGATCTGGACAGGAAGGGTTTAACTTAATCTTCACTTAACCTAAATCTTCACCTCAGACAACACCTCAACAGCAGGTGTTTCTTGCATGTGTTGGTGCTGCAGCTTCTCCGTGTCCTTGACATTCCTCACTTGATGTTTCAGACCCTTGCTGGCTCCTGTGGGAAGTTTGCTCCTTTTGAAATTAAGGAGAACATGGTCTTAGCCCCCCTCAGCCGTGTGGCCCTGGATCCAGAGGACCTGGAACAGCTGGATAAGCTCCTGCACGCCCAGAATGGTGAAGATTCTTTCTTGAAGGATCTAAAATGTCGTAAACCACGGAAAACTGGGCCCACTTTGGTCAGTGACAGCAATGACAGTGTCAACAGGTCAGTCTGCACCTGGGGGCTTGCTCTGCTTCTGGTTTATGAAATGAACTGCAGAGAGGGATTGAGGATTGAGGAGGAGGGAAGGCTGGAGCTGCTCTGTGGGGCTCAGCCACCTTCCCCTGTGTTCCCAGTGACGTGGTGGTGGTGGATAGCTGCCAGGCAGATGCTGTTCCTGAGAGGGAGAAGTTTGGCAGGATGAAGCTCCTGCAGTTCAGTGAGAATCACCGCCCTGCCTACTGGGGCACCTGGAACAAGAGAACCTCCCTGATCCGTGCCAGGAATCCATGGTCCAAGGACACTGTAAGCACCTCAGCCTGCTGCATCCTTTATGCTCTAGAAGTGAATGTGCTTGGCCAAGTCCTCTGCTTCCCTGGCATTTCTGAGCCATTTTGTTCCCTTTGAAGCCCAGCCTGGATTTGGTGCTGTGCTCTCCAGTGCTGGACAGAAATGTTGGCATTTCTTGCAGAAACTGCTGGACTATGAAGTAGACAGTGATGAAGAGTGGGAAGAGGAGGAGCCAGGGGAAAGTCTCTCCCATAGTGAAGAGGTGAGGATCCTGCATGCTGAATAAAATCAGGAACCACTTGCACTTGGCAGTGTAACTTTAACCCATTTATTTGTAGGATGACGAAGAGGAGGGAGAGGATGAAGATGAGGACGATGGGTTTTTTGTACCCCATGGGTACCTATCTGAAGATGAAGGTGTGACAGAGGTAAGGCAGCTGGGTGGCCCTGAGTTCCCATCTCTGTTTCCAGTGAACTGTGCCACGTCAATATTGGCAGGGGAGGAGAGCACGTGGTCTGTGCCTGCACGGTTCAGGAGCCCTGTGTGGCTCAGGGAACAAAGCTAGCTTCAAAAAGCTCTTTTTTAATCCTGGTGTGGCTGTAACTTTTGTCCCCTGTGGCTGCAGGAGTGTGACCCAGAGAACCAGAAGGTTCGTCAGAAACTGAAAGCAAAGGAGTGGGATGAGCTGATAGCCAAGGGGAAGAGGTTCCATGTCCTGCAGCCTGTGAAGATTGGCTGTGTCTGGGAAAGGGCAGCAAAGGACAACGGCACCAACCCCGACCTGAAGGTGCTCCAGCAGTTCACAGCCTGTGTCCTGGATCCACCTGTGCCAGAGGAGGAGCAGCACACACAGAAATGTAGCAAAAAAAGAGCAAAAGATCAGCAAAGTAAGACCTGAAGGGCTAAACAGTGCTTCCACAGTGTCGTGCTCTGCTTTGGAGGGAGTAGGGGGATTAGTGAGTGTTGCATTCAGAATGACCTGTTTCTGACAAGGCTGGAATCCAAGGGAATCTCTGAGAGCTCTTGGAAAGGAGTTTTCTGGCAGTGCCTCTCCAAAAAGTCTTGCTCTGGGCAATCTAGGAACTAAAGCCAGCCAGACTTGAGCAATCTCAGATTTAGGATGGGCCTGAGCCTGTTTATTGTTTGGGGGAAATGGTTTGGTTTCTGTGTTTGGTTCCAGGCCTGAGCTTTTCCTGCACCTGATTAACACAAGGCTGTGAATAACTCACATAAAGGCCAAGCAGGGGGTGGGGATTTCACTCCAGGGTGTTGTTTCCACATCAGACCTAGCTGCTGTTACAGTCATGGAATCCCAGAGTGGTTTGGGTTGGGGGACACCTTAAAGACCATCCAATTTCTGCCATGGGCAGCGACACCTTCCACTTGCTCCAAGCCCCATCCAACCTCACCTTGGAGCCTTCCAGGCATGGGGCACCCCCAGCTTCTCAGGGCAATCCATCTCTAAAACCAATCCTGGGGTGCCTGTGCTGATTTCTATCCCCCTGGTATCCCAGCCTTTAACCCATTCTGTGCCACTTTCCCCCCCAGCAGTTCTGGAGTGCCCGTGCTGATTTCTGTCCCTGTGGTTTCCCAACCTTCAACCCACCCTGTGCCACCTTTCCCCCGCAGTGCTGGGCCAGCTCTGGAGAGCCCACGCTGATTTCTTTCCCACCTTTAACCCATTCTGTGCCATTTCCCCCGCAGTCCTGGGCCAGCTGCTGCCGCTGCTGCACGGGAACGTGCACGGGAGCAGGGTGATCATCCAGGAGTTCCAGGAGTGCTGCCGCCAGGGACGCTTCAGCCACGGCCCCAGGAGCCCCCCAGAGCCCCCAGGTGGCGAGGACAGCGGGGTGCCCTCCAAGGCCAGGCTCAAGAGGATCATTTCAGAGAGCTCCGTGTACGAGAAGAGGCCCGAGTTCAGGATGTGCTGGTACGTGCACGCCGAGGTGCTGCGCAGCTTTGGCCAGGAGCAGCTCCCCGTGCCCTGCCAGTGGAACTACGTCACCCAGGTGCCCTGCACGGGCAAGGAGGAGGGGGGCAGCGTGCCAGGAGTGGCTGTGCCCCAGCCCACCCCCCTGGCAGCCAAGAGGAAGGCTGTGGGAAGCATGTCCATCACCAAGTTCATGAAGAGGCCTCGGGGTGCTGAGCAGGTGAGTTCCTGGTGGGTGTTGTGCCCCAGTATGAGTGCTGGGAATGGGGCTGGGGGTGTTTGCACCCCCCAGGTCAGCCTGTTACCTCCAGCCACTGTCCTGCACACCAGAAGACCCTTTTTATGGGGAAAGGAGTGAAATGATGGGACTAAAGAGATGGGTTTCTTTTGTGTGTCTGCAGCTTGGACTCTCTGTTCCATTTGAAACGTTGCTCTCCTGCTGTTCTTCCATTCTCTGCTATTTGGCAGTGATTGCATCCAAGCTGTGAATAGTTTGAGAGTCTGCTCGGCCTTGGTTTTACAGCTGTGTGTAATTTGTGTGCAGGTTTTATGTGTGCCTGTGGCTGCCAGATGTACAGCCCGAGCTGATGACTTACAGCAGTTGCATGTGAACGGATTAAATGTGGTTCCCAAGTGCTGCAACTCAGCCCAGAGCAGTCTGTAAAGGCTCCAGCTCATCCTGACACACATAAAGCTGAATTTCAAGAGCTGGTTTAAAAATACAATAATTCATAGGGACAAAATGAGATGGAATTGCAGTGGTTGCTGCCTGGGAGCTGTGTTGTGGTTTTCCTGTTGTTGCTTCTGCTTTTCAGGGCGACCACAGGTAGTGCTGGAGCCTAATCATGACTGAAAAATGGGATCATGGAATTCCAGAATGCTTTGGCTTGGGAGGGACCTTAAATCCCACCCAGGGCCAGTCCTGCCATGGCAGGGACACCTCCCCTGCCCCAGGCTGCTCCAGCCTGGCCCTGGGCACTGCCAGGGATGCAGGGGCAGCCCCAGCTGTTCTAGGAGCTCCATCCCAGCCCCTCCCCACCATCACAGGGAGGAATTCCTTCCCCAAATCCCATCCAACCCTGCCCCCTGGCAGTGGGAGCCATTCCCTGTGTCCTGTCCCTCCATCCCCTGTCCAAAGTCTCTCTCTGTGTTTCCTCTTGTCCCCTTCAGGCCCTGGAGGAGCCACAGCTGGGTCCCCACAAGCTTGGGATGCTCTGTGGAGGCTTTAGGTGCTGGAACTTGGGGTTATCAACCTTTGGCTTCCAGTGCCCCAGGCAGGGCAGGGTTTGAAGTCCCTGCCAGTGGATTTATTCCTCCTTCCGTGTGCACCAGCTTAGGAAAGAGCCCCAGAATGGTTTGGCTTGGGAGGGACCTTAAAGCTGATCTCGTTCCACCCCCTCCCATGGACCACAGATGAGGCTTTTGATGCTTTTTATGCTTTGCCTTCCCAATTTATTCTTGGCTTTTTTGGCTTTTCTACTGAAAAAGCTCAGCATTCAGGTATTGATAGAGATCAGAGACTTGTGAGAAGCTGTTCAGCCCCCAAACTCCATCTGCTTGGGTTTTTTCTTGTACACTAAATAAAGGCAGAGATAAAAGTCTCTGCTTGGCACCCACTGGAAATTCAGCTCATAAGGGAGCAGAAATAGCAAAACAAAGGCTTTTAGGAGAATTACATCAGCAGCCTGAATGCTTCAGAGCTCCTCAGAGCTGTGCTGGGGAGGTGCAGCTCCGAGCAGAGGTGTCACAGCCCCAGAAGCTTTTCATTCCTGATGTCTCAATCAGCCCTGCTCAGGTGTTAAGATCCCACCCCACCTGTGGAGCCAGGCTGGGCTGTGGAGAGAGCCTGGGAATGGCTGGGAGCTGCCAGATTCCCACTCTGGCACGTGTTTCTGTGCTGGGAAGCTCACACCAGGGCTTGTGTGAGTCAAGGTGCTCTTACATAAGCTGTGGAGAGAAAAATTTGGTGCTGAAGTGGGCAGTACCTGCCCACGTGTAGGAGGGATTTAATTTGAGAACTGGGACTTTATCGAAAGATGTAAATTGAAAATTTCTTGGCTTGGAAGAGTTTTAAGGGGATGGGGACCAGGATTTTCATTCCAGTTCCATCTGAAGGAAAAAACCAAAACTCAACAGACCCTCACAGCTGGGCAGCTTTGGTTTGTGTCACTCCTTGGGTTCTGTGTTCTCCATTCCAAATGGGGAGTTTGGGCTTTTCCCATGGCAGGAAACCTGGGCAGCAAGGGAAGAACTGGCACAGCTCCCTGAATAAAAGCTGATTGGCAAAGAGGAGGAGCAGTCAGGAGAAAACAAGGTCTGAACTTGACAAGCAACAGTAATTCTCCATCTTCAGAAGGGAGAGGACATCCAGAGGGGCTCAGCCTGGAGCAAAGGAGGCTCAGGGGGCCCTGGTGGCTCTGCACAGCTCCTGCCAGGAGGGGACAGCCAGGGGACAGCAGGCTCTGCTCCCAGGGACAGCAGGACAAGAGGGAACAGCCTCAAGCTGTGCCAGGGGGGTTTGGGTTGGATATTGGGAAAATTCCTTCATGGCAAGGGTTGTAAAGCCCTGGCACAGCTGCCCTGGGCACGACTGGAGTCTCCAGCCCTGCAGGGATTTAAAATCCATGGGGATGTGGCACCTGGGGACAGGGCCAGTGCTGGCCTTGGCAGCGCTGGGGAGCAGTTGGACTCGCTGACCTTTATGAGTCTGTGATTCTGTGAAAATAATAAACAGAGCAGGGAGAGATTTCCCTTCCAAAAATGCAGCAAGAGTCAGATTCCCATGGAGCCTGAGCTGCCTGTGCTGCGGGGGCTGCTCAGCACGTTGTGTAAGAGGGAAGGATCCTGGAGCAGAGCTTGGCCTCTTTCCCACTGTGTGTGCCACTGCACTGAGGCCTTTAGTCACAGGTCCCAGCTTGTGGAGCTGGGAATTGCAGATTTCCTTCCCTCCAGGTGTGCCCACCTGCCCAGAGGGTGCCCAGCACTGCCTGTGCCAGCTCTGGCCCCTAGCACCTCCTGGCTCACACCTGGTACCTGCTCTTTCCCTCCAGGCTGCAGAGATGGATGGATTTCAGGCAGACACTGAGGAAGATGAGGAAGATGATGACTGCATGATTGTGGATGTACAGCCAGGAAAAGGTGGGAAGGGAGATGGGTACCAAGGGAGCAGCACCTGTGTGAGCTGAACTTGGGCTTTTCTGCCCTTTTCACCACTCCTTGAGCTTTTCTCTCTATAGATATCTTATTCCAGCTACTCCTGCTTTTTATCCTTTTTTTAAAGACGTTTCTTTGCTATTTATGGCTTTCTCTAAGCTGCTCTTGGCTTTTCTGCCCTCCTCCTCCCCTTTGGCCTCAGTGGCACAAAGGCCTGTGAGCTGCCAGGGTCACCTGCCTGTTCCTGGGGGCACAGGTGAGCACTGGGGCAGTGCCAGCACATCCACTGGCAAATTATGGCAAATACTGCTGCCCTCTGGGGCATCAGAGCCCTGCAGGCCTGGCAGGGGCTGGGTTATCACCCCTCTGGTGCCTCCTCAGAGGTGCAAGTTGTCTGAAGGAAGTCACATCAGGGAGCAGCCTGGCTGCTGCTCTGCTCCACAATCTGAGCACCTGCTTGTGTTTGTGTCCCAGTTATCCCTTGGAAAATGGCTTCAAAGCCCCTGTGCTGCAGCCCTTCCTTTCAGGCCACGCTGGCATGAGGATGTGCAGCAGCTCCTTTCATCTCCAGGAGCTTTTGGACGCGATCACACAGATCAATGAGCTGACTCCAAGCACGTGCTGTGCTTTCCAAAGCTCTGGGCTCTTTCTTGCTGCTCACAATGGAGCTCTCCCAACCTGCTCTAAGGAAAGTGGTTTGTGTTGGGCAGCTCCTCTGGCAGATAAGGACTCGTGCACAGAAATTCTGGAGTGTTTGACCCATTGCAGGCATTATCTGGGCTCTCCTTCCTCTCTGAGCTCCTCTCACCTCCCAAAACAGACATTGGGACTGCTTGACAAGGAGCCTGGCTTTAATCTTAAGCTGCTTTTGCTTATTACCAGGCTCTGAGATGAAAACCTCGCCTCAGGTTCGTCCCCTCTTGTTCTGAGGATGCCACTGAGCAGCTTCCCTCCCTCAGGCTCTGCTGACACACAAGCAGCTCTGTTTGTTTGGCTCTGCCTGACTCTAAAGCACTGAAAAGATTATGAAAATCCTTTTTATGGTTGAAGTGATTTTTTTATTCTGGATTGGTGATATTAAATACGAAGCCAGTATCAAAACCAGTTTTTAAATAGTGTTGAAAAGGAGACTCACAACAGATGCAGGAAGCTAAGACAGATAAAACATAAAGCAGTCAAATTTTACTGGATTAATGAGGATATTTATAAAAACAAACCAAACACATTCTCTCCTTTGCAGGTTCCACAGCTTCAGAATCCAGTGGCACAAGAGCTGCTCACCAGGACAGCAGCATGGTCAGCCCATCTAATACAATTTGAGACTTAAATGCTACTAACTCCTCTGTATGTATGTAGAATGAGCTAGAAAGTTTTAAACCTTGTGTATCTTTGACCAAGATACTTGAAAGTATTCCACATTTCTTGTAAAGAGAAGACAGCACTTTGTTCTGCTTCAGACCAGATGGAAGCTTAAATTTTTAGCTTTAGCTTTTTAGTTTTTTTTTTTTAAATACTGCATATTAATCTGTCCTTAATAAAGCATTATTGAAATTTTGATACTTCTTTGTAATGGAAGGTATCTAAGTTATCTCTGAAAGTAGCTGAGGGATTTTGGAATAAGCTTATTGTGATGCCACTGGGGAATGACTGTTCATAATGTTGTACAGCGTGGCCTTGGGTATAAATGATGTACAATTATATATGAATTTATGCTCTTGTACCATCCTGTTTGTGGTCTTACTTGCTCCAGAGAACAGCAGCAGGGCTTTACCTTTGGAAGAGGAAAAATGCATTGTTTCTCTTATTTTGGGACAGGCTGGACAGGTCAGGGCTAGGTTCTCTGTCTCTTGTCTACATCAGAGCTGGGCTCTGTCCCACAGAAAAACTCTTGCTTGAGGTATTAAAGGAGCTGGCATCAAACTTGGTGACACACAGGACAAACTTGCTGGGGCTTTCAGCTTTATACGACTGGTGAGTTATCAATTAGTTCTTTAAAAGATTGTCTGGAATTTCAGGTTTGTTATCTCCCCCTGGGCAGCAGCAGTAGCTGGTCCCTGCTGTCACTCTGTGCTCTCTGAAGGGACAAGGGGGTGATGCTGCCCCAGTAACACCAGTGCCAGCCCCAGCACAGACTGGTTTGGCATCTCAAACCTACAACAACAATGCAACTCAAGCAACTGGGATCAGAACTGAATCTTTAAATAATTCCATTTAATCAGACTAAGTGTAACTTTATCCAAATAGCTTCTCTCCAGTAGGAGTTACAGTGCACACAGAAGCAGAACGGGAAGCTGAGCTCTAAACCCAGCCCCCTCCCCAGGCTCAGGCTGGTAATCCAGCCTTACCAGCCCCTAATCCCTGCTCCACCACTGCCTTGGGAACACCTCGGGCAGTCCCTGCTCCAGTTGGGTGTTGGAAGCCCCAGGGAGGAGCCCCTGGCGAGGCCACCTGTGAGTCTGGAGCTGGGAGGGGACAGCAGAGCCCAGCCCCTGTGCAGAGCTGAACCAAAGCCACCTCCAGCAGTCTCGGCAAAAGGAGGGACGAGTCCAAAGCCAGCAGCACTGGAGGCTCTGCCCTTTATTTCAGGACAGGGGCTGGGCCCTGGCCAGCAGCTCGGGCCGCAGGGGGCTGCGCTGCTCCTCCGCCGCCGCCTCCACGTCCGCCATGACCGCGGCGTCCCAGGCCAGGCTCAGCAGGGCCGAGGGCACCTGGGCACGACAGCAGCACTGAGCACAGCCAGGGCAGGGTGTGGGGAGTCCTGCCAGCCATCCAGTGCCACCCCTACCTGGGGCAGGGACACCTCCCCCTGCCCCAGCTTGTGCATCCCGGCCTTGGGCACTCCCACCGCTGCTCTGTTCCCCTGAGTGCAGAACACCCTGTGAGCATCCACAGAGCTGGGACTGCTCAGACTGACAAGGACAAGGCTGGATTCTGCAAGCAGCTGCTTTTAGGGATGTTACTTTGGGCTTTCTGTTCACACCCTCCCTCACCAGCGCTGCCTTCCCTCTTTCCCAGCCCCTGACAGCTCTGTGCTCCAGGAGGAGGACCCTGCACTTCCCTCCACACCTCCAAGCCCCCCGGCAGTTACTGCTTTGTTTGTGCTGAAAACGAGGGGACAGAGCACAGCTTGGGGCTCTGAAAGAACACAAACTTCTCCCCCAGCTCTGAGCAGCAGAAGTCTCTGACAGCCTCAAGATGCTCTGGAAGGTACCAACAATAATTTTTTTCACTCACCAACCCACATTCATTGAAGGCCAAGTTCTCATCAGTCAGTTTGAGACCTCCAGGTCCCAGGAGCTCAAAGGGCAGCCAGTCATCTCTGAGTGCTTCTCTCACAAAGTTGTAGAGTGCAGATACTGATTCTCGGGCATAAAAAGTCCCTGCCATGAGAAAACAAGGTGAGAGAGTCTGGCATTTACCAAAATCTAACCTTTTGTGGTCGGTTCCGTGGGGCTTCACCTACTGATGCTGACTTGATCAACGACTTCCCTGCCACACAGCCAGCCTGATTTAGCTGAAAACTATAAAAGCAGAATCCCCAAAGAAAAATAGTCAATTGTTGGGAGCCCCTGCCAGCCTGTAACAAAGAGCTGGGGAAGCCTGAAATGATTTCCAGAGTTCTACAGGAAAATTTGAAGAGGATTTATGCTGTTGTACAGTCTGACATCACACGGGCAGCCTCACGCTGGCTGCTGTCACACACTGATCTAATGAGTCCAGCTTGTTTCCAGAGGCATGGGAAGAGCAGACTTTAATTAATGATGCCTTGAGATTCTTCCCTCTCTGTCCAATCCTGGCTTAAAATCCCAACCCTGAGCAGGGGGAGGGTTTGGAGATGGGAGGAGTTCATGGGGAAACGTTACCCCGCTGTGGTTTTGGGATGGTTTATCCCACCAGCTGAGCTCAGCACCTCCTCCTTACACTCCAAGGACCCTCAGAAACTTCTGGAGGTGCCCGAAGGAAGGGTGAGGAGTCCCCCTTACCCTGGAGGATGTATCCATCGGGGAAGCGCACCCTCAGCAGCGTGTAGTTGTACTTCCTCATCTCCCTCTGCTCGTCCTTCTCGCGCATGGCTCTGGTCCTCAGCATCGACGCCTTCTCCACCGCCTCTGTCCTGCGGGCACAGACCCTTGTAGGCCCCGAGGAGAGCCACCAGCTGCTGGCTTGGCTGCTGTCCCCTGGCCCTGCTGCTGCTGCTGCAGCCCCTCACCGGAGCCGCTGCTCCCGGCGCAGCTCCTCTGCAGTGAGGCTGAAGAAGTCGTGGGGCAGCTCGAAGCGCGCGGCCGCGGGCGAGGGGTGGAACACGGCCAGCTGCCGGTGCAGCTGCGCCCGCACGGGCTCCGAGCTCAACAGCTGCTCCTTGTGCTCCCTCAGATCCTCCAGCCTGCTCAGCACCTCCTCCTTCAGCACGTAGAACTCCTCCGTGGTCTCTGCAACAGCAAGGATGGCGCGTGAGGCTCTTGGTCTTTAGGGCAGTGACACGGGGACAAGGATCTCTGGGGAAATGTCACACTGGGACAAGGAATGTGGAGGATCAGAGGGTGTTTTTGTTCCAGCCTTGGAGGAATGACCTCTGTGGAGCTGTCAGCAACCAGAGCTGCTCCCAGCATCCCCCAAACTCCCCCTGACTCCACATTAACACCACAAGTTCTTGCCTTGTCCTGGAACAGGCAGCGTTTTTGTCTCAAACCCAACAGCCTGGAAAAATTTGTGTGTCCCTTCCAAGCAACTTATCCTCTCCTGTAAGAAAAAGACAGAATTTAGATGGAGTTTGCTCCAAGCAAGGGCCTTCCAAGGCTCAGCAGCTATGGAGCCTGAGCTCACCTGAAACACCTTGTTCTGCAATTTGATTTTCCGGTATTTCTCCTCTTCTGGATGGAGATAGATGTTATCCAGGTACCTGCAGGAAGAGGAATGCACTGCTGGATCAAAGCAGAACACTCCAAGGTCAGAGAGAAAAGAGAGACCTCACAGAGGAAAAAAGCTGAGAAACCCAGGAAAACAAAATACATCAATGTTTTGGGGCCAAACCAAACAACCAGCAGCTCCCAAACCTCTTGGATTAGTGGGACCAACTCCTCCAGGATGCTGACATCAGGTCAACTGACAAATTAGGTGGTTCAAGAGTTCCATTTTCTTCCAAAAAGAAGACTTTGCTAGAAGCAGAGCAAGAAAAGCCAGCAGGCAAGGGATGAGCTGCCCGTGGCCTCAGTGGCACTCACTTGGCCATGGTCTCCACGCACACCCGGACCTTCTCCCGGTCCTTGTTGAAGGTGTGGATCTCCATGATGGAAGCAGCCACCGGGTCCACGGAGAAATACTGGGGGAGAGGGAGAGAAGCTGCTCAGGGAGGAGCTGACCGCAGCCCAGCTCAATTGTTCCCCATTTGCTGGGCTAGAGATGATTTAACAGGTAATGCGAAATTGTCCTGGGGAGATTTTACACGAAGGAGGTGGAGGGTTGGTGAGGTCACTGCTGGCACAAAAGGAGTTTGTAAAGGGAAGGGAAGGGAAGGGAAGGAGTTTGAAGGGAAGCACTCACTGCCTGGATGGCTTCTCGGAGCTGCTTCTCCTTCTGGTCTTTCCTCACAACAGTACCAGTCAAGGGGCAGATGAAATAAACCCCTGAAACAGAGGGAGCAGCTGCCCCTTCCTCCTCCTGCTCCTGCAGGAGATAAAACCAAACTGAGCACGGGGAGGTTTTGGGGGATTATGTTTATAAATACCCTCAGGATAAGGAGAGCAGCCCCAAGGGGTGCTGAGCAGGGAATGGCAGCATCTCCCTCACCTTTTCCTCCATGGAGAGCCCCTTCTCACTGGCAGCTGCCTCGGCCATCAGCTCTTTCCTCACTACAACACACAAACCCCGGCTGGAGTGGAGGCTCAGCACATTCCAGAGCCTTTCGGACAGCTCAGCGCTGCCCTGGGAAGCAAACACCTGCCCAGGTGTGGCGTCCCAGCCCAGGGCTGCGCATGACCCCATTTCCAGGACAGCTGCCCGAAAACAGGCAGGACAGAGAGCCGTCCCCGGGCGCTTTTCCAGCCCTGGTTCCCGCGGCCGCTCCTACCCTGGTTCCTGATGGCCTCCTGCGATGCGGACGGAGCCTTTCCTCCCTTGGGCTTCAGCTCCAGCCGGGCCAGCGCCGCCGCCGCCGCCCTCTGCGCCTCATCCGTCGGGGCCTGCCGGGGCTTCGGGGCCGCCTCGGCTTTCGGCTTCTCGCGGGGGGCCCTGGCACGGAGGACACGGCTCGGGGACCGCCCGTGCGCGCCCACCCGCCGCTGACAGCGCGGGGACGCGGCCCCGCGGGAAGCGGCGCTCGGGCCCGGCGCCGTCACCGCTCCCGGCCCCGTGTCCCCCTCGTGCCCCGGGCAGGTACCGGGCCCGGGGCGGGAGGTACCGGCCGCGGAGGGTGCACGGGGGTGGCGTTACCGGTGGTGGCGTTACCGGAGGGTCCCCCCAGCCCGTACCGGGACGGCTCCGAGAGCTTCTGCCCGGGCCCCGCCGTCTTGAACTTCAGGTCGGCCTTGATCTCCTGGAAGAACTTGCGCATGGCGGTGCCGGGCTGGGACCGGGCCGGGACGGGAGCGCCGGGACGGAAGGAGCACCGGGACAGGAGCAGCACCGGGACAGGAGCAGCACCGGGACAGGAGCAGCACCGGGACGGGAGCGGGGCTGCCGCGCCCCCCCCGCGCTTCCGGCCCGCCCGCGTCGTCACCGGAACGGGGCGGGACCGGCCCCGCTCGGGCGGCGGGGATGGGGCGGCGGGGGGCGAGGGATGCCGGCACCGGCATCACCGGGGGCTGCGGCACCCGCGGAGCCGTGAGCGGGACCCACGGACCCCAGAGCGGGACCCACGGACCTCCACAGAGCCCCGGTTGCATCCCTGGACCCCGGCGGCGCCCACGGAGCCTCACGGAGCCCAGAGCGCCCCAGACCCCCCCAGACCTGCACCCGCAGCCCCACGGAACAGCTTCGGTTCCCGGTGCCCCGGGAGCAGCCGCGGCGTGAGCAAAGCAAGCTGAACGGAGCCCTGGGCAGCTCCGGAGCTGGGACACAGCCGGGGCTGCGGCGTCTAAAGCTCACGGACAAGGAGCCTCGTGTCTCCCGTCCCTGGGAGATCGGCCGAGGGCTCCAAACCTAAGGATGCGCACAGTGAACCTCCCCGCGTGCGCTGCGGTTTCACGGGGTTATTTCCACAGCACAGCTCCCGCTCCTCCTCCTCCGGCACACGGGACACTCGCAGCCGAGAAAGGGGCTGCGACTCTCGGCACCGAACGGGGCTGTGCTGTGCGTACACCTGGGCAACAGCACCTGGCACGGCCCCTCCAGTGGCACCGAGAGCCAGGAACACCTCGATGAAGGCCGGACACACATCGGCATCGCCAGTGGGAATCACGGGCTGAGACACGGATCTGCCCTCCAGTGACACCGCCATGGCACAGGACAGGCTGAGGGGAATGTACAGAGAGGGCCCTGATCCTGCTGGGGTGTGGCAGAGGTGGGATACAGCACGGCTGGGATGTGGCACAGCCCGAAATATTGCACAGCTGGGACACGGCAAGGCCAGAATATGGCACAGTCAGGATGCAGCATGGATGGGACACGGCAAGGCCAGAATATGGCACAGACAGGATATGGCACAATCAGGATGAAGCATGGATGGGATATGGCAAGGCCAGAATATGGCACAGACTGGATTTGGCACAGTCAGGATGCAGCATGGATGGGATATGGCAAGGCCAGGATGTGGCACAGCAGGGACGTGGCACAGCCTGGCAGGAGCGAGGCCTCACTCACAGTGTGACAGGGAGCACTCCCAACACCCCAACACCACCTTCACGAATTCCCTGTAGCAGGATTTCCCCTCCTCACACACCTCCCCCCAAACCCCTGGGAATGAGGAGTTTCTCCCCAGAATCAGGGTTGTGGTTTGGGTTTTGCAGCCCGGTGTGGGCAGGCACTGTTTTCCTTTCCATGACCTTGCAGAGACGCCAGTTTGGGTTAAAAGCAGGTTAAACCTCAGTGCAGCTCCCAGGCCAGCTGCAGTGTTTGCTCCAGCTTAGCCGGGCTCAGCCCAAGTTTGGAACCCGGTGGGTCAGATTCCCCCATGTGGCCCTAGTGACTGTCCTGGTGGCCCTGTCCTGGGCCAGAGACATGGCCACCCATCTCCCTCTCCACCCCCTCCAGTCCAGAAGGAGTTTGGAGCCTTGGGATGGCCCCAGGCTGGGGGGCTGAGCTGGGGGCAGTGGATGGGGCAGGATCGGCGTCTGTCCCACCCATAACCCTGACCCTGTCCCGACACCCTTGTCCCCCACAGCGCTGCCACCCTCCCACAGTTCCGATCCCCACAGCC
Source organism: Camarhynchus parvulus (assembly GCF_901933205.1). Classification (NCBI taxonomy): domain Eukaryota; kingdom Metazoa; phylum Chordata; class Aves; order Passeriformes; family Thraupidae; genus Camarhynchus; species Camarhynchus parvulus. The sequence continues at coordinate 1,230,003 of NC_044598.1, forward strand.
CTGACACCCTCCCACAGTCCCCAGCCCCCCCATAGCCCCGTCCCCCCTCAGTTCCCAACTCCCTGTCCTTGTCCCTATCCCTGTCCCCGGTCAGGTCCCAATTCCCAATCCTTGTCCCCATCCCTGTCCCCCTCAGTCCCCAGCCCCTCAGGCCTTGTCCCCATCCCCGTCCCCCCGCCGCCCCTCAGGCTCCGCCCCCCAGCGCCCCCCGCTTCGGCGCCTCCGGCGGCGCGGCCCAATCCCGTTATCCCGCCGCGCCACCGCCTCGCTCCTACTAGTCGGATAGACTGAGCGACGTGCGGCAGAACCAATAGGCGGCGCGGTCGCGACCGGGGGCGGGATATCCTGCGTGCCGTGCGGTGCGGGCCGCCCCCGCCGCCTGCCCGGTGCTGCCGCGGCCTGGGCTGGGCCTGCCCGCGCCCGGTGCCCCCCGCGCCCGCCGCGCCCCCCGGTGCCGCCATGCCACACAGCTTCAAACCCGGGGACCTCGTCTTCGCCAAGATGAAGGGCTACCCGCACTGGCCGGCCCGGGTGAGACCGCGGGGCCGCGCCGCGGGGGGACGGTGCGGGAGGGGGGCGGGGGTCCCGGACCGGGATAGGGGCGGGATCGGGAGGGGGGACTCGAGACAGGATGGGGACGCGTACCGACCCTTGTCCCCGGAGCGGAGGCCCCTGCCGGGATGGAGATGCCATAACGGTACCTGTACCGGGATTGGGATCCCGGACCGGGATGGGGCACGGTACCAGCGTGGGAACACGTACCGGGATGGAGATGCCATAACGGGACCCGTACCGCGACGGGGCGCCCGGTACCGGCACGGGGAGCTGGTACCGGGGTGGACATGCTGTAACGGTACCTGTACCGGGTGGGAAGTGGGTGCGGATGGGTGTCCCGTTCGGGATGGGGACCCAGGTCGGTGTCTGTCATGGATGTGAGCCGGTGGTGGCGTGAGGGACCTGTCCCAGCGCACAGACTGGGATGTGGGGTCACAGCCCAGCACCTGTACCGGATTGCAATGCCCTGTACTGGGATGGGGCCCAGTACCAGCGCGGGGTGTCCCATTCTGGGGTGGGAGCTCCCATTCCAGCCCCTCCACTGGGATCGGGCCCAGTTCTGGAATGGGGTGTCCTGTACCGGTATGGGGGACCCCACATGAGCCGCTGTACTGGGATGAGGGTCCAGCACTGGCTCAGAGATCCCCTATGGGAACTCATGTTGGGATGGGAGCTCAGTACTGCGCTGTGGGGCCGGGGCTTCTGTCCCTTGTTGGGGACAGCGAGGGGACATTGTGGGTGTGACATGGGCGGGGGGCCTGCTGTGAGCGCTCACGGTGCGGGATCAGCGGGTGCTGCTGCGCTTTGGGGGGGTTATTTGGGATGCTGGAGCGTTTGGGGAGGGGACAGCTGGTGCCACCGGCCGGGTGACAGCGTCGTGCCGCGGTGCTCCTGGAGAGCGGGAGCTGCTTTGGGATGTGCTCAGCTGGGGGCTGCTTGGGGGCTCTGCGGGGTCCCCGGGAGCAGCCGAGGGCGCGGCAGGTTCCCGCACTGCCCTCGGATGGGAAGAGACTGGCAGGTGGAACCGTGCGGGCTCGGGGAGCTCAGGGGGCCGGAGCTGACACCGCTTGGCTGCACCTCGCCGTGACACCGGGACTGCCGCTCCCGCCAGGACAGCCCCTCTGCTTTAGCTCGCTTGCTTGCTGGGGAAGGGTCCCCCCACCCTGAAGACCTCCCCAGCAGCCCCTGCTCACCCCGAGGCTCTCCCTGCCCACGGCCCAGACGCCCGGAGCACAGAAGACGGGGGTGTCCGGCCGGCAGCGGGGCCTCCAGCCAGGACGGACCCTGCGGCCGCTCGTCCATCGCCCCCGCCCGCGCTGCCGGGCCCCGGCCACCGACCCCGGGGGAGTAGCGCAAGGCCCACGTTGCCCACAAGACCTCGGTGCCGGATCCTCCCCGTTTCTCTGGTAGAGATCCCGCAGGGACTCGGATCCGTAGCCAGGGCCCCGTCCGGGTGCTTTCCTGCCGCGCTTGGCTCCAAGCGGGTGCCGGACCCGACGCCGCTTGCCGGGGCTGAGGACGCGTCACGGCTGTCTCTGACCTCCTCGTGCTTTGGGTTTCCTTTCAGATCGATGACATCGCGGACGGCGCCGTGAAACCCCCCCCGAACAAGTACCCCATCTTCTTCTTCGGCACGCACGAGACGTAAGCGCTGCCTCGCTCCCCCGCCGGGCTCTGCCTCCGCTCCGGCCTCACCTCTGCTTTGTCTCTCTCCAGCGCCTTCTTGGGCCCTAAAGATCTGTTCCCTTACGAAAAATATAAAGACAAATACGGGAAACCAAACAAGAGAAAAGGCTTCAACGAGGGCTTGTGGGAAATCCAGAACAACCCCCACGCCAGTTACAGTGCCCCTGCGGTGAGTGTGGGCTGGGCAGGGGATGGGGCTGCGGCCCCTCCGTCCCCCCGAGTCACTCCTCCTGTCTCTGCTTCTCCTTGCTGCTGTGCCGATTGCTTCCAGCTTCCAGCTTGGCTTCCTTGGGGTGGAATTAGCTACCCTCTGCTTCCTTGCCCTCTCCCTTCCTCAGGGAGTCTGCTCTCCTCATCTTCCTCCATGGAGGGGTTTCCCTCAGGCTTCCAGGAGCACTGGAAGTTCCCGCTTGCTCTGGAGGAAGGCGCTTCTGCCCCGTTGTCACGGTGGAACTGGGGTTGTGCTTGGTGCTGCTTGCCCAAAATCATGGAGATTTTGTTGTCAGAGCAAGAACTTGAGGCTTGCTCGTCCCTGGCTCCTGGATCTGCTTGTGGACTGTTGGGGAGTCCCCTCCTCATCCATTCCCAAGGTTCCTGAGCCCTCCAGCGGGATTTGGAGCGGGCTGGGCCAGGAACAGCTCTTTGTCAACTTCTTGTGGGGGCATCTCATGGCCATAATTGGGATCCAATTTATTCTGTAAAGATCATCACAGGAGGCATCGGCTTTGTAGGCAGTGGGGCTGAAGAGGCAGAGCAAGGTTTGCAGGGTGGGCAGCAAGGTTGAGGTGGTCCCTGGAGGTCAGCAGGTGTAGGGAATGAGCCCCCCAGGCCGTGCCATGGCCGGGCAGGAGTGAGGATGTGGTTTGAGGGGCAGGGGTTGGGAAATGGTCTATCCAAAGCTGGATGTAGGGCAAGGTGAGGCTGTGGAGGTGCTTGAAAACCTGGAGATTGGTGCTGGTGAGGGGAGGCACCACCTGCCATGGCCAGGAATCTGCTGGGAATTCCCATCAGGGACCCACGAGGGACTGAGCAAGGCTGAGGGTTCACCAACACCCACTGCGTCCTATGGGCGAATGGAGCAGGAGAAGACACTGAAGTTTCCTTGGCTTTGAAACCTGAGTGAAGCGAGGTGCCAGGAACAGCCAAGGGTGAGGAGAGGCTTTCCAGCAGCTGGAAGAACTCAGCTCTAGGAATGTCAGTGCTGCCAGAAACAGAGGAGCAGCCCAGAAGATGAAGTTGGGATGTGATGTCCTGTGCGAGGAACCTGGAGAAACAAGGAGACCTTCAGGGAGCAGGACACAGGAGATCCCACCTGGGAAGAGCACAGTGGCCACCTGAACTCCTTGTGTGGACCTTTCCCATGGGAAAGTGTGCAGAGAGGACAGGAAGAGGCCTGATCCAAGTGGAAGCAGAAGCAGAAGCTGAACCCGACCACCCCGGCTTGTCTGGCGCCGTCAGGGCAGGGGAGGGCTGGGCTCTGCTCCCAGCTCCAGGGATTTTGGCAGGGCTGTGAGGATGGGGGGCAGAGGGCAGCGAGGCAGCAGCGTCCCAGGAATGTGTCACTGGTGCTCTCTGTGGGGCTGTGGGAACGGGGGCAGCATTCCCCAGGCAGGGTTGGTGCCGTTGTTGGGAGCTGCTCCAGAGGGATCCATGCTGCGAGGGGGGCTGCCCTGCACTGCTCTGCACACCCAGCTCTGCCCTCCTTCGCTCCCCACCCTTGGTGCCCCCTCTCTGTCCTCTCCTGCCCCCCCAAATGCCCCACAGCCCCCCTAACCCCGCTGTCCTCCCGCTGCCTTTAGCCCGCGAGCTCCTCCGACAGCGATGTCCCCGAGAACGACCCCATGGCGGGCAGCGACGCCGGGGACGACGAGGACGACTCTGCCATGGCCACGGGCCCCATGGAGAAGGTGGACAGCGACGAGGACTCGGACCGAGGCAGCGACCACAGCGGGCTCAAGAGGAAATCCTTGGCCATGAAAGTGAGTGTGGGCTGGGGACAGGAGGGTGGCCCAGCCAGGGGACACTGTGGCTCCGTCACGGAGCTTTCCTTGAAGCCACCTCAGCAGAAGGTGGTGGAGAAACCAACTGCCTCTGGATTCTCCAGTGGGAAATGGGGCTCAGCGTGGTTTGGGGTCTCACAGCTGTCTTGTGATGCCTGTGGGGTGGTGGGATGGCCTGTCCTGGCTGGTTTGGAGCCTGGAGGAGGATCCAGAGCTGCAGATCTGAGTGCAGCTCTTGCAGGGCCTGTTGGAGAAAGCCCTTCCCAGGAAGCATTTGCTTTCCAGGATGGATGGGGAAGGAATGGGCTTCTCTCATCTTGTCACCTCTCCTTTGGCAGATGCCTGTGACAAAACGGCCTCGGAAATCCTCCAGTGACTTGGATCAGGGCAGCCCCTCTGTCACAGAAGAGGAGAACTCAGAAACATCTTCTGAGTCGGAAAAAAACAGTGACCAGGTGAGAGGATTTTGGGTTACGCTGGGAGGGTTGTGGGGAGAACATCCCTGAGGGAGTGGGGCAGAGGCTGAAGGGAACCTGACTGGCTTGATTCCATGGTGACACTGTTCCACATTTGCTCATATTCCTGTTTTCCTCCAGGATTTCACTCCTGAAAAGAAGCCAGTGTCCCGGGCTCCACGCAGGATGCCGGCAGCGGGGAGGAAGAAGAAGGTAAAGGACCCCAAATCTGAGGAAGGCTGGAGAGGAGCCAGGGTCTGCACTGTGGGGAGGGGGGAGCTGGGGGTGACAGGGCTGTGCCCTGGGCTGGAGCACCTGGAGGGACCTCGCTGATCTCTCGGTGACCTGTGGGGGCTCTGGGTGCTGGGATCTAGGACACTGCTGGCTTTGGGGGTATTGCTGGGACTGGGGCAGTGCCACCCCATGGCCACCCTCCATCCCAGCCCTGCTCTCTGCCTGCAGAAAGTGGAGTCTGGCTCTGACTCCGACTCCAAAGTGGACTCGGATCTGGAGATGGGCAATGCCACCGTGGACATGGCCAAGTCGGACTCGGACTCGGACTCGGATGTGTCGGTGAAAAAGGCACCACGGGGCCGCAAGCCAGGTACCCCGGGGCTGCTCCTGCTCCTGCCACCACCTCGGGGTGGGACTGTGGCAGCTCAGGCATCCCAAGGCTCTGCAGTCCCATCCCACATTCTGGGCACATTCTAGAACCCCTCTGCCTCTGGCTCTCGGGGCTGTTTTAACAGAGGGACCTGCAGGGCTCCTGCTGAACGTGTCCCTGTTGTCTTGCAGCTGAGAAACCCCCTCCCAAGCCCCGGGGCAGGAAACCGAAGCCAGAGCGTGTCCCCAGCAGCTCCAGCAGTGACAGGTGAGCTCAGCTGGGGCAGTACCACCCTTGGGCTGGGCTGGGGCTCGCACAGGGGTCCGAGCCTGTCCTGTCCTGGCAGTGACAGCGACAGCGACGTGGATCGCATCAGCGAGTGGAAGAGGCGGGACGAGGAGCGGCGGCGGGAGCTGGAGGAGAAGAGGAAGAGGGAGCAGGAGGAGGAGATCCGCCGGCTCCGGGAGCAGGAGAAAGAGGAGAAGGAGAAAAGGAAGGAGAAGGCAGAGAAGGGCGAGGAGGTGCACTCGGACTCGGACAGCAGCGCCGAGGATGAAGCGGCCAAAAAGGGCCGGAGGGGCCGGGCCAAGGCTCCGTCCTCCTCGGACTCTGAGCTGGAGCAGGAGAAGGAGGTGAGTGCAGAGCTGTGGGGCCTGGGGTGGATGGACAGCCTGTCACCTTCCTGTCAGGCCATCAGGGACCTCCAGGAGTGGCAGGGACTTGCTCTCGTGCTCTTGGGTTAGCCTGCAGCTGCCCACATGGTGTTGGGAAGGGTTGTGTCCATCCTTGGAGTGGGAGCTCTTCCCCTGGCCCAGGAGGCCTCATCCAGCTGTGAGCCTCACATCTGGCACAGGGTGCCCATTGCAGCTGTGGCTGCTCCATCCCTGGAAGTGTCCAAGACCGGGTTGGATGGGGCTTGGAGCACCCTGGGGCACAGTGGAAGGTGTCCTTGTGTCCCTGCCCATGACAGGGGTGGGACGGGGTGAGCTTTGTGTTCCCTCCCAACCCAAACCATTCTGTGATCTCCAAGATGCTCCTCCACCACAGTCATGGGGTTTGCTCCACTGTCCCCCTGGAGCCTTTGGGAACACGTAGGGTGACCATGCACCATGGGGTGATGCTGTGCCATGGCACTGGGGTGACTGGGGTGGCCATGGGTGCCATTGTGTCGTGGCTGTGGCTCTGTCTGTTCCGCAGCAGCGAGGGCTCTGCTGCTCTCCCTGCATTGTTCTCTCCTCCAAGGTAAAGAAGCCGGTGAAGAAACAGCCCTCGGAGTTGTCAAGGAAACCAAATCAGAAGGAGAAGAGGGGCCGAGCAGAGGAGAAGCCACGGAACAAGTCAGCATCTCCACACCTCCCTCCCTCCCCTTTCCTCCTGGGAATGGGGCTGGTCCTGCCCAGCTCCAGCCCTGGCACCCCAGGGTGGGCATGGGGCTCCTGGGGCTGCAGCTCCTGCGAGAGGGGCTGGGCCTCTCCTCCCCTCCTCCTGAGCTCAAGGTGCTTCCTTCAGCCTTCCCAGCTGTTGGGGGTTACCAGGATGACATTCTGTGGTGTTTTCTTTCTCATGGGGCTTTTCCCGTCTGCGTTCCTGGGAAGCTGGGGCACAGGGGAGCTGTGACCAGGGTGGAGGGGCCTGGATGCTCCAGCCAGTGCCATCCCTCTTGTTAGCCCAGTGCTGAGCAGAGAGATCACCACAGCCATCTTCCCTTTTTCCTTCCCTTCACACAGACCTCTGAAAGTGGAACGAGGCCGAAAGAAATCCGACCCGATCCCCGAAAGGAGGGTGGAGAAGAAAAAGGGTGAGAGACGCACTGCTTCCCATCACAGAGGGGAGGAGAGGCTCCAGGGTTGGTTCCCCCATCCCTGGGACAGGGAGGGATCAGTGAGGTTGTGCCAGGGTTTTTCCCAGCGCTGCTTTGATCACTTCCCTGGCACCCCCTCCCCATCTTGGCACACCCCAACCCATCCTCTCCAGAGACATTCCTGGGGCTGTGCTCAGCTTTGGAAGTGCAGGAGGACACAAACCCCTGCCTGGGAGTGATTCCAGGCCCCAGAATAGACCCTGGGCTCTGCTGGTGCCCTGACATCTCGAGCTGTGTCTGTCTCTCTGCTCCAGAGCCCACAGTGGAAGAGAAACTCCAGAAACTTCACAGTGAGATCAAGTTTGCGCTGAAGGTGGATAACCCGGTGAGTGCCTGGCCTGGGACATCCCTGCTCATCCTTGCCCTGCTGTGATACCCAGGAATGCTCCTCCTCCTCCCTTTGAGGGTGCTGGGAGGCCCCAGGTGCCCCCAGGGCAGCTCCTGACCCCGCTGCCACCCCTGCAGGACATCAAGCGGTGTCTGAACGCGCTCGAGGAGCTGGGCACGCTCCAGGTCACTTCCCACATCCTCCAGAAGCACACGGATGTGGTGGCTACACTCAAGAAGGTAGAGCAGAGGGCTGAGGCCTCCCTGGGGCGAGCAAGGAGCCTGCCTGGCCCCAGCTCTAAGGGGGTCCCTCCTCCTGCTCCCGGGGCAGATCCGGCGCTACAAGGCCAACAAGGACGTGATGGAAAAAGCGGCCGAAGTCTACACCCGGTTGAAGTCGCGTGTGCTGGGACCAAAGATGGAATCCATGCAGAAAGCCAACAAAGCTGGGCCCGAGAAGGACAAGGGGGAGGCAGAGAAGGGCCAGGAGAAGCTGTCGGGTGCAGAGACACGGAATGAGAAGGGGGAAGAGGAGACAAATGCTGGTAACATTCCTGAGCATCCCTGAACATCCCGGGAGCACTCCCTGCCCTGTCTGGGCAGGTCACAGTCCCCTCCTTGGGGCATGCCCCATCCTGCTGGGGACACAGGGCATGGGGAGGTGGCTCTTGGCCTCGTGGTGGAGGGATCAGCCCCTCCAGGCCCTGCTTTGCTGGAGTGCCAGGAGTGGGAAAGGGCTGGATGGGGAGTGCAGTGAGAGCAGAGGGCAAACCTCGAGCCCCACGCCCGGGCTCTCGGGGCCTTCCCTGCTGCTTTTTGGCTCAGGACAGCTCCTCCCTGCCAGCCTGAGCTCTGGTCCAGGCATGGAGGAATGTGGAGATGTCCTTGGACACTGGCTCAGGCTCTTGCACAGGGAGTGGTGACTGGGATCTTCCACCCTCAGAGCCAGGTCTCTGCCTGGGGCTGTCCTGGTGGTGCTGCAAGAGCCTTCCCAGAGGAACTGACAGGGAAAATCCACCCTGACGGTGTCTCTGGGCTGGGGGATGGAGGTTTTGGGGCCCTTCTTGCAGCTGTGGGGGTCAGGCCAGTACTGGGGTCCCCTCAGGCTTGGCTGCATGTCTGTGGCTGTGGATCCTCAGTCCACGAGGGTCGGGATGGATGAGGGGGTCCAAGAGCCTGAGCCTCTGTCTCTTCCTTTCAGACCTGTCAGGTCCTGTGAATGGTGAATCCCTGTCCCAAAAGTCAGAGGGCACAGAGGAGAAGGACAAGAGCCAGGGGCCAGGAGCTGGGGAGCTGGAGGCATCCACAGAGGAGCCCCACAACAAGTGAGTGTGGGGGCAGGTCTGGGGGCTGCAGGGGTCATTTGGGTTGTGAAAGGGTTCTCCCAGCTTGGGAAGGAGCTGGCATGTGGCAGAGGGGCAGGGGGCTGAGCTCTCCCTGCCCCTGCTCTCCCCCAGCAGTGTCCAGGACTATCCCAAGGCCGGGCCGGAGCGAGCTCGCGGGGAGTCGGAGGCTGCGGATGAGGAGGAGGAGGAGGAGGAGAGCTGAGGAAGCAGCTCCCACGTGGAGGAGGAGGAGAGGCTGTGAAGGGAGAGCAGCCTCTGCCTCATCTCCTGCCTGAGTCACTTCACTCTGTCCCACCGTAGCCGATGTCCTTGGTCTTGTCCCGTGTCCCGTCCCTGCGGAGGCAGCACCCGCGGGGGGGCTGTGCTGGTGTCTGTATTTGTCCCCCCCTCCCCCGTTTTTAATTTTTGTTTTGTTTTTTTTTTCCCCTCCTACCTAATTTCTTGTGATTTCAACCGACATGAAATGAATATAAAGGGTTTTCTAATGAAAAACAGAAGGAACCCCCATGTCTCTTTCTTGAGGCATCTCTGGCTGGGATGAGGGGAGAACCTTAACCCCCTGCCCATGGTCAGGGCTGGAGAGCACCCCATGGGTCCCCAAATTCCCTCTGACCAGGATTAGGCACTCAGGGGCTGCTCCAAGTCCCTTTCCCCACCGTCACAATCCTCTCTCCATCCAGAGGCAGCTGCTGGAGCCTGATCCCTCTGCCCCAGGGGTGGCAGCAGGACTGGGCACCAACTTCTTGGGGTAAAATAAGGGTAAAATGGGTGTGTGCTAGGGAGGGACTGCCCCTGGCACCATCCTGCCCGTGCTGGGCAGCAGCTCAGTGGTTTTGCTCTGTTGCAAGGCTCCAGAGCTTTTGTCCGTGTCCAAGAAAGAGCTCCCGGCCCCGCCCGGCGCCGCCCGCTCTTTGTGCCCCAGCCCCGGGGGAGGATGCCCCGACCCCCCCTCCCCTCGCAGGCTGCAGTAACTCTGCCCTGGGGACACTCAGCTTTTGCTTTTGCCAGGACTGATTTCACACTCACTCCGTATAAACAAGGCCTAAATAAAGCCCAAACCACCCCGAGCGCCTCTTGCCCAACTGCTGGGAAGTGGGAGGTCCCCTCCAGGACCCCACTGCTGATCCCACTGCCAGCTCCTCTCCTGCCACCCCTGCTCCCACAGTGGGGCTGGCTGTGGAATGGGGGCTCAGGACATGGGGGTCCCCAGCTCTTGGGGAGGGGATTTTTCCTCCAGAGCCCAATTCCTCCCTCCCACACCCCCAAAGAAACCTCAGTCCAGTGCAAAACTAACCAGAATTTATTGCTTCTTGTGCTGTTCTGACCCTGCAAGGGTGGAAGTTTGAAGGCACCGAGGACACGGGGGACCCCCAAGAGGCACTTGGGGCAGCCAAGGCACATAACTGCAGGTGCCCAGCAAGGGGACAAGTGACAGAGCTGGGGCAGGCAGGAGGGTCCCCACAGAGACAGGCACAAGGTGAGGGGGGCTGGGGGGGCGTAGCAAAGACTCCTAACGAGGCTTTTTGGGGAGGGAAGCGGCCCAGAATCGCTACTCCGCCTCCAGCTCCACCGGGCGCTTGCCCGAGGGGGCAAAGGGTCCCACCAGCCACGTCAGGGGGGTGTTGAAGGCCACGTGTTCCACCAGCTCGTCCATCAGCTGCCGGGCTTTGGCGGCATGGTCGCGGGCCCGGGCCAGCACGGGGCCCGTCACGTCCTGCAGGGAGGTGACAGAGGCCAGCGCCACCTGCAGCTCCTCCACGTTCTGCCGGACCTGCCCCGCCTTGTCCTGCACGGTGGCCGGGAGGCCCTGCAGGCTGGACACCAGGGGCTGGTAGGAGCTCTGCAGCTGCTGGCTCAAGCCCTGCAGCATGGTCACCGTGCCCGACTCCACCGCCTGCGGGGGGACACGGGGGGTGAGGCCTGGGGGACACCCCCGTCACCCTGGGCACCCCCTGCCCTGCTCCTACCTCCGGTGGCACCTGGTCCTTGCCACCACCTGGCTGCTTCTTGCTCCACTCCAGCCACAGCTGCTGCAGCTTCTCCTGCCCTCCCTGCAGCCGCTGGTCCACGCCCTGCTTCAGGGTCTCCACCTGGGCGAGGGGCACAGTGCGGCTGGGTGGGGGGGCCGAGGGGCACACCCCGGGGTGGCACAGGGGGCGCGGGGCTGGCTCCTACCAGGTCGAGGGTGCGCTGGAGCTGGGCCAGCAGGTCCTGGCTGCTCTGGCGGGCGCTCTGCAGTTTGCTCAGGGAGTGCTGGAGCGCTCGGTGCCGCACCTTGGTGGACAGGGAGCCCAGGCGCACGAAGTAGCTCTGCTGCTGCCTCTGCTGCTCCGTCTCGAAGCCCTCCACGGCCGTGGCCAGCTTGGCTGTGGGACAGGAGCTGCTCAGGGGTCCCAGCACCACCATCACCACCCCACAGAGCCCCCCCTGCTCTGCCCAGGCTCTGCCCACCCTCTCCGGAGGGTTGGGATCAGCTGCTCACCCAGCTCCTCGTCTGTCATGGGCAGGTAATGGTCCACCAGCTCCTCCGACTTGCCCAGCACGGAGTCCACCCCGCTGGCCACCATCTGGCCCACGGTGCTGACACCACTGCTGACCGCTGACCTGGTCAGCTCCACGCCACCCTGTACTGCCCCTTTGGTCATGTCCATCACACCGTCACTCGGCTGGTCACCGCGTCCTTGGCCCCGGTCACGCTGCTGGACACTGCATCCTTGGCTCCGGCCACCGTGCTGGACACTGCATCCTTGTCCGGCCACCGTGCTGGACACTGCATCCCTGGCCCCAGACACGGTGCTGGACACTGCATCCCTGGCCCCAGACACGGTGCTGGACACTGCATCTTTAGCCCCGGCCATGGTGCTGGTCACTGCATCTTTAGCCCCGGCCATGGTGCTGGTCAGCACATCCCTGGCCCCCGTCACCGTGGAGGTCACCAGCAGTTTGGTGTCTGAGATGATCTGGGCAGACACACAAACCTCTGTTAAGCACTGGGGGCCCGAGTGTGCTGCCCACCCCAGCCCAGCCCACCCTGGTACCTTCTGGGGGGGCTGCTGCAGGATGGGCAGCTTCTCCTCCAGCTTGTCCAGCCCTTTGCAGGCGAATTCATTGGCGCAAGAAACTGGAGATGGAAAAAGAGGTGGGTTTAGCCTCCTGCTGCCTTGCAGGAGCTCTGCCAGGCCCAATTCTCCATCACCCCAAAATTCAGGGGGTGCTGCCCCCACATCTTTTCTTCCAGCTTCTGCAGCCGTTTACTCCTCGGCCATACAAACCAGAGACACAAAACCAGGTCCTGCCTCTCCTGGTTCCTCACGAGAGCCTGGGCACAGCCACTTTTGGGGGGTCCCCCAGCCCTGCGGGGTGCTGTCCCCCCCCTGCACTCACTCTGGGGCTCCAGCCGGGTGAGGAGGGGCTGGGCCCCGCTCACCGCTGCCGCCGTCAGCGTCTTCACGCCCTTCTCAGCCACATCGCAGACGGAGCGCACGTAGGGGTGGCTCTCCTTGGTGCAGGTGTAGGCGGAGGACACCATGTCGTAAGCTGAGCTCACCAGGGGCAGGTTGGCCACGCGTGTCCCGATGTTCTGGGGGCCAGAAGGGCTCAGCGTGAGCGAGGGACTGAGGGACCCCCCCCAAGTCTCACAGGGAATGGGGTGTGGTGTGTGTTCCCAACACCCCGGCGATGGTTTTGGGGTGTTCCCGTGGCCCTCCAAGCCCATCGGAGGGTGGCAGAACCCCGATCCCCGTCTCCAAGCAGGGACCCCGTGGATTGCCCCCAAATTCCCCGCCTTGCCCGCACTGACCTGCTGCTCCTCTGCCTTGGGCTGCGCCGGCGTGGGCTCGCTGGTGGCCATGGTGGGGCTGGGGGGCACAGACGGGACCGTGAGTGGGGTCAGGCCCCCCCAGCGCCCCCCTCCCGCCTCTCGCAGGGAGGGCCCCAAGTTACCGCCCCCCGGAACGGGGCAGCTCCCACGCGGTTGGGAAATCCCGGGACAGGGGGGTCCCGGGGACCGCGACCGGGATCACGATCGGGATCACAGGCGGGATCGGGACCGGGATCGCGATCGGAACCAGGATTGAGACCGGGACCGGGACCGGGACTGGGATTGCCATCGGGAACAGGGCGGGGATCGCGATCGGGAACAGGACCGAGATTGCGATCGGAACCGGGATCGGAAGCGGGATCGCGATCGGAACCAGGATCGCGGGCCGGCCCCGGATCGTGCTCACCGCTGGCGGCTGGGGTCGGTTCTGCTCCGCTCGGTTCGGCTCCGGGCTCGCCCCGCTCCTCCCCGCCGCCCTTTATACCCCGGAGCCCGCCCCGAGCGCATGTGACCGGGGCCGCCCAGCGGGGCCGGCCCGGGGCGGACCGGGAGCAGCGACCGGCGGGGAGCGCGGGGCCGCGAGAGCAGCGAGCCCCCGGGAACCGCCCGCACCGAGTCTCCGGCCCCGGATCCGCCGGGCCTGGGCCGCGCTGAGCCCCCCGGGACCCCATTCCTCGGTCGGTGCTGCACTGACCTTCCCCCCCCCTCCCTGCCCGGTACCGGATCCCCGGGACTGGGCTGCACTGACACTCCCTGGCGACCGGACACCCCCGGGGCCGCTCTGCAGTGACACCCCGAGCCCCGAGCTAGAGCACCCCCGCCCCCGGCCCTCCGTGGCACCGATCCCCCGGGACAGACCGCGCCCCGACCCTCCCGAGCGTCCCCTCCCTTCCCCTCCCCAGGCCCGGGGGTCCCGGTGCTCCCGCACACCTGGCCCGGTGCAGTTGGTCAGATTGGCCCCGGTGGGTGCCGGCGGCGGGACGATGGACGGTCCTGGGGCTCCCGGTGTCGCCCCAGCGGGTGCTGTGACCGCGCTGTGCCTGTGACGTCGGGGATACCCCAGGCAGGCCCAGCCCCTCCACGGTGACAAGTGGGACAAAGTTCGGTGCCACACGGCTGCGGGGCACAGTCCAGATGTCCTGGCACCTTGTGGCACCCTCTGTCCCAGTACCCCAGGGAATCCCGTCCCACTGTCCCACCCTGGCACCCCGTTACTGAGCCCCTCGGGGGTGCCCCCGGCTCTGCCGCCCGTGCAGAGCCCCCCGGTGAGCCCGGCACGGTGGCTCTGCCACAGCACTGCAGGCTCTGAGTCATTTTAAGGCCAAAAAAGTTGTTTTCTTCCTCTTGAAACTGGTTTGAAGCTGTTAAGACACAAAATTCCAGTATTCCTGGGGCTTAGGGCAGCGCTGGATCCCAGACAGGCTCACGCTGCGTCCTGCACGTGCCACCATCCCCACAGCAGTCCCCGGCCGTGACACTGGGGTCCCACGCTGGGTCACCAGGTCCATCAGCCCCTCATTCCCGGTGGGACTGGGGTTTGTGCCCCTGGTTGAGCGGCTGCTCCCCCAGCTCAGCGGCACCTCAGTGCCGGCCGCAGACCTGGGGGGCAGGGGGCACCCGGTGCGTCCCCCCCACGGTGACACAGCCCTCCCACTTGGACATATCCACCGGGACATCCTCCGGGTACTCCACCAGCGCGGGGGCGAAAGGTCCCACGAGCCAGGGCAGGGGCGTGTGCTGCCCCACGTGCTCCAGCAGCCCCTCGAGGCTGAGCTGTGCCCGCGTCACGGCCTCCCTGCTCTGCGCCAGCACCAGCCCCGACAGCTCCTGGAAGGAGCGGGCGCTGGCCAGGGAGGCCTGGACGCCCTCCACGCCGTGCCGGACGTGTCCTGCTGTCTCCTGCACGCTGCTGGGGAACGCACGGGCGCCCGTGGCCAGGTGGGAACAGGCGGCGTGGAGCTGGTGCAGCAGCCCCTGGAGCATGGCCAGAGTCCGAGCCTCCACCTGCGGGGTGGGCAGCGGGCAGCGGGGCTGGGGGTCATGGACCCAGCCCCGCCTGGATGGACGCACAGCTGGACGGACCCAGCGCTGGATGGACCCACAGCTGGACGGACCCACAGCTGGACTCCGTGGCTGCTGCTCCACCCCTGCTCCAGGTGTCCCCATCCCAGGTGTCCCCACCTCCAGGGACTCAATGGCTGCTGTCCCCACCCTCTCCAGATGGAGCCATCTGTCCGCCACGGTCCCTCCACCCCGTACCTCGCTGTCCTCCATGGGCACCGCGTCCTGCTGGCTCCACTCCAGCCACAGGTGGTGCAGGTGCTCCCGGGTGCTGTGCCAGGGCCCGTCCGTGCCCTGCTGCCCCTCCTCGATCTGGGGGGAGATTCAGCCAGGTGGGAGCACACCTGGGGGTGCCTGGGGCCGGCACGGGGCTGGCACGGTCCCTGCCCCATCCTTACCAGCCGGATGACGTGGTGGAGCTGGGCCAGGAGCCGCTGGGCACGGAGCCGTGCCCGCTGCAGGTCGCCCAGCGAGCGCCGCAGGGCCCGGTGTGGCAGCCTGGCTGACAGGGAGCCCACGCGGACAAAGTAGCTCTGCCACCGCCTCTGCCGCTCCTGCGGGGCCACCTCCGTGCCCCTGGTCACCTCTGTCCCTGTGGCCACCTCCGTGCCCCTGGTCACCTCCGTGCCTGTGGCCACCTCTGTCCCTGTGGCCACCTCTGTCCCTGTGGCCACCTCCGTGCCCGTGGCTACCTCTGTGCCCATGGTCACCTCTGTACCCCTGTTCACCTCTGTGCCCGTGGCCACCTCCGTCCCTGTGGTCACCTCCATGTCTCTGGTCACCTCGGTGCCCGTGGTCACCTCTGTGCCTGCTGCCGCCACTGTGGGAGCAGGGGTGAGGGCAGGGTGGCTGGGCCATCCTGTGCTGGGCACTGGAGCCCAGCGTGAGCACCCACAGGATGCTTGGCGACCAGGTCATGTGGAGATGCCACCCTAAGTGCCAGGTGGCCTTGGCGGTCACCTCAGCTGTGACATGGGGCCAGCTCTGCTAATGTCACCAGTGCCAAGCTATAAATACCCAGGCGGGCACACGGGACTATATTTGCTCTTGGGTTTCCAGGTGAGAGTTCACCCAATGCCATCCCGTGTCCGTCAGACAGGGACTGTCCCCGCGTGGGGTCACGGTGGCCTCAGTGCTCTGGCACCACTGTGGGGCCACCACATATAGCCAATGCCAAGACTGAGCAACAGGGTGAGGGTCCCAGGAGGGCTTGGCACTGGGAGATTTGGGCGATGGTGGGCACTCACCCAGCTCCTCGTCCATGCCAGGGAGGTACCGATCCAGCAGCTCCTCGGACTTGCCCAGCACGGTGCCCACGCCCGTGGCCAGCAGCCGCCCCACGCGGGTGCCCGCCACGGCCCCGAGCCGAGCGCGTCCTGGCCACGGCCCCGCTCACCGTGCCCGACAGCAGCTCCCTGGTCCCGGCCACCACCTGCCAGGGCACAGCCCCAGGACAGCTTGTCCCCGCGGCTCAGCCAGCCCCGGAGCCTGCCCGTGCCCCCCGGGTGGCGTTACCCTCTCGGGGCGCTGCTGCAGCACGGGCAGCTTCTCCTCCAGCTTGTCCAGCCCTCTGCAGGCAAACTTGTTGGCGGTGGAAACTGGGGATGGGAAAAGAGGTGGGTTTAGAACCCTGCTGCCCTGCAGGAGCTCTGCCAGGGCAGGGTTTGGGGTACCCCAAAACCTGTGGGGTGTTTCCCCTCCAACCCTCCAGCTCCTCCAGCCCTGTATTCATTGCTGATACAAACTGGAGATGGGAAACCAGGTCCTCCTTCTCCTGGTTCCTCACAAGCCAGTTTTGGGGTCCCCCATCCCTGTAGGGTGCTGTCCCCTCCCCTGCACTCACTCTGGGGCTCCAGCCGGGTGAGGAGGGGCTGGGCCCCGCTGGCTGCGGCCGCTGTCAGTGTCCTCAGGCCCTTCTCAGCCGCACGGCAGACGGAGCCCACGCACGGGTGCCGCTCCTTGGTGCGCCCGTACGCCGAGGCCAGGGCCCCGCAGGCACAGCTCACCAGGGGCAGGCTGGCCACGCGGCTCACCACGCTCTGAGGGTGGGGCACAGTGAGATGGGGTCCCCAGAGCCACCCGCAGCCCCCCGAACCCTCCGTGCCCCCCTACCTGCGTCTCCAGCCCGGGCTCGGCCGGCACCGCGGCGTTCTCGGCCGACATGGCAGCGGCGGCTGCGGCGGGGTAGAGCGAGATTTTGGGGGGCCATGGGTGGGTGCGACTGGTGGGGACCCCCCCCGGGGATGACACCCCCAGCGCCCCCCAGCCCCTGCTCCCCGAGGGCTGAGAGCCGACAACTCATGACCCGAGTGGGAGCGGCTGGCGGGTTCTGAGGGGCTCTCGGGGCTGTTTTGAGGCGTCTGAGAGGGGTTTTGGGACGGGGTTGGCCTCCTCCCCGGCCAGGAAACGGGGGGACTGGCTGCCCTCCACTCCTCTTGGACCCCCCTACTCCCTCCGGGATCCCCACACCCCCTTTTGGGCCGGGGAGGGGTTTCTGGGTGATTCAGCGAAGCCAGACGGGACTGGTCTGTCGCAATCCCGCGCCGGGGACTGGGGACGTGCCGCCCGTCACCGCCGCCTTCACCGTCTCCCGTGGCCCCCCCGGCCCGGCCCTGCGCTCTCCGGGGAACGAGTTCTGGGGGGATTCGGGGGGCTTCAGGCAGGTCCCTGCGTGGGACAGCTCCCCCGGGACCCTGCGCTGTTCCCCGGAGTTTCTCGGGGTGTCCCTGGGGTGTCCCTGGGGTGTTCCGGGGACATTGGGATCCCCGACCTCCCCCGCACCCCCCGGAGGCCCCCGGGGACCCCCGGACTCTCCCCGGGACCCCCCGGAGCCCCCCCGGAGCCTTTCTGGAGCCTCCCGGGACGCCCCCGGCCCCGTTTCCCGCCCTCCCGCTCCCGCCAAGCCCCGGGCTCGGTACTCACGGGGTGGGGCTGGGCTTCTGTCGCGACCCCCGGGCGAGATCGCGACCCCGGGCCCCGCCCAGCCCGGACACGCGGGGAGAGGCGGGAGCCAATCAGAGAAGGGGCGTGGCCGGGTCTCCGCCAATGAGGGACAACGGGCGTGACCGGGGGGCGTGGCTTGGGGCTGGGGCGCGCTCGCCGCGGGGTCGGGGGACAGCGGCGGGGACAGCGGGGACAGCGGGGACAGCCCAGCCCGGGCGGCGGGCACGAGCCCCCGCTCACCCCTCAAGTGTCCCCCGCCGAGGGACCCCGTGGCCGATGTCCCAGCCCCGCCCGAGCCGTCTCCGCCCCCGTTATCCCCTCCCCCGGTGTCCCCACCGCAGGTGTCCCCTCTCCACGTGTGCCCTTGCCACTTGTTCCCACCTCAGGGGACCCAATGGCCGCTGTCCCCACCCTCTCCAAGTGTCCTCATCCCAGGTGAACCAACTCCACGAGACCCGCCAGCCGCCAGCCCGGGTGTCCCCATGCCAGGTGTCCCCAGCCCTGGTGTCCCCACGCCAAGGGACCCAATGCTTGGCGTCCCCAACCCCAAGGAACACAAAGCCAGATGTGCCCACGCCATGTATCGCCACTTCAAGTGTCCCTTTGCCAGATGTGCCCACGCAAGGTGTTCCCGTGCCACCTCAGGGTGCCAGGTGTCCCCAGCCCCTGCGGAGACTCAGGCCAGGGGACAGAGGGCCGTGGGTGACCCCCGTGGGTGCCTCGTGGGGCGAGAGGCAGCCGGGAAAGGGGACAGGCGGGGACACGGCGGGTGTGGGGTGGCACGGGCAGGGACACCTTATCCCAGGGGAGTTCCTGGGGACCTTGGTGGGGCCGGGTGCGCGGGTGGGTGCGTGTGTGTGCGTGTGTGTGCGGGTGCCCACCGAGCGGGTGCCACCCCGTGGCCCCCCAGCCCTGTGCCCCCTCCCCCGGCCGGTCCCGGCCCCCGGGGGGGTGAAGAAGGTGCCGAGGCGGCGGCGGGGGAGTCGCCTCCGGTAACCGGGTGTTTATTGGGGCCGCGGGGTACAGCCCGCGGGCGGCCGCATGCATGGCCGCTCTGGGGGGGGGGCTCCCGCCGCCCCCTGCCCTATTTACAGCCTGCCACCCCCTGGGGACCTGCCACTCCCCCGCGACACGCCACCCCGGGTGGGTGCCGGGCAGGGGTGGCACCGAAAGGGCACCCTTTGCCAGCAGAGAGTGGGTTCGGTGGGGACCCCCCCGCGGTGCCCCCCACCCCGGCTGTGCTTTCCAGGAGGGGGTGCCGGGGGGGAAGGATGGGCAACCCCCAGGCTGGCACTGGGAAAGGGCTGACCCCAGACTGGGGGTGGGAGTGTGCCCCGTCCCCAGATAACGCCACACTCGGGGGGCCCCCAGCCCCCCGCACCCAAAGCGCTCACCAGGTTCCATCACCACAACCAAAGCACCCCCGCGGGTGTCCCCAGGGGGCTGGCAGCACCCCCCGGGTGCCACTGCGGGGCTGCGGGCTGGGGGGCACGGCCCAGTGCCCGTGTCCGTCTGTCCATCCTGCTGCCCCCCAGGGATGCCCCTCCCGGGGTGCTGGGGCCCCGGCTCCGGCCTGGGGAGGGGACACGGTGGAGGGTCCACCCCGGCACAAGGGACAACAGCGCAGCCGGAGCGCAGGGCACTGCCCCACGCCAGCCGGGGGCACCCCCAAACCCTATCCGGGGGCACCCAGGGGGTGCCTGTCCCCCCCTCACCCATGCAGCACCTCACCCCATGCCCGCAGCTCCTGCCCGGCCCCCGTCCCTGTCCCCAGGGAGCCGGGTCCCCATCAGTGTCCTGGCCGGGGACGCGCACAGGGCGGCACCCTATTTTCCCGAGGGAGTCCGCTCCACGCCGTAGCGCAGGAGGTGGTGCAGGTCCGTCAGCGGCCGCGGGGTGCCCGCTGCCCGCGCTGCCCGCGCTGCCGTCCCGTGCCGCCCGTAGCCGCCCGCGCCGCCGCCGCTGTTGAACGTGTGGTTCCTCTTGAGATGGGCGCCGGGGCGGCCCGTGCCGTTGTTGGCGTTGAAGTTCAGCTGCTCGGGGTGCCAGGGCGGCCCCTCGGTAAAAGTCTCCCCCTCCCCGCTGGGTGCCGACACCACCCGCCGGCGCTCGGGGCTGGGGGTGCGCGCCGCGCCGAAGTCGCCGTAGGAGCTGCGGGGCGGGCGGCGGGCGCCGGCGGGGGGGTGCTGCCGGGTGCGGGGCCCCTCCTGAGGGTCTCGACCCCAGTGCCCGTCGCCTGAGGAGTCGCTGAGTTCGGCCTCCAGCTCCTGGTCCACCAGGATGGCGTGGCAGGAGAGGGGGATGCCCCGCGGGGCGGCCGGAGCCGCCGTGCCCCCGCCCGGCGCCCGCGGGGCCGGAGCCTCCTCCAGGGTCCCGCAAAGCCGCGTTGATGATGTTGTGACTCTGCTCCCAGCTGCAGTTCTGGAGGGCGCCGGGGCAGCGTTTCTGCTGCAGCGGGGTCTGCTCCGGCGTGGGCAGCACCCCCGAGTCCAGGTCGTGCTGGGTGACCTTGCCCAGCTCCTTGGGCCACCCGTTGGGCATGAGCGGGGCCAGCAGCGCTCCCCGTGCCCGCCGCTCGCCCAGGCGGCTGACGCTCACCACCGACTCACTGTGCGCCAGGATCGTCTCCTTGTCCTTGCGCCGCGCCAGCTCCTTGCGGTCCCGGTGCCCGATGAACCAGCACACGCTGAAACCGGAGATGACGGCGCCGATGACGAAGGCGGCGACGGAGGAGATCACCAGGAGGTTCACCGACACCAGCCCGTCCGGCTCGTCCACGAAGCTCTCCGTCACCAGCCCTGGCGTTGGGGACACGTCAGGGACCTGTGGGCGCCGCCACCGCGTCCCGCCCGCCCCGCCCCGGCCCCGCACTCACCCTCGCACTCGCCCAGGTGGGACGTGCTGCCGCCGGCGATGTCCTGCTCGAAGGCCACCCTGGGGGTGCAAATTGGGGGGGTCAGTGGGTCCCAAATGGCCTGGCAGAGTCTCCCATCTCCCGTCAGCGAGCAGGGAGTTGGTTGGGGCTGCAGGAGCTCTCTGGGGACACCACTGTCCCCCTGCACGTCGCCAGGCCTGGCAGCGTTACCTGGGGCTGGGCTCCAGGAAGATGCAGGAGCCCTCCGGTGTCCAGCCACAGTAGGGATCCCGGCTCCCCAGGCAGTTCCTGGCAGGGAGCAGAGATGTCAGGCTCAGCCCCGATGGGGGACACAGCACCCCGGTCCCCACAAGGGACTCTGTCCCCACCCTGTGCTGTGCCTCAGTTTCCCCAGCCACGCTCCCAGCCGTGCTGAGCCCGGCCCAGCCCCAGGCACTCACTTCATGCAGCCCGAGTGCTGCTGGCAGCGAGCCACGGGCACCCTGGCCACGCACGGGGGGAAGGCCAGCAGCAGGGACCCCGCAGCCTTGTCCAGCTCCAGCCCCAGGAGCCGCCGCTCGTCCTCCGTGTCCCGGCCACACCTGGGGACAGGGCAGAGCTCATCATGGCCCCAGCCCTGGGGGGCCCTCCACAGAGCCTGGCCCAGTCCGGAGGAGGTTTTCTCATCCATCCATCCATCCATCCATCCATCCATCCATCCATCCATCCATCCATCCATCCATCCATCCAAGCACCCCACCCACTCCTTTTACTGCCCCCTCTCCTTCCCCTGGCACCCTGGCACTCACCTCCCGGGCTGGTAGGTCTCAAACTCCTCCAGGAAGATGCTCTGGCTGCCAGGGGCAGAGGGCACAGGGCTGCTGGTGGCGTTGGGCAGGATGAGGAACTTGAGCACGGTGCCGGTGCTGGAGCCCAGGAACACCACGGTGTGGTTGCCCCACGGCCCCGCTGCCTTGTCCACCACGATCTTACGGAGCTGGTACCTGCGTGGGGAGGGAGTGGTGCTGGGGTGTGGGGGAATCCAGGGGTCCCCAGGGAGGGGAAAGGGTGAGGGCCCCAGCCCCACATGCCCATCTCCATGTCCCCATCCCCAGCCCTATGTCCCCAGCTCCAGCCCCACATCCCTGTCCCCATTCCCACCCCCCCATCCCCAGCTCCCTGTCCTCATTCCATGTCCCTGTCCCCATTCCATGTCCCTGTCCCCATTCCTGTCCCTGTCCCCATTCCTGTCCCTGTCCCCATCCCTGCTCACGCCCTGGCTGCCCTGCCGGCGGGAGGCTGCGGCCCAAGAGCGCGGCTTGATTAATTCCCCATCAAGCAGCAATTAAGGCAGATTTAATTAGGACGAGACAATCTTGACTGCAAAGTGTATGAGATTTATCAGCTCTCCCAGCGCTCCCAGGGCTGGCACAAGCATGAAAGGCAGCACGGGAGGCTCTGACCAGCCCCTCCCAGCCCCTCCCAGCCCTCCCAGTGCCCCCCAGTGCCCCCCAGTGTCCCCAAGTCGCCCGGGCACCCACCGGGTCATGGTGCGGAGGATCCAGGGGGCGTTGCCCAGGGCCGGCACCGCCTCGTCCATCAGCGGGTGCGTCTTGACGAAGTTGAGGATCTCGTCGGGGAAGGCGCTGGAGGAGTTGTAGCGCATCCCCGGGGAGGCGCAGCAGCCGGGCCTGCGGCCAGGGCACGGCTCAGTGGCGCTGTCCCCAGGCTGTCCCCGTCCCAGCAGATACTGACCGTGGCTGCCATCACCCCTGTCCCCATCCCTTGTCCCTGTCCCCATCCCTGTTCCTTTCCCCAATCCCACCACTGTCCCTGCCACTAACAGTCCTTGCCATCTCTGTCCCCAGCCCTGTCCCTCACCGTGGCTTTGGCACCATGTCCTCTGGCACGGGTGTCCAGATGGACTCGGGTGATTTCTGCTCCCGGAACCGTCCCTCGAACACGGCGGCCACCTGGGTCATGTCGAAGGCGCAGACGGCGGAGCCGGGAATGCTGCGGGGACACGGCTGTGGGGTGAGCACGGGGAGGCCCCAGCGAGTGCCAGGGGCCCTGCACATCCCAAATGGAAATGAGTCCATTTCCTGCCCAGAACCCAGCTGGACTCATCCCAGGACCCATCCCAGATCCCACTCAGGATCCAGTTTTGATTCCACCCAGATCCCACTCAGGATCCAGCTTTGATTCCACCCAGACCCAGCTCAAATCCCACTGAGCCTGGGCAGTCTGGGCAGGGCACAAGAGGCTCTGACCTGTTGGTGGGCGTGGAGAACACGGCCAGGACCACGGGGCGCCCGTCCAGCTCCAGGATGTCCGTCACGGCTTGGATGACGTTGAAGTAGAAGTGGGAATCGCCCGGCACGGAGCAGTTGAGCCGGGCCTTGAGGAAGGACGTCCACTGCTTCTCCAGCACCCGCTGCGAGCCCCCCATGTCGTTCTTGCACACCCGGGCCACCCGTGACACCACCACCTGTGGGGAGGACACCCGTCACCACCCAACCCCTGTGTCCCTGTCCCCACCCTGGGTGTCCCTGTGGGCATCCCAGAATGGTTTGGGTTGGAAGGGAGCTATGGGATCATAGGGAAATATGGGTTGGACATTAGGAAAAAGTTTTTTACG
The DNA here is from genome assembly GCF_901933205.1 of Camarhynchus parvulus. NCBI lineage: Eukaryota > Metazoa > Chordata > Aves > Passeriformes > Thraupidae > Camarhynchus > Camarhynchus parvulus. The sequence goes on from NC_044598.1 coordinate 1,253,153, forward strand.
GGAAGGGTGATAAAGTTCTGGAATGGCTGCCCAGGGAGGTGGTGGAGTCACCATCTCTAGATGTGTTTAACAACGCCTGGATGTGGCACTGGGTTAGGATTAGGGTTCTGCTGAAGTGTTGGGGCTGGGTTGGACTCAACGACCTTTAAAGTCTCTTCCAACCCAGTGAGTCTGTGAATTCTGTGCATTCTGTGCATTCTGTGCATTCTGTGCATTCTGTGCATCTCCCTCCCAGAGGGACCTGTCCCACCTTCTCCAGGTAGTTGAACTCCATGGCGATCTCGCGGAAGAAGAAGTAGACGTGGCTCCTCCATTCCACGGCGTGCACGAAGTAGGGCTCTGCGGGGACAGCGGGGTCAGGGATGGCCCAGCACGGGGTCGCAGGGGACACATGCCCTGTCCTGGCACGGCCCAGGGTGGGCACACACCTTTGAACCACTTGGAGTCGTGTTTGACGGTGCGCAGGGTGGGGCTGTCCCCCAGGCTGCGGTAGATGACGGCGTCGATGGCCAGGAAATCCGTCACCGTGGCGGTGAAGAGCATCCCCCCTGCAGGGGACAGGGTGTCAGCGGGGCTGGGGGACACGGGGCCCGCTGTGACCCCGGCAGTGCCACCACTGACCTGTGAACAGAGCCACGTTGGCGTGCTTGGGGTCGTAGGGACAGCGGGCCATGCCGCTGATGTTGTCCCCGACGGGCTCCAGCGTGTCCATCTAGAGCGGGTGACAGGGGGACGTGAGGGCACACCCTGCCCAAAACCCTTCCATGGGTGCCCCCTCCTCCCCTGACCCCAAAACCCCTTCCCATGGGTGCCCCCTCCCTCACAGGGCCCCATCCCGGGGGCTCACGCTGTAGTTGGCGCAGACGGGGTTGAAGGCGTTGGTGCCACAGACGAACAGGAGGCTCTCGTTCCTCACCAGCAGCACCTTGATGAAATTTCGGCACTCTGCCTGCCGGGGGAGAGGGGACTGTCACCCTCAGCACCCCAAAACCCCCCTCACCTCATCCCACCCCACCCAGGCCCTCATCACTGCCAGGGAATGGCTTAGGGGGGCTGTTCTCTCCTCAGAACTGCATTTATGGGAGCTGAGAACGGGATTTCTGGCCCCCAAGAATTAATTAAAAGCCAATTTAGCCAATCAGCCAATCAATCAGTGATACAACCTGGGAGGGAGTGGGGTGGTGACCCTGGGGAGGGGACAGGGTGTGACACGGCCACGGAAGGTGCTCAGCCCCCACCGGGGGTCCCCGGGGGGGCAGATCCCGCAGCTGTACCTCGTGCTTGCCCTTCATCCTGCAGATGCTGATGTCGTGCTGGTTCGAGCGCCACGTCAGCTTCTGGTGGGGAAAACCAATGTGGGGATGGGGACAAGGCAAGAGCACCCCCCTGAGACCCCCCTGAGGCCCCCTAGAGCTCTCTGAGCCCCCCAGAGCTCCCTGGGACCCCCAGCACCCCCTGGGACCCCCAGCTCTTACCCGGTGGTAGCGCATCTCCGCGGCCCCGCTGGGCTCCAGGCTGACCCGATAGACATTGTCCCTGGGGAGGGGGACACGGGTGTCACCACCCCCCAGCTGGGGTGTGCCCCCAGCACTGGGGCTGCAGGATCCACCCCCAACCCCCCGGGCAGGTTTGGGGTGCTGGGGTGGGCAATGAGCATCACCAGGGCAGTATTGGTGCCGGTGACCCCCCCAGTGCCCCATGGCAGATTTGGGGTGCCCCGGGCAGGGCCCTCCCCAGCAGAGAGGAGTGGGGAGGGTGTTGGGTGCCCCCCCGGTGGAGGGGAGGCTTTGGGGTGCCGGCTCCAGACCTGTCCCCGATGAAGAGGGTCCTGTTGACCTTGAGGATGCGCTGGATGTTGAGGCGCTGGGTGCCCCCCCCGTCGGGGCCCCCCGGGCGGGCGGTGCCGTGCCCCACGAACACGGGGTAGTGCTTCACATCTGGGGGGGCACGGGGGTCACAGGGGCCGGGCCCCCCCACACAGCCCGGGTCACCTCCCTCCTGCCATCAGCCCAAAATCCCTGCCCACGAGCGCCCCCCGCCTGCCTTCACCCCAAAGCACCCCAAACCCTTTCCATAGGTATCCCCAAAATAACCCCAAAGCCCAGCCCTGGTTCTGTCCTATCCTATTCCAAAACCCTCCCTTGGGTGCCCCCTTCTCCCTTCATCCCAACCCCCCCAGCCCCTCTTCCCTTTCCATGCCAGGCCGTGCCCTCTGTGCCCCAGTGCTCCCAGTGCCCCAAGTGCCCCCAGTGCCCGCAGTGCCCCCCGTGCCCCCGTCCCTCTTCCCTTTCCATACCAGGCTGTGTCCCCCGTGCCCCAGTGCCCCAGTGCCCCCCGTGCCCCCGTCCCCCTTCTCTTTCCATGCCAGGCCGTGCCCCCCGTGCCCCAGTGCAGCCCCCCCTTCCCCCCAGCCCCGGTGGGCACTCACAGTCCGGGGGGGCCACGGCGATGGGCCCGGGCTCCTCGGGGAAGGTGCCCCTCGCCATCCTCTGTGCCGCCAGCAGCAGCAGCAGCACCAGGGCCACGCGGGCTGGGGGTGCCATGGTGCCCCCCGCCCCGGCCGGGCACCCACCGCACCTGCGGGCACGGGCAGGGCTGGGAGGGGCAGCGCCCACCGGGAACCCCCCCGGAGCACCCCAAACCCTCGGGTGTCTGCGGGGATTGGGGCCGTGCTGGGGGTTTGTCACCAGCAGTGCGTGGGGATGGCACGGCAGGGCTGGGGACGTGGGGACAGGAGGATGAGGACACATGGACAGAGAGACACGGGGACATGGGGACAAGAGGGAAGCCAGAGAGGCTCTTCCCCCTCCCAAAACGCCACCGGGATGTCCTGGAAGATCTCCAGGGACGCCTCAGAGCGTCACAGCACCCCCCACGCAAACAGCCCCAGTGTCACCGCCACTGTCCCCTCACCACGCTGGGCCACCATCCCCGCCATCCCCACCATCCCCACCATCCCCACCATCCCCACCATCCCCGCCATCCCCGCCATCCCCACCATCCCCACCCTGCCGCGCGTCCCCGAGGGGCTGGGGCCGGGCTGGGTAATTAGCAGCCAGGCAGGGAATTAATTGATCATTAATTCCATGGGAGCCGGCAGCGATCGAAGCGGCGGCCTCGTCCCCCGCGGGGACCGGGGACGGTGACATTGTGGGCGCTGGGGGCGGTGACATTGTGGGCGCTGGGGGTCACGGGCGGTGCCAGGGGGGACGCGTCCCCAGCCCCTCGGTGGTGTCACCGGCCCCCCGTGAGAGCCGGCACCGTCCCCAGCCCGTCCCCTTGCGGTGCCACAGCCCCCGGGGACATCTGACCCCGACCCTGCTGTGCCACAGCCCCGGGCAGGAGGTGACCCCGGTGGGACCCGACCCCGGTGTCACAGCCCCTGGGGACAACTGACCCCGTCCTCAGGGTGTCACCGCCCCGGGGACACCCAGCCACGTCCCCACTGTCTCAGGGACACCCGAACCTGTCCCCACAGTGCCACAGCTCCCAGTGACGCCCAGCTTTGTCCCCACGGTGTCCCCAGCAAGCAGCACATGAGCGGTTTGTGCCCGGTTTGTCACACAGCGGCACCCGAAAGCCGCCAAGCGCCGGAGCGAGGAAGGGGGACCCCAAAAAGGCACGGCAGGGCAGGGCTCGGTGTCCCTGAGAATCCTCCCTCGGGGGGCTCGGGGGGGGCCGTGCCGCAGCCTCGGGTCCCCGAGCGGGGCTCCGGTGTCGCCGTCCCCAGCCGGGCGGTGACAGCGAGCGGCGCAGGGTAAGCGGAGCCTGCGGCGCCATAAATGCCAGCGATTGTGCGGGAAAAGAAAAGGCAGCGGGAGGAGGGGGGCACAGGGAGGAGGGGGCACGGCGGGGAGGGGGACACGGCGACGGGGGGGGTGACACACAGGGACCCATTCACGGCGGCGGCGGAGCAGGGGGACGGTCCCCAGCGTGGCTGTGGGGAAACTGAGGCACCGGAGGGGACAGAGGGATGTGCCGGGGGTGAGGGGGGGTCTCCACTCGGATATCCCCGAAACGGAGCGGGTGAGCGGCCTCGGGCACGTCCCTCGTCCCTGTCCCTGCTCCGTGCCTCAGTTTCCCCACCGCAGAGCACGCTCAGCCCTCGCCCCGACACACAAAGCTTTGGGGGGCGGGGGGAGCTGCTTGAGCTGTGCCACCCCCCCCTCCCCGGCATCTCCGCGACCCCCGGCACTGGGGAATGGGGCAGGAAGGGGGGGCAGACCCAGCGTCCCCCCTCTTGCTGCAATCCCGGCGGCTCTGAGCACAGCGGGATCTCTGATCCCACCGAGGGGGTGTCCCTGCCGGGGGGGGCCCCTTCCCGTCCCTTCCCGTCCCTTCCCGCGCCATCCGCCCCCCCAGCGCCGCGCTCTGCCCACCTGAGCTGCTCCGGCCGCCTCCGCCGCCGCCCGGTGTCACCGCTGTCCCCTGGGCTGGCAGGGGGGTCCCATGCCGGGGGTGCCACCCCCCCCTCCAGGACGCCCCGGCGTCCCGAGAGCCGCTCAGCTGTCACATCAACCCCCCGCGACCCCCGGGGGAGGGGGCCCGCGCCCCCCGCCCGCGCCAGGTGGGAAGGTAGGGCTGATGTCACCGTAACCGGAGCCAGCGACCCCCCCCACCCCGGCAGCTGTCACCCGTGGGACCCCCCCGAGCGGCACCGCGCGCGGAGCCACCCGTGAGACCCCCCCGGACACAGAGCGGGGACAGAGGGACAGCGGGGACCCCCCCACGGGTCCCCCACCCTCATGAACCCCTTGGGAGGGCGGTGGGAAAGAGGGGGGGACACACCGGGAATGGGGGGACACCGAGAAGGGAGGGACTCCAGGGAAGGGGGCACACCCTGGGAAACACGGGGGACAGTGGGAAAGGGGGGACACTGGACAATGGGGGGACATTGGGAAGGGGACAATCTGGGACAGGGGGGACACACTGAGGGATGGGGGGTGGCAAAGGCAGACGACACCAACAATGAAATCCCCGACAATTCAACTTTTTGGGAATCCTCTCCCTGGTATAATCTCAACATCCACATCCCTCTCCGTCTGTCTAGTGCCGGATTTTGGGGTCATTTCCTTCAGAAAGCGCCCAACGCCAATAAGAAATCAGTAATTAGTTATGCTAATGAGGCATTTACACCTCCCCCACATGCTCCAGCCCCCAAAATGTGGCCCCCGGTGCTCGCCCAGTGGGGTCACACGGTGGCACCCCCATTGCCACAGAGGGGTTTGGGGGTCACCAGCAGTGCCCCCCCAAGTGCTGCCCCCCCCCAATCCCAGCTGCTGCTGCCGCCGGGGCTGGGGGGCTGAGCCCCCCCCGGGTTTCCGTTGCGGGGCCGGTTCAGATGGCAGAGCCAGGAAGCAGCTGTCCCCACGGCAGGGCCGGAGCAAATGTCACCCCGGCCACCTGGCACCGCGCGCTGGCCTTGTCCCCGTCCCCGTCTCCTGCCGCGGGTCCCCCCGTTCGGAGCGGGGGCAGCAGCACCCCCAGAGCCGCGGGGCTGCCCAGAGGACGGGGGAACACCAGCGCCGGGGGGTCCCCGCGTGGTGACGGGGACGGGGGGGTCACGGGGGGGGACACAGCACCCACCATTTACCTTGGCGCTTCCACGGCCCCGCCGGCGGCTCAAATGTCCCCCCGGGCCTCCCGCTCCGGTTACCGGCTCCGCTTACAGCTGCCGTTTATAGCCCCGCTCCCTGTCCCTTGTCCTCGTCCCTGTCCCCTCCCCATCGCCCACCGGGTGGGGACACAGGCTCCGAGCCCCCCAGGACACCGCCAGCGACCAAGGGCGTCCGGCCCCGGCACGGGCACGGGGGCTGGTGCGGACCCCGCGGTCACCTTGGGCGGCTTTGCCACCCCCCGTGGGTGCCCGGAGGCGGCCCCAGTTGCTGGGAGCCCCTCGGTCCCCCCCGGGTGCCACCCATGGGTGCCCCGACACGTCCCCTCCAGCACGCCGCCGGTGCTGGTGGCCGGCCAGAGCCGCATGGTGATTTGCATATTAAATCCAGGCTCATCTGCATATTAAGAACGGTTTCCTAGCGAGGAGGATCACGCGGCACGCCGAAATAAACCCCGGGAGGGGGGGACGGGACGCAGAGGGGGTGGCAGACGGAGTGCCGTGTGTCCCCCCTCCCCAATTCACAGCCCTTGTCCCCTGTTGTCCCCCCCAGTTCACTGCCTTTGTCCCCTTGTCCCCCCCAGCACAGGATCCTCCCGTGTCCTGCTGCTCTCCCCAAGCCACTCGTCCTCACTGGCACACATCCCCCCTGTCCCTGCTGTGCCCCAAAAACTGTCACCCCCCTTGTCCCCAAAGGGCAGGCACGAGCCTGCCCCTCCAAAACACCCATTCCCCTCATCCCCCTTGTCCCCAAAGCCCCACTTCATCCATTGCCCTTATTCCCCGTGTCCCCAAAGCCCCCCTCGTCCCCAAGGCACTCACCCTGGTCCTGTGCCACCCCAGGGGCTCTGTGCCCTGGCGGGGTCCCCTCGGTGTCACCCTGCCACCCCTCTTTGTCACCCGCATGGCCCCAGGGCGGTGACAGGAGCAGATCCGGCCGCTCCGAGTCACCTCCTCCGGCCTCGTGCCTCAGTTCCCCTTCAGGAGGGAAGAGGGAACCCCCTGTTCCTGCCCCAGCCTGGCACCGCCCCGGGAACCCCCACCCAGAGCCCTGCCAGTCCCGGGATGGCACCACCCCGTGCACCCGGCCTGTCCCATCCCTGTCCCCAGGGGCTCCTGGCACCTCCTGATGGAGCCCCCGTCCCCAGGGTGGCCCAGTCCCGAGGAGCCCCATCCCCAGTGTCCCCTTTCCGTGTCCCTGTGGGATCCCTGAGGGGCAGCAGCTCCCGGCCCGGCCCCACGGGGACCCTGCAATAACGCCTGCAGTGTTTGCATCCGGCTCAGGGAGCCCTGCAATCACAGCCGGGACAGGGAGCCCGGCATTCCCGGCCTGGGAGGCTGCTGAACACACCCACAGCACCCACAGCACCCACAGGCACCCCGAACCCGCCCCGAACCCGCCCCAGTGCTCAGAGAGCAGCCCTACAATCACAGCCCGCTGATCCCAGAGCCAGAGGAGCTGGGCTTGGCTCTGGGAGGTCGGCACCAAGGGTCCGTCCCAAAGGCACGTCGGTTTTTAAGCCCTAATAAAGTTGGGATGTTGGTTTGGGGGTTTTTTGGGGGTTTGTTGGATTCAGGTCCCCCCTCCCCGTGTCACCCACACTGTCCTGCTGGGGACAATGGGGCTGCTGCACTCTCCCAGGGCCAGCAGTTCCCAGTAGGATTATCTTCAAACTCCTACTTGTATTTAAATAAGGTTAAATATAAATATCTGCTGGGCTCAATGGGCAGCGAGGGGCTGGGGGTGGCAGGTCACCTCAATGTCACTGCAGTGTCACCACAGTGTCACCGCAGTGTCATTACCCTGCCCAGCACCCTGCTGGCCCCTGCTGTGATGACGGCCCGGAGGTGGCACTCAGGTGCCTCCCTTCCCTCCTGGAGCCACCCACCTCCCAGGCACACCCAGGGTGGGGACACCAGAGGGGACAGGAGACACGGCCACCCCCAGCAAATCTCCTCCTGCCACCCCCGGTGTGCCCAGAGGGTGACAAAGTGACAAGTGGCTTCCGGTGCCAAAGTGTGGGTGAGAGCACGTGAGGCTTCACCCTCCTCCTCCTCCTTTCCTCACATCCCGCTCTCTGTTTTGGAAGTGTCCTCTGACCCAGCTGGGGACAGATGGGGCTTTGTGGGGTGACACCCACCCCCCAGCCCCGTGAGCGCCCAGCTCAGAGCCCCACGGGGCCAGGATGGGCCCTGGGAGTGCCGGGGGACCGGGGGAGCGTGGGAGGGGGATGAGGGAGGATGCAGGAGGTGCAGGGGATGTGCAGATGGAGCAGGGATGTGGGATGTGCAGGGGGACGTGGGCTGGGAGGCAGCGGGGAGGATGGGATGGGGGGGGAGGATGGGATGGAGGATGGAGGATGGGATGGAGGAGGGAGGATGGGATGGAGGATGCAGGCTGGGTTAGGGGACACAGGGTGGGATGTGAGATGGGGTGCAGGCCAAGATATGGAATGGGATGCAGGTCAGGATATAGGATGCAGGCTGGGCTGTGGGATGCAGAATGGGATGCAGCATGGGATGCAGGCCAGGCTGTGGGATGCAGGCTGGGATGCAGGCTGGGTTGTGAGTTGCAGGATGGGATGCAGGATGGGAGGATGGGATGCAGGCAGGGCTGTGGGATGCAGGATGGGATGGAGGATTCAAGCAGGGTTGTGGGATGCAGGATTCAGGCTGGGATGCAGGATGGGATGCAGGATGCAGGCAGGGCTGTGGGATGCAGGCAGGGCTGTGGGATGCAGGATGGGATGCAGGATTCAGGCGGCTGTGGGATGCAGGCGGATGGGATGCAGGATGCAGGCTGAGATGCAAGCAGGGCTCTGGGATGCAGGATTCAGGCTCCGGGATGCAGGCCGGGCTCCGGGATGCCAGCGGCGGCAGAACAAAGGGCCATTGTTCCCAGCGCCGCCTCCGCGCTGCCGCCTCGCCGGAAGGTCCGAGCGGCCTCGCCGCCCTCGGAGCTGCTCCTCGTTCTGCCGGCGCTGCCCGCGGCACCCACCAGGCACCGCTGCCACCGCTGTCACCGTCACTGTCACTGCCACCCCCACCGCCACCACCGGCGCCAACAGCCTCGGGGCACGAGGGTGTCCCTGTCCCCTGCCAGGCCCTGCCAGGTGTGCCAGGTGCCATCTGTGCCTGGGGGGTGTGCGCGGGGGGTGTCACCGTGTGTCGTGTGTGTGTGTGTGTGTGTGTGTGTGTGTGCAGGTGTCCGTGTGCACAGCAGGTGTCACACGTGTCACATGTCACAGTCAGTGTGTGTGTGCAGGGCTGGCAGGCGGCACCGGGTGGCACACATGTGCAGGAATGTGGGCACCAGCTGGCACCTGTGTGTGACACTGTGTGGGCACCGGGTGGCACCTGTGTGTCTGTGCAGGGGGTGCAGGGGGTGTCAGCGTGTGCAGGTGTGAATGGGGGGCCACATGTCACACATGTGCAGGTGTGTTCATGGCTGTCACATGTCACACGTGCACAGGTATGTTAATGGGTGCCACATGTCACACATGCGCAGGTGTGTTCATGGCTGTCCCACCTGTGACCAGGGCTGTGCACGCAGGGCTGGCACGAGGGACAGGACACAGCAGGGACGGGTTATTTGGGGCACATGGCAAGGATTGGTCCCAGCTCCCACCTCCCAAAGCTCCACCTTGGCCCTCCCTGCTTTCCCGGCGCTGTGTCCCAGCGCTCCCGGCGGGAGGCGATGGATGGGGCGGTCAGAAATGCCTGCGATGTTCCCGCCGTGCATCTCTCGGGGTGACCCATCCCACCCTCCTCCCTCACCGTGAGGCCGTTCCCAGCACTGCCTCCCTCCCCTCCTGGCCCCTGCTCCGTGCCTCAGTTTCCCCACCCGAGCCCCCCGCGGGCTCCCGCAGCCCCACGGTCCCCCGGAGCCAGCGTGTCCCCTCCCGCGTCCCTCCCAGATCCCCCCGGCGCCAAACCCGGCGCTGAGCTCGGCCGCGGCGCTGCCGGGTTTGATGGGATTATCCCGGCGGGCGGGATTACACGGGAGGAGTGAGGATTAGCCACGGCGCATCGGCACGACACTGCCACAGACACTGCCACTGCCACTGCCACTGTCACTGCCACTGTCACTGCCACAGCGACAGCCACTGCCACTGTCACTGCCACTGCCACTGCCACAGCGACAGCCACTGCCACTGTCACTGCCACTGCCACTGCCACAGACACTGCCACTGCCACTGTCACTGCCACTGCCGCTGCCACAGCGACAGCCACTGCCACAGACACGACCACTGTCACTGTCACTGCCACTGCCACTGCCACAGCGACAGCCACTTCCACTATCACAGCCACTGGCTCTGTCACTGCCACAGCCACTGTGACTACCACTGTCACTGCCACTGCCATTGCCACCGCCACTGCCACCGCCACTGTCACTGCCACAGCCACAGCCACTGCCATCGCCATGGCCACCGCAGCGCCACCAGCCGCCCGAACTGGGCTCAACTGGGAGCAACTGGAGCCCAGGTGTGGTGCCAAGCCCAGCCTGGCAGGGCTCCTCCGGGAGCGGTGGCTTCAGCAGCCGCTGTTTAATTAACCGGCTGCTGGGAGCCGGCACAAAGAGACGAGAGGGATCTCTTTTTATCCCCCCTCTTTTTTTTTTTTTAATTTGACAAAATTGTAATTAAATAGGGAGCAAAATCCCGGTAGCACGCGGCAGCCCCTCTGGGAGCTCCTCTGTGCCAGCCCAGTGCTCTTCCTCTCCCCCTGCTTCAGCCAGGGAATGCAACCCCTCATCATCCCCTTCTGGGGGATGCCACCACAGCCTGGGGGTCCCTGGATGGCCCCGAGGCCATCGTGTCCCCTTTGCCGCTGGGCTGGGCACTGCCAGGGCTGCAGGGCCTCCTTTGGGTGCCCCGCTCCGGCTCCATCTCCAGCCCCAGCCCGGGCACGGGGGGCAGAGCCCAGAGCTCCCGGGACGCGGCTCCCGAGGCTCCGGTGCCAATGCACCATGGGCACCAACAGGTTTGGCAGGCACAGCTCCCGCCCGGAGCCGGGATCGCTCCTGCTTTGCTTTGCCTCTCTTTATGTCCCCCAAACGCAGCGGATGCCACCACAGCGGCACCACGGGGAAACCATCCCGGCCCCGCCGGCCTGGCACAGCGAGGGATCGGCGGGGAAAAGCCACCCTGGGCAGCACGGTGTCCGTGTCACCGTGCCCGGTGTCCCTGCCCGGTGTCCCTGCCCGGTGTCCGTGTCACTGTGCCCAGTGTCCCTGCCCGGTGTCCCTGCCCGGTGTCCCTGCCCGGTGTCCGTGCCCGGTGTCCGGTGTCCCTGCCCGGTGTCCCTGCCCGGTGTCCGTGTCACTGTGCCCAGTGTCCCTGCCCAGTGTCCCTGCCCGGTGTCCGTGTCCCTGCCCAGTGTCCCTGCCCGGTGTCCCTGCCTGGTGTCCGTGTCACCGTGCCCGGTGCCAGCCCCCCCGCCACGAGCTGGGATCCGGCCCCAGCGCGGGAGATGCTCCAAGGGCCCGGTGCAGCTCAGCCCACTGAAAAATGAAATCGCATCCAAACTGGCAGGTTTAATTAAAAATATTCCAGCTTGTCTAGGGATACAAACCGCATCCGGCACTGCAGCAGGGATCTGCATCCAGCTCCAGGGCCTGGCGAGCAGGGCCCGGCCCTGCCCCAGCAGCGCCGGGGGAGCGATGGAGGCAGCACAGCAGTTACTGGTTTAACTGGGAGCCAGGCCCGAGGGGACAGGGACACCCAGCCCTGCGGGGACAGGGACACCCAGCCCGGTGTCACTGTCCTGTCTCGTGCCTGGGGGCTCCTGCTGGGGCTGGAAGGGACGCAGAGCCAGCAGAGCCCTGCTCTGGGGGGGCACGGGAGCCCCCCCAGAGGGGACAGCTCTGCCGTGGGGGGCACACGTGAACTGGGCCGTCCCTGTTTGTTTATGGGAACGGCACCAGAACCGTGGGGGGCTCTGGGGAGGGGGGATGAGCTGTGCCCCCCGCACCCACACCTGGCACTGCTGCTGGGGGCCCAGCTGCCCCCGGCACCCCCAGAGCTGAACCCGAGCCCCGGCGCCAGCTCCTGTCCCCCCGCACAAACCGTCCCCGCGCAGCCGCGTGCCCCAGGGGCAGCGGTGGCAGCGGTGACAGCGGTGACCCAGTTCCCGTGGCACCCCGGGGACGCTGCCCGGGGGCTGCAGAGCCACCCTGGCACCCCGGGACCCGCTGGGATGGCACCCGGGGACCCGGCGGGGACACCCGCAGCACCCAGCCCATGCAGGGGACGCACGGCACTGCCCGGACCTGGCACCCCGGGACGGACCCTCGGCCTCATTTTGTGGGGTGCACAGCCGGGGGGGCACACAGGGGGCCCCCTAAAGCGACCCAGCCCTTCCCCAAGGCTGTGTTTGTAGGGCAGGGAGCTCAGCCCCCCCGTCTCCCCGCTCAGCACATCCCCGGGGCGGGACCCGGCCCTGCCGGACCCAAAGAGACCGAGGGTGGCACCGGGGGGGGGACACGGAGGTGCCACGCGTGCCATTGTCACCCCCACCCCCCCAGGCAAGCGCTGCCCCACGGGGGGGTCACTCATGGCAGGTGTCTGACCCCCCCTGCACCCCAGGGTTGGGGCATGGATGGGGGGTCCCCTCTGCAGCCCCCCCGAGCTCATGACCTGGTTCGGCAGAGGGAAACTGAGGCACGGCAGGAGGCAGAGCTCACCCAAGGTCACCCCGTGCCGATGGCACAGCCCCGTGGGCATCGCCCCCCCTGCTCTAACGGGGGGTGCTGAGCCCCCTCCCCAAATCCCTGTGCAGGAAGGGGCCCCCCACTCCCCTCTGCCCCATGGGGGGGGCTGGAGGGGCTGGGGGGGCTCGGGGTGCCCCAGCCCCCGACTGCTCTGGGAGACGTGGGACACGGAGGTCAGGCTGGGGGGGCAGGGGGCTTTGCTGGGTCTGGGGGTGCCCGGGGCACCCCAAGTGAGGGTGCCAGGGGAGGATTGGGGTCAGGCAAAGCCCCCCCAGCCGTGGTGGTTTAGGGTCCCCCCTCGGCTCGGTGCAGTGGTGCTGAGCCCCAAAAGGGGGCACAGAGCCCCCCCAGCCCGGCAGGCGCTGCCTGCACGGCCCCCCCGGCCCTGCCCCGGTACCGGGGGGTGTCAGACCCCCCCGTGCACGGCGGCTCCCCCACTGCTGCTGGCTGCCCCCCCCAAGTCTTGTTCCCACCAAGTTACAGCCCCGAGACAGGGCCGGGCCCCCCCTGCACTTGTGGGGATCTCGCTCTGCCCCCCGCCCAGCCCTGCGGGATTATCTGGGGGGGGGGCACAACCACTGAGCCCCCCAGGCTGAGCCCCGCTGCTCCTTTTGGGGGCTGCACTGGCCGGACCCCCCATGTCCGTCCCTCTGCGCCCCCAGCCCAGCAGAGGCTGCCCGGGGTGGGGGGCACAGACCAACCCCTCCTTTGCACCCCCCCCAAAAACATAAAAACAACGAGCCCTGGCTGCTTCCCAAAGAAACAGCGGAGGCAAAACGGAGCCCGACGAAGCAGAGACACCCCCGATCCTCGTCCCCATCCCCATCCCCATCCCCATCCCCATCCCCATCCCCATCCCCATCCCCATCCCCATCCCCATCCCATCCTCCCGGCTCGGGGCGGGGGGGCTCCGGCTCCCGCGCCCATCGCCGTGTCCCGGGGCTGGGGGGGGTCGCGGTGCCGGTCCGGGGGGCTGATGGGCGGGAGGGGGGCGTGGGAGGGATGGGGGGTGGGACGGGGTGCTGGCTGAAGGGGATGGGGGGGTTAGGGTGCGGGGGGGCTGTCGGGGTGCCGGGCTGGGCAGGGGGGTGCGGGGTCGGGGCGCTGGGGGGATGAGGATGGGGGGAGCACCGGGGTGCTGGGGAGAGCAGGGGTGCTGCGGGTGGGGGCATGGGGCTGCGGGATCAGGGTGCGGGGAGGGTCTCGGGGGACGGGGGGGCCGGGGGTGCGGGATGAGGGTGCCGGGATGCTCGCGGGGTGCAGGGGAGGGCCGGGGGTGCGGGATGGAACTGGGGGGGCCGGGAGGGGGCTGGGGGGGGAGAATTGGGGTGCGGGTGGGACACCCCAGGAGTGCCGGGGTGGGGATGGCGATGCGGGATGGAGGTGCTGGGGGGGCAGCGGTGCAGGGGGGCTCAGGCTGCGGGGAGGGGGCGCAGACGGGTGCGGGTTGGGGGGCGCGGGGGGCCCCTCCAGCCCGTGACCCTTCAAGGTTCCGCCCGCTCCGCTAACAAAAGCGCCGCTTCCCAATGCAGCAGCGGCGGCGGCGGGAGGGGGGAGGGCTGGGGGGCACCCCCTTTTCTCCCTTCCCCCCCAGCCCGGGAGGGGCAGCGGATGGAGCGGGGGGAGGATGGAGCGGGACGGGAGCGCATCGGGAGGGGGCGGGCGGGGGGCGCCGGCCGCGCTCTTACCTCTCCGTCCCGGGGGTCCGGGGGGCTCGGGCACCGCGCACCTGCGCCCACCGGCAGCGGCTCGGCCCGGCCCCGCTCGGCTCCGCTCCGCCGCGGCGGGAGCGCCGGTACCGGGGCCGGGCGGGGCGGGGCCGCGGGGGGGCGGGGGCCCGGGGCCGGGCCCGCCCGGTGGCTGCGGCGGCACCGGGGCCGCTCCGGCAGCAGCGGCGATGGAGGAGCCGCCGCCGCCGGCGCTCCCGGAGCGGCTGCGCCCCCCGCCCTGCCCCCGCCCCGGGGAGGCGGCTCGGCCCGGCCCGGCCCCGGGCCCCGCCCCCGGCGGGGAGGGGGGAGCGCGGGGGGAGCCCGCCCCGCCTGCCTCGGCCCCCCCGCAAAGGGGCAGCGCTCCCCCCGCATTCCCGGGCACCGGCAGCGCTGGCACCGGCCCCCCCGCGCCCCCGCCATCAGTTTCGCGCATCCCGGGGGCCGGGAGGGGCCGGGGTTGATCCCCCCATCTCCTGCCCCGGTTTCCCTCCATCCTTGGCACGAAGAGGGGTTCACACCGAGCCCCCCCATCCTCCGCCTCCGTTTCCCCAGCCCCGGCGCGAAGAGGGGCCGAGGCCGATCCCGTCCTCCCCTTGCCTCAGTTTCCCATCATCCCCATCCCGGCCAGGGCTGGGACCCCGTTCCCCCGCAGCCTCGAAGGCGATTCCCCTCCGCTGCTGTCCCTGTCCCCAGGCTGAACCCCCGCCCTCGATGTGAGCCCCCCATCCCCTGCCTCAGTTTCCCCTCACCCCACGGGTGCTGCCCACCCAAACCTGCCCCCCCCTGGCTGCAGGGGACCCCAGGATGGGCCTCGGGGGGGCACCCGGGGGTCTGGGGGTCACACCAGGGTGGGGGCCTAGCACGGCATTCCTTCGGTCGCTTTGTTGCTTTGGCCCGGTTGTTTTAGCCTGGAAAACCCCAGATGAGGGTAAAACGCTGTCGGGGTGCCAGGGGTGCCCCGAGCTGTGCCCGGGCTCAGCCCGCCCTGGCGAGCAGCACGTTCGGAACTGATTCACCTCTTCCTGCATCCCTCCGGTCCCTGCCGGTTCCCAGGGCAGGGAGGGGACGGCCACCCCCGGGGGACACTGGCGGAAGGGGGGTCTCCAGGGCAAGGAAATGCAGCCATGACTCAGCGCCTGAATCAGCGTCCCCAGGGGGACAGCGAGGGGACACCGCGAGCCCCTTGACCTGTTCACACAGCCCCGGCCCTCCGCTCCCCCTGCCCGGGCTCATTATGGCTAATTAATCAGCCCTCCTCGGAATTCATTCCTCCACAATTCCTTCGAGCCCCGTCCTGACGCGTTTTGCTGAACATCGGCGCCATCCTGGGGCAGGCACCCCGATATCCCACAGATATCCCATGGCACCCCAATAATCCCCGGTACCCCCCATCCCACTGCACCCCACACCCCGTGGCACCCCAATATCCCGGTACCCCCATCCCACAACGTCCCATGACACCTTAATGTCCCACTGCACCCTAACACCCGGTGGCACCTCAATATCTCATGTCACCCGGACACCCCCCGGCCGTGGCCGCCCCAGGACTCCTCCCGTGCAGGAATTTTGGCCGGCACTTTGGAAAACAGCGGCCCTGGGAGGGCTCTTCCCATCCGCAGCCTCCAGCTCGGGATTTACTCCGGGATTTGGGGATTTGGGTGACCTTTAAGGGAAGAGCGGCTCCGCGGAGGAGTCCATGGGCTCGGGCGAGCCCCACGTGCGAGCAGCGGGGCCGATGGGATCGAGGGGTCAGGGCAGGGCCGGTGCGGTGGGATCGGGGGGGTCGGGGTGTGTCGGCCCCCCCGGCTGTGCCCCGCCGGCCTCGTGCATCCCGAGCACGCGGGTGGCAGCCGCGACCCCCGGCCTGGCCCGGCACGCCTCGGCTCGGCACGAGAGCCCCGTGCTGGCCCCGCTCCTCCCCAGGGCAGAGGGGCCCAGGCTGGGCTTTTGGGGAGCGGTGCCCTGGCAGGTCCCCCCAGCTGGGCAGGACCTGGCAGCCCTGGGCCCCTCTGTCCTGTGGGAAGGGCAAGTGGAGGGCAGGAGGAGCCCCAGTCCCAGCATGCCCTGGCACGGCAGCCCCGGCCCCCCCGCAGAACCCCTGGATCAGGAGCCCTGGGCGTGCCCTCCCTGTGCGGGTGGCTGTGCACACACGTGTGTCCGTGGCTTTGCACCCGTGTGTGTCCACCCATGTGTCCATCCAAGTGTCCATCTGTGCGTCCATCTGTGTCCATGTGTCCATTCATGTGACCATCTGTGTGTCCATGTGTCCATCCATCCATCCATCCATCTGTCCATCCATCCATCCATCCATCCATCCATCCATCCATCCATCCATGTCCATCCATGTGTGTGTCCATCCGTCTGTCCATCCGTGTGCCCATCCATGTGTCCATCCGTGTGTCCATTCCATGTGTGTCCATTCCATGTGTCCATCCATCCATGTGTCCGTCCATCTATGTGTCCATCCATGTGTCCATCCATGTGTCCATTCATGTGTCCATTCATGTTCCCTTCTCCCAGCCACATCCGGGACCTCCCTGCACTGCTGTGCACACGTGTGTGTGTGTGTTTGTGTGTGTGTTTGCACAGATATATGTGTGTGTGTTTGCACAGGTATGTGTGTGTTACACACGTGTGTGTTTGCACAGGTATGTGTGTGTGTGTGTTTGCACAGGTATGTGTGTGTATTTGCACAGGTATGTGTGTTACACACGTGTGTGTTTGCACAGGTATGTGTGTGTGTGTTTGCACGGGTATGTGTGTATTACACACGTGTGTGTTTGCACAGGTATGTGATTTACACACGTGTGTGTTTGCACACGCGTGCGCCGCCCCCGGAGCCCCGCGGCCCCCGCAGCTGCCGCCCCCGGCCCCGCCGTTCCCGCAGCTGCCGCGGCCGTGCCGGGGCCGGCCCTTCCCGGCACGCGGGCGCTGGGGAGGAAGAGTGGTAATTAAGTTAATTTGCACATGCAAATCATCCGCAGTTGGAATCTGTTAATTTTATAATTCGATGTTTAATGTACATATCTGCTGTGTTTTGCCAGGCAGAAACCCAACATTTTCTGGGTGCTAATGACAGGGGCCGTGCCCCGGGCGGGGGGACAGGACCCCCCGGGGGTGTCGGTGCTGCCGAGGCACCGGGGGTCGGCCACCACCGGCACCGGGTGTGTCCTGCCCGGTGAGGCCGCTGTGTGCTTGGGCCAGCCCCAGAAATGATGGAATTTGCCCCATTCTGGAGGCGGGGAGGGCTCTTCCCACCCCTCCTGCCCAGGAAGTGTTTTGAGGTGATGGGGATGAGCCCTGGAGACTCAGCTGAGGGGGTGCGGTGACCACCAGAGGGTCCCCACCCTACGGGGTCACCGATGGCATTGGTGGCAGCACCCAGCACCGACCATCAGCATCCCAAAAGGCAGGGGACACGGACGCAGCGTCCTGTCCCCTTCCCCTGCACCCCGGGGAGCTCTGCTGCCTCATCCCCAACCCCAGGGTCCTGCCTGAGGATGGGGGAGCTGCAAAAGCTGGGGCTGTGCCCAGGCTGAGCATGGTCCCAGACTCTGCCCTGAGGATGAGCATGGCCCTAAATACTGCCCTGAGGATGAGGAACACCCCAAACACTGCCCTGAGGATGAGCATGGCCCTAAATACTGCCCTGAGGATGAGGAACACCCCAAACACTGCCCTGAGGATGAGCATCCCCGGGCCTGGGCATCCCTCCAGGGCTGAGCATCACCTCCAAGCCGAGCCTCACCCCAAGGCTGAGCAGCCCCCAGGGGCCCAGCAGCGCCCCAGGGCCAAACCTCACCCCAAAGCCACCCCCCAAAGCCAAGCACCCCCCAGAACGAGAGGCTGAGGCCACCCCAGGCCGGTCGCTGGTTATCTGCAGGACCAGCTGGGGCTTTGCATGTGCCGGATTTGCGGGTTCCCTTTGAAGCTCCGGCCCGCGCCGCTGCCTCGGCCGAGATGAGGCGGTTCCCCGCAGCCCCGGGGCTCGGAAGGACGCGGTCACCGTCCCTGCCCGGGCTGGATCCGGCTGGGAGCTCCCGCGGTCCCCAGCAAGGCAGGGAGCGGCCCCCGGGGAGCAGGGCAGGGTGATGCCACCTTTCTAATGAAAACTAATTGCCATTAATCCCGTCTCATTGTTTACTCGGGGCTGATTTAAGCACATTTCAGGCAAGACTGAGCAGTTGAACATTTCTAATGTATTTTTCTTTCTGCTTTAATGACCTTGTTCCTGCCACCCCGCTGCCATCTCCCTGCTCCGGGAGGCGACTGGTGACTTCATCGGGTTCATCCGGAGGGAGAAGGACCCTCCGTGGCTGTTCGGGGGGGGCTGGGAAGGAGCTGAGCCCCCCGAGCCCCGGGGGAACCCGGCTTGGCCCAGTGCTGGCTGGGACAGCCCCTTGTCCCCATCGGTGTCACCCAGCCAGGGCTGTCACCTTCACCGGCCTGTCCCGCCCAGATGTGCCCCAAGGCCAAATCCAGATGTTTGCAGCCCTGCCCAGCCCTCCTGACCGCTCTGCCATCCAGATGTGCCCGCCATGACCCCTGTCCAGCTGTTCCCGCTGCTTCCCCATCCAGATGTGCTCCCAGGAGCCCGGTCTGTGCCAGCCCAGCTGTTCCCCCCCAGTGCATGGCCCGTGCCCCCCGAACCCCACCCCATCCCCGTGCCCCCCAGCCCCTCACCGAGCCGGGGTTATTTTTATCCTCCTTTCAGCTCTCCTGCTCCGGGTCCATCCGGAGTCAGTGACTTTCACAACCTCCTTTATTCCAAGCCCAGACTTTCAGTTCTCCCTCCCTCTGGCAATGAACCAGAGCCGGGGTGGGGGGGCAATAGGGGTGCCCGTGCCCCCAAATCCCCGATGAGGGACTTTGCCACGCGAGGAGCTGCCCCCATCCTTGCTCCCTCCTCAGCTTTCCTCCTTTCTCCTCACGAGGATAAAATCCTCAAGATTTCCGCATCCTACCGAGGAGGAGGAGCAAAGTCAAGGCTTTTGGGCGAGCAGGGTTTTTCCCTCCCCGCGGTCTTGGTGCGGCGATGGGGGGGATGCCTCACATCACCCCCAACCCCCTGTCCTCTCCGACCCTTTCGCTGAGCCCGTCCCTCTCAGCTCGTGCCTCAGTTTCCCCAGTCACCCAATGCACCAACAGACCCCCCAAACCCACCCCAGCCCCCCAAAGTGACCCTGCCAGCTCCCAGGGCCCCCCATGTGGTTCCCCCCTCTGGCTCTCCCCAGGGAAGGTCCGGGGCCGGCTCCTGGCGTGCGGCCCCGGCAGCGATTGTGATTTTCCCCTCAAGCGTGGCTAAGGCCGGCCCCACGGCCCAGGCCAAGGCATTTTCCACCCCCGGGGGGTCTCCGGCAACACCCCCTGCAGGGACAAACCTGGGCATGGGGGTCCCCCCCACAGCCAGCAAAGCCATGGCAAGGATTTCACCCAAAATAATGGTGCAGGCTGCTGAACCCCTCCTGCCGTTCACTGGGGTTGTTTTGCCCTTTCCATCAGCTATTTTCCAGCTTTCAGCCCAGTGCTGTAGCCCTGATGTCGTCTCTGCACGAGGATAAACCCTTAGGAGCTGGGGTTCTGTTCCTCAAGAAGATTCATTAATTCAAGGACAATCAGAGTCAAAAAAAGCCGCTTTAAAAAACCCCAACTCTTTATTTATGCCATTATTACAGCCAGCGAGTAAAAATGATGCAGTCCTGGCTTTGAAGTAGAGCAAACAAACCGCCCGAAATGGTTAAAAAACCCCAATTAAATGGTGAAAATGCTGCCCTTCCTCCCTGCCTAAGGACTGGAGTTAAGGTCAGCTCTTTCCTTCCTTAATCTGCGATTTTTTATCTGGATAGCGATTTCCCTTGGGCTGCCAGCCGGTTGGTAAACGGCCTCTTTTGTCTTTAGCCCTTCCCTTCTCCTCAGGAAAATGGAATCCGATTTTTCCGCCGGTGTTGTTCGTACACCGCCGTGCCCGGTGCCAGGGGCCGGGGATGCTCCCGCCGCATCCCGGGCTGGGCTCGCTCCCGCTCCCGGTAGGAGCGGCGGGCCCGGCTGCCTTGGGCCCCCGCCCGTGCCTTGTTGAACGTCCCCGTCTGTCACGGCGAGCGCCCGGGCCTCGATCCAGGAGCGGTTTGTGGCGTTGCAGTGCCAAGCCGGCACGCTGCGGGCGCCTGGCAGGCGCGCCCGGGGTTCATCGGCGTTTCCCATGGCCCAGCACGTCCCCACCCCGCCATCCTTTGTCCCCGCCGAGGTTTCTGCGCCTCCTCCGGCCTCCAGACCCCAGGCGGGACCCTGCACCCCTTGCTGGGGAAGCCTTGGGCCTCGCTGAGCCTGGGCTTTGCTCCAATCGATGCTCCAGCCTCTCTTAACACCTCGCAGGGATCGATGGACAAGGCAGGGAATTGCCGGCGCCGAGGGACGAGGATAATCCCCCGGCACGGCTCTGCCTGCAGCGCTCACCTCAGCCCGGTGTCCCCAGGCAGTGCCACCCGCTGTGCCCATCCCCGGGGCTCTGTCACCGCCGTCCCAGGGCTCTGCCCGTGCCTGCCCTTCCTGCAGCTGCAAAGAGCTCCCACAGCCACCGAGAAAACACCAAAATCCACCAAAATCTCCCCAAAACCGGACCAGCTGGTGGCACTGGGTCATTTCCCTGAGTGGGGGGACACCACCGCCCATTGCTGAGCTACCCCTTCCCGGATCCCTTCCCTAATCCTTCCCCTGCCCTGCCAGACCCTTTTCCAGACCCTTTTCCAGATCCCTTCCCAGACGCCCTGCCAGATCCCGGCGCTCCACTTCCACAGAGCAATTTAATCACTAAAAGGCAATTTGACGCCTTCAAATGACGCTCCGCAAGCGGGTGCGGGGCTGCCCACGCTGCTCCCGGGTGGGTGCGTGTCCTGAGCGGGCTCCAGGCCGGGCAATGCCCTCATCCCGCCCTGCAGCGGCGGAGGGAGCATCCCCAGCGCAGGAGGAACCGGCGCGGCCCTTGGCAGAGCCCTGTCCCAGCTCAGCACAGGGGTACCCGCGGGGTGACACGGCCAGGGACAGCGACATCCCGGCCAGGAGCTGGATCCAATCCTGGGCAATCGGCTTTCGAGGAAAAGCAATGTGGGGAGAGGGAACAGGAAGCTGGAAAAGCTCCAAGATCAGCGGCACTGATACGAAACCGTAAATTATCCTCCGGCTGTGCCGGCTGCGGGGACGGGCAGCCCCTCGGAGAGCCGGGGAAGCGGCACCGCCGGCATCGACCCCGGCCCCGCCGCTGCCATCGTTAGCGGGAGCTGCAATTTCTCAGCGATCCAAAGCGGCTAATTAACAGGCGCCGCGGCCGGGGCTGTCCCCGCATCCATCACGGCACGCGGCCCCGCATCCATCACGGCCCCGCCGCCGGCGGGGTCGGTGCCCGCCGTAAATCACCGGTACCGGGGCTCCGCGCCAGAGCTCGGGCCGGCGGGAGGGGCCCTCGGTTTGCGGGGAGCAAAGCCCCGGTTCCGGCAGCACCGGGATGCGCCGCCTGGGTCGGGAGGACTCCGGTTCCCTTCATCCCCCTCCGGCAAGCGCTAACCAGCTCGGCTTCCCGGCATCCCCACCATCTAATTACAGCGAAGATGAAGCAGGGAACGATACCTCGCCGTTAATTAATAACTCGTCACGGCTCAGAGCAGGCGGAAAGCGTGAACGCCGGGTGCTGGAGGATCAGGGCGCCCAGGTTTTGGGGTGCAGGGGGGGCACAGGCACCCCCCGGAGCCGGAGCGGGAGCGAGGAGCTGAAAAACGACATTTAAATAATAAATTCCAGCTATTAAGAGAGGCTGTACCTGGGAGCGCCGGGCAGCGCCGGCGGCCAGCGGGGTAATTAGACCGCGGCTGAAATGATGAAAAGATATCTGCAGGCTTTGAGGCCGAGGCTTTGAAGCTGTAAATCCTGTGAAGGCAGCATCCCCGCACGCACCCGCCGGGAGATATTTACCCGGGACCTGCTTCCCACCATCCACGTGGTGTGCAGAGCCGAGGAAAAAAATCCCCCAGCCACGGGAAGATGATGAGCCCGGAGGGACGTTCCCGGGCACCCCAAATTCTGTGCTCTGCTGAAGGGTGACCCCGGTACCGGGGGGGCACCGGGCACCGGGTGGTGCCGTGGCTCGGCCAGGGGCTCCCCCGGTGCTGGAATCGGCTGTGCCAGGAGTGCAGAGCCTCATCCTGGGGGTGTTGGAACTTCTGGGACGAAGTGAAAGGTTCAGCCAGAGCAGGGGGTGGGTGAGCCCGGCAAGGGGGCCAACATCACCAGGTTGCTGCCGGGTTGGTGTTGCTGAGGGGTTCGGGGTTCCACCAGCCTGGCCCGGGGCGTTCCCCCAGCCCATGAAAGGTTTGGATTTCAAGCAGCCCTGTCCCACGCTGGCCTCGCACACCCCCACGGACACACAGACACCCCTGCACGTGCCCGGGTATCCACCCCGCCACCCACGGCAGCCCTGGGTCCTTGGCACCGGTGTGGCTGTGCCAGGTCACCCGAAGGGCCGCGACCAGGCTGCGGGGTGGCACCTGCCCCAGAGAGGCCATCCAAATGGGAAGATCGTTGGATTTCGCCTCTCACCGGCCCAAAACCCCCTTGGCACGGGGCTCTGGGCCCGGCGGTGCCAGGGATGCCATCGGGATGCGGTGGGGGCCGCGCGGCGTGGCCGGACAGGCAGAGCCCAGCGGGAGCGATGCGGCAGATCTGCACAGGGGTAATTAGCAGCTTTGATTCCAGATCCTCATTAGGGGCTGGCACCCCCCGCTGTTGCGCTCCGTGCAATTAGTCGCTAAGTAACACACGGATATTTATACCCCGGCACAGAACCGGGGCCGGCACGATGCCGGCATCGCCACGGCCGGGATGCTCCGGCTGGGACCGGCCGTGACGGGGACATTCTGGGACGAGCAGCCCGGCCTTGCAGGCCAAGGAGCTGGGATGAGGGTCCCAGAGCCAGCCCGGGGGGCTCAGCGGCCCGGCAGCACCCAAGGGTGGGCACCCACAGGGGCACGTGTGGCACGGGCACCCTGGGGAAGCCACATCCCTGGCACCACCGCCGGGGACCGGCAGCTCCAAGAGGCTTTTCTATGGAGAAGATGTTTTATCTTCCCTCTCACCCCACCCTAATTAATTGTTTTAATTAAGGAAATGCCACCTCCACTCCCGACTGCCATTTGCCTGCAGAAACGTTGCTAATTACGGCGAGGGAATCGCGCCGGGGCTTGTTCGCAGGCAGCTGGGAGGGGGCTGTGAGTGGCGGGGAAAGGGGGGGCTAAAAATATATGGGAAAAAGGAAAATAAATGAGCTCTAAGATGCAAATCTTCCTCCAGGCAGCGGAGGGAGTTTGGGGTCCCCTGTGAGGGAAGGGATACCGTGGTGGGGGATGTGGTTTGCTGCCTCCAGCCACCCCCTCGGCCCGGCAGCGGGGGTGCCGCGGGAGCCGGGACCGTGCTGGTGTCACCGAGCCGGAAATCGCTTTGGGAAAGGGGGGGCCGAACCCCCAATTTGCCACTGCACGGGGCTGGCACCGCCGCCTCCCTCGCCGGCTTTGTCAGCAGCAGCCGGGAGCTCGCGCTGCGCTCTGCTTTTTAACAGCTTTCATGAATTTTAATGGGCAGTTGCTGCTGGATTTCTCCTCTTCCCGCTGCTTTCCCGCCCCCCCGCAGCCCTTCGGGTCGCCCTTTTCCTCCCCGGGGCTGCTCGGGCTCTCGGCATCCTCCGAGCCTCCCAAACCCTCCCCTCGTCCCCCTGTCCCCCCCGCAGAGCAGATCTGTCCCCAGCAGGGCCGGGTGTTCCAGGGTGCCGCGGGTCTGCCCGGTGGCTCCGGGCACCCCGGTGGCTTTTCCCGAAATTCCACGGATACAAAGGCTCCGGAGACGCCACTTCAGAGCCATCCGTCTTTATTAGCAGCTGGTTAACACCACCCCGAGGGACCATAACGAGGGGAAGCAACTTAATCACCGTCATGCAGCAAAGTGCGGGCGGGCACGTCTCCCCCGGCCATGGCCACCCCCGCGCCGCCGCTTCCCGGTGCCTGCGGTGCCCTCGGGTGCTCCCACCTGGTGACAGCGTCCGTCCTGGTGTCCTCCGCTCCTCTGATCACGTCCCTGCTGTGACAGCATGGCCCCTGGCACTGATGGTTTGTCCCTAATGGTCCCTCCAGGTTCTCCCGGTCCTTTGGTTCCTGCTGGTCCCTCCTGGTTCTCCAGCCATGTCCCTCCTCGCCCCAGGCAATGATGCTGCTCTGATGTCCCCTCTCCTCCCTCCTGGTGCCACACTGACATCCCTGCTGGTCCCTGCTGGTCCATGATGGGGTCCCCCATGGAATGGAGGCTGGATTCTGCCCTTTTCCCGGGGGATTTGCAGTGTGGGGCCGGGACGTTGCAAAGCAAAGGGGTTTGGGTCTGTGAGGAGAAGGCCACAGGGCCACAGCTCCCCAGACCACCTCAGGGACAGGGACACAGGGCACTGCTTGTCACCAGGGCTGGTGACAGCAGCCCCTGAGGTGCCACAGTGCAGGGACATGGTGGGGTGTGGATCCCAGCTGCCAAACGCCACCAGCCCTCGCTGTGGCTCCATCCCAGCTCCCAGCAGCTTTCCCAGAGCTCCATTCCCAGCTCCCTTAGATTTGGGTCCCATTCCCAACACAAAGCATCGCTTCCAAACGACTCATGCTTGCCAAAGGGATGGAAATAACATTTTCTGGCGAAGATTTCACTTTGTTTTTTAAAAACGCTGCTTAGAAATGGCTCGGTGCTGTCGGTCCCTCCCCTGCCACCGCCAAATTCCAGAGATTTTGGAGCTGATCCCACCTGGCTCCAAAATTCCTCTTATTCTGGGAGAAATTTCTCAGCTCCATCCCCCGCCCTCAGAGCCAGTGTTGGACCTGGGTGAGCTTTGGGAAAGATAGAAACAAGCTTGGACTGCTGTGGGCCTGCTTGGCTCCCCGGGCTGGGAAAAACTTGTTCCAGGAAGAGCGTGCAGGAGCAGGGGGAAGGAGTGGGAGCAGCTGGGTCAGTCCTGCCCAGGGCTGCTGCTGAACCAGGTCCTGCTGCCCCATCAAAGCGTCTCTGTTCTCCCATCCCTGGTCATTGAAGTGCCCCGCTTGAATGAGGGGACGTGGTGGTGGCCATGGGGACGTGGTGGCTGTGGCCATGGGGAGGAGATGCTGATGGCCATGGGGAGGAGATGCTGATGGCCATGGGGATGTGGTGGTGGTGGCCATGGAGGGACCGTGATTGCAGATTCAAGCACCTGATCCAAACCCCAAGGCCACATCCATTCCCCAAGGTCACACGCATCTCCCCATGACAACATCTCCCTTACCCCCATCTCCATCCCCCCAGCTGTGCCTCCACTCTTCACCTCCGTCACTTCCAGTCCTGTTTTCCTCTCCCCCAGCCCTCTCCCCCATCTCCCCCAGCTCCTCCACAGCCACTCCCGGACCCCGCGGGTGCCACCGGCTCCCGCATCCTCCCCACGAGGCGAGGGCGCCGGGGAGGAGCGCCGGGAACCGGCGGCGGAAGATCAAGAGGGAAATGATCAAAGGAGGGATGTGGGTGAGCGCTGGCAACCCTGTCACCCTGGAGACGGGAAGCAAATATTTGGGCTAATAGCGCTCCCGGGGAGCAGGACTGGGCGCTTCCCATTGTCGGGTGACAATGGCGATGGGCAGCTGCCGCCGAGCCGCTCTCAGGGGCGGCGCGGGGGGAATTCGGGCTCTGGGCGGCTCCTGATGGGAATCGGCCACGGGGCAGCGCTGGGTACCCGGCCCGAGGGAGGCTCTGGCTCAGGGATGCTCGTTTGAGGGATGCTCTGGCCCAGGGGATGTTTATCCCAGGAATGCTCTGGCTCAGGGATGCTCGGCTGGATTCAGGGGCCGTTGGGAGGGTGAAATCTCACAGCGCTGGCGCTGTCCCGCAGTGCCACCGTGTCACAAGCTCAGCGGCACCGGGGGCGCTGCCAGCCCCGCTCCGTCCCCTCCCGTGCGGATCTGTCACAGCCCTGAGCTCAGCCTTTCCCTGAGCTCAGCCTTTCCCTGAGCTCAGCCTTAACCTGGGCTCAGCCTTTCCCTGAGCTCAGCCTTTCCCTGAGCTCAGCCTTAACCTGGGCTCAGCCTTTCCCTGAGCTCAGCCTTTCCCTGAGCTCAGCCTTAACCTGGGCTCAGCCTTTCCCTGAGCTCAGCCTTTCCCTGAGCTCAGCCTTAACCTGGGCTCAGCCTTTCCCCACCGTCCGTTCCCCAGAGGCAGCAAATCCTCCCTGAGCCTTCCTCCCACAGCCCCGGGGTGTTCCTCCCGCCCAGCCGGGAGGGAAACTGAGGCACGGAGCGCTCAGACAGGCAGCGAGTGCTGGGAAGGGGCTGCAGGAGCTGCAGCCGTGTGTGTACACAAATAAATACACATTGCTTTTTTAATAGATCTTTTTAATAAGCTCGAGCAACTGGTTGAACACAGAGAACACTTAAAATTAAATATAGCCTCAAATATGTGCAGTTTTAATCCAATGGTGTGTTTGTAAACACATCTTTAAGACACTGGGAGAGCGCCCAGGCTGCCACCTCCCACCCTCCGGCCTGGGGACACCTGCAGAGGTGACAACGTGGCCCTTGGTGGCCCTGGGCCACCCAGCCACTGGCAGATGTGGGTCTGTCTGCACTGGGCAAGGCAGGGTGGGCACAGCCCGGGGGAGGACAGGAGGGTGGTAACAACTATAATAATACCAATATTATCAATAATGATAATAACGATAAGAGCAATAATAATAATAATAATAATAATAATAATAATAATAATAATAATAATAATAATAATAACTATTTCAAAATCTTGATTTTAATAATAACAATGCTGACAATGGAAGTACTAATATAATTTATAATATTATTATTAACGCTGATTATTCCCGGGCTGTCAAAGGGCCCTTGCCTGGTGCCCGGGTCCGTCCCCTCAGCACAGCACCTGACGGGCCCCCGCCGCTTCCAGGAGCACGATGGAATTGGAGCGACAGGGAGGAAAATCAATCTGAATGAATGAGGTCACCTGCCTCATAAATAATTCATCAAAGGCGCGTGGTGACACACCTCGGCCCGGGAGCCGCGGGGGCAGGCGGGGAGCGCGGCCGGGATGGGCGCGGGGACAGCGGAGGGGACAGGGATGGGTGCTGGGGACAGGGGTGGGTGCTGGGGACAGGGGTGGGTGCTGGGGACAGGGGTGGGTGCTGGGGACAGGGATGGGTGTTGGGGACAGGGGTGGGTGTTTGGGACAGGGGGGTGTTTGGGACAGGGATGGGTGCTGGGGACAGGGGTGGGTGCTGGGGACAGGGATGGGTGCTGGGGACAGGGGTGGGTGTTTGGGACAGGGATGGGTGTTTGGGACAGGGATGGGTGTGGGGGACAGGGATGGGTGTTTGGGACAGGGGTGGGTGCTGGGGACAGGGATGGGTGTTTGGGACAGGGGTGGGTGCTGGGGACAGGGATGGGTGTTTGGGACAGGGGTGGGTGCTGGGGACAGGGATGGGTGTTTGGGACAGGGATGGGTGTGGGGGGGAGGGTGTTGGGACGGGGTGGGTGCTGGGGACAGGGATGGGTGTGGGGGACAGGGATGGGTGTGGGGGACAGGGATGGGTGTTTGGGACAGGGATGGGTGTGGGGGACAGGGATGGGTGTTTGGGACAGGGATGGGTGTGGGGGACAGGGATGGGTGCTGGGGACAGGGATGGGTGTGGGGGACAGGGATGGGTGTGGGGGACAGGGATGGGTGCTGGGGCTGGGGGTGGGTGCTGGGTCCTGCTCCAGCTCAGCCGTGCCGGGTGCCAGCCTTGCACAGGTCGCAGGGCAGTGCCCAGCCCCAGCAAAGCTCAGGGTGGGGGTGGCACAGTGTCCTGGGGTTCTGGCTGGGTGCTGGGCCCGGTGCCACTCTCAGCGCCCTGGTGGGACAGCCCTGCAGCGCGGCAGGACCCCCATCTCTGGGAAGAAGCCAAGAGGTCCCTTTGCAGCCCCCCAGGGCCCCGAGGTGACCCCCCAGCACCCAGCTGCTGCCACCAGCTGCCCCCAGACGTGGCAAAGGGGCTTTTGTGCCCCGGGAGCAGCGGGCAGGTGCTGGAGGTGCGGGCAGGAAGGGCAGCAGGCTCAGGGATTACTGAGAGAAGAAAGCACTGCAGTGTGAGCCCGGCAAATGTTTTAATTCCCTTTAATTCCCCGGCTGCACCGTGGCCCTGGACTCGGCCCCGGGGTCATCAACCCTCCCCATGAGCACAGGGCTCTTCCCAGCCTCCCTCCTTGGAGCTGTTTTGGAGCAAAGCGAGCAAAGGAGCCCAAAATGTTGGAAAAGAACATCTTGAAGCCCTTCTGCCATCTGTTGTGCTTTCAGCGCAATTAAGCAGGCAGCAGCCGTGCCAGGCAGCAGGAGCATCCCTGCCTGCAGCAGCCGTCCCCCTGCCAGGCCTGGGCATGCACCCGCCGGGGCTGCGGGTGCGTTTTTGGGTGCCCAGGGCAGCTGGCAGGCAGCTGGCAGCGGGCACAGATGTCCGGGCTGTGTGCTTGGCAGGTGTCTGGAAGGAGGAGCTCTGCTCCCCCGGCTGGCCAGGGGGGTGCCAGCCCAGCTGTCCCTGCCCGGGGGTCGGTGGGGCGCTCTGGGCCATGAGGGGTCATTGCGGGGCGGGAGGGGGACAGCGACACGCTGGCAGGGGCTGTGGCACCCCAAAACCTCCCCTCCCGCCAGAGCCGGGGGTGCTCGGCCAGGGGATGCGGCCGGCTGGTGTCAGCACACGGCGAGCAGTCGCAGATGGGGCTCGGAGCAGGGCTGGGACCTGCGCGCTCATCGCAGCGGCCCCGAGCCCGCTGCCCCCGCAGGGCCCGAGGCTCCGCTCCCGCTGGGTTCGCCTCCGGCTGCCGCCAGCCCCGGCTCGGCACCGCCTCCCGGAGCTGCCGCCGGCCTCAACTTCGCCGGCAACATCGGTTTATCGGCTTGATCCTGACGGAAACTGGGAAGCACGGGAAGCATCCCCAGGGATGCTCCGAGCGTTAATCAGGGCTGGGAAATCGGCCCGAGAGCCGCGCGGGGAAGCGAACCCGGCACGGATCGGGGCCGGGATTCAATGGGCTGCAGCGAAACGGGGAACGGAACGCTCGGGAGCAGCTCCCGGTGCGGCGGCGGTGCGGGAGCAGCCCTGCCCGCCGGGATCTCGGCAGATGGCTGGGACACGCCGCGGGGAAACGCGGGATGGAGCCGGCCCCGCAGCAGCTGCGGCGAGAACAGCCCTGGGGATGGGGATGCGGATGGAGGAGCCGCTCCCAGCCCCTCCCCTGTCCCCAGCCGGCAGGGCCCGCTGGGACCCCCGCGCTGGCGGGGACGGCGGGGACAAGGCCACACAGGTGGCTCTGCCACGGGCAGGGGTGGGGATGCGCCGTGCAGGGCTGGTCCCCCGCGCCCTCCACCGCCACGGCGAGGGCTGGGACACGTGTGGCACTAGTGACACGCATGTCACCTCCCCTGTGTGGCCCAGATGGCACCGAGGCACGCCACAGATGGGTGCCCACCCACTCCTGCTGTGCCAGGGCCATTCTTGGGGTGCCACCCAGCAGTTCTGGGGTGAAACCGTGCACAGGGGTGAAGCCACCACCTGAGCCCCCGGGGGATGGCATCCATCCCTTCCCTGGGCCAGTGTGGGTGTCCTGACACGGGGGCACCCAGCACGGTGGCGCTGTCACCATACCCGGCTGTGTCAGCACAAACCAGCCGCTCCCAGCCCGGCCGAGGATTAACCAGCCAGCTCTGCTGCTAATTAATAATCCACTTGATTAAGAATTGTCAGTCAATATGTCACCAGCACAAGGACAGGCTCAGCGACCATGAGCTGGGGACATCTTTCCATAGGGCCACTGTCCTCTTCCTGCCCCCGCTCCTGCTCCTGCTCCTCTTCCTCCACACCCACAGCCCAGCCTGCTGGGGCCCCTCTCTCTGCCCCCTGTTCATTGCCACCTGATGATGTCACAGATCATCCTGATGACGTCATCAGCATCCTGTCTGTCCCCATGCCCATCTGTGCTGCCATCACCCAACAGGCTGGGGGTCTGTTTGTCCCACAGGTCCCCCTCTGATGATGTCATTTGTCACTCAGGCTCCTGGTGGTGTCACAGCCTCCCACACTCACCCCAGGTTCCCACTCAACAGCTTGGATGGAATTCAGCCATGAGGGATGCTGAAGCCTTGGGGTGCAGCGGGACACCCCCAAAAAGTGGGGGGAAGCCACATCCATCCCTACTGTTAAGGGCATCGTCCCCACTGTCCCCAGCAGGTGACACCAGGGATGTCACATCCAGCGGGGCTGGGAACAGCAGCTTTGGGGGGGCTCCCCTTCCCTCCATCCTGAACCCCCCAGCGCTGAGCAGAGCACGGGGGGCAGGCGGGGGGCACGGTGTCCCCCAGGGCAGTTTTATCCGATGGAGAGTGAAGCAGGGAGCAGTGACAGGAGCAATTAGCTAATTGCAGCGGTGGGCCCTGCCCCGGCTCCCCCCGTGCGGCCGAGCCGCAGCACTCGGTGCTTAACCTACATTTGCTTTTGTCCCGGCCGCCGCAGCCGGAGCCGCCCGGGGCTCACATGTCCGGGGCCCTCTCAGCAGCCCCCAGCCCCAAATGCAGCAGCCAGGGCTCAGCCGAGCCTGGGTAAGTGGGTCACACTCAGGCGGGCCACACGGCAGTGTCCCCAGGGCAGGGATGGAACTTGGTGTCCTCGCAGGGAGGGCAATCACAGAAACCTCTTCCCCATGGGTGCGTTTCTCCCCTGGAGCATCCTCCTCCATCCCTCCCCGGGAGGGAGCACGGCAGCGCTGCAGCCTCCGGAGGAGCGGCACTGCCTGACAGCTTCGATCGAGCTTTAATTTTAATTAACTAACGAGGCTCGGCGCTCCCCGCTCTGTGAGCGAACACGGGAGAGAGAAGGGCCCGATCCAGCTGTGGCACCAGGCCAGATGTGCAGCGGGGAGGGTGGGAGGGGCAGGGACTGCTCTGCTCAGGAGTGTGGCACTGGGGACCCAGGAGACCCCTGTGCCCTGAGGGAGGGCCGGCAGCTCGGTTTGGATACAACCCCAGCACTCAGGAGCCACAGCCTGTCCCCACGGCTCCAGGACAGCCCGAGGGTGTCACCAGCTGCCTTTGGGTACCGCAGCACCCCTACGTGACTCCTCCAGCGTCCCTTTCCTTCCACTCAACACCAGCTAACAATCCTGGAGCATCACTGGGATAACTGGTCAGGAGAGCGTGCCCTGCTTGTGGCTCTCCTCCGGAGCCGGTGCCTGCCAGGAAGGATTTTTTTATTTTTTTTTTTTTTTGAACTGGGATGGATTTTTCCGCCTCGGCTGCCAGCGGGGTGGCTCGGCCCCGGGGAAGGGGCCGAGGGAGCGCAGCCGGCGCCGGTGACGCGGCAAGAAGGGGCCATTGTGGCCAGGCACAGCTGTGCGGCGCGGGCAGGGAATGCAAAATGCTGCGGAGGGAAGGGCTTGGGGACCCAGCGCCCCGCCACCGGGGTTCCCCCACCCCGCACGTGCCCCGGTGACAATGGTGGCTTTATGGGCAGTGACAGCAGCCCCCTGTCCCAGGAGCTGCCGGGGTCTAGCGTGCGCCATCACGGGCACAGGTGGGTGTTGGGGACACGCTGTCCCCATCCTGTCCCTCTGCACAGCCACCGGCTCAGCCGAACGAGGCGCTGGGTCCTCTGGAGGGTGATGGGCCCTGAGGTGTCCTGGCACAGCGGCACCGGGGCCGGCGGGCAGCACAGAGAGCGGCTCCGTGCCCTCCCCAGCACCCTCCGGGGCCGGCGGGCAGCGGATTCCCCCTTTCAGCTGCCAGCCGGCCTCTCCTGCCAGCCCCGTCAGTTTTAGCTGGAACAGTTTCCTTTGAACTCGGCTTGAGTGAGCATCTCCATGGTGATGGGATCGGGGCTTTGTGTCCCTGCACCCTGAGCACGGGGAGGTGGGCAGGGATGGGCAGGGGTCAGGCTGGGGAAGGGAGAGGTGGCTGACACACCTGGCAGGGAATCTTCAGGGGAGGGACCCGGGTTCTGAGGTAAACCCTTTTCTGGGGTACCTTTTTCTGGGCAGCACGAGCGGAAGGATACATGCAGGGCGCTGCAGTGCAGTATTCGCCAGATGTGGCGCCGTGTATAGTGCCGGTGGCGCGGAAGCGGCGGGACAGGGCGGGCGCGGGCAGCCACGGCCCGGCGGGAGAGGCTATTAAAGAGATTCCCACTGTGTCCCAAAAGGCTCTTCACGACAGTCGCGGTATTGGGCACCTTTTACGATGGTGCTTTACGGCAGTGTTGCATTACGACACCTTTTACGACAGCCATGCTTCACGGCACCTTTTACGACAGTGCTGCTTTACGGCACTTTTACAGCAGTCGCGCTTTACAGCATCTTTTACAACCGTCGTGCTTTACGGCACTTCCTTTTATGGAACTTTTACGGCACTTTACAGCACTTAATAGTTTTTATTTTGTTTTTCATTCATTTTTAATTAATTTTAATTTTAAATTTGAAGTTATTTTTAATTTAATTTTTATTTTTAATTTTTCTCTTTTTAAAGCTTTTTGTTTTATTTGGTGCTGCCCAGACCAGCCCAAGCCGGTGATTGTGGTGGTGTTTGAGGGTCCCCAGGACAAGGGAAGAGATGAGAATCTTGACTCCACCTTTCAGAAGGCTGATTTATTATTTTATGATCTCTATTATATTAAAATAAAATGAGATATCAGAACTATACTAAAAGAGCAAGGAGGCATCAGAAAGCTGGAAAGGAACGAATAATAAAAACCTGGGACTGTTCACAGCCCCGACACAGCTGGACCGTGATTGGTCGCCAAGCAGAAACAATGCACAAGAGACCAATGCAAGCTGCCCCTGTTGCTGAACCATCTCCAGCCCACGCTCCACAGCCAGCAGATCGTTATTGGTTCCATTTCTGTTCTGAGGCTTCTCAGGAGACAAATCCCAGCGAAAGGATTTTCCTCAAACACGTCAGTGCCAGGGGATGGCAGCCGGCCACGCCAGGCCACAGAGCCCCGCACAGCAGCGCCGGCCCTTTTCCTTTTGCCCCCCAGCCCTCAGGCTCTGTCTGCCACCCTCAAGCCCCCCCTGTGCCCCCCAAGCCCCCTCTCAGCTGCCCCTCAGCTCCTGTGTGTCACCCTTAACCCCTCTCCTTTGCCCCTCAGTCCCGGCTTCTCGGTGTCACCCTCCAGCTGCCCCTGCCACCCTCAGCACCTCTGGGTGTCACCCGCTGTGCCCTCTCCCTGCTCCTCCCTCAGCTCCCAGCCGCTGCCACCCTCAAGCCCCCACAGTGCCCTCGAGCTGCCCCAGCCTGTCATGCTTGAAAGGACCCCAAAAAAACCCTGTCAATTCCCTTCTCCCTTCTCAATTCCCTTCTCTGTCCTTCATTCTCTGTTCTGCCCTGCATTCTGTCCCATCCTTCTCTCTGTCCTGCCTTGCTCTGTCCTGCATTCTGTCCTGTCCCTCTCTCTGTCCTTCTATCTGTCCCGCCCTCTCTGCAGCCTTGCCGGGGTGCTCTGGGGATGCCGCCTGGCCTCCTGTGCCGCTGGGGGAGGCTCTGTTCCAAGGGAGCCCTCCAGGGCTCTCTGGAGCTGCTCTTTGGAGCAGGACCCCTTTCTGACCCCACCTCCCTGAATTATTCAGGCTCTGCCTCCCTGGGGATGCTCCCCCTGCCCGCAGCGCAGCCCCCGAGGGGAGCAGCCGGGACTGGAGCTCCCGGAGCTCTGGGGGTGTCCGGGGGAGGAGCAGCCGGGACTGGAGCTCCCGGAGCTCTGGGGGTGTCCGGGGAAGGAGCAGCCGGGACTGGAGCTCCCGGAGCTCTGGGGGTGTCCGCGGGGGCCGTGCCCCGGCACAGGGAGGAGGATGAGCCGTGCCGCCGCCCCGAGGACGGGCGATGCTCTCGGGCAGGAGGGCGGCGGCTGCAAAGCCCCATTTCATTTCCCTGAAAGGAGAGGAGGGACGGGGGGAGAGGCCGCTCGGAGCTGGCCCAGATCCTGCTGCCTCTCTTCTTTATTCCCTGTTTGCATGCGGCGCCAGCTCCCGTCCCCGCTCATCCGCAGTGGCTGCTCCATCCACTCCGGGCAGGGACATGGATTTGTGGGGGCTCCCCCCGTGCGACCCCAGCCAAGCGTCCCCCACCGCTGCCCCAGGGCCGCAGGGAGGTGCAGAGCTCTGCGAGACGTGGGGACACTGCTGAGATTCTTCCCGAGCTGGGAGCTGTGGGATCTGCGTGTTGGGCACACGGGAGTGCGCTGGGGGTGCTGCCCACACGCCCACCCCATCCCATCACCCTCCAAAACACCTTCAGCAACAGCCTGAGCCGGGTGAAAACCTGCGGGGGTGTCCCAGCGATGGGAATGTGGGATGGGACAGCGGTGGGGTGCAGGGCAGGGCAGGAATGGGGACACGGGATGGGGAAATGGTGCCGACACAGGACAGCAATGGGAACGTGCCGCAGGACAGAGGTGGCAGTGCAGAACAGGGCAGTGATGGGGACACGGGACCAGGCTCCAGGTGGCCACCGGGACCGGAGGAGCCCGGAGGGTGATTGATGCCGGGCAGGCTGGGGCCACAACTGTTCGGAAGTGCGGCAACAGCTGCTCCGGCTGTTCCGGCACGACCTGGCACCAGAGCAAATCCTCGGGGATATTTGGAGTGGGGGCGATGCCCCGGGGGTGTCGGGCGCTGCCGGGGGGCGGGGCACAGCGGGACCGGGGAGGCTGGCGAGGATCTGGGGTTCGCTTCCCAGCCGCTGCGTGAGACCAAGACTCAAGTCAAGGCTCCCATTAATCCAGACTTTAACCCGCTCTACATCCCACCTTTAATCTGTTTAATGCCACCTTTGGGAATTAGGATCCCGTGCCGCGGCTCGTACCCACTGGGCCGGGAGGAGGAGGAGGAAGGATGCTCCGACACTCCTGATGCTGGGCAGCTCCGAATCTCTGGGATGTCGGGGAGTCCCCGGCACGAACCGGGATGAACTGATAGCCACGACCCCCGGGCTCAAACGCTCTCGGCCGGCAGCACGGCAGCCCCCGCGTGTCCCATCCCCTCGTGGGGCCGCGGTGTGTGCAGGAGGAGGGGGAGCTTTGCCGGACCCCGCGGCGCTGCCCCCGCTCCGCCCCGTCCAGCAGCGCCCTCCTCAGCCCCGGTTCATCAGCGCCGCCGCTCCCGCCGCCGACCCGCGCCGCTCCCACGCGTGATGCTCTCACCCCGCGCGTCCCCGCCGCCCGCCGGTGTCCCCGTCCCCCCCGTGCAGCCGGGGGAGCCCCTAGCCCGCCCCGCGCGCGTTACCGGGACCGGCCCACGCGCGCGGGACCCACGGGGACGCGCCCGCCCCGGCCCCGCCCACGCACCGTCCGCGCGCTCCCATTGGCTGCTTCGTAGCAAGCCCCGCGTCGCCATTGGCTGGCGCCCCCCGCGGGACACGCCCCCTCGGTCCCGCCCCCGCCGCTCCCGGCCCCGCGCGGGACTTGGCGGCGACCGCGGGCGGGAGGTCCCGACCCGCCGGGAACCGGCACCGAGAGCCGGGAACCCGACACTGAGAGCCGGGAACTGCAACCGGGAATCGGCATCGGGAACCGGACACTGGGCACCGGGCACTGGGCACCGAGAATCGGACACCGGGAACCGGGTACCGGACACCGGACACTGGACACTGAGAACCGGTGAACCGAGCGGGAACCGGGAACCGAACATCAGACCCCGGGACTGGCACTGGGCGTCGAAGACCGAACACCGGACATCATTACCGGGCACCGGCATCGGAGACCGGGCACTGGTAGCCCCTGCGGGGCCCTCCGGGCAGGGAGAGGCGCCGGGGGAAGCGGGACCCTCGCCTGGCCCCGCCCCGTCCCGCCCCGTCCCGTCCCGCCGGGGGCACCGGAGAAGCCCCGGTCCCGGTCCCGGCGCCGCTCTCCCCGAGGCAGGCTGCAGGTAAGGGCCGGTTCCCCCGGTACCTCCCGGTTCCTCCCATCTTCCCCTGTCCGTGGGGGCGGGGGGCTCGGTACCGGCCCGTTCCGTGCTTGCACTGGGGGCGAAGCCTCTCGTCCCCCACCCGGGAATCATCCGTGTGTGTCCCCCCTGCCCGGTGCCGGGAGCCCGGGGGGTTCGGGGGTTCGGGGAGCGGCGAGGGCCGGGAGCTGCGGGCGGGCAGAGCCCGGAGCTGCCCCGGCACCCCCGGCGGTGCCGCGGCTTTCCCGGTGGGTAAAACACGGGGCAGGGGCGATTTCCCCCCGGAATCAAGGGAAACACGATGGAGCTGGAAAGGGCGCCGGGTCCGGTGGGCGCTGGGTAACGGGAGCCGGGAGGAGGCACCGGAGCCACCCCCGTGGGGCTGTCACGGCCCCACGTGCCGGGGCCGGGCCGCGTGCCCCATGGCAGCCCTTGGCTTCGAGCGTCGCCTGTCCCTGCGCTCCAGAGGATGAAATTCCTCGATTCCTGGAAAGACGAATCCCTTGGGAGAGGCCGGATCGCCCCGGGGGCAGAGCTGGGTGTAAAACTCCCGACTCTGCCCGATCTTCCCTGGGGCACGGAAGGGTTCGGGCCGTTCTTTACTGACCCCAGGCCCAGCATTGGATCCCAATTGTCCCGTGGAGTTTTCCTGCCTCCCAGAGCGACTTTGTCCTCCTGATCGCGGGGCAGGAAGCATGTGATGTGCCCTGGCCCCTTCCGCAGCCGGACAGACGGACGGATGGTGGTTTGGCCTCAGTTTCCCCTCTCCCAGCCTCTGTTTTCTACTTCCCCATGAGTCTCCGTCTGCTCCGAGTGAAGGAGAAAGGAAGTTGCTGCCAGAGAGAGCAGCTTGATGGCAGCTGGAGAAAGAAAAGGAGGAAATGGAAGGCGAGACAGATGCTCCAAAATAACCCCCCCCTTCCTCCTCTCTGTAAAATACCCCCCTTCCTCCTCCTCTTCCTCTGCCTTTTCTCCATAAAATCCCTCTTTCTTCCTCGTCTTCCTCCTCCCCTCCATAAAATAACCCCCCTTCCTCCTCCTCTTCCTCCTACTTCTCTCCTTAAAATAACCTCCGTTCCTCCTCCTCCTCCTCCTCCTCCTCCTCTCCAGTTTGGCAGCTGCCTCCCCCGCGGGGCACAGCGATCCCAGGGGGAATTCCTTGGTGCCAGAGCAGACCCTCAGATCAGCCCCCAGGATCCCGCCTGCGCTGTGCGGGGGTGAGCCCCCTCCCTGTGGATCCAGGGCCCCATTCCCCACCCATGCCCGGGGTTGGCACGGCCGGAGCCCCCTCGGACGGGCGGCTCAGCTCCTTGCACAGGCACGTCGGAGCTGCCAGGGCGGATCAGCATTCCCAGGCAGAACCAAAACCGTCTCCTTCCCATGGCTGCATCTGCAGCCCCAGCGAGGAAGGAGATTTTGGGACGGAGGAGCTCAGCTCGGTGCCAGAGGTGGAGGGGATGGTGATGGGGGCACACCAAGCGCTTGGCAGCGGTGCTGGCACCGGGAGCGAGCAGGGCGAGGGGGAAGCACCGGGTGCGGCGGTGCCCGCAGCGTTCCCGGTGCCCGCAGCGTTCCCGGTGCCCGTTCCAGCCGCGGATTCACCCGGCCGTGCCAAGAAAGGAGCTTTTCCCGGGGCGAGGTGTTTGCTCAGTGCCTTCCTCCCGGCCTCACCCCGCTGGGCACA
The DNA here is from genome assembly GCF_901933205.1 of Camarhynchus parvulus. Taxonomy (NCBI): domain Eukaryota; kingdom Metazoa; phylum Chordata; class Aves; order Passeriformes; family Thraupidae; genus Camarhynchus; species Camarhynchus parvulus. The sequence goes on from NC_044598.1 coordinate 1,290,867, forward strand.
CACGCGCCCGGGCAGCGTCCCCGGCTGCTCTTTGCACCCATGGCAACCTGCGAGGGCCCGCACGCGTCCTCCCTCCTTCCTCCCGCTCCTCTTCCTCGGCTCTCCCGGCGCTGGTAACGGGGGCCCGGGAGCTGCGGGGAGCACAGAGGGTGGGGGACAGGATGGGGACACTGCTGGGGCTGGATGTGGGTTCATGGATCATGGGGACAGGCTGGAGGCACTGCTGGGGCTGGATGTGGGTTCATGGATCATGGGGACAGGCTGGAGGCACTGCTGGGGCTGGATGTGGGCTCATGGATCATGGGGACAGGCTGGAGGCACTGCTGGGGCTCTCAGGTTACTGCCCAGCGCTCCGACCTGGCTCCTGTAATCCAGGAGGGTTTAATTAATTAATAGGGTTTGGAGCACGGGGAAAGCGATGCCGGGGGATGGAGAGCAGAGCAGCAGGATGCCATCCACCCACTTGGCGTTTAGCCACGGACCTGGGGGGCTGGGAATGCTGGGGGGCAGAGCAGGGGTGTTTCCCAAGGCAGTGGGAGGGAAATCCAGGGAGATGGCCACAATTCAATGTTTATCCTGTTGGGAAACGATGTTTCCATGTTGGAGCAAACTTGTAGCCAGATAATCCAGGTTACTATGGCCGCGGTGGGAAGGTGGAGGAGGAAGAGGAGGAGGAAGAGGAGGCAGAGGTGCCTCTGCTCGGAGCTGGAGCTTTGTGGAGCCTCCCCCTCTGCGCTGCTCCATGAATTAATTAAGTGCTTTTCCTTTCCTGCATGAAATATTCACCTGCTGCCAAGGGAACTGGGGGGGCTCGGGGACCAAGTCCAAGGAGCTGCTGGTGGGAGCCAGGTGGAAGGGACAGGCAGGGAGAGGGATCTTGGGAGCAGGTTAAAGTGATAATTGGGATGCTATCACTGCTGGGTTGTCACTTGGCAGCTCTGCTGGGGTGCCGGGTGACCACAGGGTGACAGGGTCTTGTCTTCCCCCCTCAGACAGGAGCTGTCTGATGAGGATTGATGATTGATGCTTGTGCCCTCAGTGGTGTGGGAGAGGTTTTTTCGGGCAATCAGGCCACAGCCAGGTGTTGGGTGAGGTGCAAGCCCAGCGGGGTGAGCGCCAAACCGGAGATGGGCACGGCACGTGTCTGTCCCCAAAGGACCACGTCTGTCCTGTGGCAGGGCCGCGCTCTGTGTGCTCACCCCAGCCCTCACACCACCGCTCAGGGCTGCAAGACTCCCCCAGAAACCTCCAAAATGGGTGGAAACCCTCCAAGAAAGGGCTGCACGTGTCCCCAAAGCCACCGTTGGGACCGCAGCCCTGCCACCCTCTTCCGGAGCAGGGAGGAACTGGGTGACAGCGGCACGGGGCTGCTCCGCTTAGGAAGGAAGAAGAAGAAGCTGTTTTTTAGGGTGTTTTCATTAAAAAGAAGAAGGGGGTGGGGGGACCCCAAGCCCTGAGCCGGTCTGGAAGCTTCAGCGACAGGAAGGAAGTGAAGTGGGTTATTTCAGGCTCCAGTTGGCTGCTCGGGGCACGGCTCGACTCTTCCGCGCTCTGATAGCAGCCCCTCGTGAACAATGGGGTCCTGGGGCCCTTCCCGGCAGGAACACGGCTCGTTCCGGTGAAATCTGCCGCTGCTGCCGAGTCAGCAGCTCGGGCTGGCCCAGTGTGCTGCGGAGGGCGCCAGGGAAGCGCCCGGGGCAGCGGGAGGTGAGCCTGCCTTTCCTTGGCGTTTGCAGGAAGCCGCCTATGAAGCCATCCCTGGGCACTGGAGAGGGAGCTGGTTGCATTTTTGGGATCCCCATACCTGCCTATGCCACTTCTGGGGTCCCTAGACCCCCCCATAATGCTTCGTGCCTCAGTTTCCCCCCTGGAGCGATGCTCCTCTGCAGCAGGGGAGGGCTGTGAGCAGCTGGGTGTTATTTGCTGCAGGGAGCAGAGGCTTGATCCATTATTGCAGCTGGCATTTGGGAGCCGTGGGCAGCTCGCAGGACTTGGCACTTCCTATTTTTCATGTGCTCTGGAGGTGGAGTTTGCACTTGGCTTTATGTCTGTGGTCACCCAGGGCAGAGCTCGGGTGTGGGAATTCCTGTGGGTGTGGGAATTCCTATTTATCCAGGCACCGTTCCCAGGGCACCCCACAAGCCTGGGGAGGGAAACTCCAGGCTGTCAACAGCCCAGCACAGCCCTGCTCCTTCCGGACAGGCTGCCTGGCACGGGTGAAGTGAATGAGTGCCCTCGCAGCCAGGGCACAGCTGCCTCTGCCCATCCTGCCCGTCCCTCCCTCCTGGGTGCAGCCATTGCAATTCCATCAGCCTGACCCAGGAGCTGCTGTCACCACGCTCTGCCTTGTCATTTTTGTCTTATTAAGTGTGAGAGCCTCAGCTTGAGGCTCAGGCTGACAGAAATCAATGTTTTCCCACCGTAGGAAATGCTCCCAGACCTCCGTGTTTTTCCTGAGGGCTGTAAATAACCCTGCAGGCGATGTTTCTGTCGCTGCTCCTGGAATTCTCATCCCCACGGAGCCTTGGCTGCCCTCGGCTTTGGGAGATGCTCAGGGAGCCAGGGCCCAGCTCCATCGTCCTGGCATGACTGGCTGGGGATCCCTGAGGAGCTGGGGTTTGCTCCTGAGGGGCTGCTGTGTGCTCCAGAGTGCTGGGAGCAGCACTGGGGATCCCCAGAGGGCCAGGGGGGAATGACAGAGCTGCCTGTGGTGGGGACAGACTTGGTTCTGTGACAGAAGCCCAGAGCTGTGGAATGGTTTGGGTTGGAAAAAGACCAAAATCTCATCTCATCCCAGCCCTGCCATGGGCAGGGCACCTTCCACTACCCCAGGCTGCTCCAGCCTGGCCTTGGACACTTCCAGGGATCCAGGGACAGCCCCAGCTGCTCTGGGCACCCTGTGCCAGGGCCTCAGCTCCCTCTCAGGGACCAATTCCTTCTTAACATCAAATCTAAACCTGCTGCCTATCCATGAGCAATTTATCCCCATCCATCCTCACACCAGCAGCATCCTTCAGCTGAAATATCTCCTCTCCCCTCCCCGGGGATGTATTTATAGGCTGATCCCCTCCCCTCCTGCTCTGCCAGGCTGTCCCTGCCATGTGCAGGCTCCTGCAGAAGCGGCTCCCAGCTCTGCCCATCCATCCTGGTTGTTTTCCTGCTGTTCTCCCCTCCCTGTGATTTGTAGCTCTGCGGTTTCCCAGGCCAAGATGCATCTCCAGGGTTGGTTTTAATCGTTCTCAGCAGAGTTTAAAGCCGTGCTCTGCCCCAGGTGATGGATTTGGTCCCGCCGGGATGTGGGAGCAGGGCTGTAGGTGAGGCTCCTGTCTGGGTGAATTATTCACCTCTGGAGGAGGCTGGGGCAGCAGCACAACAAGTCCCAGCTCGTGTGGGTGTTCCAGGGTGAGCAGTGCCAGGGAAGAGGGCTCCCAGCCATTGCTGGGTGCTGCAAACCGGCTGTGCCACCCCGGCCAGAGCAGGGTGGATGTGGCACATGGCAAAGGGGCTGACTCAGCTGCCACCTGGGCTGTCCCCAGCTCACCCTGCAGGAAATGAGTCAGGTTTGAAGGAAGGAAAAATGCTCAAACGATGGGGCAAGAGTCCTTCCTGCACCAGGAGGAGGGAGGCATCGGTCACAGGAGGGACAGCGGGATGGAGGGTCGCTGCTCAGGTAGGGACACCTCGCTCGCTGCAGCCTCTCCACAGAGTTTGGGAAAAGGGAGGTGGGAACAGCCTGGAACTGATCCCACCAACCAAATCTGGGGGGTGAGCTCAGCTCTCACCTGCCCTGGCACCCAGGAGCTCCCTCAGTGTTGCCATTGGCTGGAGATGCTCTTTCTCCTGCCAGAAATCTGTGTGGGGAGGTCAGGAATCACAGAGTCATGGAACGGTCTGGGTGGGAAGGGACCTTAAAGCTCATCCAGCTCCACCCCTGCCGTGGACTGGGACACTCCACCAGCCCTGGTGAGATGGGGATGGGTGCAGAGCAGGGACTGACCCGTGTGTGCCTCTTCCCCGGCAGAGATGGACACCTTCAGCACCAAGAACTTGGCCCTGCAGGCCCAGAAGAAGCTCCTGAGCAAAATGGCCACCAAGACCATCGCCAACGCCTTCATCGACGACACCAGCAGCGAGATCCTGGACGAGCTGTACCGGGCCACCAAGGAGTACACCCGCAACCGCAAGGAGGCCCAGAAGATCATCAAGAACCTCATCAAGATCGTGATGAAGCTGGGCGTCCTCTACCGCAACGGGCAGTTCAGCCCCGAGGAGCTGCTGGTCATGGAGCGCTTCCGCAAGAAGGTTCACACCTTGGCCATGACGGCCGTCAGCTTCCACCAGATAGACTTCACCTTCGACCGCAGGGTCATGTCCAGCGTGCTGACCGAGTGCCGGGACCTGCTGCACCAGGCGGTCAACGGGCACCTGACGGCCAAGTCGCACTCGCGCATCAACCACGTCTTCAACCACTTTGCGGACTACGAGTTCCTGTCGGCGCTGTACGGCCCGGCCGAGCCCTACCGCACCCACCTGCAGAGGATCTGCGAGGGGGTCAACAAGATGCTGGAGGAGGAGAGCATCTGAGCTGGGCTGCTCCTGGCAGCCGGACTCTGCCTCCCGCGAGGCCGAAGATGCGATGTCTGCTTTGGCCTTCGCCGGGCTCGCCGTCCCCTCCTCCTCCTCCTCCTCCTCCTCTGCAGTGCTCACTTGTGTTCTCCTCGTTTCTCCAAGAGATTGAACCTCTTGACTTTGTGTCCCCCCTGCCCAGGGTCTGCAAACCCCTCCCTGCGCTGGGCTGAGCCCTCTCCCGGCCATCCTGGGATTTTGGGCCCCTGCTGTACAGTTGGATTTCCTTTGCCCACCAAGTGCCTTTAGCTCAGAGTCCAAGGGTTTGGACTCTTTGCCTTGAACTCTGTTCCCTCTGAGGGGAAACTGAACCAAAGACTCGCGGTGTGAAGCACCTCTGAGGTGTCTCTGAGCAGGTGGGATGGTGTTGGGGGGATCTGTTCTGAGACCCCATAACTGGAGGGCTGTGGAACGCCGTGGTTTCTTCCAGCAGCCCCACAACGTGGTGGGAGCAAATCATGGTCCAGACTTGTGCTGGCTGCCTCAGGCAGGAAGGTGCCTCTGCCTGGGCTTAGGTGTCCTCAGAGACAAATCCCTGAGGCCAGGAGGATCCCTCCTCACCTGGGGGAGGGCTGGGAGGGAGCTGCTCCATCCCTGGAACCACCCAGCACCCACCTGCCCACCAGCCTGCAGTGGTGGTGCCACCTGGCAGCTCCAACGCTGTCCTTGGTGGTCATCCAAAGCCCCCCTGGACTTTCATCCCTTTTCCACACCTGTGACTGAGTGATGTTCGTTTTTAGCAAACTCTGTAGCCCTGATGAGTTATTGAAATAAACTCACTGTGTGGCCTGGGAGCTCCGTGAGGGTGTTCTAGCACCGGTGACAGTGACAGGATGAGCCCTGGGGACAGCTGGCTTTGCCCCCAGCTGCTGGTGGCTCTCTGTGACCTGCGGGTTGTGTTCTCTGTCCCCTGGCACTGCTGCTGCTTGTGCTGTCCCTGCTCAGTGGCCCAGCAGCTCCTGGGTTTGCATGGACAAAGAGAACGGCTTCCCCTGCCAGAGGGCACGGTTGGATGGGATACTGGGAAGGAGTTCCTCCCTGTGAGGCGGGGAGGCCCTGGCACAGGGTGCCCCGTGCCTGGCAGTGCCCAGGGCCAGGCTGGACAGGGCTTGGAGCACCCTGGGACAGTGGGAGGTGTCCCTGCCCACGGCAAGGATGAGCTTTAAGGTCTCTCCAAACCCCAACCGTTCCATGATTTGGTGAGATCCCAGCCCCAGCTGACCCCACATGGGCTCCTCCGCACCCCCAGATCCCCTGAGGGCCAGGAGGGGCCCAGCAGCAGAGCCCTGGCTGCAGGGGGGGCTCTGCAGGCACAGCCCGGAGCACACAGGATGCTCAGGTCACTCCCAGCACACCGAGCTTGGCTCTGGGCACTGGAAATTGCCCTTTTAGCCCCCAAGACACCACACAATCTCCACTGGCCTTATCTCTGTGACCTTCTGGTGCCTCCTGCTCCCTGGATGTCTCCAGGCACGGGCTCCTGCTCCCTTCCCACCCCTGGCACTGATAACTCTCAGCCTCAGAAGATGAAAGAAAAGACACAAAGGCTCTGTCTCTGTCATTTCACAGGCCTGGCTGCAGCTGTCACCGATAATTGTGTGACACAGCTTGGCTGGGGGCAAAGCCCATTCACAAGGGGGTGTGGAGAACAGCAGGAGCCCTCAGGAGGGCAGGAACCAGAGCTGGGAATCCCGGGCAGGTGTGGTGGGCTGGGGCTGAGGGATGCCCAGCCAGAAATTCTTTGCTGTTCCCAAGGTGTGTGTCTGTGTCAGCTGGAAAAGCCCCCAAACCCTGTGCAGCCCCCAAATTCCTGTGAGACACCTCAGCTCCTCCTGGCCAAGCAGCAACAAAGCTCCACACAGCTGGAGAGGGGAGGAGAGACAGAACAGAGCAGCTTCAGGCCAGAGCACGATGCTTTATTTCTTTATTGGTGCTGTATTTACACAGGAAAGGAATTGCACATTCCCTGTTATTACTCTGGATAAGAAAAAGGTCGCTTTTCTGTAGGTACAAAAGAGTCCCGTGGTTGTGCTGACACGTGGAAGTGTTGCCTGGATTGATTCCTGATTGTGTCAGAAGAAGCTGCTCTGCCTTCCCCCAGCCCAGCCCCACACTCACCATGGAGTCAGAGCTTTGGCCAATCCCCCCCCCCTCCCCCTGAATTAATTATTTCCTCCTGTCACGCTGCAATCCCACCTCCCCTCCAGAGACTACAGAGTTAAAACCTCCCTTTAGCAAGCCCTGCTTTAGTCCAGCCCCTTATCTCCCGGCACTGCTCTTCCCAGGCAGGCAGATAAGGAGCCCCTTTGCTGAGCTCTGCCCTGCTCAGCCACGCAGGAAGGGGCACAGGAGGATCAGGAGCCTCCTGGGCTGTTACTCTGACACAAGGCAGAACAAATCTGTCCCCAGCCCTCCAAGCCCCCACTCGTGTCGGTCCCCAGCACACTGTAGTATGGAAAACATAAAAGGTTTGGCCAACCAGAAGAAAAACCCTGCAGGTAAGCAGGAAATGCCTTCCCTGCCGTGCTGGTGTGGCCACGGCCCCTGCCCAGGGCTGGCCTGGGCTCACAGCTCATCACGGGAGGGTTTTGCCACAATCATCAGCTTGGACAGCTCGAAACGGAACTTGCCTTCCCTGTGAGACACTGCAGAGAGAGAGAGAGCACAGCCCAGGGTCAGCAGATGGGGAAGCAGGAACCAAACAGCCCCAGTGAGCCCTCCCAGGGTGCTGGGCACTGCTCTTCCCACTCCTGCACATCCCTCCTTACCCAGGGGTTTAACCCACAAAATCCAGCTGCCAGCGGTGCACTGAGAGCACTGCACCCCAGCTCCAGGGCACTGCCACCAGGAATTGGGATAAACTGGTGCCTGGCGTGTCCCCCAGCCCAGCCCCTCCCTCACAGCCCCTCAGGCACACACCTGTGGTTTCAGTGACCCCAAACTCCTCCTGTTTTAGGGGGATGTCGTTCAGGGCACCCGTGGCAGCCTGAGACTGAAACAGGAAGGAAGGAAGGGTGAGAGGCTGAGGCAATCCAGCAGGTCACAGAATTCAAACCAACTGAAAATGAAGGGCTTTGAGATTTACGTGCAGTGAAAGAATTAAGTGCACAAAGGAACTCTGAAGGAAAGTCTCTGTCTGGTTTTCTATTTCCTATTAAACCACGGACTCGTGTCCTTGGGGCGAGTGAAAACCTCACCCCTGGAAACTGGGAAATGGAAGAATGAGCCAGACAAAAACGCCAGCAGAGGTTTCGTTTGCTTTGTCACACGCAATTTGTTGAGGCAATCCAAGACTCCCGTTGTGCCCTGGTGCCTTTGGAGCCCCCTCCCAGCAAATGCAGTGACCGAGGGCAGGAACACAATGGAGCAGGCTGCCCACCTGCAGCCCCCCTCTGCCTGCCACCAGCCTCTCATTAGGGACGTGATGGAGCACTTTCTATGGCACAGATGTCTAATCAATGTTTTCCATGTCTAATTCATGTTTTATAGCAGCCTCCCACACTCGTGCTTCCCCGGGATCAGCTGGGACTTACATAAGCCATGGCATGCTCTATCTTGGCTCCTTTCACTTCAGCTTTAAACTGGGTAAAGAAGAGATAAGACTTCCCTTGGGGCCTGAAAGAAGAAAGCAGAGCCTTTGTCATCGGCACAGAGGTGCAGAGGAGGAGGAGCAGAGGAGAGAAGGATTCCTGGCTCCCTCCCTGCCCCCACAGCCACCTCTGGATCTCTTGTAGCTTTGTGCAGAGCAGGGGAGAGGGGAACAGAGAATTTATAAACCGACAGCTGCACCAAAAGCCCCCAGAGCATCCCTGGTGGAGGAAAACCCTCCCTGACCAGGTGTAGATCCCTTCAGGGTCCTGGTCCCTGCCCCACCGTGCTCAGGACACACCTCCAGATGGAGCAGGAGAAGAGCCCGCTGTCCTCGCTCACTCCGACCGTCATCTGCCACTGCTGCGGGGGGGAGAGCCGGGGTCAGCGTGGGGAGAGCCTGCCCGGCCAAGCCTGCCCTGCAGCAGCTCCACAATCACCCAGCCCTGCCCTCCAGAGGAGCAGCAGCTCCAGAATCACCCAGCACCACCATCCCAGCCCTCGCTGCTGGCCCCTCCTGCTCCCTGCAGTTAGGACTGTGCTCCCACACAAACAGTTCCCAGCCTCTTTTCCTCTCAGGGTGAGAAAAAGGAGCCGATTGCAGCAGGAGGTGCCCAGCTCACCTCGTTGGTGCCGCCCTGGGCCGAGTAGGTGAAGGAGCAGCTGTAATCCCCCTGCCAGAGAGAGGAACAGCAGCAGCCTCGTTTAGCACCAGCTTTTCAGGAATTGCTGAGCTGGGAAAAGCCCCCCCAGACCACCAAGCCCAACAGTGCCCAGCACTGCCAAGGCCACGCTGAGCTTGTCCCCAAGTGCCACTCGGCCTTAAATCCCTCCAGGGACGAGGACTCTGCCAGTGCCACTGTGCCAGGGCCCACCTCCCTTTCCATGAGGAATGTTTCCAGTATCCAGCCTAAACCTCCCCTGGCACCGCCATTTCCTCCTGCCCGCAGTGCTGGGGTGAGGACTCCTGTTCTGGGGTGCCCAGGGACCCCCAGCCCCTTCTGCACTGGGGCCTTTCCCTTGCTGAGCCCCCTCCCATGAATACCCCTCTTTCTCTGAGACCCCCTTCCCCTCTCCCTGCCCTTGGGGTACCCCCCTTTCTCCTGGGGGGGTCCCCATTTGGTACCCCCCTTTCCCCTGCAGACCCCTGGGGTCCCCCTGCCTTTGCCGCCCCCTTTGGGACCCCTCGCTCCCTGGGGACCCCCCCACCCGCACGCCCCGCCCTCCCTCATGCCCAGCCAATCCACACAGCAGGCGATATGAGTGACGTGTCGCGCAGCCAATCAGCGAGGGGCGCGTACCCTCTCCGCTCCCGCTCCCTCCCTCCGGGGCGCTCACCAGGCTCCGGGAGAAGGAGTGAACTTCCCCGCCGGGCCGCACGTCGAATTCGGCCGTGCTGGGGGCCTCTCCCGGGGCCGTTCCCGGTCCCGCGGCCGCCCGGGCCGCCAGGCACAGCAGGGCCGCGGGCACCAGCAAGGCCCACGCGCAGCAGCCGCTCCTCCCGCTGGGCGCCGCCATCTTGGAGAGGAAGCGCGGGTACGGCGGCCGGCAGGGGCCAGCGCGGCGGCGGCACGGCGGCCATGTTGGGTGTGGGCAGGAGCCCGGGCGGCCAAAGCGGATGGACAAGGGGACATGGGGACAGAGGGACTACAGGACAGAGGGACACGGGCACGGTGGTCACGGGGCAAGAGGCCCTGTTGTCAGGGGACAAAGAGACCACGAGGATAAGGTGCCACTGGGACAAGCGTCCATGGGGACGAGGGGCTGCGGGGAGCTCAGAGACAAAGGGCAGCAGCATGGCCGGTGGGAGCTGCCCTCGCTGCTCCCCTGGGTCTGGGTGCTCTGAGGGTGCCCCCTCTGAGGGAAGGTGGTACCAGGTCCCCAAGTGGTTCCAGAGGATCCCAAGGATCAGAACAGCCCCTGGATCAAGGGGCACAGCGCGGGGGGCGTGCATGTGGACGAGACGCCCTGGGCGGGACCCGGCCGTGCTGGGACGGTGTGGGGAGCAGGACCTGCCCCGGGTATTCCTTGGCACGGAGACTCTTCCACCCTTGCCAGGCCTCCTCCCGGGCAGGGTCCGGTGCTGTGGCACCGCCCAGCAGGGCCAGCAGCACCCCAGGGACAGGGCCGTGGCACAGGGCTGGGGGTCAGGGACCCTGGGCTGAGCCCCCCAGCACAGCCAGGGGCTGGGAGCAGGAAAATCCTGGATTAGAGCAGAGGGGGAGGCACAGAAATCTGCGCCAGCTCCAAGAGGGGCTGGAGGGGGACCAGGGACAGGAGGGTTCTCTGCAGAGGCCGTGCCTGGAGCATTCCCTGTGTCCCAGCACGGAGCTGGGATGCCTGTGATTTCACCAAAATCCCTCGCAGAGCATTCTGCAAGATCAATTTACACCCTTTGGTTTGGGCAGCACAGACACACCCAGAGCCCAGCCCTCTCCTTGGACTCCCCACTCCTCCTTTGGGGGACCCTGGGATTTCTGAGCTGCTCCAGTTGTTCTGGGGTGCAGCCTGCACGGCCCAGGACAGAGATCAAGTGCCTGAGACCCCCGAGCACCCCGAGTTTCCACTGACGTGGCTTTCCCAGAGCCAGAGCTGTGGTGGCACCTTTATCACACCCACGCTGGGAATGGAGATGCCAGGAAGTTTTCCATTCGAGCATCTTTCAGGGCAAGGAGTGACTTTTCTGAGCTAATTCTGTAGCTTGAGGAGTGATTTTGTTTTAAAAATAAGCCCTCCAGAACATCTGTTCTCCCTCCACACCATCCACCTAAAAATAAAGCCCCACAGGGTGAGTTTTGGGAGAGAAATGCCTCCCAAGCCACTCTCAAGTCCCAAATTCTTGAGGAAAAGTGGTTTTTGCCTGGTTTCCCCAGCACCTGCTGGTTCCTCTGTCATTACCACTCACTCAGGAAATTAACTCAGCTTCATTTCATCCTCCAGCTGCAAATCCTCCACCCAGAGCCACCCTGCTCCCATCCCTTCCCGGGGTGGGGCCTCCCACATCATTTGTGTTCCAATCCCGACAGAGCCTGTTCCATATGGAACAGCTCCTCGAGGAGATTTCCCAGCTAATTCCTCTCGGGATTCTCAATCCCCAAAAGAAGATGACCAACCCCTTTCTAGGGTGCCAAAAAGTCCAGCAGCAAGCTGGGGGTTCAGAGGAGCCAACAGATCTGCAAACTCTTCTAGACGTCTTAAGACATTTTAAGAAACACTCAGCTTTTCGGGGACAGGAAAAAGCAGTTCCAATTAAGCCTAAAAATTAAATTAGGGAAGCACAGAAACAAACTCTGCAAAAATAAAGCTTCTTACCATCCAGCAGCACCCACCCAGCTGTGAGGAACAGAGGGTGCAGCTCTGCTGGCTGCAGGGTGCTCTTATAGACACATCTCAGAGGTGCAACTTCCTCCACCCCAGTCCCTCCTTTCACCCCTCTGACCTCAAAACTCACACCTGAGGTGCTTTGTAGCAGCTAAACCACAGCTGCAATATTGGGACAATTTGGGCACAGAGACAGGAGGGGGGAAAATCTGTTCCCAGCCATCCCCAGGAACCCAAATGCTCCATCTGGAAGAAGCTCTGCATTTAGAACAAGCCTCCAGCAGCACCCTCAGGGCATTAACAGGGGTTAATTAACAGCAGCTCCCACGGAGGAAGGCAAAGCACGGCCAGGTTTGGGAGCTTTGGGCTGGGAGGGCAAGCAGAGGCAGGCCCAGCTCTGCACAAACAGCTCAGTGTGTCCCAGAGCGGGAGCAGAGCAGCTGCACCCCCAGTCCCATCGCAGGGAGGGAGGTGCCCACCCCAGGCTGCTGCTGACTGCTCAAGGTCACTGAGCCAAGCACACGGCCCAGGATTCCCAGCCCTCAGTTGCTTGGATCGTGCTTCCCCCGAGGAACATCAGGGATTTAATATTCTCTCCACTGCTCGGCACAGAAAGAACAGAGCACTTGGCTTGCAGCAGAGCTGCTCTGGCTGTGGCAGCAGCTGCTGCTTCCTCCTGCCCCCCAAAGCAGCCACCACATCTCTTTCCAATATTTTAATGAGTCGCTACATCTTACACTCATAATTATAAAAGAATAAGAATCCATAAAAATATTTTCTTTTCATAATACGCACTTAAAATACTCCAGGGCAAGTCGACGTGGTTCATTTGGGTGGGTTTTGTTTGTGTTTTCGTTTTGCCCCTGGCAGAACCCTTGGCTTGAGGGGGGGATGTGCTCCCCTGAGGTGTGATTGCTCAATCCCCCTCCCCAGAACTGCAGTTCCTGTTGCCCAGGTAAATAAAAACCAGGAGAGAGCATTGCTGAGTAGACGGGCAGGGGGACCAGTCACTGACCCGCAGAGAACTGAAGCACAGCCAATTTCAGTGCACATTGGAAAGCTCAGGGAAGGACAAGGGGACAAGGAGGCGGCACAGAGAACGGAGGGAGGGAGGATTTGCATAAATATCATCCATCTTGTGTTGCAAAAACCCAAATGCTGCTGTGAGCTCTGGAGAGAGGCTCTGGCTGTAGCCAGCTGCCAGTGCTACCTGTTGGCACAACTCTGAATGAGAGCGGCCATGAGAGGAAGGATCAGAGGGCGCCGTTACCGGCCCCGGCCACTTCCTCCATCTGCTCTGCAAATTTAAACTTGAAAATAGATAGATATAAAAAAAGACTAGTGTTGCATGCTTCTGTAGACCTCTCTTCAGCTCCCAGGGCTCCAGTGTGGCAGCAGGGCCAGGACACAGAGCAGATCCCCAGGTGAGCAGTAGGTAGTTCTCTTCCCTCGCACTCCTGGCTTAAGGCAGCTTCTGATTCGGCTCTTCCGTTTCCAACACAGGCACTGAGTTCTTGCAGGTAAGAGTTTGGGAACTGCACAGGTGCAGTGGAAGAGGAAAAGGATTGGGGAGAGAGAGATGGACACAAACCTCAGCCTCGGGACACAGACCACTGTCCATTGATTCCCAGGAGAGAGGGAGTAGCAGCAAAAAAAGCATTGAACAGCCAGGCTGGAGGAGAGGAGGAGGACGAGCAGCCGAGCAGGAGCAGACCTCCAGCTTGGAAAGTGAGAGAAGGTGGCACTGTCCAAAGGGAAGGTGCCCTCCAGCTTTTCCCCCTGGCCTGGGGGTATCCCCAGCCCGACGTGGGCACTCAGCCCCTTGTGCTCTGGGTTGGACGCTGCCGGGGAGCAGGAGGGCACGGGGCAGGTGAGCTGTCAGTGTCCAGTTTGCAGAGGCTCGTGCTCTCAGAGGTATTCTTGTAGAAAGTGCAGCAGCGTGATTTCGTAGTGCTCTCCTGACTCAGGGCACCGAATACTGTGTCTCTCGTTGGGGTAGATCTGTGCCAGGGCAGACACAGGGCATTGGTCACTCGGCAGGCACAGAACTCCCTCCCCTCAGCCCTGCTCCCTCCATCCAGTCTCCACCAGGACAAAGAAGTGCCAGGGAAGATCTGGAGCACCCCTCCCTCACCGCAGCCACCTCTGCCAAGTGGGACACAACAGCTCGTGGAGGAGGAAAGTTCCAGGCCCCGGGGCAGCAGCTCTGCCTGCACATGGCACATCTGGCAGCCATGGAACAGCCACAGTGCCACCTCCCGGCCTCCTCTGAGTCCAGCGAGGTGTTCACTGGCACCAGCATCACAACAGCACGAGGGGATCTGCCTCCATCCCCTCCCACCCCCAGAACACACAGCAGGGAACTTCCTCCAGATTGATGGGACCTTTCCTCCCCACTCCTGTCCTTCCTACCTGCAGCTGGTAAGGTTTTCCAGCCCGGATTAGCTGCGATACCAGGAAGTTGGTGTGAAAAAAGTGCACATTTTCATCCAAAAAGCCATGGAGGATCAGCAAACGATTTGGCCTGGACACAGGGTGAGAGATAAGGAGAGAAACAGGATGAGAAACCAGATGGAAAATACAATGAGGCACCAGATAAAAGCTCTGCAGAGGGTTTGAGCAAAGAGCTTCCAGCTGGGCAAGCCAAACCCAGGCAAGAGCAGTGCCAGGCCATGGCCGTGGGCCTCAAGCCCTCCCTGGCAGGGCGGCTGGGCGTGCTGTGGCCCAGCCGCTGCCGAGTTAAAGCAGATCAGAACCCCTCCATTTCCATTGCTGTGGGATTGAGCAGAGCTCCAGGAGCAGGTCTGGAGCGGGTACTCACTCGTTGGGAAGCTTTTCCACGTGCAGTGCCACCGAGCCAGCCTCGTAGCCCTGCTGGTTGTTCTCGGGGACGTCCATGTAGCGCTCGGTGTAGCCGGTGTCGTAGGCCATCCACACGGTGACAGGGGCACCTGCTATGGCAATCTGTCAAACAGAGAGGTGCCACCAAGCCTCCATTAGCGCCTGCTCAACAGCCCAAGTGTCCCCTGCTTTCCTGGAGAGGCAGCAGAAAGGCTCTGGGCTGTTCTGTCACTGAGACCAGGATTCTCCTTCAGCAATCCCACACACAACCCAGATTCCTCCTCCTGCTGTTCCTCTTGTGGTCACAGTGGGAAAAATTTCTGCACATCAGCACTAAAAGCCTCCCCTCTGCAAGGAGGAGTTGTGAATGATCCAGAAACTGTGCTGGGGACTTGGAAGGGCAATAGCACATGTGTATCTCCCTGTATGGCAGACCAAGCCCATCCCAGAGCCATCCTGCTCCAGCCCCAGCCAGGGATGAGCTGCAGCAGGACACAGGACTGGAGTGAGGAGCTCCAGGCAGGCAGAAGAGGGGGGACATTTGCACCTGTCCACCACAAATAAACCAAAAGGCCAATTCCAGCTGCCAAGAGGGACAGAAGCTGTGAGAACCAAGTGTCCCAAAGGTGCCAGCCCCACGTGCAGGCTCACCTTGAAGACGTTGGGTTTACAGATGAGCCCCATGAGGGACAGAAAGCCCCCATAGGACCAGCCGTGGATGGCGACCCGGCTCAAGTCGATGAACCCGTATTTTTCTGCTACATAATGTAAACCTTCCACCTGGTCCTCTATCTCCACCTGACCCTAAAAGGCAAAAAGGAGGCTCATGTTAGTGGACTTGATAAATGTAGAAACTTGAGACAGAAACACCCACACAGGAAATGAGCAGCCACCACCCTTAGGAAGGACAAATGATCAGAGATTCCCCAGCACAAGGAGGATGTTACCATTTGGTTTTTCAGGGCTCCTTCAAATTTGAGGCCTCGCTGGCATGATCCCCTTCCATCAATCACCACCACAGCATAGCCCAGGGATGCCAACGTGTTCAGCCGCAGGTACTTGATGCCTTTGAAGGAGTTGTTCACCAGCTGCACCTGCACAAGGAGGGAGGAAGAGTTTCAGAGCTGAGCAGCTGCCTTCCAGTGCCTTCCTGTGTGGCAGGATCCTGAGCTGGACAGCAGCCACTCATCGAGCTATCAGAGCCATAGAAATCAAACCACATGCTGGAAAAGTCATCTGAGCTTTGAAGCAGAGGTCAAACACAGGGACAGAAAGAGTAGGTTTAGATTAGATATTATGAGGAAGTTTTTTGCTGTAATGATGGTGAAGCCCTGGCACAGGGTGCCCAGAGGAGCTGTGGCTGCCCCATCTCTGGATGTGTCCGAGGCCAGGCTGGATCTCTGGACAACCTAGGATAGTGGAAGGTGTCCCTGCCCATGGCAGAGGTGGGACTGGATGGGCTTCAAGGTCACTCCAACCCAAACCATTCCATGATTCTATGACAGTGTTCATTGCTACCCAAAGTGCAAGTCTTGCTGCATGACTGACAGAGCTCTGCCCTGGGCAGCAGCCCCAGCCCTAACCCCAGCATTCCCCATGGTTTTTACCTGAGGGCCTCCATACACAAAGAGCACCGTGGGATGTTTCTTGCCAGGCTGGACATCGTGGGGTTTGTAGACCATTCCGTAGAGCTCCACGTCCGACTGCGTGCGGAAGTGGAAGATCTCCGGGGGGACGTAGTCTGGGGGACAGCCTGCAGCAGGAGGGTCACACACAGTGCTGAGGGACTGAGCAGGCTCTGCTCCCACCCCCTGAACCAGCCCTGTCCAAAGCTGACCCTGAGCAGGGCTCCTTCAACACCAAACCACACCAAGGCTTAGCAAAGCCCCTCGCTGGGAAGCACAGCCTCCACCTGCCTGCACAGGGAAGGGATTCCACAGGAAAACCTCACCAGGTGGGAGCTCTCCAATGGGCACTGTGCCACAACAGCAGGGTGGGAGAAGGTAACAACAGGGATGGGACAAAGTGTTTGCAGTAGGGTACAGGTGAGCTGTACCTAAACCTTTAAAACCTGCAGTGCAGAATGGAGCAGCCACTGTATCCCAGGTACTTGTCCCTTCCCTCTTGAGACAAATCCCAAATAAAAAAAGCACCTTGAAGTGTTCAAGGCCAGGTTGAAAAGGGCTTGGAGCAACCTGGAGTGGTGGAAGATGTCCCTGTCCATGGCAGGGCATGAGAACAGGATGGACTTTAATGTCCATTCTCACCTAAACCATTCAGTGACTCCACAGTAAAACCCCATCCTTGTGTGTGTGTCAACTCTGTACATTCCAGAGCAGGACTTTTTCTCCAGGTGTGAAACACATCAAAACCCACAGAACATTTCCTGGGCAAGTGAGAAGTGTCTCCCGCACAAGATAACACGATTCACCTTCCCTCAGAGTGAAGGCACTCAGACCCCTTCCCTCCCCATCACTCCTGGCCACGGGCTGGGGAGTTCTCACTGAAAGGCCCCACTGGCCCCTCCCCAGGACTTACTGGCTGCCTCCATCATGCTGGCCCAAAACTTGGGCTGCTTGTGGAGAGGGTCATCGTCAGAGCCGCTGAGCTTGTAGATATGCACACAGGGAGGAGTGCTCACACTGCTGTAGTGACTGATGAACATGTCAAAGTTCTGGCAGGGAACACAGCAGAGTCAGGGCATGAGGTGCTGCACTGCGCCATGTCTCGAGCAGCGCTCAGGACTCGTTACTGGCCACGAGTCATTGCCATTCCCAGTCAGGACCCCTGGCAGTCAGGAATCCAAGGGACAACAAACCTGGCTCATGGAGCAGCTGTGGGAGAAGCCTGGAGTGGTGAGGCGCATGATCTCCCCGGGAGACTCGTAGCTGACCACGTAGAGGTGGTGCTCCAGCGGGGTGTCCTTCGTGCCTTGGAAATACACCAGCTTGGTGGCCTCATTGACCCAGATCTGCGCCAGGAGAGAGGCCTCAGGGACAGGCAGGGACAAGCTCTGCTCCTCTGCCAGCCCAGAACACACACAGACCATGACAGGGCTGCTCAGGGCAGGGGGTTGAGGGGCCAGAGAACACACACAGCACTTGGGAGAACTGCAGACAACACAATGCAGTGACAGACAGCAGTCCCTCAGCCCTTTTGTTAAAGACTCAAAACATTTGCTTATTAATGGGCATTAAGAGCTGGGCTTTGTTCCTGCAGGTTAACAGGAAGCCATCCTCTTAACAAAGAACATTCTGTGCTTATATGGCGTCTTACAGAACCATGGAATCACTCAGAAAATGGAAAAACCCCTCCAAGATCAAGCATGAACGCAGCAGCACCATGTTCACCACTAAGCCACATCCCCAGGTGTCACATCCACACCCTGTTGAACACTTCCAGGGGTGGTGACTCCCCAGTGCCCGGGACAGCACTGTCCCAGTGTCTGATCACCTTTCCAGTGCAGCCATTTCCCCCATCTCCAACCTAAATCCCCCTGGAGCAACGTGAGCCTGTTTCCTCTGCTCCTGTCCCTTGTTACCAGGCAGAAGAGCCCAACCCTCACCTGGCCACAGCCAGCATGGCTGCATTATAAAGGTACAGGTCCCTTTTTTCCAGCCATCATGGTAATGAATTCCCATTTGTGGGAGGACCAGTCTAACAGCTCTCAGCACCAAACTTTGAGACACATTAAAATAGGTTTTACTGTCCAGATAAAGCTGTTTCTAAAAACCACCCAGTCAGGCAGGAACAGAGGCGACAGCTTTTAAATCCTGCATTGATCCAGCAACAGTAACTGAACTGTTTTTCCACCTTACAGTTTCCAAGTGCTATTTCTGGCTAACCCACAGTTTGAAGACCCCTGTGAACAGCAAAGGGAAAAACATCCAACTCAATTGGCCAGGAAAACCAGGCAGAGCCCTGTGGAGCAACAAATGCATCAAAATAATTGCTGCTAACACAATTTTAGCCATAACACATGCAGGGAAGAGCTGTGGCCAAAATCAACAGCATGTACAGTGAGAATCCACATGGGGAGGGACAGCAGGTTAATTGCAGATTGAGGAAAAGCAGCAGAAACCAAAAGCTTGAAGCTGTTGGTCTTTTAAAAAGCGAGAAGTGAAAATCCAGATTAATTGGAAATGAACAGCCAAGGTCTTTATTTTGACAGAATCACCTGGGAGTGTTAAAGATCAGACTCGGAGTTAATTCCTGAAGCAAAAATGAAACTGGGTTTCTACAAGATTAATAAAAATTCATTTCTGGCTGTTCTGCAAGCAACAACAGATACAGCTTCTCCATATTCTAAATTGCTTTATATTCCCCAGCTGCCTTGTTCCTAAAGGCTCTGTTGAGGGATCAGCTGGAGACCAAGAGTTCACTCTGAGTGCCAGGACACATTTCCACATTGCAAGAACTCATTGGAGTTAAAATGCCTCAGCAACGGCAGCAATCCCCAGCTTCTCCACAAAATGGTTCTTTGTTGCTCTTAAACCTCAGACTTGTGTCCTTTTTTATGGCCTGACCCACTCCTGGGATTTACCTAAGGAGCAATCTGAAGTCTGATTAAGAAGGCAATCAGATCCATGTGCACTGGCCTACAGCACTTCTGGGGAAAGCAGAGGCAGCAATAAAAACAGCAACAAAATGAAGCTTAAGCAGTTCTAGCAGGTCCCAAGTGTAAGGGAGGACTCAGGCCAGGACTGGGGGCAGACAATGCAGAGCTGAGCACTGCAAGAGAATAAAAATAACCCCTACCTTGGATCCGTGCCTTGCCAGCACCTCCCATTCCCCACCAGTCAGGGCAACCTCCTCCTTGATGGGACATTTGAAATCATCTACAAGAGAGACCACGAGCATCAATCACTGCCCTCCCCAAAGGCCAGCAGGAGGGGGAGCTCCCAGGGCTGCAGCCCTTACCCTCACTGTGGACACAGGGCTGCACCCAGTCGTGGCTGCCTGGCTTCAGGATTGCTGTCACCCTGTACAGGTGGCAGAACCCCGTTTTGCACTCGTTGGCTCGGATAAAGCAGAGCTCTTCCTCCTCCCCCTCCGGCTGGATGAAAGGATAGAAGATGTCATGAACCTGCCACACAAGATGAGAAACCTGTGAGTGATTTATCAAACCCCTGATTCAACGCCAAATTTGGGACTGAGTAGCAAAGCTGCCATAGCAAGGACTTAACTGGACACCAATCAACATGAGAATGGTTAACTGAGGGGAGGGAGGAAGGGGCAGCCTGTGTTCTCCTCCCAGCCCTGAGCCTCTTACATTTATCCACACATCAGTGGTTTCTTCATAGATCACAAATGGCTGGACATTTTCTGGCACAGTTTTGGCAAATTCAGCACGCTGCTCCTCATTTTCTGGGACTGGAATAAAGAGTGCTGGAGGCAGAAGGACTAGCTGGAGCCTCTGCTGAGGTCTGTCTAGGAACATAGCCCAGGCACTGGGGAAAGAAGTCGGAGGTGAATGTCAGCACCACAGAATAGAGGTCCCTTTCCAACACTCAGAACATGCATCCCTTTCTTCCCCCCGCTGCCAGAAAGGATTTGGGCATCTGAATGCAAAGCTTTTCTCATCACTGCTGCTTTCTAATCCCCTGGAAGCTGTGCCAACACACACGTACTGCCAGACAGCTCTGGTATTTCACAGGGGTATCGCTCAGGGGAGATGTCTGACAGATTTGCCAGTGCCTGTTCCAAGGCAGCACTGCTAACACAGCCCTGTCTCCAGAATGAACTCCTCCTTGGACACCCCTCCACCAGGAAGCACTGTTTGTGCTCCAGCTCTCCTGCAGCTCAAGTGAGCACCCTCCCAGAGCTCTGTCTGCAGCCTCCTCCTCGTGCTCTGCCAGGGAGAGGCACAGACCCAACACGGGTGCCAGGGGAAGGAGCTGCTTCAGTCCCAGCCCTGCTCCCCTCCAAGGAGAGTCGCTGGAAGTGGTGCTGCACTGCAGGCTCTCAGCATGACAGATGGCAAAGCACAGCCACCCCAAGGCCTGTGAGTGCATCCAGGGGAGTTTCATCATGAAAGACAGATTTGAAAAGAGCCAGTTCTCCCCCAGCACCGCAGGATTTCAGGAACTGAGATATTCAGCACATTTAGATAAGCTCTGGTGCAGAACATCACAATCACCTCTGGGATTACCTGCTGGAAAGCTCTCTAAATTTCCTTTCCAGAGCAGAAAATTAATGATGAGTTACAGAATGCCACCTTCAAAGACAGCCAAGTCACCTTAACTTAATCGGCACACACACCAGTTAACAGCCAAGCTTGGGAGGGGGAAAATTAAGAACTTTAAAATTTCAATCAGATTGGGGTGAATTCTGTAACTCTTCAGGCAAGACTATGTATCCCATTTGGAGCAATAGCCAGCCCCAGAGCAATCCTTCTCTTTGGACACGCTGCATGAAGGACGTGGCACCACAGACCCTGCCTCTGTCCTGTGACTCAGGACAAACTGTGCCAATGAGCAAAGATAAAACTGCCCACAGAACACCCCCATTTTCAGCAGGAAACACCCTGTACCTGTGTTAAACATTTTCAGCTCCAAAGAATTCCCCAGGACTGCCCACTTACTGTATCAATGTCATTTAACTCTGGTTGTGACAAACCCCACAGCCTGTCACTCTGCTCTGCTTTGTTCCTACTTTTAGGATGTTACAGCACTGAAGAGGCCAAATACTCATGTGCCATTTCTGGCACTTGGGGCTTTAAAACCAGGTCATGAACACAGCAGAAGCATGTCGAGGGTCTGCAACCAGAGGAGCCCTTGGGAAAGTTATTCTGGGAGGAAAATGAAAATGGACTTACTATTTGCCATCCCGGGTCCATCCAGCACGGGCAATGTACTCCACAGTGGGAAACAAGGCAGTAAAGGGTTGCACCAGCTCTTTGTCCTGAGCACACACAATCTGCAGCAAAAGCAAGGCCCAACATCAAATCAGAGCACCAGAGCTCATCACCTTCTCCCAGGGAAGCTCAGGGAGATGGCAGAACAAGGAAGTTTAGCTACTGGCATCAGCAAGGGTCAGGCCAGGAGAAGCAAGCCTCGCTACAAAGAGCACGAAGAGAAGGGAAAAACGGCTTCAAAGCAAAATGATTTTGGCATTCAGCCACAGGAAAGGACACAGGCAGGGACTGAAGCCCCAGATTAGCCCTGGCTCCAGCCCTCCTGTCTCTGCCATGGTGCACCAGGCAAGCCCCAGTTCCCCCTTCCCTCCACATTCCCAGCTGAATCTCCCCCAGAATGATTCTTGTCAGCATTTTCAAGTCTTTTTGTTTCTTGGATAAACACATTAGAGATCCAACTATCACAAGAAAATAAAAAAACTGGACTAACACTATTTAGGATTTATTTGTGACCTTGCTTGAATTCTAGGGAGCTTCAAAAACCCTCCTGTGCAATGTCCCTTCTGAGTTATCACTTACCTTACCCTTGCTGTCTGTTTTAAATTCTGCCAGTTTCAATGTAATCTTGGGGTTTTTGCTGCCTGCAGAGAAGTGAAAAACCACCAAGATGATCAAGTTGAACATTCTGTGGTTACACAAAACACAGCTTCTAAAGGAGAACTGCCCCTGGTCCTACTGAAATGGCTCTGTGTGAATTTACAAATATCAAATCTGTATGTGAGCAAACACCAGAGTCATTTCTGGGAATGGGAACAGTTTGCTTTGCCTTCCCTAGCTGGCTGTGCGTGTTCCCAGGAGGGAGAGGGAAGATGGGATTCAGAATGTATTCCACAATATGCCACCAGATATATTCCACTTCCTCAGCAATCCTTTCATTTAGGGCTGGGATTTAAAGTTCAGCCTTTCTTGCAGCAGGTTTTGGGATCAGAGAGTCAATTAGGTCTCAACTTTTACAACCTGTTTCTACATCCCAGTAAGTGCCCAGATTAATGATGCAAAGTTTATAGCCCCAATTCCAGTGCTGATTCCAGCAGGAGTCCAGAGCTGCCTCAGCAGCTGCACGTGTTTCACCCACCTGTCCTGGGGTACCGATAGGAATCTGTTTTTCTCTCCTCCAAGGCAGGTGAAGGAACATGAATTATCTCCACCTCTGACTCATCAACTTCCTCATACAGGATCCGCAGTGTTTTCAAATCCTCTGAACCTGGGACAGAGAGCAGGAATGTTTACAACAGCATTTCCTGCTGTTTCTGCCTTGCCTGGAGCACTGGTGCAGAGGGAACACCTGTACAGCCCCAGCTCTTAGTGACCACCTGCCAACACTGCACGATTATAATCCCCTCAGTGCTCTGTTCCTTCAGGTGATCTCCCCAGGAACACCCCAAAGGAAAATCATGCTCAGAACCTCATTCCTAGCTGGAGGCAGCAGTCACAGTGCCAGGATTTGATGAGCAGAACAGTGACTGACCTTCTGTGGAAGCTGTGGGACACCACCAATAGCCCGTGAACCGATCAAACTCCTCCTGAATGACAAAAGTGGCTACACCAGCAGACTTGGGGTCATCCAAAACATTGGATAAGCCTGGAGAGGAACAAAGACGAGACAGCATTTGCATTTCGCATTTACATCTCCTTGGAAAATGCTGACCCAAAAGACAAATGCACTTGTAAGAAATAAGCCAGGAATGTGGGTATTGCAGGCCAGATTCCTCAGAGGAATTCCCTTTGGGGTGGAGGGAGCCCCACACCTTTATGGCAGTACGTCATCCGCCTCTCCTCGCCCGTCTCGATGTTTGCCACCCACAGGTCGTTGTTGTTAATGAAGGAGAAGAAGGCTGGGTCAGCAGGGCAGATTTTGGGATCCATCCGTGGCCCTGTGCACTGAGTCTTGATCTCCAGAGGCTTCATTGGAGACACCTGTGGCAAGAGACACACACACAGAGCTGGGTGCCACATCAGCTCCCAGCTCTGCAGAGAAAAAGCCTAAAAGAGACACAGCACAGCCAGGGGATGATGGCAAATGTGGCCCTGACAGGACACAAGAGCAGCCACCATAACCAAAGGAATGAAGATGTGGACCTGCTAGAGCAGGTCTAGAGGAGCCACAGGGAAGCTCCAAGGGCTGGAGCCCCTCTGGAGCCAGGCTGGGAGAGCTGGGAATGTTCACTGGAGAAGACCTCAGAGCCTCTTGCAGTGCATGAAGGGGCTCCAGGAGAACCTCCTGGGAGGGTGGGCAGGCCCTGGCACAGGGTGCCCAGAGCAGCTGTGGGTGGCCCTAGATCCCTGGCAATGTCCAAGGCCAGGTTGGATGGGGCTTGGAGCACCCTGGGATAGCAGAAGGTGTCCCTGCCCACGGCAGGAGGTGACATTGGGATGGGCTTTAAGGTCCCTTCCATCCCAATCCAGCCTGGGATTCCACATGCAGCCACCTCCAATCCAAACCATCAAGCCCCTTTGAGGTGAGTCCATGAAATCAGTCCCTGGCAGACTCACCATGAAGCCATTCTTGCCCCCATCTCGACAATGGAAGAGGCTGTTGCTGGCCTGGAAGAGGAACAGGCCACTCTCACTGTGGAAGTCATAGGATGTTATCCCAAAGACACCCAGTCTCTTGCGCTCCCTCAAGAGCTCCTCCTCCCTGGAATACATCCCGTGGTGAGGGGTTGCCTAGAATTGAAGAAAGGAATATCTGAAAGGATCTGCAAGGAGAGCAACGTTCACAGGAGTGCTCTGAGCCTGTCACAACACCCTGGCTCAAACAGGCAGCAGTGTCAGGGTACAGGTCCCCAGTTCCGGTACTCCAGGCTACAGCTGTGGGGTCCAGGAGGCCTAAACCCCCCAAATTTCCCCCTACAGCAGGGATGAGCTGTGAATCTCTCAGTTCTACAGTTGGCACTTCAGCATGAAGTGAGAACAGCTGCGCTTGCTCTGCTTATGCAAATCAGATGTAACCAATTAACTTAATGACGTTATCTGCAGCCTTCACAAACAGTTTCCATGTCAGACACTGCAAACAAAAGTTCTTCCGGGATCTTGAATTACCCTGGAGAGAACTCGCAGCCCAAATGGGGTCAAGGCAGATAAATTCTGTTCCACCAGGAACTTTTTAAGTCGGGCTGAAAAGACCAACACCCTCCAATTCTGCCAGTGACAAAGGACACGAAGATACTGAAACCAGGGAGGGGAAAGTTCCCTCCCTTTCTGGTGCACTCACAACAGTGTAAGGCAGAAGCAGCAATTTAAACTCAACTTTCCCAACTTTTTAAAAGCAGGAAGGATGACAGACACCACACAGATGTCCCCACCACAGTATCACCCACTTTCCCCAGGCTCTTCCCAATTATAATCCTATAATTATAATTGGGAATAGCTAGCTTACCTGAAAGTGATCCAGCATCTGTTTCCAGGACAAGAGCAGCAAGGCCTCCTTCCGTACCTTTTTGGGAATCTCTGAGTAAAGAAGGGAATTCTCTCTGCTACCATATGGCATTCCTATTAGGAGGACAAAAGCATCATCCTACTCAAGATGAATTAGCCAGGACAAAGAGCAAATTCAAACAGAAGTCTGCAAACAGGGGCTGGGGCTGCCCAGAGACCTTTACCCACATTCCTTCCCAAGCAGCTCCCAGATCAATCCCAGAATAACATCTAAACCACTTAGATATTGATTTGTTTGGAATTTTCCTGAGCCAGATTTAACATATCCCACCCCTCCAGAATGTTTTAGGTCCAACTTTCCCCTCTGTGCCTGTCCTCCCATGCTCCAGATCCACACTAAGAGCACCACTCCCTGAATGGGTGACTCAACATTACTCTCCACATTTCTCATACAGAAATTTGCTACAGGGACCTGATTCAGGCCAAGGCAGCAGCTTGCAAGGGGGGAAGGAAAAGCCTGGAAGCTCCAGAGAGCCCATTCAAATGTGAAACAGTATCCTACAGAGTCAAAAGACCTTGTCATTTTACATAAGCCTTTGACCGCGGTTATCAAATGAGCTCCTGGCCTTAATCCAACTTCCAAAACAACCATCAAATATCCTCACATGTGATTTTGACAGTTTCCACCAAAACAAAGACCATGAACTTGCCCTCTGCTTATGCTGCAGAGACTCCCGGGATCAGAAATTCACTCAGGGATCTGTGCCCTGATACTGCCTACTCTGCACATGTTCTGGGCAGAACAGAGAGATTTCTGAGCTGGCTGACCCAGCAGTAGTTACTTCAAATTAAAACTGAAATATTAATAAGTGCTCAGGAAGCAGAGCAATATGTGAAGATCTAATCCTCAGAGATCCAGGAACACCAAAGTGCTGAGCATGTGGTGTTTAACATAAGCAGCATCTGCCACGATACAACACAAAACTCTGTGGGGATGGCCCAGGAATGATTGAGGATGGCCATACAGGAAAAACTGCACAGAGGAACAAATGACTCTGGACACACATATCTGACACTCAGGCAAATGTGACTTGGACTTCCCTTCCCCTGATGTTAGAACTTTCTCCAATGACCTCAAGCTGACTACAATCAATTGGCATTTACAAGGAAAATATTGCTTTCCTCCCCAAAAGACAGTTTACTTTGCTTGCAAATGAAACATTCAACCCTACAGCAAAGTTCATCAGGACTCTCCATCCACTGCTCAGTTTTATTTAAACACTTTAAAATGTTATTTCATGCTGGGGCAGTAACAGCACACTGAGTTAAACACTTGTGAACTTACAGGCTGCCCAGAGAAGCTGTGGCTGCCCTATGCCTGGGAGTGTCCATTTATTATGGAAAAGAATCAGCATTTAAATCAGCATTTACGCTTTATTAGGGACATCTGAGCAGAGGTACCCTGGGATTACCTGGCTGATGCTGATCTTGACTGAGGGATTAACCTGCTCTAAGCCCTGTACAATTCCTTAAGGAAGGAAACACTGAAAAGGCACTCGTGTATCCTCATTCCTGGTTCTGGCTCCTGGAGCAGTCACACCCTGGCAGAACACCAACCACCCAGTAGCTGGTTTGGTTGCCATTTCATACAACAGAACATTAAAAAAATTTTAAATTAGGCACTTAGTTCTTTAATCATCTAGATCAAAACCAGTATCAAAGTGAACTGGAAATACATTCAGCTTTAAATCAAGCCTCACTGCTCAGACTTGACAAGAAAAATATGCCAGTTCTGGATCCTGCCCTTCAGAGCAGCACTTGTGTCCCAAGAATTTATGAGAACCACACAAATCAAGTCACTGGCACACAGGAGCTGCTTAGTGACAACACAAATCAGTCCCTCAAATCCAGCATCCTACAGTGACCTACACTCAAAACCCGGAAAAAGAAGGAAGAACAGCAGGGTCACTTCAGGGCAGCAGTAACTGCACAGAGTTGCATATCTGGCAATTTTTGTACTGGCCCAGTAATGATCAGCTCATGCCCCAAAGCACAACAAACTCTTTATAGTCTATAAAGCTTCCCATGTTACCAGCCACAAAATGATCCAGCAGTTACTAAAATCTAACAACTCTGTCACTAATTACATCGTGGCTCCATCTGTAACAAGGGATCTGTACAACATGGAATTCTGCTTTCAGTCCCACTGAAGGAAAGGAATATTTCCCTGCAAATGCCAGGAACAGCTCATTCCCACCTCAATTTTCTTCCCTGCTCTTGAAAGCATCCTACCTTCATGATACCTAACACAGCAGGAGACACCACCATCCTGCCATTAATATGTTGCAACATGTAATTGGTCATTACTGACAGCCAGTTTCTTGGAAAGTCAGTCTGGTTAATGAAGCAAGTAAATCCCACTTCTCCCAACCTACAGAGGCATGAGATAGTCCCTTCTCTTGGCCCATCCCCTGCGTGACAAAGGACACAGAAGTGCTGGCTGGCCAACACTTCCCCTTGTCACAGCTGATCCCTGTGTTTGAGGCTTGTCTGGCACTGGGGAGTCCCTGCTCAGTCCCAGGCTTTGCAGAAGATCCTGCAGACCTCGAGCCACGTTACCCAATCTCAGTTCCCAAATCTCACAGAGGGAGATCTCTCCCATCCCTCCCCTTCCCTTCCCTTGCCTGCTGAGTTTGGAAGAGCCCCACGTTTCCCTGATGCTGGCACGAGGCTTACCCAGGTAATAGAGGCGGTGAGAGTGCGGGCTGGACTCCTCTGTTTTCCGGACAAACTGGAAATCATGGGGAGCTTTGTTCACTATCATGCCCGAGTACTTCCTGCTGCTGTGAATAATGTCACGCAGCCCATCCCAAGAATGCTTTTGCACCTGGAATTGGGAAGGCACATCCTCCATCTCGACCACTTCAGAGCTGTCCGAGAGCGTGTCCACTGCAGTCATCCTCGCTTCCCCTTCAGAACTGGGCAAAAAACTGAGGGAGGAGTAGAGGGAGAGAATTGAGCCTTAAAATCAAGCAGGTGCTCCTTAAACTACAGATCCTGGGATTCTCTGTGCTCAAGGATTACATTTGAAACACACTGAAAGGAAAAGTCCATCTCCCATCCCATATGGAATCCTGTAAATGAAGATATTGACCTCAGAGAACTCCCTCTCCCAGGGCTGGCTCTAGAATAAGCTGTTAAAGAAAGCTCAAGCAGCAGATTCTGGTGCAGACAATGAGCAGCTTGACTCAAAGGAAAACCACTCCAGGAATTCAGATGGATATGTCATCAAAGCTATGTGCTATCATAAAGGCACATAAACTCCTGACCTGTGAGACCACAGAAGTGGAATCTCCTTCCTATCCCAAAGGAAAACCTGCCCATCACTTGGGGAGAAAGGTTCAGACCCATTCACTTACCTGAGGAGATACTGATGCCAGGAATGATGTAAGAGAGATGAGAAATCAGGAAAAAAAAGTGCAAGTGCTTTGCTAAGAGAGAGAAGGCAGCAGGAGCAGACCCTGGCTGTATCCTGAGAAACGTGGCACACATTCCTCAGAGATTTCCAAGTGAGCAGGTGTGGAAGGAGAGGGTAAGAACCACCTCCACATTAACACAAATGTTAATTTGAGCTGAGGTGGACCCACAGACTTGCCCAAGGTCAGT
The DNA here is from genome assembly GCF_901933205.1 of Camarhynchus parvulus. NCBI lineage: Eukaryota > Metazoa > Chordata > Aves > Passeriformes > Thraupidae > Camarhynchus > Camarhynchus parvulus. The sequence goes on from NC_044598.1 coordinate 1,319,203, forward strand.
GATGTCATCCACTGCAAAGCAGGAATGAGCTGAGGACTAGGAAAACCTGTTTCTGACACCCCACTTGAGAAGCAGGATGTCCCTCCAAGAGGACACTTGAGGGGTTTTGGAGGTACCTGAAAGAATGTTACAGAGAATTTCAGAAGAACTTCAGTTTACTGGACAAAATTAGCTTGGATAATTTTGCTCCAAGGAGACAGAATCAGCCTTGTGCAAGGGCTGAAAATGTAACATCTCCTCAGACTCCTAAGTCCCAAAATTGTACAAAATGTGCCAAAAGTAACACAAGATCCCAAAATAATTCTTTAGGTACTCCTGGTACCTACTGCCCAGCAGTAAATCCACAGCTTGAAAACGGATAAAGAGGAGTATTTTCCAATCAAAGGCAGGCAGGAAGCCCAAGTGAAACCACAAAAGAGATGTGGGATGTTTTAAGACTGTGTGTCTGCGGCCTCTGCCTGTATCCAGGCTCTCCACTGCAGCAGCTAAAATCACATCTGAAGGCAGAAGTGCTGCCTGTCAGAAACACATGACAGAAAGGCCATGAAAATCCATAAACTGAGAGCAATTCTCCAACCCCATCCCACTGCAGGTCAACTGAGCCAGTTAAATACTCTGGCTTCAGCTCACAAAGCCTGGCCCTTGGGTAACTCTCACCCAGCTGATGAATCCATCTCACTCAGCCAGGCTGGCTCCTCACAAGTGAAAGTTTAACCTTTAAAACCAATCCACAGATGTGATACTGGTACCTGCCCCCAGCTGAACTGGAGCCTGGAGCCCCTTCCAAAATATACTGCCATGATTTTATCATGTGAACAGCACAGCTCTAAGCTTGGCACTGTTCTCATCCTGGTGACTTCGACACTAGAATGGAGTGGGGAATTGGGATAAGCACAGCAGCCACCACACAAACTGAGGAGGGAGTGCTGGGAATTACCACGGGCACTGCTGTAGCTTGGTGGACTCTCAAAAAATCACAGAATGCTTTGAACTTAATGATCATCTAATTCCAAACCCCTGCCACGGCAGGGATACCTCCCACTAGAAGGGAAAAAAAACTTCCTAAAACTTAGGTCCTGGCATGATAGAGAGTAAAAGGAAACTCAGATTTCTGCCTCTGTCACTACAGCCACCTCTGGAAAAAGTCGTAGCCGGTGTTTGGCAACACTGTGTACGTAAGTAAATAAGTGCATGGAGTAACTTATCTCAGAGTAATTTGGGGATTACATTACTCAAACGTGAGCTGGATCAAGACACCAGTTATTAACCATCTTAAGACAGGCAGCAATAGCACAGAGAAGATTTCCACCTTGCTGGAGAGGCCCTGTCCCTTCTGCCCCGCGCTGAGGCAGGGACTGAGATGACTCAGAGCTGTTGCAGGAACACTGCTCTCTCCACTCCCAAAAACATGGAGCTGCCCCTTGGGGGTCTTTTAATGCCATTTGTGCCCCGTCAGGTGAGGTGGGTGAGCCACCAAGCCCTCCTCTGGGGCAAGGTGTTAGTCTGGAGGGGACAACAAGCACAGGTGGGAAATCAGAACCCAGGAAAAACTGTAAAGCTCGCTATTGGAAGTGGGTGAAAGAAGTTATTGTCCTGAGTCACTTCCTGACTCACAGATCCTGACACAGAGCTCCCTGGGCAGGATTGTGCAGATGGGGCTCCTCTCAGTGCAGAGGTGATTGCTGCTCTGTCCCACAGCACACAGAGGCCACACGGGGGCCTGGACATACCTTCTCCAACTTCCTGCAGTCTCGTTTTCCAGACGAACCCTCTTTATCTTCTGCATTAACTACTCAGAGAGCTGGGCAGGACAGGAAACTGGGGAGGAAGAGGGGAGAAAGGAGATTTCATACAGCTGCTGGGTAAAAGCATCTTCCATAGGTCACATTTCCAGCTGAGCAGGGAGGCACAAATAAATCCTTGGGTTTCATTCCTTGCTCCAAATCTGTTCTGTCAGCACAGCCTAGGTTTGAACAGCCTTGATAAATCTGACAGACTTCATCTGAACAATGAGGCCCAGCGAACTCTGTGGTGTGCCTCGTTCCTTCCCAGAAAATTCTTCTTAAAATCTGAGAATCTTGAGTACTGAACCTTTCTGTCATCCCCTTCCCAAAATGCTGGAATTCTTGCAACTATCAGGTACTAAAAACTGATAAAACAGAGGTCTGGTCCATACACTTAGAGGGAAGAGTCAAACAAAGGACAGAGCATAAGGAGCCAGCCAGAGGGTCACAGTCCCACCTGGGACATAAAAACCACATTTATCTTCCAAGCCTGAATGCTGCTCCCCTGTGCCTCAGCCTGCTGCCACGAGGAACCCTGGCTCCCCACACCAATCTGCTCTCCAGGAGCACAGGAAGGTGCTTCACTGCTGTCCTGTCTCCCCAAGTACAAAGGTCTTTAGCTCTGAATCACAGACACACTCAAGACCCGGCACTGCCTTTTGTCGAGGCTCCTGCTCTCCCCAAACAGCCATTTCTCCACCAAAAGCGCACTCACAGGGGACCAGGAGAGACAAAGCCTCACAAAGAAACTCCTCTGCTGCAGAGAGGGAGGAAGCAGCAGCGCTCAGCAGTGTAAGGGCAGTTTTTGATGCAGGCACGAAGGGCAGTGGGAGCGATGCTCAGGAATGCTGAGTAACCTGGTCTGATCTCCCAGCTGACCCTGCCTTGAGCAGGGGTTGGACCAGAAACTTCCCCAGGTCCTGCCAGGCTCGGCTGCTCTGCGATTTTAATGACTCTGAGGAACATCTTAACCCTCATTGCACCCAGCCCAGATCACGCATTTCACACAGGGAAGGAACGGTAAAATCTCGAACCAGGAAAAAAAAAAAAAGAAAATGAGCAAAATACACAAAAGAGATCAGGAACCAGCGTGAATCATTCGGGAAGAGCCAACCGAACACAGGAACAGAGTCACCTACAGGAGCCCTTACAACATGTCCCGGTCGTGGCCAGGAGCTTTAAGACCTCCAAAAATTAAAGCAACCGAGGGTGGGATAAACGGGTGGAGATTTCTCCAGCGAGGGATGAGCTCTGGCAAAGGCTGCCAGCAGCCCGTGTCCCTCTGCAGCTCTCGCCGGGAGCTCTGCCCTTGGTGCAGAGCAAAGGCCGGGATTCGGGACAGCAGGAGAGGGGGAATCCCCGGGGATGGAGCATCCTGTGCCCCTCGTGGCTCCTGCCCGTGCAAGGGCAGCGAGCGAGACGGGTGAGCAGCCCCTCACCCTCCTGCGCCCAGCCGGGGCTGCTGGGGGCACACGGGGCCCCCTCCAAGGGCAGGGACCCCCCGTCACCCCCTCCATGGGCAGCCTGTGGGGGGATTGAACTGCAAACCACCCCGAGGGCCAGGCCTGGGCCCAACCCGGGCGAGCAAACGCTCCCCGGGGCAAGGAGAGGCCGCCGCCATCCCGCGGGGGAAAAGAGCCCTCGGAGGGGGCAAACACCGCACCCCCCGGGCACCCCCGCCCCAGGCAGCGGGGACGCGGCCCACGGCGCGGGCAAGCGCTCCCCGCCCGCCTCAGCCGCCCCTCCGGGGCGCGGGCCCCACCCAGCCGTGCCCGTGCCGGGGCGGGACCCTCCGTGCCCGCCATCCCCCCCTCCCCTCCTCACTCACCGCGGGGCGCGGCGACCTCCCCGTGCCGGGCGGGGGTGGGGGCGGCTGCTGCGCGGGAGGGAGGGCGGGGGGGAGGGGGGCGGCGGCGGCTCCGTCAGTGCCGCTCCATGTCCCGGGCGCGGGGCAGCCCCGGAAACGGGGGCGCGGGGGCGGTGGCGGCCACGGCGCGACCTCTCACCCGGCGGCGGAAGTGGCGGGAGCGCGCGCGCGCGGCGGGAGCGCGCCCGGGCGGCGCGGGAGGAACCAGTGCCTCTAGCGGGGGAGAGATGCCTGCGGGAGTACGGAGCTGTTAGAAATGACACAGAATAGATTAGGTGTCGGGAAAGACCTCTGAGGTCATCCAGTCCAAGCTGTGACCGATAGTCACTTTATCATCCAGACCATGGAGCTAAGTCTGTCCTTAAACACCTCCAGGGACGGTGAGTCTGCCGCCTCCCTGGGCAGTCCTTCTTGGAGAGGGTGGGCACAGAGAGAATTGAGGCTGATACAGGGTAAAAAAAGAACGGAGAAAAGATCCTTCTCTCCTTCAGAGATGGGCCCCAAATCCAGCATTTATTGCCATCGTGGAGTGGCTGTGAAGCCATTCTGATCTTTCGCTATGATTTATCCCTTGTTCGAGAATGGTTGGTTCCCGCTGGGTGATGCTCCTGAGGGAAGCCGGGAATCATTGTTTCAGCGGGCGTTGGTGGTATAGTGGTTAGCATAGCTGCCTTCCAAGCAGTTGACCCGGGTTCGATTCCCGGCCAACGCAGCTTTATTTTGTTCTTATTATTTTTTTTTCCCTTCCCCGTTTCTTACCTATCCGAACCGAATTGAGATGCACCGGCACGCGGAGCGCCCGCCCGGCTGCACTTCAGCCACTTGAGCCCCGCCGGGAGGCGAGCGCTGGTCAGCGATGGGGCAAATGCTGCCGGTTACTTCTCTTCCCAACTCGCGGTGGAGACCCCGAGTCGTCAGTAGACGGCGGGGAAATAAATACATAACTCAGAATAAAAAAACGACAAAAAAAAAGCCAAAACCAAACCTTAAGCCCCCTCCCAAACCAAAACAACAAAGAAATGGAAAGCCACAAGAAACCACTCCGAGATGAGGGAAAAAAAAACAGGTGTTTCCGCCCGGGATCGAACCGGGGACCTTTCGCGTGTGAGGCGAACGTGATAACCGCTACACTACGGAAACCCGCTATGGGAAGGTTTGCCTAATGATGCCCCATGTTCCCACCATGGCGGCTGAGGGGATGCAGACTTACCTCACGGCGACCTCAAAATAAACCTCCCGCAAACCCCGAGAAGCGCCGCGCGGGACACCCAGTGATAATCATCAATGTCTAATTGGAGCTCCCAGACACCCGCTGGTCTCATGAGAGGACTGAGGTGCGTGTCCCGGGCAGTGTTTCGGAGGTCCCCTCAGAGACGACACAGCCCCACAGAGAGGTTCCCGCTGAGGGGGCGCAGGGCGCTGCTGAAGAAATGTCGCTTTTCCCTAAGACAGCTGCCACCAGATGTCGGTAGAATAGTGGCAACAGGGAGTGGAGCTCCCTGGAGAGCCGCCTGGGAGGGACAGGACCCGCCTGGCCCTGGGGACAGGGGCTGGAAGAGGAACGGCCCCAAGGACAGACCTGTTGACAATCACAGACTGACAAGATGCCAGACTGGTTTGAATTGGAAGGACTTTAAATCTCATCTCATTCAACGCCCTGCCATGAGCAGGGACAGCTTCCACTGTCCCAAGATATCCCATATCCCATCCAGCCGGGCCTTGGGCACTTTCAGGGATCCAGGGGCAGCCACAGCTCTCTGGGAATTCCATTCCAGGGCCTCACCACCCTCAGTCAAGGGCTGACAATCCCAGATAGTTCTAAGTTTGTTCCTCTTACCCTACTGCAATGTTAACAATTTACTTAATGGCAATCCTTCTCTTTTTGGTAAAACCTCAGCCCTTGGAATCAGGTGGTAATATGAGAATTATGTTTTCCTGTTTTGTTTTCTTTTTTGAAGTGTATTTTATGCTCTGCTGGCTGCAGAGAAAATCTTGGGAGAAATGAATCATAAACTCAGATGATAGCAAAAAGAACCTCACTTTTAATAACACTTGCTCTTAATAAAATCTCCTTTAATTTTACAATTTCATTTTACAATTTTGTAGCTGATTTTTGATTTGGGGCCAAAAGGGGCAGAGAAGAGGTTGTCACTTATGCTTTAACTTCAGGGCTTGCCAGTGCTTTATTCTGATCTGATTTACGATAAGGATTATAATGTTACATCCAAGTCCATGACAAACCCAATTGTCTCTCACTTGTTTGCTTCGTGTTGTTGTTAAACATCCTGGAATGAAATCCTTTTTGCCTGTAGCTGGCAGAGCTGCAGAGAGGACTGGTTACAACCTTTGCACTGAGCATCAGCTGAGCGTGCTGGGGCAGAGCTGATCAATAGCTGGGGGCAAGGTCCCCTCCCTCGAGCAGGGGGAAGTGGATCTGTGAGTGACCCAAGACTATCCATGGGAAGATTCAAACGCTTTGGGTTTTGATTTCTTCTGCAGCCCTCTTTCAGCCTGGCGATGGTGGAGAGAGGAGCCACAGAACAGACAGCGCCAGGGAAGAAGCTCTTGGAAGGTACCTGTGGGAGGCAGAGACAGGAATTCCGTGGAAGATGTTGTGCTGTCGGTGTGAACTCCCAAACCCACGCAGATCCCGTGGTTCTGGCAGCACCACACCGAGCTGTGGGCTCTGGATGCTCCTTGCGTGGGCAGCGCTGGCTTTGGGGCCCTCTTCCTGCTGCTTCCTGCTTGCTGGAATGGCTCCCGGGGATGTTCTTTTCTGACAAAGATCCACTGTCAGGGATGGCTCAAACTTTGCCCGCAGGACAAAGATCCTGCAGCATTCTCCCTTCCAGTCCGTGACCTATCCCACTTCCTCCGCTGCCAGCACTTCCCACCTGTGTGGCCCTGCACCCCTGGGCCTCACCCGCTCCCCGTGGATGGTCCCCAGAGCACGAGGAAGGACTGTGGCAGGGAAAAAAGATCCCGGGGGCTCATTTGGAGGTGAAGGCTGGATATTCTCTTCTATTTTCACCAGCATCTGCCCTTTCTGAGCCAGGAGCCCTCCCCCAGCTCTCACCGGCGCCATGCTCGGCTTTGTTTCCCTGACACGCTGCGCTGGCTGCACAGTCCCATTCTCCCCTTCTCCTCCCTCCACTCCCAAAGCCTGCGTGGCTGCTCCAAGAGGGGAGCTGGAAGCACCGTGGAGCAGGAGAGCTGACAATCAGGGCCGGGAGACGACGCTGCTGCCGTGCACAATACCCCCCCAATTAGCCATTCATTTCTTCTGCCTCTGAAACGGGGAGCACAGTCCTTGTGCTGGGAGATAAAACAAGAACAGCTTCAATAGCACTGATTTAAATTAGGTCAGGCTGGCTTTTGTGCGGCAGGGACCACACAATAGCTGTCACACGACGGTGGAGGGGAGCAGCATAAAGGAAAAGAGGCCAAGCAAGTGGCACAGATGCTGGGAGTTGGTGGGTGCTGGGACCTCAGGGGTGTGTACTGGGGATAGTGGAGGGACAGACACTCACCCAGCACGTGATGCTGAGGCATAAAAGGGGTGGCATGGTCAGCAGGGGACGCAGGGGTCACACACTGCCGGGGCACAAACAAGCTCTGCCACACCACAGCCATGTGCCCCTGAGAAATTGGTCCTTGACCATCACTGGTTATGAGACAAAGGGGTGACAAGTTTTGGATCTCTCAGGACAAGAAGGATATTGAGGGGCTGAAGTGTGTCCAGGGAAGGGAGCAGAGCTGGGGAAGGGTCTGGAGCACCAGGAGCAGCTGAGGGAGCTGAGAGGGCTCAGCCTGGAGAAAAGGAGGCTCAGGGGAACCCTTCTGATTGTTGGGGTGTCCTGTGCAGGGCCTGGAGTTGGACTGATGATCCTTGGGGACCCTTCCAACTCAGGGTATTGCATGATTCCATTACCTGAGTTGCAATCCCCAGCTTTGCCCGATTTCTTTCCCCTCATAAGTTCCCCAAAAGTCCATGCCTGGCCTGAGCACCTGGTGTGCTGTGAAATCTGACACTGGCTTCTTCATGGATGGGTGTGTTTGGGGAAATGCCAGCAACTCCCTCAAAATGATCTCAGCTCAGGTTCTCAAAGCCATCCAAGTGTCTACCTTCAGAGAGAGGTCCTGGGGAGAGTTTTCCAGGAGGATGTCAGCACTGGAGCCCCGTCCCAGTTCTCCTCCCAGTTTCATTAATATCCTCATTGCTGCTTTTTACAGTGGCAATGCAGATGTTCATGTTTATCTGGCCATGGGAGGACACAAGAGCAGCGTGCTCAGAGCTATCAGCAAGAGCCTGATCTTTTCAGCAAGCTGTTGTCATGGTCTAAATGAATTTATCCAGGTAAATCCATATGCAAAGGAAGGGCAGGTAAGTTTAAAAATAAGAGTCCACCCCTTCGAGTCTCCCAGGAATAAATGAATGATCTTTTGTGCCCCAAATTGGACTTTTACAGGTCCCACTTTGCTACATTGGGCCAAAAACCCATGGGGGAAATTGTGGGTGTGGAAAAGTGGAAAGACATAATCAGCCATTTAACTCAGTCTTTTTGGAAGGACAGCTTGATATTCTTTTGCAGTTGCAAGAAAAAGCTGTAAACAATACTTAAGAAAAATGTTCATTGTATTACAAAGTCATAATTTGCATGCCAAAATTGCAAATGTTATCATTTCTACTACTGATAGTAAAAAAGTAGGTGAGCCAAAGCACTGAGTGTGCCAGCCAGTGCCAAAAGGAGGAAACTAGGTTAAGCTGAAGTATCAGTTGTTCCTATTCCCCTTCATTTGTTTGTTCACACATGAATAATTTTTTTTTTAAAATACAAGACAGCTTAGAGCTACCCTGGGCCATCAGCTCCAATGGCCTACATAATTCCCAGGCTGATTGAAACACACTGCTTCCCATGGGCACACACAGGCAGCGGAATATTCCGTGGCCACCAGCTGATATTGGAAAGACAGGCACTAAAAATAAGTTGTCCTTTTTAACAGTAAATGTAATTAAGCACTGAAATAGTGCCTGTTGTAGGGAGGTGGCCCTGAAGGCACGGAGCCAAAACGAGACATGTTGTTAAAAGGTATGTTCCCTTCAGCAGATGGTCAGAGCTCTGGTGCATGAAGCACCCAGTGAAATTATCCACCCAGTTCCTGTAGGAAGCCTGTCTGGAGCAACCATAATAGCCCTAATTTCTCTCAAAATACAAATATATGGTTGCTAGTTTTCACTGCTTTACAGCTATACTATTTGTGTATTTTTAGCTGTTTAGTTGTGAGAACACAACAAAAACAGCAACAGCCCACTTCGGTTTGCATTCTGATTTACATTCTAAAGCCCACACTGCAGCAGAGACTGGAGGTGCCCAGGTACCAAAAGCAGTTTAACTGTGGTAGCACAAGAATGTGTTGTCTGTCAGGGGAAGGTTAGGTGGAATATTAGGAAAAGGTTCTTCCCCCAGAGGGTGGTGGGCACTGCCCAGGCTCCCCGGGGAATGGTGACAGCCCCAAGGCTGCAGGAGCTCCGGGAGCATTTGGACAACACTCTCTGTCCCTGCACATGGGGTGACCCAGAAGCAGAAGAGGCAGGAGTCCAGCTCTTGTTGACAGTTTAAGAGTGTGATCATTGTGGGTTCCAAACAAGAAGACATAAAAGTTATATCTGATCATGTTATTAGTGCAGACATCTGTATATGAAAATAAATAAGAACTATACAATTAATGTGGATATAGGTAGAGATTGTTATTCTCCAGCAAATGGCATCATCTGGGATGCTCCTGAGTTGTGGCTGTGTAAATCCCAGTATTCCTGAGATGGCCTCTATAACCTGAAATACTCATTGGAGTCCTCTCCAACAACCCAAAATCCACTGCAGAAAATAATATGTTCTGCAGAAGATCGGTTCATTCGCTGAATATTTATTTGCTGGTTTGGGCTGGGGTATTTTTCTATTCTTACTACTACTATTATTTGTTTTGTTTATTTCTTCTCCTTTTATCAGCTCCAGCTGAGACAAGGGAGGGTGGGAGGAGGGTTTTGTTCCTCTGGAGATAACAGGAGGCTGTGCCTGTGCAGCCATGGTGACAAGATCCAGGGCGCTTTCTGCCTTCCAAGCAATTTGCTCCCCACCCCTGGCTCCCAAGTAAAAGTGGGGCAGAGATAGAAAGGAGCTTTTGTTTCTCAAGTGCTTCAGCTGTTACTTCTAATTAAGCGAAGAGCTCCAGTGCCTTCCCACTCCCCAGCCGAAGGAGGATGGAGTTGGGGCAGAAGGAGAGCCAAGAGGCTGTGGCAGCTCTCCTCTTTCCAGCTGCAGCCTAGCTGGGTGACCTGTGCCATCCCAGTGCCTCAGATTCCCTGGCTGCAGGGGGGAAGAAATGAGAGAGCCCGAGCCCAGCACGAGGCCAGATGGAAACGACCACCCTGCTGTTCAAGGTGTTATTATCAGTTTAGTGCAATATGTTCCCAGCTTCCCAGACATGCTGACTATCAGCAAATTGCTCTTTCCTTCTCCAGCTTTCCCTGGATGCCATCCCCTTCTCTCTGAGATGCCAGCCCCTGCCCTTAGGTCTAACAGCATTTCTCCAACCTCCCCAGTGTGCCGCTTTTTAACCCCTGCTGGTATCACCGGGATGTGCTGCAGGAGCCAGGTGAAGTGTCAGCAGCCACGGATTGGGCAGGTGGCCTTGGCACAGCCAGGTGGGGTCTGTGGCACAAGGAGAGTGGCAGAGGGCAGAGCTGTGGCAGCTGTGAAGCACACAGCCCCTGCCCAGCTCTGCAGCAGGGAACACAGACTGTTCCACAGCACTGCACAAGCATGGGAAGGACTGCCAAGAGGAAAAGAGGGTGGAGATGTAGAGAGAGAGAAAAAAATGAATGTAAAGAATAGGAACGCTGAGGAATCCAACAGCCCACAGACTGAAGGTCCAAGCCCTGGCTCAGCTCTGGAAGTTGCCCACCAAGGACTGAAGGAGCCCTCCAGGTCACGGCTGCTCCCCTGTGCCTCTGCACTCACTGAACTCTGTTGGATCTCTTCAGCCCAGCATCTCACAGGGAGAAGTTTAGGGCTTCACTCGCAAACAGATGGTCTCCCTCTTGGGCCCCATCTGCCAGGCAACGCTGGAGCAGTTGGTCTCTGCAGTGCTGTGCAGAATCTTGTTTACTTTCCCCTCCCATCCCTAAGGTGATCGCAGGGCAACCCAAGCCTTCTGTTTCAACCCAGATTTCCAGGAACTGCCAGGGACTCCGAGGTGTGGGAGTGTAACCCAAGAGCAAGAGAGGGCATGTGGCATGGGCCAGCCCTGATCTCTGTCACTGTTCAGCGATGGAGAGATGGAGCAGCACCTGGCACCTGCCCCTTTTACCCTCTCAGGACACAGAGTCTCCATCCACCAGGGATGCAGGGAAGTGTCTCCTGACAGCATTAAGCACACACAAAATTAGTAGGTGAGACCAGCTCTCCTTAAGCAGCACCAGCCAAGATTGTTGCAGCGTGCCGGATAAAAGAACTTCTTCTCTGGGTTCTGCTGCTGCAACTCTGTGTCAAGGACTGGGGGATATCATCCTTCCATGCACCAGCCCATGTTTTCCAGAGACCTCGGCCCCAGCAGCCAGAGCAGCGAGCTCCTGCTCTCTCAGTTGCCAGGTTAGGCAGTCAGTGCTCTAATGGTGCTCGCTGAGCAGAGGGCACGGAGCACGGCTTCATCCCTCCCCCGAGGGTTCCCGTCCAGCCGGGACGCTGCCGGTGGCAGCTCCGCACTAATCAGCCTCGAGGCAGGAAGTGGAAACTTTCTGCTTGCAGCCACTTAGTTTCATTAGAAGCATCACGAGAGAAAACAGGGCCTCAGGTGGGGCAGGGAGAGGCAGGAGGTGGGGAGAGGGGTTTGCAGCTTGTTTGTCGTGGCACTTGGCATGGCAGCGTCAGCTGGAAAGGGGCAGAGACAGCCTGGAGCTGGGGCCTGGCACCCACGCTGGTCAGAGCTCTGGAGGTTGTGCAGCTGGGTAGTGATTGTTGCAGGGTATATTATTCCCATCACTGCAAAGAATTTTTCCCCATGTCTAGCCTAAATCTTCCTTGTTCAACACAAACATGGTACTGTGCACAGGTGGAATATTAAGGGCTGGAGTCGCTGCCTAATCATGTATTGATTTCAGTGGAACTGAGCTCGGTGAGAGGAGTCTGCCCGGCCTTGCTCCATCCCCCTCGTGCCCCAGGAGAATGTTTTGTGTGAGACTAAATGCCTCTGTAAGTGCCTCTCAGCTCCCTGCTCATTGAGAGCTGTTCTGCACAGACACATTGGAGCAGGGAGGGTGCAGGATCCTGGAATCACATTTCCTTTTGGCAAGAGGGATTTTATCTACCTCAGTCTTCCTGGGCAGTGTGCATGGTGGGGCTGTCAGTTCTCCAGAGGACTAAGAGCCCACCAAGGTAGGAATTCTGGCACCACCAGCAGCCCTCTACCCCTTGCCTCCCATTTCTCATGTCCTCACCCAAGAGCAGAAATAAACTCAACTGCTCACCTCTAAGTCTGATTTCCCTGCTTTCATTTTTCACTAAGCCAGCTCAAATAAAGCAACACTTTCAGGAATTGGACTTGATGATCCATGTGGGTCCCTTCCAACTCAGGATATTCTACATTTTGTGCACCCTGATGGTTCTGGAAGAGATCTGTGACAGGGACAGAGCTGACAGGATAAATAAGACAGGAAAAAGAAGACCAGAAGAACAGAACTCAGATTCCTGAAGTCTCATTCATGAAAAAGTATTGCCCCTTGTTCCTGGTTTGTGCCTCGTTTGTGAACACAGATGTTCTATTACTCCCACATGGATGAGCAGTTGTTTTCAAGTGAGCTCCTGTCCATCTTCTAGTTAAGGGTTCATTTGTTAGCCTTGGAGATTTCAGCAGCAATAATCCTGTTTGGAGACACCCACGCAGTCCTGCAGGAGCTCTGCCCTGGGATGGAGAGGAGCTGGGTCAGGGAATGCAGCAGCCAGGAGATGGAGCAGCTTGGCTCCTCAGCACAGAACAGGAGCAGGCTCGGGAGAGAAAGGCCAGACCCTTACAGGGCTCTTGTCCCTGATGGAACAGATGTGGCAGCTGCTTTGTGCCACAACCTCTGCGTGTTTGCAGAGCGGCCAAAGGACTCCCTGGGCTGTGCCTCGGGCTGGCACATGGGGCCTTTCATTTTCCTCAAGGGCTCTCGAGGAAGAGCTCATTGTACCTGCTCAGAATTAATTCTGCCAGTCCCCAGCCTGCTCATGGACTCCCCGTGCTGGAGTTCAAGACATGCCTTTCATTTTTTTCCTTCTGTCTGGGACAATTGATATCCTGGGATGGAGCTGCATCCCAGAGAACACCACACAGACCTGACTTGGAGCCTCCAGGAATTGGATTTTCCAAGTCTCCCCACAGCAGCTGCTGGCTGACAGCTTCGTCCCGTTTCCTGGTTGCACAGCCCTCGTTGCTCCAAGCCAAGGATCCCCCTTTGTGCTCCATCAGCTGGAAGTGCTGTTCTGTTTGGGGCTACCTCAGAACTGCTGGCACAACAGAGCTGTTTTGGTTCTGGCTGAGCACTCGGCATCTAAGCTCTCATGTGGTTGGAGCCCATTTTTTTGCAAGAATGAAAACAGTGGATTAATGAGCTGCTTGTGGCTAATGTGCAGGGTTTCTCAGAACTGGTGCTATTAGAGCCCAGCGTCATGTAGGAGGTAAATGGCAGCACACGGTGAATAAAGCAGTGATATAATAGGTTTAAGTAGTCCATTTCCCTTTGGAGTGTTACTGATAACAGGCCCAAATGCATACAAGACCATTCCCTTAATGAATAAGACTGCTCTCTAGCACAGCACACGCTGCAGCGCCTCACAAGGGGTTTATTTTCCATCATTTTCAACCAAAACAAGGCTTGGGTGTTTGAGTTGGAGTGGGGTGCAGGGAGGACCATAAACATGGTCTGACTGCTCCACAGGAGACACGTCCTTACCCCAATGTGCTGACCGTGGATGTAACCAGAGGAAGATGCTCAGGACAGGTCACAAGGCTGTATAAAGAATAAGGCTTCTCCCAACTGCAGTTTTGTAGCTTCCAGCAATCTGTGGGGTCTGCTTGGATGTTGCATCCAAACTATTAGGTTTAATCATCACTGATAGACCAAACCTCCATAATCTTGTCTAAAACCTTTTGAACCTATTTATATTTTCAGGCTACAAGATATCCTGTGGCAAACGAGTCCAAGATTTAATTATGTGCTGTGTGAAAAAGCAATTCTTTCTGTTTGTTTTAAACTGGCCTGGTAATTTCACTGGGCACTGACTCCCTGTGTTGTGAGAAACACCATCTAAAATACCTGAGGGAAGTAGAATCCCAGATTTTATTGGAAGGGCATGTGATTATGACTTCTATGTGTTAAAAGCACTTCTGAAAATGGAGCATGGGTTCTACTTTTAATGCTTGTGGAAATATTGCCTCCAGTGCTCTTGTTTGCTCTTCAGCTTGTTTTTATTTATTTAATTTTTTTCCCTTAACCTCTCTTTACAAGCTATCCTAGTCCCTGACAGATCCAGTTCTCAAGCTCCTTGTTTACTCTGTTTGCATGGGCTTTATTTTTTACAACATTCTCCTTTTAAGTGCTGCAGCAGCCGAGCGTCTCTTGCGGGAGCTGTGAGCACAAACCCCACCAAGGACAGGCACACGCCTCGGAGCGACCTCTTCCTCCTCATTATGTTTGTGATGGTCTCAATGTCACAGTTCAAGCACAGGCACACGGGGTTCAATGCAGCGCCGAGATAAAGGCAGGAGAGACATCCCCACTCCCCCGGGGCGTCAGCGACTCTGCCGCTCCTTGATTGTGCCTTTGGCAGACACCTCATTAAAAGTGGGTTATTCGACACAAACACCCCCTTGTCCTTTCGCAGGCGTAATCTGAGTGTGGAGGGAGAGCTCAGCCCCACAGCAGCGTGTCTGAGTCTGTCCAGACCTCGGCTCTTAACGAGCTGCTGTTCATTTGTAGCCTTCTCTGCCCCTCCTGGAGTTGTACTTTCCGGGTGCATCCTTCACTTAACACTGTCTCACAGGCAGTTTTGATCGTGCCTCCAGCTACTAGAATGAAAATTAACATTACCCAAACCAAACCCAGGACACTCGTCTTGTAAATCCTTTGGTCTTAGTCCAAATAACGTTTCTCCTCAGTCGGATACACCTCCTATATGAAACGTTCTGATGTATGACTAAGTTAACAGGTAGAGGAACCAGACTCTGAATCTTTCCCTTCCCATCATGTAAATGGTTTAGTGGAAGGTGTCCCTGCCTGTGGCAGGGGATGGAACTGGGTGATCTTAAAGGTCCCTTCCAATCCAAACCCCTCTGTGATCCTCTGTCCTGCAGCCTTCTCCTGCTGTGCTCAAAGCAGCTGTACTCTGCATTGCAGGGAGCTTTACAGAGACTGCCTGTGCCTCAGTTTCCCTTTGCACTGGAAGGTTTGTAGGTAGATTTGGCAGTACTGAGTTAACAGTTGGACTCAGTGATATTAGGGGCTTTTTCCAATTTAAACTTGTGTGTGGTTCTCTGCTCTGTGTGCAAACAGGCAGGGATTACTCCGGGGTGCTCAGAGCCTGATGCCTGCAGGTAGCACCTCCACAGGGAGGGACTGTGGAGGGAGGTGCGAGGAGCTGCTGTGCATGGAGGCTGCCACGCCTGTGTGTGGGCAGAGCTCCAGCTGCATGTATAGGGAAAGGGATTTGGGGGAGGGACAGGAGATTGGTCTACGTGGGAGCTCTGTGCCAGCCTGCAAAGGATGCAGGTAGGCTGGATCTGCGCGTGCAGTGGTAGAAAGCTTCCACCGAGGCCTCTGTGATTATAAGAGACTTTTGGAACACATCTCAGGAAAGGGGTCTCAAACGTGTCCTCGAGCTCCTCTGTGCAGAACTCCCATGGAGCATCTCTGCTCTGGAGCTGTTGTTGAGTTTGTGGTGCGGTTTGCTCGGCTGGGCGTGTGCGGGGTGCGTGGGCTGGGATGGGCGTGCAGCGGCGGCCGGCGGGCTGAGCCGAAGGCAGCTCACGGCTGGCGGAGCCGAGCACGCCCCGCAGGGCTCTGCCCGAGCCGCTCCGCCAGCAGCATCACGGAATTCCACGCGAGTGCTTTCTGTTTCGGGTGTTCCTCCGCACACCTTTGCTCCCGTCTTCTGTCCGGCTGGCGTCAGGCCCTCGGGACCGCACCGCGGCTCTCCCTCACTTGTTGAGGAGCATCGGCAGGAGAGGGAGCGGTTCCCTTGGAAACCTCTGGATGCCCAGCAACAAGTCGCTGACAGCTGCCATGTGACCAGGTGCATTAATCAGAAATGTTGTATGGATCAGGTCAGATGGGGCCAAAGTCCAGCACGCTCCCCCTCCACTCCACTGCTAATTACTGAGCCGTGAGGGCTGCTCCGAGTACGGGGTGGAAAACAACTCAAAATAATTAAATCAAACAGTGACCTTTCTTGTTGTGGATTCTAAGTTCATCCCAGAATTTCTCCATGAAAAAAAATCTGTCCGATCCCCTCTTCCACTGAAACAAATCTTGAATGCAAATGAATGAGGCAGAGGAGTCTCCCCAGGTGGAAAAGCCAGGGAGGATGAATGTACCATGGACACAGAGAGTTCCCTGCTCTCTACTCAAAATAAGCCCAACATTGCAAAAGAATCCTTTGAATAAGTAGATCATGCTTGAGACAGTTTGGGCTGGACAGGTACAGCTTGTGTTCATCACTTGGATCCCTTTGAAAATCATATTTCTGAAGCCTCAACTGAATTTGCTGGCCACGATCACCAATTAGAATGCAGGGAAAGGACTTGGGTCCAAAGTCCTGCCCAACAGCCCTAAAAGAAGAGGCTGCAGCTCTCAGGAAAAGAGGCAGTGCCTGTGCATGTCTCATCCCTTGTGAACTGCTGCAAAATGGCTGCTCTTTGTAGATACAGAGACCTGGAGCCCCTCTGCTCTGGAGCCAGGCTGGGAGAATTGGGCTTGTTCCTTTACCCTGGGTTTCCTTTCTAGGATCTTCTAAGGGAATTAGGTATCCAAGGACTTGGGCACCCCTCAGCATTTTCCATAAGATGTTGTTTACAGCTTCAGCTCTCATTCTTTCCATATTTCCCCTAAACTTCTGCTTTGCCTGGACCAAGTGAGAGCAGTGGCTTCCAGATCTGTCTCCTGAAGGAAAACCTCTTGCAGATGCACGTCCAAGGTCAGGCACCAGCAAGGCTGTAACATCTTCTCTTACCCCAACACCAATCTACATTCTTTGTGCTGTGACTAATTCATGGCAAGGTCATCAGGTCCTGCCAGGCTCATGCTCTTCTGCAGGGTTTGTCTCCTAGGCTGTGATTTGTGTCACACACAGGTACATTCTGCCCCAAACCAGCTTTTATCTCAGGCAAAACAGTGCTGTTGCTGTGGCTGGGCAGGGCCTGGGCTGGCATAAGCCAGGCAAAGGATTTTGGTCCATGATCCGTGGTAGTGGGGAAAGACAAACAAACAAACAGAAAGAGTTGGAAACAGAGCACCTGGCTTTATGGTAATTGCTCTGTAATTTGAATAGCATCCAGTGCCACTTGAAAATGGGCTCCTTCACGTCATCTGCTCTTACTTACAGATCTTAAGAGCTCCATATTTACCCACAGGGATCCATTCGTAGCAGAAATTTCCCAAATCAGACCTGAACGTTGGTCTCAAGTATTACCCAGAGATCTCAAGTATTACCCAGACCAAGCCTTCAGCTCTGGACCATTTTGATTTCTATCTAATTAATGTTGCCACTAATTATTTTTCCTTTGGTATCATGTTGTAACACATCTCATGCACAGGATATACCAGAAGACAAAGCTTTACTCAACAGGGTGACCATCTAGGATAACTAAGGGCAGTCTTGAAAGATTGTTGTCTGCAACATGTGTTTTCCATCCTAGAGTTGCAACTCAAACCCATCCCTGCTGACACCCCCAGTCAAACCCAGGAACATGAGTGTTTCTGGAGGTGAGGGTTAGGAAATAAATTTGTTCTCAGTGCTGAATGCTGTGCTCCTCGGCACACTTGCGGGAATAGTTCCTGACCTCCTTGCTCTGGAAACAGGAGAGGTCCAAATGGATTCCAGCTACTCAGATCTGGGCTGTCTTTTCAGTTTGGTGTGTCTGGGAAGAAATGGAGGGTTGGGGTTTGTGCCAGCCCTGAAAACAGGATGATAAGGGCTGAAGCTTGGCTTGTCCTTTGGAGTGGGGAAGCAGCGGGTACGAGCCCCCAGGCCGAGGGATGCTGCGGCAGGATGGAGAGGACAGGCTGGTCCTGGGGAATCCGGAGCGAGTGACCCGCACAAAGCAAAGCTTCCGTGCTCACGCTGGAGCCAGGTGGGCTCTCTGTCCCTGCGGGCCGTTCCTGCCATTCCCTCTCCCAAGGAGAGCTCGGAGCGCGCTCCGCCGGCGCTGCCCCGTTCCCGGGGCTCGCTGCTCCCCGGACGGACCTGTTGCCGCGTGGCCCCGGTGCCGAGAGCCGGTGAGACTCTTACACTGAAGGCAGGCGGTCCCATGATGTAATGCTGCCGCAGCTGCCCGGAGCGGCCGCTGCCGTTGGCCGAGGCGCGGAGTCCCCGCCCGGGCGCTCCGCCCGCCGCCCCCCCGGCGGGCCATAAAAGCCCCGAGGCAGAGGCAGGGCAGCCTCCCCGGCCCCTCCGCCGCTCAGGTGACCGAGGGACAGGTGAGCCCCGTAGGTGCGGAGGCGGCTCGGGGACGCTGCGAGGGGCCCTCGGCCACCTGTGGAGCCGCTCCCGCCTCTGCCGGGCGGCTCGGCCGGCGCAGGGACCCGGCGGGTGCGGGGAGCGCTCGGGGAAGGGGCCGCTCTCCCCCG
Organism: Camarhynchus parvulus; assembly: GCF_901933205.1. Classification (NCBI taxonomy): domain Eukaryota; kingdom Metazoa; phylum Chordata; class Aves; order Passeriformes; family Thraupidae; genus Camarhynchus; species Camarhynchus parvulus. The sequence goes on from NC_044598.1 coordinate 1,337,732, forward strand.
GCCCTGGGGGCAGCCGGGGCGGGCGGGCCGGGGCGATCCGGGGAGATCCCGAGCGGATCCCGGCGGCGGGGCCGCGGATCAGCACCACGGACAGCGGCCGGCGGCGCCTCCCAGGCGGGGCTGGACCGGGACGCGAGCCCGGCACCGGGCGGCGGCACCGCGCACCGGCGGGCGCGGGCAGGACTCTCCCGGGACATCACCGCCCACCCGGAGCCACCGAGGCGGCGCTGGCTGTTCGCCGGGGCCGGGTGAGTCCAGCCCGGAGGGGTCTCTGCGGGAGAGGGGAGGCAGGAGAGCGGCGAAGGGAGCGTCACAGCCCGGTCACCTGCCCGCAGGTACCGGCCAGGGATGCCCGGCTCGCGTCCCCATCCAGCCCTGCCCGACACGGACCCAGGGGCCGGGAGCCACTCGGGAGGGACTCGGGCTCGGGCTGAGAGCCAAGGGCCGGCTGAGGCGGGAAGGGACGGTGGGATGGAGGCGTTTTCCAAACATCCTCAGGTAAGAGACGCTCACAGCCTCGGGAAGGGCAGGGAATGAAAACATTTGGGAAGCACGGTATGACTGCATGAATCCAAATGTAACCTGCACTTCACATCTACTCAACATCAAAGCTTTATGCTGGAAAACCCAACACTCTCGGTTTGAAAATGTCTCTGACTGGTAGTTCATGTGTAAAGTTGCTCTTAAAATTCCCTAGTTTGTAGGAGAAACAGGTCATTTCACCAAGATACTGTTGGGAGATGATGCTTCATGAACAGTTAATTGAAAATATTTTTCCTCCATGGCTGATTCTATGTGACTACTCAAAATCTGCCTTGCAGTAGTGGCACACTTTGGGTCCATTGACAGATTGTGTTATCTTGAAGTGCTCGATGGCTAAATCGTGGATTAAAAGAGTGAATTTTTTCCCAGAGAAAAGAAATTTAAAATTGAGTGTGATCAAATTTAAAAAAGTGGTTGGGTTTTGTTTTTAATTTTGACAAAATTAAAACAACAAAGTATTTATCTCTGGCTCACGCTAAAATAAAACATTATTTTCTCTTTAGATTATTAAACCAAGGATCTAATCTAGAAAATAAAAAAGATAATATGTTCAAGTGTTTGAGCACTTTGGAAATTAAGCATTTCACAGAGCTGTTGCCAGCTGAAGTGATTTGCTGTATTTGTTTTGTGTCCATTTTTGGAAGCTGGGATATTCCCTGAATGAATCCCTGTTCATTGGAAATTCTCCCCCAGCTCTATTAAATGTGTGTTTAAACACTTTGCTGAACAGAGGCTCAAGGTGATTTAATCCAGGCTCAGCCTGGCCACATCTGTCCTTACACTTGTATTTTTCCTGAGTGATGTTGGCCTCTCAGAGGAAAAGGAAACAAGCTGTTCTCCATTTTAAGAAAACTCCTATTTTTTACTTCAGAATTAATTATTTTTGGAAGAAGAACACTTGAAAAGAAAGTTATTTCCTTTCAGGCCTTGACTATCCACACAACCTTTAGACATATTTTATAGCAATTGAACAAAGTAAGGGTGGTAATGTTTCCCTGTGGAACTGGAGGGGAGAGATATCTTTGTTATCTCTCTGTAAATCTGCTAACATCTCCCATCAGTTCTGTGTGCACACACTGACTCTGATCTGTCCTGAATGCAACAGCTGCTGAGGTTCAGTCTGGGCAGTGCCTTCTCTCTGCCAACACCAATATCAGGCTTTTCTCCTTGAAGTCCAGCTGTAAAATAAGGGGGAAAATCCCATATTCTTCACCTCCTGCCCCAAAAAGCCATGCAGAAGAAGCCAGAAAATGATATTGTACCAAATACCTATTCCTGCTTTTATGGGTTTATCTCCATATTCTGGGAAATTACCTAATCAGATTTCATATTTAATATAAAAAATAGTAGGACAGATGATATCATATCCTCAAAGCTAACTAAATTTTGTATTGTGCAGTCTTGGTTAATCAAAGTTTTATTTCCATTTGTTCAGGGCATATTTTGTCACTTTTTTTTTTTTTTTTTCTGTAGATCTCATAGATGGATCCAACCCAGAGGTCTCTGAAGAACAGGGGACTCAGGGTAAGGTCTGAACTTAATTCAATTTAATTCCTGACCCTCTAAGTATTCTTCAAAATGAGTAATCTGGAAATGAATCTGGCAGGAGGGTTCCATGTCACCTGCTGGAAACAAGTATTTGAAGTTTTGCTAGAAATAAACACCATACAGACATCAAGATTTTTATTGTTTAAAATTCAATAGAAATAAAGCCTGTTAAAGGCAGGATCCTTCTTGGCCTCTCTCCTCCCACCACACAGACAATGTTCCAGGCTCCTGGCTCTGTGTGCCTTGCACAAATATTTGTCTGTGTGTCGCTGCCGCTCCACTGCAATCGTGGCATCTGGTAGTAGCTGGGAGACTGGGAGGTGCTTGGGAATCTCAGCAGGAAAAAGAGAGTGGATTTCAGACACAAGGTCTGCGACAGCTTTTGAGCCTGGATAAACAGGATGAGGTTGTTGTGCCTTTGGCAGGGATTTGTTCTGCCCCAGGCACCTGCAGGGGTTCACCTCCAGCCTCTCTCAAACACTGCACTGGGGACACAGCACCTGCCCCACCAAACCCACCCCACTCCTGCAGGCTTCACAGTCCACGGCCAGAGTGGGATCTCAGGGGACTCTGAGCAAAGGATTTAGCTTTTCTGCTCACCCACATCATAGAATCACAGAATGGTTTGGGTTGGAAGGGACCTTAAAGCTCCTTGGGACATGGAAATTGTGTTCCATGTGTGTTCAGCACTTAAAGATTCGGACCCTGGGACTCTGGCTCAGGGCTTTAGGAAGGGCAAAGAAAAGCTCTTTCATGGCACACCCAGTCTGTGGCTCTGCAGGTGAACACGTGGACCTGCAGCAAGCCAGCAAACCCTGCCCTTGGGAAGAGAACTTTGTCTTTTGATTTATTTTAATTTAGAGACTCAGATTTTTTCATAAACCTACAGTAACTTACACAATGTCAGGCTCCACTTCAGGAGAATACAAATGCACAAACTTCAGCACTGAACTCCCTCAGGAATCAAACTAAAGTCAAGCACTTGGCTGCACTGAGGATTAAAGGATGTTTCCATAATGTTATGCAAAGATCTCTTTATCCTGTGTTACTTAAGGCTGCACATTCTTCCCAAGTCATGTTCAGAAACAGCTCCCTCCCCTGTGATTTTCCAAAGCATTTTACTGTTTTCAGGTGCTCAGCATGACATAGTCCAATTAATCCTGATTTTCAGGGACTTCTAAGCACCTGCCTCTTGTAATCGGTCCCTTTCAGAGTGTCTCAAACACAAATATAAGGTGTCCAAAATTGCTAACTTCTTTTGAAAATCCAGAGCCATGATGAACAGTCCACCTACAAGATTCCAGCCCAGGTGAAAATTGCATGGATTCAAGCCCCCCAAACTCAGAGGCAGCAGTCAATACCTGCTCCTGTGGGATGACAATGCACCCTGCCATTAGAGCAAAGTTTCTCTTAGAAAGGAGAAAATTGCACTATTCCCAGTGAGAACAAGTGCAAATCTTTTCAGTTCAGCTCACAAAATTATTAATGTTGTGGTCTGTAATTCTGGCTAATCAAATATTCCATTGCTCCGTGTTGCCAGTCGATTGTTCATGGAGAAATCAATGCCACAGAGAGATGGAAAACTTATCCTGAGTTGCTCTCCTCAGACAAGGAGTCCCCATCTGGGGGACAAAGGCTCCAGCAAAGGGCAGTGCTCTGCAGGCTCAGACCTTGCATGGATCAGGAGCAATGGGAATTTCTCAGGAGCAAGGAAAGCAAAGGCCAGTTCAGACAAACCCTTTCCCAAGTGGGAAAGAGCTGGGAATGTTTGAAGAGTTTTCAGTTGCTCCAATGGGTTGTTTAGATCTGTTCAGAGAAAAGCTGTAGCCTGAAACTGAGGGGACAGGAGGACAGTGCAGGGCTGAATCCAGATCCCACCAGGATCAGGGAGCAGCAGCAGAGCTGTGCCCTTGCACAGTGCCTGGCTCTGGTGACAGGGACAGGGACACGCCTGGGACAGGACAGACTGACTGCCACTCTGGCTCAGCCGGGAAAAAGGTGGCTGCAGCTCTGCTTTGAGCAGCTCCTCCTCAGCCCTGCCCGAGGCACAGCGAGAGATGAGAAACAAACTAAGAAAAGGCAATGCTTTGACTGATTTTTGCAATCCTCATCAGAAACCTAAAGCCATTCCTAAATGAGGCACCGTAAATTCCTTGTCCATAAAGACAGACCTAGTGATCCCCATTTTCAGGGTACCAGAAAACCAAATTCAGTGATATCTGTAAAGCTCTGGTGATCTGAGAGCAAATGGAACCAGAGAACAGAAAAAGGTGATTATCCTGTCAGGTTTGGCCTGGGAGGAAGATTATCCATCTATCTTGCCAGACCTATTTATTGTCTGATTTTCTCCTGGCTTAGCTTTTATCACCTTTCTAATCCTCCCCATCTAATTCAGACAAGATTTTATCTCAGCAGTTCTCACCCAGAGCTGACGGTGGGCTTGGAGCTCTGGGCAGGTTTTACGTGACCTCACGAGGGGCTGCACAGGTGGGTGGAACATTAATTGCCAGCTAATGAGTTCACAACTTTCAAAAATAAATGAGCTGGTATATTTTTCTAGAAGAGCAGTGTTATATCTCTCTGCTGGGCTGTCAATGAGGAAATGGGTTTGGAAGAACTCCTTTTTCAGAATTTTTAAAGAATGGACTCATTTTATGTAACACACAAATTTAAATATGTGTGTGTGTGTACATATACCTGTTATACAATGTGTATTTAAGTGGATGCGGTGTATGAAATTGGTTTCTGAGATGGGAAGTACTGGGATGCATCATTTGAATCAAGCAGGACTCAAAGATAAATTTGAGGCAGATGATGTTTTTTGAGTATTGCTCATGGTTTAAACCCAGTCAGAGAAAACAATGAAATTCCAGGGCTCCCAGTCCCTCACAGGGTTCAAGACCCAAATCCCAGTGAGATGGAGGTTTCTGTGGATACCACAGCCCTTTGCCTTTCCCTTTTCATCCCAAATCAATGAGCACTTTCCTCACCTTGCTGCTGGTGAATGCATTAGGGGATAAACTTTATCATGTCTGCAGCAGTTCCTGGAATAGCTGCAAGCTGAGCACTTGGTTAGGGACAGCCAGGAGGCTGGGAGAGATGATTACCTTCAGGCAGTCTCCATGGAACATCCCAGGGTTCCTACAGGCACAGCCTAATGTGGGACTTAGGATGCTGAACAGACTCCCATTACAGGGCCAGCCATCTCCACACTTCCACGCGGAGAGAGCTCCTCGTTAACATGCACACCAGTGGCTCCAGAACACAGCAGCCCAGTCGGGGCTCATTAAGGGCAAAATCATTCCAAGGGACATTGTTTCAGAAAGGAAAGAATTTAATTTCTCTCAGGACTGGGGTTGAGTTGCAAAGAGCCTGGGGATTTTGCTCCAGGTTGTGTTGGAAGCTGTGGTGGAGCGTGGAGTGTGGAGCTTGGCTGTGCCAGAGGCTGTGGTGGGGTCACCTTGAGAGGGACCCACAGCATCTGCCCCAGAGAGACCCTGGCTCACCTCAGGGGCACATTAAAATAAATCTTTGTTAAAAAGGTGACTTAAAAGCCTGTGTGTCCTCTGGGAATCAGCAGCTGAGGTGGGAATTGCTCAGGCATGAGCCACAGGCTCTGTTCTGCTGATGCAGGCTCTGTCTGTGTGCCTGGTTCTGCTCTGTCCCTGCCCCAGACCTGCAAAGCTTTGAGACCAGGAGGGGCAGTTGTGATGAGGAAATCTCAGTCCACTTTTATCAGCAAGTATTAAAAACCCCTAAGAACTATCATTAATAGATACAAATGAGTCACTGCACAGCTGAAACGTCCACTTTCTCCTGTTTACCATGGAACAATCCACTGGAACACACAAGACGTCCAATGCTTTAGTAATACACTGCAAATAAACATCTAATTATCAGGGCTGAGAGAGGAAGGCCTAAAAAGCAACAAGGATGAAGCCATTTGTCATCTCAGTTTGATTTCCTGTACAGAGTCCTGCATGAAGTGTGCTGGTAGCTCTCCTCTCCCATGTGTGCCACTGCTCTTTGGGAATAACTCTGATGCCTGCTCATTCAAAGCTCAGCTCTATTTTAAAAATCTACTCTCTCTCAAAGGGCTGTCTTTAAAAAAACCAAAAAATTGTACAGGAAAAAGGACAAAATTGCTTCTCAACAAAGGGGCTTATCAACAGCCTGTCAATAATGTGCCAAAGGCCAGAACCTGCCTTTCAAAGAGGCTCTGAAGCCTCGACGTGTACTTTGAGAGCAATTAAGGGATGTAAGCAACATGATTATTATCTCATGGGTGACATTTTCATCGGCTCTTTGGGAAAAATGAGAGATGGGCTTGAGATGGCTGTGATCAATGTTCATCCCAGTCCTGCAGAAATGGCAGGAAAACTTGTGGTAGATGGGCCTGGAAATCAAAATGCACAAGGAAAGGACGGGTGGGAGGAAGGGGCGATGAAGCCAGAAGGATTTTAAATCATAGAAGCTGAAAGAATGAGTTACATGAGAAGGAGAGAACCTGAGAAATGTGACTGGGAACCTGTGACTTCCTTTTCCCATCTCAGGCCAGGTCTTCCACCTCTTCACTTATCAGGGCACAGCTCCATCCCGAGCCTGAGGAAAGGGGAACAGAACACTCCCAGGGACTGAGGTGCTGCCTCAGGGCTGACATGTGTCATGGTCACTCTGCTCTTTCTCCAGAGTTACTGCACAGAGCCATTGAGTTTGAGGATGAGCTCAGCCCTGGCTGTCCCGGGTGGATTGTGAGCACAGAGCCCACATGGACTCTGCTGCCAGCCCAGGACAGAAGCCAAGCAGAAGCTCAGATGTTGCACATACCCAGCTGTTTTGGAGCTAGGCAAAATGCTTCATGGAAAACACATCTGCAAAAGCCCATCTGGCTGCAAGATTTCCCCAGTTTTGCTGAATTTCTTGTTTAGGAAAACAAACTTAATTGCAGCAGAACAAATTGTTGCTTAATTTGCTATAAAAAAATCTTCTTCCTACATTTCATTTTATGAAAAAAATTTAGAAATGTTAATGTTGAGTGAAAGAAACGATTTTTTAAATGTTTGGAAATCTCCCTTGTCCCAAAAGATGCTGTTGTATTCCCAGCTCCTCTCTGCATGTATCAGCTCAGAGGAGCACATACCCAAATTTCTGTGTGCATCCCCACAAGTGTGCACTCACACCCTGGGCAGACAATTCCAGGCAGCCCTGACAGGCATAAGCTGCTCTGCATTCTCCAGGAGTGCCTTTTGAAGAGGATCTTAATAATAAAAGTAATGCTATGTTACTAGTTAAACACTGGGAATAATTCCTCCGTCACAGGCAAACTGTGCTGCAGGCAGGAATGAACCCCCGCGTTCCCTGGGAGGAATCCCCAGGGTCCCAGCAGGATGCATTAGCAGCACGTCTCTCCAGTGAGCCGTGATGGGAAGAGCACGGAGCAAAAAAAAGGTAAAGTGGTTAAAAACAACTTGTATTTTTAGAGCTCAGTCTCCCACAGAAATCTTCTGAGATGCTGAGCTCTCCACTTCTGATTTGCAAGGAATAATAGTTTGGAAGCCCAGCTGAGACTCTGGGCTGTAAATTTTCTGTAATGTTTTTCTCCAGACCCATTTGCTGTCCTGCTAATTAATCCAGGTAATGGCTGGGTTGGTTTTTTTTTCCCTTCAGCAGCAGTTTTCCTTTTTGTTAACACGAACAGAGAACCGAAGAACCGATCTCTCGAAGGATCCTGGCTGGCAGCAGTATCACCATCTGACTGAAGAGAACTCAGCCACACGCATAATCCTCGGGAAAATTCATCTCCACCCTCCCGCAGACCCCGGTGAGAGCCCTTGAAGTGGTAATTAAAGTCTATTGAGTGGCAACTGCACCTGTTTAGAGAGGAGAGTGCGGGTAAGAGGTGCACAAAGGGAGATGAGCAGCGCGGAGAGAGGAGCTGCTGGAGGTGGGGAGGAAGAGAAGTGCAGAGAAGGGGGGAAAAGGTGTTTGTTGAAGTCGATCCAATCAGTTGTGCATTTCCATCCTGCCCTAGATTTGCTCCCTGCCCGCTCTCGCAGCCACTGATGGAAGCTCCGGGGGTTTCCCCCCCGGCCCAGCCCCGGCCCCGCTGCTCCCGGGGTGAAATCCGCCGTTCCGCAGGGTCCGTGCGGGCTCACGGCAGCCGGGCTCGGTGACGCCGCTCAGCCCGGTCCCAGGGACGCTCAGCAGCCCCCGGCTCCTCGGGCTGGCCCTGGGACGTGCAGGCTCCAGGGAAATTCTCATTCTGAGACCCATGGCTTGATCACAGAACTCCTGGCTCCTGCTGCCACAATCCCAGTGTGACCTCGGATGGCAGCAAACAGGGTCCCAGGCTGTTTGCCCTACAGATGAGGCTCTAAAACTTAAGTCAAAGACCCCTGCAAAAGCTTTTTATTGTAGGAGTAAATGATCACCCCTTCCACTCTACACAGGCAGTACTGATACCCTTGACTCCTCTTATCCAAGCCCAAAATCCATTGTTTTAGGTGGCACCAGAACAGTAATGTGGGCTTTGTCCCTTGTCACTGCAATTCCCTGTGTGCCCCAGAATCAACTGGGCTGAACCAGGATTCCTGGGGTGAGGACAGGGGGGGCAGAGGTTCATCCTGAGAGCACCCCGAGGCTGAGCTGAGCAAACGAGTCAGGCAGAAGAATTCCACTGGTGTTGGCAAATTCTTCTCTCTCACTGGACTTGATGGCAGCCAGTCCCCTGTGAATCCCTGACCTTCACACTCCACAGGCTGCCTGGGATGGCTCACAGAAACCACAGGAGATTTTCTCCTGTTCCTGATTGTCAGAGCACACAGCAACTCTGGTGTGAATGTTGTTGCATCTGCTTTGGACAAGTCCTGTCAGCAGCACCTCTGCAGCTTCCCAAAGCTGTGCCAGGACATGCTTCAGGGTGAGAATGTGGATAGGGAAGAACTTGCACTTCACAGAATCCCAAATGGTTTGGGCTGGAAGGACCACAAAGCCCATCCTGTGCCACTGCTGCCATGGCCAGGGACACCTTCCACTATCCCAGGTCACTCCAAGCCCCATCCAGTTCCATTGACTGTCCCAGGTGGGGTTTGACATTAGTTGGGTGTCTGATCCAACCACTGGGCTGCAGTTTGGAGACAGACGGACATCCTTGGACAGCAGGATAACCTGCCAGTCAAGTCCCGTCCCAGGGTGAGAGGAATTGTTGTGCCAGCTGGGCAGGGAGGCTGCATGACAACACTGAAAGCTCAAGTGCCATAGAATCATCCCTGAAATACCCTCCTTGCCTCTTAAACTCCAGTCTTGTGCATGAATCAGCTCACTGGGTGGAAGGGCACCATGTGATAACTCGCCTTGTTTCTGCCTTTTGACTCCCAAACACTCCTCTCTCATTTTTCCCTTTTAGCCCTTCTGTCCCTCAGCCCTTTTCTCTCTCCACCTTCCCTCTGATTGCTGAGCAGCTTTTTGACTTTTCCATCAATAAGTCTAAAGAGCATTTGAACCGCTCTGGTCCCCCTTCTCTCCTCCCTCCAGTTCCAAATCAGGCAAGCTCATCGATCAGAGGAGCTCAGGAAATATCTGGTGTTTTGTTATCAGGCTGATAATAACATTGCAGTTGTGAATGGGCTGCTGCAGGCCTGATCATGGACACCTGCAGGGTTTGTTTAATTGCATTTAATGACAAATCCTATACAGAGGAGCATTGCCAGAGAGATTTATTATCCGCCAAAGAGGCAAAGCACAACAGCTCAAAATATAATTTGCACTGAGCATTTTTCCCCCTGCCTCTCTTTAAAGCATGGTAATAAATGACAAATCGGGTAAAGTGGGAGACACGGGGCTGGGGAGGAGGTGGAGGGCAGAGGACAGAGATTGAAACCAAAGGAAATAACAGCAATAAGGCCACATTGTTCTCTCTGCCCTCCCCGTGGTCTGGTGTGCAGGAAATTCTGTTTGTTTAATTTACAGCCTGGAAGTGCAGCTGGGGATCTCTCTGTGATGAGCCTGCTCACAAATAGCTGCGGGCCAAGAGTCCCCACTCTTTCCAGACAGGCTTTTTCCCGTGGTCTGGAGCTAAGTTTAGCTCCCATCCTTAGAAATAATTCCCGAGGAGCCTCCCAGTGCAGGGGAGAGGGTGAGGTCCAGCTGCCACCAGGACAAGGAGCCAGGTCCCTGAAATCTCTGGGACAAAGCAGGAGTGGCAGATCCCCTCCTGACAAATACCACACAGAGAAATACAGCCCCACTGAGACAGTCTAGACAAAAACCTCACGTGCCTCTGTGCCTGCAATTTATGTTTCCTACTGAACACCTACCTCACTCTGAACAGGGAATGGCTGGGTGTGAAACCAAGAGAGGAGCTCTTGCTCACAGGTCTCTGTCTTGATTTTTACCTGACTGTCTGGCAATGATTTGTGGTAAATCCCTTTGTGGAGCTGTGTCCCAGAACAAGGACTGGAAAGTGTCCTGGTCACCTGGAATTCCAGTCCAGCTTAGCACTTTCCAAACTGTCTTCTCTCTCAAATTCATTCTTCTTTACAATTCATCCTCCCTTCCAGTTATCTTGGGCTGAAGACTGAATTGTCCTGAATTTCTATTTCTAAGTATTGTCTCATTCCCCAGATGTTTCCACGGCATACTCACTACTGTTCCACTTGATATTCAGATTAGAATCACAGAATATCCTGAGTTGTAAGGGACTCACAAGGATCATCCAAGTTCAGCTCCTGGTTAAATTTTACCCAGGAGGTTTGGGGTGACAGCAGTTTTGTACAGGAACACATCCCCCTGTGTTCAGCAGCTGGCTCAGTCGTTACACAAACAGGGTGTTGGGTAACACCTGGACCCGTTTTTATCTGATTTCCTGGACAATGGCAGTATCACTAATGCTCCCTGTTAAATAAGACCACCTGGACATCTGCTGGTATCAGCCCCAGCTATCACAAACACTCCTGCTACCTAGGCCAGCACAAAGGGCTGTTATCTCAGGGCAGCACAAATCCCCAGACTGAAACACCCATCTGGAGTTAGAATAAAGTGTCCATAGAAAGCACATATGTTATAAAAAAGGAGAGGGAGGGATGGGACTGCTCCCCATGAGCTCCCACAGGGCACAGCCCCTGCCAGCAGCAGCAAACCCAAACCCTCTTCTGTTGCTGCACACTCTTCATCCTCCCATGGAAGGAGCAGCCAAGGCCGCTGAGGAATGGTTTTATTTCTTTCCCTTTTCCCCCACCTGCTTACAAAAGTACCCAAAACAGCTGGGTGAAGATGGGAAGAGGCTGTTCCCTGCCTGATTTCAGTGGCTGAGGGGAGCAGAGCTCTGCTGGACAAGGAATAAAGTCAGATCCTTTCCACGGGTGTGAGCCAGCACTGTCCTTCCACACCTCATCCACGTGGGGGATTAACAGAGAAAACCTGGGCAGTGAAAGAAAAGCTGGGCCTGAACCAAAGATTGCTCATCAACAAATCCAGAGAAAGGGAACAGCAAGAGGGGTTTGTTTTCCATGCTGAAATCAGCCTCTCAGTGGGATTCCAGGAATCTCTGCACTATCATTATGTTTCTCTTTGCAGAGTCCTTTTCTCCAGTGTTCCCCAGCATATATTGCATTTGCTTATTGTAGTCAGACTCAAATACAGCTTGGAGACAGACAGTTGGCAGAGCACTCCTGGAGAAGTTTATCCCAGGGTAAGACAGAGGAGCCCCTGCTGAGCCCTGATGTCCCTGTAGAGCTTCTGGAGCGAGGAAATGGAGCAGAAACTCACGGGAACAGCACAAATTGGAGAGATGATTACAGGGAGGTTTGATGTGGTCTCAGGAGGAACGCTGCAAAGGGCAGCATCCATCCCTGAAGGAGTGACAGGAACAAGGATTACAGGATGAGAAGAACTGAGGAAGGATGCTGGGAGAAGACGTCCCTGAGGAGGAATGGCTGCTCTCCTGGCCTGGCTCTGTGTGGAAGACTAGTGATTTTGTTGTTGTGTTTGTAAAGGTGACAACAAATCATAGCCTGCCATACAGCCCAGGCTGCCACGGCCCAGGTGTGCAAGTGTTTTGGGGTGCTGGAGCTCCTGTCCTGTGAGCTTATTCTGCTCCTCAGTCCAAATGTCCCCCAATTCCTTCTTTGGCCCCATTTATATTCTGAGCATGAAGTCCTGTGGTCTGGAACACCCCTGGGTCAGTCCCAGGCACCCCCAGCCCCTCCCCAGCGTGGCTGGACAAGGACAGGAAAGGCCTTGGCTCTGAGTGAGCTCAGCAAGAACAAAAACATCTCTGAGTTATCAGCCCTGTGCTCAGCACAAACCCAAACACAGCCCCAGAGCAGCCACTGAGAAGGAAATTCACTCTGCCGCAGCTGAAAGCAGCACAGGAGCCAAGGAACCCCCCCAAGCACACCAGAGCAGGGTCAGGGCACCCAGACACTGCTGGGACTTCAGTGCCTGGCAGGGCTTGTTTGGAGAGCTGAGCCCTTTGCTTCCAACAGGGCCTTAAAATATAAAAAGAACAAATTTTCAACACCACTCAGAGCCTCCATTCTCAAAGGTATTTAGGTGTGAAAATGAAACTCTTGAATCCTGCTGAGGCCAGTGGTAAAAGCACTGAAATATCTTTAATAATTTGGGCTGTTCGTGCTGTCGAGCACTTTTCTCTTTTTCCTTTTTATTTTTTTAACTCACCAGTCTTACCATTGTCCACATCACTGGTACTATGGCAGGTGTGATTTAGGAATCACAGAATGGTTTGGGTTGGAAGGACCTTAAAGCTCTCCCAGTGCCACCCCTGCCATGGCAGGGACACTTTCCCCTATCCCAGGTTGCTCCAAGCCCCGATGTCCAACCTGGCCTTGGACATTCCAGGGATCCAGGGGCAGCCATAAATCTGTTGCCAGAAGAGTTTTAAACCTGTACAAATCGCTGTCATTTGATAGTGCCTGAAAGAAAAGATCCAGGTTTCATAAACCACAAGGACTCTCTCTCCCCCTGTCTTTTACTTCCCCACTGACAGATTGAATCCACACAAAATGTTGAGGGCACCAGTGCAGCCATTAAAGCTGCAATGGCCAGGCTGGTGTCTGATGTAAATGAAACTTTGATTTAGTGTTCCCCCAGAAGCCTCCCCAGCGTGTTCATCCTCTGCAGGCTGATCAAAATCCTCCCTCCCAGGTACCTGCAGCCTTGTGCCCCACATAAGCACAGAAAATAATGTCATCAGAGCCCTGCTGATGGAGGCAGTTACAGGACAAAGGCCCTGCAGCAAGGTGGGGATTGGGTCATCGTTCCTGCTAATGTCAGGGTGCCATTTCTCCCTATTTTTAGAATTGTTCCCTTTGTACAGCAAATTGCTTAACTATAGAGACAATCTGGTGTTCACTGGCTCTGGGAGCAGGGACCCATCTTTCCTGCCTTCAGGAAATCACACAAACTGCTGAAAGCTGGAGATGGATAAAACCTGGGTACACAGGAACCTCAATTTACACCGAAAAACCTGAGGAGCTGCTGCAGCCCTGACTGAGCACAAAGGAAATTTCTGCAGGTTTCTAAATTATCCACTCTCTGCTTCAGAAGGAACTCAGGGATTCAATAATTCAGTATGGACTCTGCTCCTAAATTATTTCGATGCTTTTGGAACTCTTAGCACAGCTCCAAACTTCTCCACATTTTGAGGGAAGAGATGGGGAGCAATGGATCAGGAATTCTGGAGCCTTCCACACTGAGGACGTTCCAAACCATCCATCCCAGCCCTTTGTTGTTCTCCACATTGTACACCGTGGCTGTCCCAGACACCTCAGCATGGATTGAAGATCTCGGGCTTCAAAGCACAGCAAACGTGAGCTGTAAATTCCGAGTTTGCAGCCCAAATAAGCCAGGCAGACAGAGAACAGTTATTATTCCTGTGCTATTGGCAGGGAATTGAGACACAGGAAGATTAAATGACTGGCCCAAGGTCACCAAAGGAGCCTTCTGTAAAGGTGAGGGCTCAGCCTGGATTTCTGAAGTCTCTGCCCAGTCCTTCAGCCATCCATTCACTTGCTCTTTAAGTACCCTGTCATTATTTCTGTGAAGGAAATTATGCTCCTCCTGCAGCAGCCAGCACCGTGTAATTCTGCTTGTCTGAAAGGGAATATGAAATGGCAGTTTCACAAAAAATTAACCCTCCTGCCACGCAGCCTGGCAGCCCTGTCACAACGTCTCATTTTTTATCTGCTCTTCCTCCCGTGGGGATTTAACTCCCCTCTTATTCCCAGAACTCTGGCTGGGGCTTTTTCTGTGCTATCCCAAAAACCCTACCCAGGTGTGCCCTGTGGGGTCTGCAGGGGAGGGATGTGGGGGCTCAGAGCCCCCTGTTCCTGCCCCAGCTGTGGGGATTCACCCAATTCCTGAGCTGGGGAGATCCCGGCAGCTCCTGGGAGGAGCAGCAGCAGCTGGAGCTCAGCAGGAGCACCTGGGAGCAGCCACACGTCCCTGGCACCCTCAGGGGATGGCACAGATCACCTGGGAGCAGCCACACGTCCCTGGCACCCTCAGGGGATGGCACAGATCAGAGGGGAGCAGCCAGAGGGCATGGAGGGGCTCCAGGAGAGCTGGAGACAGAATTGGGACAAAGGATGGAGGGACAGGACCCAGGGAATGGCTCCCAGTGCCAGAGGGCAGGGCTGGATGGGATTTTGGGAAGGAATTCTTGGCTGGCAGGGTGGGCAGGCCCCGGCACAGGTGCCCAGAGCAGCTGGGGCTGCCCCTGGATCCCTGGCAGTGCCCAAGGCCAGGCTGGACAGGGCTTGGAGCCCTGGTCTATAAAAGGTTTGGGGTGAGTTCCTGAGGCTCCAGCACGTTCTACACGCAGGGATCTGCAGGGAGAGGCTGCTGTGACACTTCTCCTCCTGCTCTTTATTCCCTCATTACTGAGAAATTTCTTATTAGTGGAAAACCCATTTCCATCAGCTGCACTTTACCCCACGATGTCTCTGCGCCCACCCAGAGCTGGGTTTGGGACCTGAAAACCTGTGTGGTGCTCTGGTGAATTCCTAATGGATTCTATGGAGGGGAAATTAATAGGAAGCTTTGGTTAATAGATACTTCAGATAAAAGAGCGAGTGCATCTGGTCACCATGGCAACACGAGAGCCAGCGGGGAGAGGAAATGTCACCGTGTCTGTGCCTTGACCTGCAGCACAAACAGCCTGGCAGCTGGGGGTGGCACTGCCTGTGCACACAGGGACAGGGACAGGGACACTCCCAGGCTGGACAGTCACAGCCCGGCAATGCCCTGACACACCCAGAGGGCTCACAGTGTTCAGATGGAACTCGTGGGGCTTTTTCTGGGTGAAAACATGATGAACTCGTGCCCAGAGTTGTGTTTCCACAGCCCTGAGGGAGAGGTTGGACTTGGTGCTCCTGGAGGGCTTTCCCAAGCTGAAGGGTTCCTGGTTCCTCGTGCCCTGGCATGCAGGGAGCTGCCCTTGCACAGCACAGACACCCTGCAGGTGTTTAAGGGACCTCTGCCCCTTTTCTTCCCAAACACAAAGTCGCTGTGCCACAGAATTCCAGGAGGTTTTGGGCTGGAGGGACCTCACAGCCCCTCCAGTGCCAGCCCTGCCATGGCAGGGACACCTCCCACTGTCCCAGGTGCTCCCAGCCCAATGTCCAGCCTGGCCTTGGGCATTCCAGGGATCCAGGGGCAGCCCCAGCTGCTCTGGGAATGCCATCCCAGCCCCCCAGGGAACAATCCTGGGCACAGACCTGGAGTGGGAATTGTGCCACGGACACTCTGCTCCAGGAGCAGCTGCTGCTGCTCCCGGGGACTTGCAGAAGCTGCTGGACTGAAAATTGGGCTCCTGCTGCCTGTTATGCAAAAGCAGTTTCTTAGCAACAAAAGTGATATCCTGTGTGAAGGCAACAGGCATCAGTGGGATAATCCACTGTAATTCCAGACAAGACCTAAAACGGGTGGATGGACTGAATAATAATAATCATGACAGAGAGAATAATAATGGAAATAATGAGACTAAGCTTATTTCCCTGGGTAGGAAAAACCCAGCTATAAATAAAATACAATTGGAGAAACCCTGTGCCAGTTCTCTGTATAAAGATTAGGGACACCTAAACTCAATTTATGCCCTAAAAATAGACTCTGGTGAGTAAAGCTTTGCTCACATAAGCCTAGCTATTTATTGCTTGAGTGTTTTCCCTCAGTCTGGGCAGGTATTGTGGCTCAGGGATGGAGTGAGCTGGACCTAATGCCCCGTGGGGGGAACTGGAGCGAATAAATCTGTGTTCGCTGCTGGAGACGAGGCTTTGCCACCTCCAAGGCAGGAAACTTGTACTTTAAAATGCACCACCAGACCTGTGCAGGGCCGTGGACTGGCCTGCGTCATCCTTGCGGCTCCGTTACAGCTCAGGACCTTATGGCTTCATAAAACCTGCAATTAAACCACGTCAGATTAATGCTGTGCAGCCGCTGTGTTTGAAGTGCCATAACATCAAGGGATTTAAGAGAAATAAAACCGCTATGAAACCAGTACACGCTGGGAGTCACCGACACACCTGGACAGCGCCTGGGCCGCGCGGGGCGCACTGGGAAGTGTAGTCCTGGCGCTGGTAAAATCCCGTTAGCAACGCTACCCGCAGCGGGCCGAGAAAACTACACTGCCCAGCATGCCCCGCAAGGAAAGGGTGCACATCCTTCCCACCTCTTCCCCACCCGCTCTGCCTTCTGGGACACAGAGTGCGCACGGCGCGGCGTCAGGCGAGCAGCGCGGCTCCCGGGACTACAATTCCCATCATTCACCGCCCGTCCCACTCCACCCCGCGCGGCGCCATTTTGTTCTGCGGCGCAGCCTGAGATGGCGGCCGGGCCCGGGCGGTGAAGGTCCCGCCGCGCTGAGGGCAGGGGGGTCCCGCCGACCCCCGCCCGCCCCGCGCCGCGCTGGGGCCGCCGCCGCCGCCGCCGGTCCATGGCCTGGAGGCGGCCGCTGGCGCCATGGACCTGCGCACGGCCGTGTACAATGCGGCCCGCGACGGGAAGCTGAAGCTGCTGCAGAAGCTGCTGGGCAGCCGCAGCCGGGAGGAGCTGGAGGCACTGACGGCGGGGCCCGGCGGCGGGGGCGGCCCCGGGGCCGGCAGCACCCCGCTGCTGATCGCGGCCCGGCACGGGCACCTGGAGGTGGTAGAGTACCTGCTGGATCACTGCGGGGCCCGCGTGGAGGAGGGCGGCTCCGTCAGCTTCGACGGTGAGACCATCGAGGGGGCCCCGCCGCTGTGGGCGGCCTCGGCTGCGGGGCACCTGGGCGTGGTGCGGAGCCTGCTGGACCACGGCGCCTCGGTGAACCAGACCACGCTGACCAACTCCACCCCGCTGCGGGCCGCCTGCTTCGATGGGCACCTGGAGATCGTGCGGTACCTGGTGGGCGAACGCGGGGCCGACCTGGAGGTGGCCAACCGGCACGGCCACACGTGCTTGATGATTTCCTGCTACAAAGGGCACCGCGAGATCGCCCGGTACTTGCTGGAGAAAGGGGCCGACGTGAACCGGCGCAGCGTGAAGGGGAACACGGCCTTGCACGACTGCGCTGAGTCGGGCAGCCTGGAGATCCTGCAGCTGCTGCTCCGCTCCAAGGCACGCATGGAGAAGGACGGCTATGGCATGACCCCTCTGCTCGCCGCCAGCGTCACCGGCCACACCAACATCGTGGAGTACCTGATCCAGGGGGGGCTGCAGCAGGACGAGGCTGCAGGGGGCTGCGCCTCAGGTGGGAGCCATCAGAGGGGCTGCAGTGAAGAGGGCTGTGAGGGCTGCGGTGCTTCGGCTTCCAGTCAGGACGAGGTCCCGAATGTGTTCTGCACTCGAGAGGCTGCCGTGGAAGCGCTGGAGCTGCTGGGTGCCACGTTTGTGGACAAGAAACGAGACCTGTTGGGAGCCCACAAGTACTGGCGCAGGGCGATGGAGCTGCGCTGCGAGGGCGGGAAGTACCTGCCTAAGCCCGAGCCCCGGCAGCTGGTGCTGGCCTACGACTACTCGCGGGAGGTGAGCTCTCTGGAGGAGCTGGAAGCCCTGATCACCGACCCCGACGAGATGCGCATGCAGGCGCTGCTGATCCGGGAGCGCATCCTGGGCCCTTCCCACCCCGACACCTCCTACTACATCCGGTACCGCGGCGCCGTCTACGCCGACTCAGGCAACTTCGAGCGCTGCATTAACCTGTGGAAGTACGCCCTGGACATGCAGCAAGGCAACCTGGAGCCCCTCAGCCCCATGACTGCCAGCAGTTTCCTTTCCTTTGCCGAGCTTTACTCCTACGTGCTCCAGGACCGTTCCAAAGGCACTTTAGCCACCCACCTGGGCTTCTCCGACCTCATCGGGGTGCTGAGCAAGGGGGTCCGGGAGGTGGAGAGGGCCCTGGTGCACGGCAAGGACCCCGTGGCCGACTCGGCGCAGTTCACCAAGACCTTGGCCATCATCCTGCACCTGGTTTTCCTGCTGGAGAAGGTGGAGTGCACCCCGGAGCAGGAGCACCAGAAGCGCCAGACCATTTACCGCCTGCTCAAGTGCAGCCCCCGCGCCAAGAACGGCTTCACCCTCCTGCACATGGCCGTGGACAAAGACACCACGACGGTGGGGCGGTACCCCGTGGGCAAATTCCCATCCCTGCACGTGGTGAACTTGCTGCTGGAGTGTGGGGCGGACCCGGACAGCCGGGACTATGACAACAACACCCCCCTGCACGTGGCCGCCCGCAACAACTGCCCGCTGATCATGAGCGCCCTGATGGAGGCCGGGGCGCACATGGACGCCACCAACGCCTTCAAGCAGACGGCGTACGAGCTGCTGGACGAGAAGCTGCTCACCAAGAGCACCATGCAGCCCTTCAACTACATCACCCTCCAGTGCCTTGCTGCTCGCGCCTTGGACAAGCACAAGATTCCCTACAAGGGATTCATCCCCGAGGAGCTGGAAGCCTTCATTGAGCTGCACTAGGGCATGACACGATGGTCCCCAGCCTGTCCCACCCTGCTGAGGTTGTGCAGCTGGAGGGCTCGGGCTGGCTGTGCCAAAGTGCCCAGGGCTGTTGCTGTGCTGAGCTTTGTCCCCATCTGTCACCACCCAGCTGGCGTGTCGGGGCAGGGGAGGAGGAGACCCCAGAGCTCATGGCTGTCCCTCGTTGTCACCTTCAGGTACCAGCTCTCTCCAGTGCACTCTGTCCGCAGAGGCCACAGCCCCTGCCCTTCCCCATGCCACCATCGTGTACTGAGGAGGAAGGAAATGGAGATTCCCTGGGACCTGCTGCCTCTCCCATTAGTGCTGGATTAACTCAGTGTTCAGCTTTGGAGCAGCTACACATCCCCCACGTGCTCTGGCCCTTCCCACCCCACACACCCAACAGATAGAAAAGTGAGTGAGGAATGAAATTCCTCCAGTTAATCCCTTCCCCTCCCTCGTGTCAGGTTTGGGACAGCCCATGCCCAACAGCCGAGGGGCTCCTGCCCAGAGATGGCAGAGGGCTGGGTGTGCTGAGGATGGGGTTTGTCTCTCTCTTGTTTGGCCAAGTAGCAAATGGTGTTAAAGGCCTGAGATTTCCATGATTGTGCATAAAGCTGGGATGTTTTTTCTCTCGTAGAGCCAGGCCCTATCTATGCTGCAAGACTTCTCCAATCCTGTAAGATAGAGGAAGGTCAGTTCTGATTATACAGTTTCATCCATAGAAGTTGTAGTTTATGAATGGGGAGGAAAAAACTAAGAACAAAATCCTGATGTGGTGTTCAGGCCCTTGGCTTGTCCATTGCACGCCCATTTACTCCATTCCCAGCATGAATGTGCTTTGGCTCCAGAGGGCAGCAGGGATTGGGCTGGAAGGGTGAATGTGGATGGTTTGGGAGCCAAAACAGCACATTTTGAGCTATTTTCAAAGCTGAGCTCTTGCAAGCCCTTTAGGCCAGGAGGTACCTGCAGTGTGGAGGTGCTTGGAGGGGGTTATGAAAGCAAGTGAGTGTCTGTGGTGGGTTTGCACCGGGGTGGGCTGAAGGAAGAAGCAAGAAATGAAAGTTTAAGGTGCCTCCTTGTCCTTCTGAGGTTTTAGTATCATGTGCTTGGGCTCTGTTATTGCCCCATTCTGAAACCTTATCTAGTGGGTTCTTAGCAGCTGGTTTGGGCTTTTGAGTCTTCTTTTTTTTCCTTTTTTAAATTTTTTTTTTGTAACTTCACTGAGGATGGTGCTACTTCCAAGGTGGAATTTGAAATCTCACCTGGCTGCTGTTTGGGCAAGCTCCTTCCTTTGATGAGGATCTGCACACACCTTGTTTTTAACTCTGTAGTCTCAGGGCAGGTGTTTGCCTCTATGAGCAGACCCCTCCGTGGTGGAAAACAAAAGAGTTTCCAGCAGTTTGTCCTCATGCAGGCGGTGATGGGCAGCCTGTGGCTCCTTCCCTGGCCCTGAGCAGGGTGGGGAGCACAGCTGAGGGGGGAAGCAGCTGCCTGGAGCTCTGGGAAAGGTCCACCTGGGAGAGCAGACCCCTGGCCCCACCCTTGCTCTCTGTGCTACTGAAGCTTCTCTGCTTGTATTTATCAGCCTCAATAACCACGCTCTCTGCCCCTTCAAGATATTGTAGATCTGCCAGTACATTTTGCAGTGTTAACTATAACATTTATTTATAAAGTGAGGAGGTTTAACTTGAATTGAGCTGTAAAGTGCAGAGTTAGTTTAGCTGCCTTCTATTTTTTTTTCCTTTTGGCTGAAACCTGAACTAAACTGCAGGAATGGGATTTGTTCCTTTGTGAGCTGATGAGCGCTCTTAACTTTAAATAATAAAACAAAAAATGGCTGCTAGAATGCAAGTGCCGTGGACTTCTTCCTGATAATCCTCTGTATTCAGGTGTTTTCCCTCATTTTCAGTTTGTTTCCCAGGGATGGGACACTGTGGGTATGGAATTCTGGGCTGTTTGCAGTTAAACAGGTGTGATAGGTTTATTTCATGGTTACTCCTGTGAAAAACCAATCTGTGCTGCATTGGCAGACTTCCCCTGGAAAAGAGTAACCCTGACACTGAAATGACACCTCTTCTTCCATGTTTTGCCTTATATTTTGATGCAAATCAATGTGAGAGGATCTGTGTTGATTCAGGTATTACCTGCCTTACACACGTGGGACAGTGGACACAGCAAGCAGAACGAGGGACCCTGTCTTCAGTTTGGTTTCCAACCCCAAATCCATCAGGGATTGCAAAAACAGAGGAATGAATTGTACTGGAGTTATTTCCACACAGACACCTGGATCCCAAAACTGCTTGGTCTTCCCCAGGGAGGGTGGGTGGATAAAATATTTGAATGTTTGTCGTGTTTATTGCTCCGTCCTTAGTTCTTGATGAAGGAGGGTGCCCTTGTGCCAAAAATGCCATTTAAGCAGTGTCTGTAGAGCCTGGGGCCCTGCTTCCTCCAGCCAGACGTTCCTCCTGTGCTGCAGGTGATCTCCAGGTGTGGGAGAGCAGCTGCCAGGCAGGTGCCAGGAGCCAGGAGGCCTCAGGGCAATTCCATCTGCACCCAGAGAGGTGGGAGGGAAGGGGTTGATCCAGGCAGGAGCAGCTCTGGAGCTGGGCTCTTGTGGGCAGGGAGCTGGGGGATCCAGTCAGGTGCAAGAGCCCCAAGGAGGAGAATATTCTGTGTGATGGAAAAGGCTTCACTTTTTCAAACACATAAATAATCTATAATTACATAGAGGGCCCAGCAATTAAATGTTGATAGTAATTACAGGGTCAAGAAATCACTGCTTTGATTTAGGGGTAATTACACTGAACAGGCCTGACTGACTGCAGGGCCAGCTCCATGTGGGCAGAACACAGAATTGTGAGGAGCAGGGCAATGTTTCAGTGATTATTTTGTTAATT
This sequence comes from Camarhynchus parvulus, assembly GCF_901933205.1. Taxonomy (NCBI): domain Eukaryota; kingdom Metazoa; phylum Chordata; class Aves; order Passeriformes; family Thraupidae; genus Camarhynchus; species Camarhynchus parvulus. Next base: position 1,359,694 of record NC_044598.1, read on the forward strand.
CTTGGACAGAGAGGAGCTTTTTCTCCACTGTGGTGGCTGCAGACCCTCCTGTAGCCCAGACACAGCTGTGCCTCCCCTGTGTGTGATCCAAGCACGCTGGATGTGCCTGTGCTGAGGTTGTTTACAAGCTGGAGCAGCTTCCAGCTGACTAATTTTGCATGATTATTTATAGTAGGAGAGGAGCTGGGAAAGGAGGGGTGTGGGAGTGCTCCCAGGGGGAGGGACTGTCCTGCACCAAAGGCAGGGGACAGGAACTGCAGTAGCACAACAACTCTTAATGGTGCTATGGAGGAGAGAAACCAGGAAAATCAAAGGAATTCGAGCACTTGGAGGGTGCCAGCAGCTCTGGAAGGAGTGGATGAGTTAATCCACTGTCACTGGGTCCTGCAGGGTTAAAATCCAGTCTTTGAGAGCTGGAAGCCAAGAGCTGGGGGCAGCTCAGGGCCTCCTCCCAGGATTTAATAACATCTGTCTCACTCAGGGCCTGGCTTGGGGCTCAGAGGGCTCTTGGACCAAGGCAGCAGTGTGGAATGAGGCCTGACAGGGCCGGGATGGGCTTGGATCCTCCTGGAAGCTGCTGGGACAGCCAAGGAGTGCCAGGAGCACACACAGACCTGCAGGGATACCTGCAGTGGGGTCACTCCCCTGTACTGATGCCAGGGGCCTCCACGTTTGCCGGGAGTGGCTCCTGAGGAGCCCGGAGCTCTGCCCTGCTCCTGGCACAGGCTGAGCTGGCTCCGGGCTCTGCTCCGGAGGGAACTGCCCCATTTCCCGTCTCTCGGTGGCTTTGGGGTGACCTCTGCTGACGATCAGGAAAATGGCTGTGCCTGGAGCGGGGGAGGAGGAGCGAGGGCTTTGCTCCAGGTGCCCTCCTGGTGTTAAAGCTCAGTAGGTGCCACCCTGGTAGAGCCCTTGCTCAGATCCTGCAGAATTACCCCTCCTGCTCTCCATTCCTGGATTTCTCCACCCGTCTGCGCTATTCTGCTGAATGGTTTTGGTTTTTCATTGTGCTTTTTCCTTAAAGGCAGCTTCCCAAAGCATCCCTTGCAGATTGTCCCTCAAATTGTTTGGTCAGTGCCATCTCCCAGCCCCTCCAGCCAACATGCAGAATACTTTTCCATATATCTGTGACTACCCCTTTTCTAATTCTTCAGAAAAGAACCAGAGGAACACAAATAAATTAATTAAAATTTATTTATAAAATCTTCAAGTAGTTCCAGACAATCAGGAAAATAATTTTCTCAGTTACTTGAAATAAGCACAAGGAAGAACAGTTTCAAGAGATCACCACATCTTTTATCCATCAAAAATTGAAGAATTTTCTTTTGTGCTTCAGGAAAATGGCACTCTTGATGCATAGAATAACAATCCCAGTCCCAGCAGAATCACTGTAATCCAGAATTTGAAATGGATTTTGTCTCTGACTTGGCTGCCCCGGGTCAGAGGTTGTTCCTGGGTTGCTCCTGGCTGTGCCCTGGCCCAGGTGGGGCAGTTTCCACCTGCATCACGTTGTGGTTCCCGATCTGAACCATGCGGGCGTGTTGGATGATGAGGGGGGGCATCCCTGCCTGGCCTGCTGTGAGGCTGTAGTGGCCTGGGGGCAGCTGTGCTTGGGAAGGGGGAGGACCCCTCTGAGCAGGAGGGGGTCCATGGGGGCAGGGGGACACCAGGGTTGGGCTGATGGCCCTGCTGGCCATGGCTGTGGTGCTGCTGGAGGCACCCAGGGAGGGGAGCCCAGGCTCAGGGCAGCCAAGTTCTGCTGGGCTTGGTGCTGTTCCCAGCGTGCCTGGAGCTTCCTTCTCTGCAGCAGCTCCCACATGGCTTTCTTCTCCCCGATCTTCTTGGGGTTAAACGTCTTCTGCACATTCTTGGGGAAGAGAGGAGAGCTCTCATTCAGGGTGACGAGCACACTGAGCATCCTGGGGATCTGGCTGCACTCCAGGGCGTTTGCCTTGGGTAGAAATGGGATGACTGAGTCTTGCTTGGAGGGGTCCAGGATGGACTGCATCAGAGCAGTGTCTGTCTGGTACAGGCACAGCTTGCAGGGAAAGTTCTTGGTCAGCAGGAGGATGATGAAGGCAGAGTTTTCCATGGCCTCCTGGAAGCAGGTCATGTGGCTGCGCCCAGCGATGAAGAAATCCTCACTGAGTGTGGCACCGTTGGACACCCCCATGCTCTCCAGCAGGTCCTTGACCTGGTGGGCCACAAGCTCATCTTCACTGGCATGCAGGACAACAAACGTGAAGAACTTGGCACCATCTGGCTCTGCAGGATCCATGGCTGGGGGAGCAGGAGGCCTGGCTGGAGAGGGGGATGAATGCAGGGGAGGGGGATATGATAGTTTGAAGGGAGATTCCTGAAGAGGAGGAAGAGTTGAGGAGAAGGAATAAGTTGGAGGAGGAAGGGAACAGGTTGAAATAGAAGCAGAGTTACAGGGAATGCCTGCTGGAATGTAGGAGTCCTGTATGGACACAAGGGCAGGAGCAGCATCCGCTGCAGCCCTTGAGTCAGGGACATCAGCAGATAATTGCTTTACATCCTGCTTTTCATCCTGCTTTTCCCTTGGGGTGTGAGGCTCTGTCACTGTGCTGGACATGTCACTGCTTTGGGCAGGCTCCGAGGGCAGCGGTGTCTCGGGAACGGGGAGAGGGGTGGGGTGACAGGGACTGACCTGCAGAACCTTCTCTGGCCGGGGCCCTTGAGCAGCTGTGCCCTGCCCAGGGGCAGAGCTGGGTGTGCTGGCCCAGCTGGATTCCTGTGGGTCGTGGCTCTGTGTGTCCCCATTGGGGTGTCCAGCACAGCTGGGCCAGGGGACACACGCAGGGACAGAGGGCTGGGTGTGAAAAGCAACTGTTGGTGATGCACTGATCTCCAAACAGCTGGACAGGGAGGAACTCCCCACAGAGCACAGGGTGTGTGGGCCTGAAAGGTCTGAGTTGCCTCTGATCTCCACTGGTGAGCTCCTCAGCATGCAGTGGGAGCTGGCTGTGTGGGGAAATCCTGCGTCCTCGTGGGATCTCAGTGTCCCAAACCTGTCCCCTGAGCCCCCGCTGGCTGCAGAGCCCCGTTTGTCCTGTTCCTTGAGTGGGAGGTTGTTCAATGTCCCCCACTGAGTGTCCTTGCTGGCGTGGCAGGCTTTGGCCCTGGCCTCAGGACTGCACAGCTGTTCCTGTGCCAGCACTGTGTACACCTGTGCCAGCAGTGCCACAGCACCTGCATCCAGCTGGGGAGGCTGCAAATCCTCCCCATCTTCCTGCACTCCTGCAGCGCCCAGTTTGATCTGCTGGACATACTGGGCTGCCCGGTTGTCCCTCAAGGCATCCAGACAAATTCTTGCATCTGTTTCTTGCCCCAGAGTGAGCAGGACCATGGCTTGCAGTAACTTGCTGCAGGGCCCAGGTACCAGGTGCTTCAGTTTGAGTTTGAGGCTCAGCAGTTTCTCTGCTGGGGCCTGGGACAGGATGTTGAACACGTCCTCGAAGCTGGGCTGCAGCTCAGCGCTCTGTGCCATCTCAGCAGCTGCTGGCCCGGACCATGGACTGGAGCAGGGATGGGAAAAGCATCTTCTGGCAGAGGGTTGGTAGCCTGTGGGGCTGGGGGTGCCCCAGTTGTACTCCTTGTACCACACAAACCTTCAATGCCTGGGGACTCTGCTCAGAGCTGGGGCCTCTCAGTGCTGGCAGTCTGTGAGGAGAACAGAGAACAGCATTCAGAGGGGTGCTGTGGGCACTGGGGGATGCTCTGGAGCTGACAGGCTCTCTCTCACACCTCCCAAATGTTTTTGCATCTGTTCCCGTGCTTGCAGCTGTGCCAGTGCTCTGTGCATTATTCCAACTCTGTGATTAAGCAAAGAGAGCACATTCTTTGCATTCATTTCACATTAATTACAACTGGTTTAAGATAATTGATGAAATAATGCTATATTTAGGTAAATCCAAGTGTCTCCTCCAGGCAGCTGGTTCCAGGGGTCTTGCAGGCTCCTTGTGATGGCAGTTGAGGAATGAAACAGGTGTAGAGGAAACTCTTTCCAGCCGATAACCTGTGTTATCAGGGAAGATTCACAGGGAAGAATTCCTTCCCAATATCCCATCCAGCCCTGCCCTCTGGCAGTGGGAGCCATTCCCTGTACGCCATCCCTTGTCCCCAGTCCCTCTCCAGTTCTCCTGGATCCCTTCAGGCCCTGCCAGGGGCTCTGAGCTCTCCCTGGAGCCTTCTCCTCTCCAGGTGAGCACCCTCAGCTCTCCCATCCTGGCTCCAGAGGGGCTCCAGCCCTCGGAGCAGCTCCGGGGCCTCCTCTGGACTCTGTCCCAGCAGCTCCACGTCCTTCTTTCATTGGGACACTTTATATCCCCATCCACAGGTGATCCCTGAGCCCCTGCACTCACCCAGGCCTCTGATGGGATTTTAATTAACCAACAGGAGTGTCTGGAGGGGAGGAGTGGGGTCCCGCTGGGACACTGCTCCAGGCGCTGCCTGAGCCTGCTGCAGAAGCTTTCCCTATTTAAAGGCAGCTCCAGCAAACGCCCCGAAATAACTCTCAGCTAGAGAGAAACTTTCCAATTTCAGTTTTGTTTTCCTGTCTCATGAAAAGCCTGCAATTGCCCAATTGCCCTCCCTCCCGGGGCCGGGCCAGCCCTGCCCTGTGTCCCCCGATGGGCACGGGGGTGGCACGGCCGGGCTGCAGGAAGTTGGAGCCGGGGCAGCGCTCGGGGCGAGCCCCGTGCCCCGGGAGGGAGGGAAGGGGTCAGCCGGGAGGGGAAGAGTCGGGAAGAGAAGGGATGGAAGGGAAGGAAGGGGTCAGCCGGGAATGGAAGGGAAGGAGGGGAGCAGCCTACCTGCTGCCGGTGCCCCGGACAGGCGGAAGCGGCGCGGGCCGATGAGCGCGGGCGGGGCAGAGCGGGGCGGAGCAGGAACCGGGCACCGGGAGAGCCCCGGGAGGGCACCGGGCCGCCTCGGGAACCGCGGCACGAGGGCCCTGGCCGGATGAGCCACCCCCACCTTCCGCAGCCCGGCCCGCTGTCCCCCGCATGGGCAGCCGGAGGTGACACACAGCGCTGGGGACAGGCAGGGACCGGCCTTTCCCTGCGGGCACTGCTGGAATAGGGACGGGCAATGCAAAGCCCAGGATCCAGGGCTGAGGAGGAACAGTGGGGCATGGACAGACGTACCTGAGCTTCACGAGTACGGAAGTCAGGGAAACAAAACGATTAAGGCATTTTTCTGGTTAAGAAAGCAGGGGACCTGCTAAAGGCACTTAGTTTTTTCCCCTTCAGCAAGAGCAGGGAACAGACCAGCTGGCCAGGGACAAGATTTGGTAAAGGCAAGGCTTCATCACAGCTCAGGTAAGGGGAGAACACAACCCTGCAGCTTTAGGTAAACACAAACCCACATGGTCTTGGAACACAGGTCACGCTTTATTCCAGTGTCTGCTCACCAGTCCTGGCACAGGGACAATGCCAGGAACAGTTACCAAAATAAGTTACATTCGAAATTATTACAAAGTAGCATTTTCTGGGAAAGAACCAGCACGTGGATTAAAATCCCCCCTATTTTAATAACAGGATATCCTAATCCCATGGCAGAGTAACTCCTGGGAAAAGCTGCTTCATTTAATGGCTGTGAAGTGTTTCACACATGGAGTTACTCACAGATAATCCCTGAAGTCATTCACAGAAATAGGAAAAGATGATTAAAGAAAACCCCACACTGCTGAGTGCTTCTCCATGAAGGAAGAAGAGTTTGGCTGATCCATGAAGAGAAATCTCTTCTTGAGCTCCTTGCCCCCAGCTGTGCCAGATGTGCTGCAGGGCCGAGCCTCCCCAGAAGCACAAGAGGCACAAAGGAAGTTGTGTCTGGAACTTGTATTTTTAAATGTGGAGAAGGTGGGAGATGGTATCAAAGGTCAAGCATAGCATCTTCTCAAGAGTTCCACAGCTTGGGCAAATTAAAAACAAATCCAGCATTAAAAATAAGTTGAGACCACTTCTCTCCCACAACTTGTCTCAGCAAGACTTAGGCACTCACAGCTACAGCTGGGCTGAGTTAAAAAGCTGCAGTGCAGGTCCCATCTCCCCTTTCAGCACAGCAGTTTGATTTAAAAACAGTAAATCAAGATTCAGAATCTCCCCACCTTGGTTATCAAACCTCCTTACATCTGACTCTAAATTCAGACAGCCGAGGCACTCATGGCACAAGTGGGCACACAATTAGAAGATCCAGTGCTGTTCTAGCCAAGTAGCCTTGGCCAGAAGAGCTGGGATTTATCAGAGGTCTTCCTTTGCTGCACTGGTTTTTATCTCCTTTGCAGCCAGGGCCACCTCTGTGTCCTTCCCTGCCTTCTCCTCCAGCTTCTCTAGCACTTCACACCATTTCTCTGAGAGCCTGTTGGTTCCCTTTGGCTCTTCAGGTACCTTTGTCACCTCCTGTGATAGTGGAGCCTTTTCCAACTTGGGTAATTTTCTATCACTCCTCATCTCTTCCTTCTTGTGCCTTCTGCTGTCCTGTGCCACCTTGGCCATGGCCCTGAAGGGCCCCACAATCCAGTTCAGAGGGGTGTTGTGAGTGACATACTCAAAGAGGACATCCAGGGACCTGCGGGCCTCTGCCACGCGATCCTGGCTCCGGGCCAGGGTGGTTCTGGAGAGGTCCTGGAAGGACACGGCCCTGGAGAAAGAGCTGTGGAGCTTGTGGATGTGTCGAGTGGCCCGAGACACGGCTTCCTGGATGCTGCTGGGGAGGCCGTGGATGCTGAGCTTGAGGCGGTGGTAGGCGGGCTGCAGCTGCTGGGTGATGATCCTCAGCATGGCCAGAGTGCGCGGCTCCACCTGCCGGGAGAGAAGAGCTCAGGGCCGGCTCGGGAGGGCCCGGCCCCGCGGGGCTGCTCCGTGCACTGCCGGGTACCTCTGCCTGGCACGCGGTTCTGACTTGGTTTCCTTTGGGCTGCGTCAGGCTCCAGTCCACCCACAGCTGATGGAGCTTCTGCTGCCCCTCCAGCAGCTTCTGGCCGACCTCCTGCTTCACAGATTCAATCTGATGGGAAAAACGAGAGGAAAGGTTGTACTGCAAGCACACACAGAGAGGCACAAGCTCTTCCCTGCCAGAAAAGGATCCATGGTGACACAGAGCTGGTGGGGGATGGAGGAAGAGCTTCCAGCTGGATAGCAGGGCAGGAAAGGCTACAGACAGGAGGAAGGAGGGCAAAGCGTGTCGGTACCAGTTGTATTGCCAGCTGCAGCCGTGACAGGGGGTCCTGGGTGCGGTGCCTGAAGCCCTGCAGCTTGGCCAGGGAGTGCTGGTAGGCTCGGTGCCGCACCCGGCCCGACAGCGAGCCCAGGCGCACAAAGTAACTCCGCTGCCTCTTCTGCTCCTCCACGGAGGCCACGCCAAAGCCCTGCACCGTGGTGGCCAGTTTACCTGGAGGAAACAAGAACACAGTGCAGCCAGGCTCACTGCCAGCTGAGGGGTGGAAAAGGTTGGATCACACATTGAAGGCTGAAGCTTGCTGTGGGAGCAGGAGGTTTGTAGTTGCTCATGTGCTAAAGGCAGGTTAGTCCCCGCTCAATCTTCAGGTAAGCAGACTTGATGGAGGGGTTGAAGCATGAACCCATGTATTTTTTTACTTTGAGGCTGCTGGACAAGGACCAGCCAGCAAATGCTTGAACTCTATCCCATGCCATGTGGCAATTTGGTGTTGACAGCCAGCAACTTGGTGACAAATTCAGAGCTACCTGTCTGCTTCAGAAGCTGAGTCCTGCTGTGTCAGGTGCTCTCTACTCACATGGGAGAGGACTTGCATCTACAAGCGCCAGGTACATATTTTCTTACCTAGCTCCTCCTCGGTCATTGGGAGGTAATGATCCACCAGACCTTCTGACATTCCCAGGACAGATTCCACACCTCCAGCCACTGCCTGGCTCACTGCCTTGGCTTTGCTTATGCTGTTGGTCACCACTGAGTTGGTCATCTCCACACCCTCCTGGAGAACCTCCCTGCCCTGCTCCAGGGCTGTGTTGATCTTGCTGGTGATGGTGCCGTAGGCAGCATCCAGAGCTGTACTGACCGTAGAGGTGACCACAGATTTGGTCTTCTCAACGCTGTCTTGAACAGCCCCTTTGGTCAGGTCCACTGCTTCGGTCACCTTGTTGGCCACCAGGTCCTTGGCCCCCTGGGCAGCCCCCACAGCTGCAGTGATGGTGGAAGCAACAGCAGACTTGGTCCTGTCAATGCTGTCCTCCACCGTGTGCTTGGTGACATCCACAGCTTCGGTCACCTTGTTGGTCACCAGCTCCTTGGCCCCCTGGGCAGCCTCCACTGCATTGACAATTGTAGAGGCAACTGCAGACTTGGTCAGGTCAACACTGTCTTCTATGATGTGTTTACTGAGGTCCACTGCCTTGGTCACCTTGTCTGTCACCAGCTCCTTGGCCCCTTGAGCAGCCTCCACAGCACTGACAATCGTGGAAGCAACTGCAGACTTGGTCAGGTCAACACTGTCCTCCACCATGTGCTTGGTGACATCCACGGCTTTGGTGACGTTGTCCACAGCATCTGTCACCTTGTTGGTCACCAGCTCCTTGGCACCCTGGGCAGCCCCTACAGCTGCAGTGATGGTGGAAGTCACAGCAGACTTGGTTCTGTCAACACTGTCCTCCACAAGGTGCTTACTGAGGTCCACAGCCTCTGTCACCTTGCTGGTCACCAGCTCCTTGGCTCCCTGGGCAGCCTCCACTGCATTGACAATCGTAGAGGCGACTGCAGACTTGGTCCTGTCAACACTGTCCCCCACCATGTGCTTGGTGACATCCACAGCTTCTGTCACCTTGCTGGTCACCAGCTCCTTGGCTCCCTGGGCAGCCTCCACAGCACTGCTGACAGTGGAGGTGACCACAGACCTGGTCAGCTTGAAACTGTCCCCAACAACGTTTTTAGTGAGGTCCACAGCTTCAGTGACTTTGTCAGCCACTGCTTCCTTGGCCTCGCAGGCAGCGTCCATAGCAGATGTCACTTTGGTGGCCACCAGCTGCTTGGTATCTGAGATCACCTGCACCAGGGAGAGGCAGAGAAAGATTTGTTGTTGTTGTCCCAAAATATGTTTTCCTTCCCTGAAAAAGCTTTTCCACTTGGGTTAGTTGTGCTTGCAGTGTGTGGGAGGGCCAGGGAGGTGAGCACACCTGTACTGACATGGACATGTTCACTCCTGCATGCTGAGGGCACCTCTCTAGCTTTCCCTGCTGCTGAGCTTTATTTATTTCCCCATATTCTTCTGTACCCATAACAGTTCCACCAAGCCATGGCTTCCCCAGGAAAAGCCTTTCCTTACCTTGTCTGCTGGCTGCTGCAGGAAGGGCAAGTTCTCCTCCAGCTGATCCAGACCTTTACAGGCATATTCATTCACAAGAGCAACTGGAAGAAACAACAGGCACCAGTTTATTTTTACATTTGGGGATGGGTTTTTGACCCTACAATGGCCAGTTCAGGATACACTCATGAAAACAAGCCCCAGAAAAAGAAATCCCCATTCTAGGGTGGCATGTGTGTGGGCATCTTGTTAAAAGTGAACAAAACCTGAAATTCAGCAGGTTCAAATAATCTCCATTTTGCCTTCCCAGCTTTCTAACAGCAGACTTTAATCCAATTGCACTGTAGCACCTGCCCTTGGTGGGTAGGACATTGGGTTTAAAGGGTTGAAAAGTGTTGGGATAGGCCAGACTGAGCTCTGTTCCAGACTGACACAGCTCCTGCCTGGGATGGTCAGAACTTGCAGTGAGAGCCAGTGAGCAGGGAGTTACTGCTCAGTAACCTCAAGAGATCAAACTCTGCTTCTGCTGGACACCGTTTCATTCCCAGGCAGTTCAGTGTCCAGGAGCTGCTGGGTGGGAGGCCCAGTGCAAGAGGAGAAGGTGCTGTGGGAGGTGGGATCACCCTGCAGGCACCTGAACCTCCCCTCCCCTCCTGTCCCAGGGGTTCCCCAGCCCTGCACTTACTCTGCGGCTCGAGCTGGCTCAGGATGGGCTGTGCCCCTCCGACCACACTGCCCACAGCCACGGCAGCCACGGTCTCGGCCACACTGCAGACACCGCTGAGGCAGGGGTGGGACTCCTTGGTCTGGTTGTAGGCAGAGGAGACCAGGTTGAAGGCAGAATTGAGCAAGGGCAGGCTGGTGACTCGATTGACAGCGCTCTAAACCCAAGAGAAACCCTGACATTAGAGCCTAGCCTGAGCTGGTGGTGAACACAGCCATGTGTCTGTCCAGAAGGGTCCCAGCAAATCCATCTCCTCATCCTCCAACTCATCTACAGGCCTCCAACAAGCCAGGGTTAAGAACTGTGAACTCTGTGCTAGTGAATTCTGAGTCACACTGGTTTCAGCACCAAACCAGGTGTGGAAGTAGGACCTGTAACAGCTCCTGTTTCAAAAATACTTGCATCATTTGGCCAGCCCTGAAGATGTCTCTGGAGCAAAACAATTACCTTCTGTACTGAGGGGGTTTTGATTTGGCCACAGCTTTATAGGGCTAATCTTTCTGTCCCCCCCAGCCTGGTTTTGGGGTGCTGGCAGAGGTTTGCCAGTACATGTTAGTGGGTGATTTAACTGCTGTGGTTGTCCTGGCACCTACCACAGTCTGCTGCTCCTCAGCCTTCAGCAGGTCTGGAGTTGGGGTCTTTCCTGAGGCCATACTGACTTCAGCTGCAGCTGGAAGGAAAAACAAGACTATCATGAGCACAACTTCATTGCCTCCCAAAGAAATAAAATCCTGCCAGAACAGGGGGAAATCAGAGGGCAACAAAGCTGGGATCCATCATTCAGCTGCTCCCAGGAAGGTTCAGGTTAGAAATAGGTGAGAACTGTTTTATCTGTCTTGTGTTTTCTCTGTGGGATGGGATGACCAGGTACCCACTAAAACAACTCCATCACCCCCCTCCTCAGCTGGGCAGAGGAGAGAAAATATAACAATATAGCCAGTCTGGGAAGGACATGAAAATCCTGTGGAGTTTTCCCTGGAGGGTGAGCCAGGATTCCCAGCTGCAGCATTCCATGGCTACCTGGAGACTTGCTTTCACATCCTACTGAGCAGCAAGGCAGGAAATCTCACTTCCTGTGAAACCAAGGCTCAGAGACATTCTCATGACATAATGGGATTGAAGAAGTATAAAATGTTGCAATAATCTGGACGGGTATTGGTCCCCCAGCACAGATCTCCTACGGTATCTGGACACTCCTGTATTGGTAATAAACCCAGGATTACCCTGAGCCTTAGCCAGGCACAGCAGGGATTTCAGCACATTTGTTCTTTGGGACAGAGTCTGCTTTTCTCTCCTTTGCCAGTTAACTCCTATTCTTAGATTTGCTATGACATTTTCCAGTGGAAAACCCTCAAACCAAGATTCCTCCCAAAGTGGATTTCCAAGCCGTGCACTGCTCCAGGCTCACTGGCAGACTCTTCCCAAAAAAGCTTTCCATCTGAGTTGTGGTGGAGCCCATTGTCTTGTTTCTTGTGTTCTTTGCCTCGTGCAAGGTTTTGATTTTGCTGAGAAACAGGAACAGAGAGATGGAGAGAAGCAGTGAAACCGGCATTTGTGAGCCCTGGATTGGGCTCTGCCACTGGCCAGGGACATCTCAGGAGGTGACTTGGCAAAACACCAAATATTGCTGCATTAACCACTGAGTTAGTCAGAATTCAGTGAGACTTGAGCAGGGCAGGGATGCCGAGTGCCACATGCCTATAGCAAAAGTGTCACACAAGTTGTCACCTCCAGCCTCTCCAGTGAGAAGCTGGGAGCCAGCACTCCTCTGGGAGCCCTCCCCATTTATCTGCACAGCAATATCACCAATGAATCCTCACCAGGCTGGGAGAAGTTGTAAAAAGCTGCTCCAAAGAAAGCAAGGCTGAATATCAAATCTGAGTCCCAAAGTCCACAGGTTGCTGTCAGTGGCTGCCCCTCCTGCTCTGCCTCAGGGCAGGTTTGTTATTTCTTTGGAGCCTTGCAGGGCTGACTTAGGGGCAAAGCACAGCTCTTTCAACACCATCACAAACAACCCCTTGCTCAGTTATTTTACTTTTGGGCAGGTGGAAAAAGCTCAAACTGTGGAGCTTGACACTGTGGTGGCCTTGGTGTCAGGGCCAGCTCAGAGACAGCAGCAAAAGGAAGAGGGGAGGATTCTGGTTAGAACAATTGAGGAATAACTTCTTGGCTGATGTAAAAACTGCTGTAAGGTTAGATCAGCCTCTGAAGTACAGGGATCCCGTGTTAATTATGGATGCAGCCTGCCAGGGACAGTCCTTCAGCAGAGTCATGTTGGAACGAGGTTTGTTCTCCACTGTGGAGGAGAAATCCATGTTTTGCAACACCCAGATTTGCAGTGTGGGCAGATCTCCACAGCATGGTTTTCTTTTGTTTTTCCCTGCAGAAGTGCTGAGCAGCCCTTCTTTGCTTCAGAGGTTGCAGGAAAGCCCAGTGCTTGGCAACTCTGGTCAGGTGGTTCTGAATCCTTTGGAGAAGCCACAGCCAAGCCAGGATGGCTGGGAGTGGAAATCCCAGTGGGCAGAGGAACAGAAACAGCAGCACTTTGTTTTGGTTGTGGCTTCCTTCATATGAAAGTGATGATCAGATGACTTCACACCATTGCTACATCTGAAATATTAGGTCGCTGCTGGAGAAAGCTCTTGAAACAGGTGGTTTCAGAACGATGAAACTTCAGTGCTCTTTTCTAGCATCAAGGTCAAGAGATGTTCTGGGATCAGGAGCTGAACTCCTGATCGTTGCCCAGTTGGAGTCAGTGAAGGACCAAGGGCTGGCTCCCTGACTTCTGGCACTGGCAGTGACCAGTTCATGTAAAACTGGTTCTTTACTCCCCTTGGCTGGAAGGTTTCTCTGTGGGAAGCAGCTCAGCTCCATGAGAACAGGCGGCTGGTGTGGGCTCCTGTAGCATCGTCATGTTCGGGGAGCTTCTCCCCCTTCCAAGGGATTTCACCTTGGGAGATAAACTGAGCCACAGCCAGCATGGCTGGTTCAGTGGCTTAACTGGCAATTCCTTAATGACCACTGAGGAAAACAAACTCAGTTTAGTGCTTCAGATGTGAGCAGGGAGGGCTAATCAGGGCACAGGAATTCAATTGTGGCTAAAGCACCTATTTACATTCTTTTCGAGATTTGCCACTGATATCCAGTTCCTAAAAATGCAGAACTGGGTCATGGGATGACTGTGGGGAATGGGCTGCAAATGCTCTGAGGACAATTAGTTTTAGGAGGAAGATCAAATGATTCCCAGCTTTGACCTGAGGACAGTAGTTTCCAGGGCTGGCAGAGGTGCCCATCTCACCTTTCTGGATAAACCAGCAGCGCTAGAAAACCTCAAAGATCAAAGGCCACCCTTGCTGATGGATGCAGGGCTTCCCACACACACCTCCAGCAGAAATTAAACACCAGCCCATGGCCACCACTGGGTCAGTAACTGCCTGGAACAGAGATGTTTTAGGAAAGAGGAGAGGTAGTTTTAACTGAAACAGCTTCTCAGTGCTTCCCAATCTTTCCATGAGGACAGAGTTCTTGGTTTCATCTGGAAGCTGTAACTTGCAGAGCAAGCAGCTCAGCACATTCCCATCTGGAACTTTCAGCAGAACCAGCTACAGAAGCTGAAATCCTTCCCAGCCACCCACAGCTCAGGGTAGCCATGACCACATTTAAAGCCTTGTTAGTCTTGAGAAACACTAATCCAGTTTGCCAAAGCTCCCTCTGGGGGCTGGCAGAGCCCTGCAGGGACAGGGTGCTCCTGAGCAGGAGTTCTCTCGTCACTCAGCTCTCGTGCCTCCACCAAAGGATCATGAGAAACAGCCCCGGGCAGGGCTGGCAGCGCTGTCACAGGAAGGGAATGCCGGGCTGGTCACCTGCACCTCCTGTCCCCAGGCTGGTCACCTGCCCCTGGAGCATCCACCTTGTCCCCACCAGCCCCAAACACAACGCTGTGCAGGAGCAGGTGACTGCTGGGAGTCCCCTCCTGTGGACCCCCCAGCTGGGACCCTCAGCAAACAAGAAGCAGGACAGAGCTTTTAAACCCCAAACTGCTCAGTCACAGGTCAGAGATCCACAGAGTTACCAAGGAGTCATCTCAGTGCTGGGAAGGGGCCTTAGGGAATGGTTTAGGTTGGAAAGGACCTTAAAGATCACCTAGTTCCACCCCCCAAGCCTCTCAGCTGTTACCCAAGGCAGACACATCATGACACCAGAAAATGTCACCTTTGGCCTCCGAGAGCAAAGCCCCCCCATGCACAGGGACACAGCACCCAGCTCCCACACCTTGCCCACCCCCCAGCCGAGCCTTACCTGCCTCCTCTGCGCCCGGCACCGCTGAGACTGGGAGCACTGGTGAGACTGGGAGCGCGGGGCACCGCCCCAGTTAAATACCCCGCAGGGTGATTGGCAGCACGGGGCTGATGGAATCAGGAGCTGGCCTGGCCAATGGCAGGGGAGCTCAGTGGGGTGGGGCTGCAGGTGAGGGGCTGGGGTCCCCTCGGGGCCATGGTGGGTGTTGGGAGCTGCTGTTTGTCCCACCAGGACGGACAGACCTGGCAGGGTGTGCAGGGGATCTGTCAGAGGGTGTCCCATCCCCTGGTGCTTTGGCCTTGGGGCCATGGGATCATGGAATACCCTGAGCTGGGACCCCCTGGCCCTGCACAGCCACCCCAACAATGCCCCCGTGCCCGGGAGCTGTTCCTGCAAGGAGCTGCTCATGGGGGCCAAGCACTGGAGCTGCTTGGGCACAGGGTGCTGGGACAGGAGTGAGCCCCTGTCTGTCCCCCAGCCCTGGGGCTGCTCCTTGCAGGGGTCACAGATGTTGTCACCAAGTCCCAGGGAAGTAGGACATGCTGTTTGTGGTGTGAACCATCATCATCATCATCATCCTGATGTTTTCTTGGCAAAGCACTCCCTCCCCACGTGGGGGCTGCTGTGCCTCCCCAAGGAGTCAGAAATGCTGTCCCACCTCAGCCCATGCCAGGCCCTGCAGGCACCTGATGATGAAACTTTCTGCTTTTCCTGTTTGCTGGGATTTTCAGGGTAGGAGTTGATTTATGTTTCTATCCCTGCAGAGGGCCCAGCAGTGCAGGACTCCAGGGAGCTCAGGGCTTTTTAACAGCTATAACAAATACTGAAAACTTCAGTTAATGCTTTTCTTTTCTATTTGTGCCTTTTCATCTTCAGCTCTCAAAAACTGGTTTGAAAACACCAATTAAGCTTCCTGTTGTCTGTTGTCAAGATCGGCGGGGGAGGAAACTGAGGCACAGGTAAAAATTATCTGAAGTCTTCTAACACTATTACAGTGATTGAGTCACCTTGTTTTGGGCCTCTGGATGCAGATCTTGGCTCTGTTTCTGTATTGCCATTCAGGCGGGGGGGGGGTGCCAGTGGTTTTTAAAAAATGTGCTGCTAAGCTGACAAAAATGTAGAGAATTGTCACTCCTGAGCTTTGGGGCTGGAAGGAATCCTCATCCTGAGGCTGGCTTAGCTGGGAGTGCTGGCTGGAAAGGCCTCTGGAGCTCAGGCAGCCCTGGGAGCTGGGACCTGGCTGAGTCTGGGGTCCTCCCAGGGATGGAGATCTCCCACAGCCTCTGTGGCTGCTGGACCCACTGGGGCTGGATGTTGCATTAATGGAGAAACTGCTCCCAGTGTCCACTCTGAGCCTCTCCAGCTACAGACTGTGGCTTTGGCCTCTCGTTTGATCACCTGCACTGCTGGAAACTGTCCTTGTGCGTTTGTCTGTGTGACATGAACTCCATATTCCATCATCACCTGGGAACCTGTCACAGTCACAGGATCCAGAATGGCCTGGGTGGGAAGGACCTTAAATTTTTGATGCAGTTCTGAAGTGTTTGATATCTTGTACTAAAACTGAAGCCAGCTTTTAACAATTGTGATGTTTGTAAGGGAAATAAAATTTTTTCTTGTCTGTCCTGTGAAGAATTGATGAAATGAAGGATTTTTTACAGGAACAGGGAATCAAGAAATGAGTCCTGTGCATTTTGGAGTGTTGGCCTGCCATGGCCAGTGCTGCATCCTCAGGTAAGGTGTCAGTGATCCAGCTGCCAGGTGTTCCTGGGTGTGAAGTGCCCCAGTGGGTCAGTGCTGTGGGGATGGTGAAAGTCTCATGGGACAGGTTTTATTTCATCCCCTAAGTGAGTGAAACAGCACTGTCTGCATGATGCACCTCATGTGGCTGTGGTGGGGCACAGGGGAATGGGAGAAGTGAATAACCAGTGATTAAAATTAACCAGGCAATGTTTAACATCTAATGAGTGGCTTTGATATTAGGGTAAAATGTCAGTGCTGGGATTTCCTGGTGGGTGGCAGAACTGCCTGCAGGGTCAGGACACTGGATTTGGGAGATTGCAGTGTCAGAGCAAAGGTTTGCACAATTTGCTTCTGTGACCCTTGGTGCTGTATGAAAGACACAGATTTAAATCCGAGATAAAATCATCATAAGATGTTTGGTGGGGTGGGAAGGGCGTGGGAGGAAGTGGAGAAACACGTTTGGGGAAGGGAGAGGAGCTGTGTTGGTTGGGAGCCCCGTGCAGCCCTGAGCAAGGCTGCAGCATCCAGACCTAGGGCAGGATCCTTCAGGTGTGAACCCCAGCTGCTGCTTCTGTGGGAGCCAGGAGCCCCTGTCCTTCAGCCCTGCTCCTTCAGCTGCCTCCTGGCTCTGCCTGGGGATGAGGCTTCAGCCTTGAGCTTCTCACTTGTCCCGTCCTGGTGGGGTTTCTGTTGAGTGCAAACCTGCAGGTGTGTGGGGGATTTGGAGGGTCAGACCCCTGTGTTGGGAGCCATTCCTTTCCCTGCTCTGAGGTGTGTCACAGCTCAGCATTGTCCCTCTGGGGCCCAGAGGCCACATGTGACACTGGAGTTCCCACTGCAAGTGTTCACCTGCTGCAGCGGAAATCATCCTGCTGCTCTCCCAGTGCATGAGTAACCTGCCACCATGCCATGGTCACCTTCCCCTTGTCACCTCCCCTGGGGCAGGCACAGGCACGAGAAGGGATGAGAATGATGATTCAGGGCTGGGGCATGTGGAGCTCTGGTTCTGTTCCTCAGGTCAGCAAAGCCCTTGGGCTCCCAGAGCTGCCTGGGCAGCTCTGCAGGGCCCAGGGAGGGGACAGCTCTGGGTCATTGTCATTCACTGCTGTGCAAAGCCCACCAACCTTCCTGGTGCCCCCAGGCCTTCAGAGCACTCTCCTGGGTCAGGACCTGCTGCAGGTCTCTGCTGCCCTCCCTCTGCATCAGCCCAGCAGGACCCTCCTGTCTCCTGTGCCTGCTCGAGGTGAGGCACTCCAGCTCCCCTTCCAGCACTCCCCATCCTGTTCCCTCTCCTGCTCCCCTTCCAGCACTCACCAGCCCCTGTTCCCTGTCCAGGTCCTGCTCCCCTTCCAGCACTCACCAGCCCCTGTTCCCTGTCCAGGTCCTGCTGCCCTTCCAGCACTCACCTGGGCTCCCCATCCTGTTCCCTCTCCAGGTCCCCTTCCAGAAGGACCTCCCAGAAGGACAGGTGGTGGCAGGTTCCTGCTCCCCTTCCAGCCTCTTCGCTCTCACAGCAGGAACAGCCTGATGGTTCCTGGCTGCTCTCCCACTATTCCAGTTCACCTTTCTGCTGCTTTTTCAGGCTGCAGGATGGTTTCCTACGTGCCTGGCTGCTCCTCCCTCTGCTGCTGCTCTCTTGCCTGAGGTAGAGGTGAGCTGGGGTAGTGCAGTGCTGCTTGGTTTTGGTAGATGGGAGAGGGGATATCCCCTGGGTCTGCTGAATGTGTCCCCTCCATGCTCAGCTGTGGCTGAGACCCCAGTCCTGCTTCCCCAGGGCCACAGGCCTCCTTTGCACTCCCCAGCCCTGGGCTTTGGCCAGCTTTACCCTGTAAATGCTGCTTGTTCAGAGCTTTGCATGGAGGGAGGGGAACATGGGATCCAGAGGGTTCCTGGGTGCAGCATGACTGGATCACCCCACAGCCCTGCACTGCTCCCCCTGGCTCACCTGGGGCAGGTTTCTGGCTGTGCTGTGTGTGACAGGCCTCAATCATCACATGTCCACGGGAACAGCTATGCAAGAAGAGCTATTTATGCACATAAGAGCATAAATGCCAGGGTCTGTGTCCTGGTTTTGGCTGGGATAGTGTTCATTTTCTTCCTAGTAGCTGGTCCAGGGCTGTGTTTTGGATTTAGCATGGGAATAATGTTGACAACAACCGATACTGTGGTTGTGGCTGAGTTGTGCCTACTCCAAATCAAGGATTGTTCAGTTTCCCAGGCTCTGCCAGCGAGCAGGGGCACAAGGAGCTGGGTGGGAGCATGGCCAGGAGAGGCCAGAGGGATGTTCTGCTCCACAGAACATCCTGCCAGTGCAGAAACCAGGGTGCTGGGACCTGTCTGTCCCTGCAGCGGGACGAGCTGGGCCAGGGGTGGTGCACGACTCTGTTGGGCACCTCTGGCAGGGAGGAATTCCTGCCCAGTATCCCAGAACCCCCCCAAGCTGCAGGAAGTGGCTTCAGGTTCATCCTCCAGGACATCTGCAAGGGCAAGCAATGACTTTGTGTCAAGGCAGAGCCTCCACCCCTGGGCAGCTCCAAGGAAGGATGGGACCTGTCCTGCTGTCCCCTACATGTCCCCTACAGCACACCAGGGCAGGAGGGCACCACATCCCGCTGCTGGCTGTGCTCTGGTGCCGAGGGGAGGCCGTGGGGGCGGGGAGGGGAGCACGGAAGCGGGGTGTGCTGTGCTGTGCTGTGCTGGGCCGGGCCTCCCGCGCCTCGTGCTCCTTTGTTCCAGCCCAGGCCGCGCCATCCGCGCGGCCCCAGCCCGGCCTCTCTCCCCACAAGCGCCAACCCTCGGCCTCTCATCCTTCTCTTGGAGCAGGCTTCTCTCAGGGGCCTCTTGGCCACACTTTCCCCCATCCAACGGTTGTTTTAAAAGCAAATATCATTTTAAATTTCCTCACCGCATCGGTGGGTTTGGGGGTAAACATCCCGCTGGATCTGCCCGTTCTGTCGGCTCACGCGGCCACGCCACGGCCCTGCCGTGTCACCCAGGCCACGCTGTCACCAGGGGGGCCCTGCACAGTGCCATGAGTGCCCCTGGAGCTAACGGCCTGGGGAGTTAGAGCCCTTTTGCAGATTATTTGGTTTATTCGGATTGCTCTGTTTATTCGAATTCGGTTATTCGGATTATTCGGTTATTCGGATTATTCGGTTTATTCGCATCAGGGTAGGGCCTGGAGGCCCCCAGGGGGACAAGAGCCCTCCTTGAGCCCCCTTGGGGGAACAGGACCCCTGGGGAAGGGTGGCTATCATAGAGGGGTCATTGGAGTCTCCTCTCCCTGGGGCTCACCGGGTTTTAGGACACTAACCGGTACCGTGCCCGCGGCCCCGGGGTTCAGGGCTGATGGAGCCCTTGGGGATTCGGGCGGATTTGCCCTCGGTATCGCAGCGGAGCGGGGGGCGCCGGGCCGGGTCACTGGCGGGGGATCCCCGCTGTCGCCCCCGGTTCCCGGGGGTGTTTTCCCGGTCCCGTTTCCCCCTCAGGGCCCCCCCGGCCCCGGGAGGCGGTGGCGGTGGCCCCGCCCCGCCCGCGCGTTCCCGCCAGCGGCGGCCAATGGGCGCGCACGGGACGCGCGCGGGGCTTTTCCGCGCCAAACTCCAAAGCCCGCGGAAAGCGCGCGCGGCACCGGCTCCGGCACCGGCACCGGCACCGCACCCGGTGAGTCCGCCGGGACCCCCAACCCCGGCACCGCTCCCGGTGAGTCCGCCGGGACCCCCAACCCCGGCACCGCCGCCCATCGCGATGCCGCCGCGGGCCGGGGAGCGGCCGGTGGCACCGGGAGCGGGAGGACAGCGAGGGGCGCGGGGGTTTCCCCGCCCTGCCCGGGCGGTGCGGGAAGCAGCGAGAGCGCTCCGCCATGCCCGGGCGGTGACAGCTGGGTCTGGTGCCCCGGAGGGGTCGCGTCGCTCGGGGCTGCGACAGCGGGAGCGACCCCCGCCCCCGAACGGGCCCGCGGGAGGGGGTGTGGCCGTCAGGGGCGGTGCCGGCGGCACCGGTGCCCTGCGGGCCCGGGGAGTGGCATCGCCCCGGGGGCTGCGCGGGGATGACGCGGCCGGGCTGGGGCGGGTCCGGGCAGGGCGGGGGTCGCTGACGCCCGCGGTTCACCCGCCTGTCCCGGGCGGGTGTGCGGCCGGGGGCCGCGGGCCGCGCTGTGCCGGTGACGGCCCCTTTAAGACCACGCGCTTCGCCCCCTACCCCCCCTTTATCCCCTCTCATTTGCATGGTCGCGCGAGACTTGGCGCGTGGGCGCGGCGGGCGGGTTTCAATTGTGGCGCGAGATACGGCCGGCGAGAGGGGAGCCGTTAGGCTCCCGCGTGGGGGCAGGGCCGGCGCGCCGCAGCCAATCAGCGGCCGAGCCGGCCGGGCCGCCGGCCAGTGGCGCGCGGCGGGCTCGTGAGGGGGGCGCGGCCGCGGGTGCGGGCCCGCCCCGCCGGTGCCGCGGCTGAGCGCGGGCCCATTCCCGGGGCAGCGCCGGCGCCATGTGGATCCAGGTGCGCACCATGGACGGCAGCCAGACGCACCGCGTGGACTCCCTCTCCAAGCTCACCAAGGTGGAGGGGCTGCGCCTGCGGATACACGAGGTGTTCGGCGTGGAGCCCCACCGGCAGCGGCTCTTCTACCGCGGCAAGCAGGTACCGGCGCGGCGCGGGCATTGACAGCCGGGGAGCGGCAGCAGCGCGGTGCCGGACACTCCCACCCGGGCCCTGCTCCCCTCCAGCTGAGGACGGATGTTTTAATTTATTTATTTTTAATTGCGTGGAAATAAGGGGTTTTGCTGCCATCTAGTGATCCTCGCTCCCTCCCGCGTCCGTGGGTTTGCCAGGAGAGGAGCCCGCTGCCTTTATTCTTACTTTTCTTTACTGTTTTCTATCTAAGGTGTTGCTCTTCTGCCCTGACATCGCCTTTATGAAGTGCCTGGAAATTGCCAGTTATTTTATGATCTTTAAAGTGCTTAATGTTTTTGAGCCTTGTGTGTTTCACCGCTCTGAAAGCCGTAAAGATCTATTTTTCCTTTGTAAACTGGGAAAAGCATCTCATGATTTTGAAGTTCTTCAGGTCTGATATCAAATTCTCACTAGGTGCAGAACACTTGAGTGGCTCAGTGCTGTATTATGTTCTCAATAATGCGTTTACAATTGCTGTTGCACAGCTGTTTTGTTTCCTGTGAGTTAATAATGTAACTAAATTAGCAGTGAAGTCAATCAAAACCATTTAAAAATACAGTTGGTGTATTCTGCTTAGTCCTGTGCTGCTAAACTTTTGTGCTACAGAAATTCCTGAGCTCCTGTTTGGTTGATCACAGGATTAGTTTCAGGAAAAGCAGCGGGATGCTCAGCTGGCTGCAGATGGACAATTTTTTCTAGTTGCTTTTCTTTCTGTTTTAGGCAGTCTTGAGCTAACTGTACTCTGTAATTAGCAAGTGTGGCTGTAGAACATGGAAATACCCCTGGACTAGCCTCAGTCTAAGCTCAGGTACCAGTTCTAGCATAGAAGAGGCCTGTAGGATGGTAACATCACCTTTCTGTTGGGTTGGTGTAGATTTGGATGCATTACTGACCCATTTGTGTTGTAAATCAAGTGATAAGGGAGGTTGGTTCAGGACAGGTGCCACCTGTCAGCCTGTCCCTGAGGTCAGTGCAGGCAGCTGGGCTGGAGCAGGTTTTCAGAAGTGGTGACTTTCAGTCAGTGTGCCCTTGCCCTACAAAGGGAACCCCTCCTCCTGCAGCTCCAGTGTTCCCTGGCTCAGGCAGGAACGTGGCCCAGCCTCTCTCAGGCCTTGTTCCCATTGTGCTTTGTCTGGCTGTTGGAACCCCTGCAAATGTTCCATTTCTTACTTGTGAGAGTTTGGCAGTGGGGTTAGGAAATTAGCTGTGAGTTCAAACCTGCCTCCTTTGTTTGAGGTTTGTCCTCAGTGCTGGGCTCTTCTTTCTGGCTATGCTTTGAGCTCCTGTGGTTTCCTGTCCTGTTCCTGTGCTCTTCCATTTCACTTTGCACCTGTTGTCACTCGTGTCCTCTGCTGCTGCTGCTGTTCCCATGTTGGTGACACCGTGTCCTGGCTGAGAAGAAACAGCCCATTTCTGGTGTGTTCTTATGCACCTCGAGGAGTTTTCATCTCTGAACCAGCAAAAAGCTCAGACCTCTTCCTGTGCAGTCAGATTTCCAGGGATTGTTCCACAGCCATTTGATGCCATAAATCAGAATTGAATTATCATAGTGATTCCTGTGAAGTGTAAATTTTTGTGGTTTTGCTCTGCTTCCCCCTGATAGAGAACAAAGCTCCAGGGATTGCTTTTTCTGGTGGTTTAGGCTGGAAAGGGATGATCATTTCCTGTATAATTTCTTAGTCAGACCTTAAATATGTGGGGAAGCTTGTCTGAACTTCTGACTGCTCCGTGGGCTCCAGCCTCACATGTTAACTCTAAAATGGTTGTGCTCCTTAGAGCTCTTGAGAGGTTATTGAGGGGCCCCTTTCTGCCTCTGCACTTCTCTTTTTGCAGGGGCAGGGTCTTGATTTGACTACAAACTGTGCCAGACTTGCCAGATAAACTCTTAGAATTAGAGGGAGTGTGAAATTAGGACATGCCAGACTATGCTAAAGAGCGATCGAGTAGTTTCAAGTTGAATTGACTCTTTTTTGATTTTACTTTCAATGGAAAAAATGTGTGTTTGCTGGGAGAAAAGTGTGTGATTAACTCTGGCTTCTGCTTAATGCTACGAATAATGGAGATGGTGTAACAATAATCTGGATCACAATTAAAATATAAAGACAATCTGCATTAGCATTTGGGATGTGTCTGAGTTGAGGAAGAAATAATTTCCCTTTGTGTTTGGTAGGTAATGTGGAATTATCTTTGAATCCTAAGGGAAATCTGGAGGGGTCTGTAGTTGTTTAATTGATGTTTCTAGGGAACGTGCTGCAAACTTTTCCAGATCTCCTAGAGGCTGGGTAGAAGTCCAGAGCAGCATGGAAGCCTTGCTCTGGCAGATTGAAAAAAGAGCATTTAAATATGAGGGCTGAGAGGGAAGAAGGGCCCAGATCTGGCTGATAATGGTTCCCAAGCCACGTGGTGGATGTTGGCGGGCTCTGAGCTCGATGGGAGGCTGGAGCCAGCCCGGCGCAGGCGGTGAGCGGTTCCGTGAGCGGTTCCGTGCTTTCCCTGCAGATGGAAGATGGGCACTCCCTGTTCGATTACAGCGTGGGGCTGAACGACATCGTGCAGCTGCTGGTCAGACAAAGCCCGGCCGTGCTGCCTGCTGGCAGCAAGGACAAGGACCCCGAACGCTCTCGGACAGCGACTCCGGCTGCGGCTCCGGCCCCAGCGAGTCCGACAAGAGCTCCCACAACGGGGAGGCTGCGCTGGAGCTGGAGGGACAGCCCGGCACGGCCGCCCAGCCCGACTGGACAGACCCCTGCTTCGGGCTCTACAAGGTGGGTGCTCACACGCTGGGAGCCCTCAGCCTGCGCCTGGCCAGGGGAATTGTTCTCTGTGCTGGAGAATCGCTGAAAATCTTTCGCACTCCAATTGTGTGGGCAGTCCCTTTCTTCCTCTCAAGCCCTCCGACAACAAAGACAGAAATACCAACCAACCCACAAACCAATTCAATGCAACATGCTGTAGGTCAAACAACTTAATTTTTCATTTTGTCCTTTGAACTAAAGCTACAGGACATTATTTTTTTTAAAAAAAGTATTCAGAGTGTCTGGTTTGATTTTTTTTTTACAAATTTTCCCAATATTTTTGCTTGGAGAGACTACATTTGTCAAAGCTGAAATTTTCTTGAATGAACAAAAGAAAATCTCGAGCAGCTGTTCAGAATAATTTTATTTCTCTGTTTCAATGGGTTTTATTACAGATCTAGTGATGTTTTTGCCAGGTTACGAGCAAGACACTTTGAAACTCTATTACAGACTAACCAGTGATGGTTTGGGCTTGCTAACAAGGCTGGGTTTACATGTGCTGGTGTAGAATGGATTTATAA
This sequence comes from Camarhynchus parvulus, assembly GCF_901933205.1. NCBI lineage: Eukaryota > Metazoa > Chordata > Aves > Passeriformes > Thraupidae > Camarhynchus > Camarhynchus parvulus. Next base: position 1,383,744 of record NC_044598.1, read on the forward strand.
CCTTATAAATTCAACCTAAGCAGACTGTAGGACTGCACAACAGGACCAGGAGAGCAGAGGAAATATTAATTTTTAAGGTGATCAGTTAAATGTCGTGATAATGGTGCAGTTCTTGAGGTAGTTAAATCTTTAAGTAGATTGGAAATGAATGCCTAATTTGCAGATCCCTTTTGGTGAGCTGTGCTCTTGGCTCTGTACAGATCAATGACCTGGTGGATGCTCGGGACACGGACATGGGAGCGTGGTTTGAAGCCACAGTTGTGAATGTAACCAGGAAAAAACCCACCAGTGGATCAGCTGAGAGCTGCCCAGATCCTGACCAGCCCACAGCTGTCCCTGAAGAGGATGTAATTTATCATGTGAAATATGATGAGTGAGTTTTGTTTTGTTGCCTTCTTGGCCAATAAAGTCATTCGGGTCGTGATGTTAATGGGAAATTTTATTGCAGATATTGCACAAATAAAAACAGAACTGGACAGTGACATAGTTATTATGTCATTGGGCCCTGGCAACTGTAAGGTTGTTTTGCAGTTGGAATTCCAGGGGGCTGGAATCATGTTTTTATGGATAGCAACATTTACAGGAAATGCTGGTGTCCAAGTGTTGAAGGGAGGCAATAATATCAAAGTCAGACTGGTTGGTTCTGGCTGTGTCTGTGTGGGAGGAGATTTTATCCTTGATGGTATTCTTGTGTTGCACAGCAAAATCAACCTGTCAGCATAACACCTGTTCCTCCCCAGAGCTGATGTTGAATCTGATTTCTGTTGTGTCCCTCCCTTCAAGTTATCCGGAGAACGGGGTGGTGCAGATGAGCTCGGGCAACGTGCGGGCTCGGGCGCGGACCATCCTCAAGTGGCACCAGCTGGAGGTGGGGCAGGTGGTGATGGTCAACTACAACCCTGATGAACCCAAGGAGAGGGGCTTCTGGTACGATGCTGAGATCCTGCAGAAAAGGGAAACAAAAATGACCAGGGAGCTCAATGCAAAGATATTACTTGGGTAAGCTGTTCATGTGGAATAAATGGAATTTTCCTGCTCTGCTTCAGCTTTCTGAGGTCTGAGTGGCTCTGCTGGCATCTGTGAACTCGAGCTGTGGGATACTTCCAAACTCTGATCTTTCCTCAACTTCTTCTAGGGAAGCTGGCGATTCCTTGAATGACTGCACAATTATATTAGTGGATGAAATCTATAAAATTGAAGAGCCAGGCACTGCTTCTCCCATCAGTTCTGGAACCCCAAAACGTGAGTCTGATGTGGAGTTCTTGCATGTCTGTCTTACCTTGTGATGTCCTGCCAGTTGTCTCTGTGAGGGTCAGAGGTTTAAGGGTCCAAGACACGTTCAGTTGTGCCTCCTTTGACCATTTCCAGTGGATCTTGGCACTTGCTGAGTGTGGTTTGTGTTTGCCCACAGGACAGAGTGGACCCGTGTGTAAAGCCTGCAAGGACAACCCAAACAAGACCTGCAGGGTGTGTGCTTGTCACATCTGTGGGGGGAAGCAGGATCCAGATAAGCAGCTCATGTGTGACGAGTGTGACATGGCCTTCCACATCTACTGCCTCAACCCTCCCCTCATCAGAATCCCAGATGATGAGGACTGGTAGGTTCTGAGGAGGTGTGTGGGGTGTCACAGTTACATCTAATTAGGAACAGGGATGTGGGTGTTTTGGGTTTGGTTTTTTTTTTTGGTAAAACTTCATCGCTTTTCTTGAGCTTAATGAGATTAGGTTTTAAGCCCATGGCTTGCACACTCCTTTTCCTAGTTTAGGGATCTAGATGCCTTTTTTGTGTACCTGCCTAAGGCCAGGGCTTGGAGCAGGCTGGGATACAGGAGGGTGTCCCTGCCATGGCAGGGCTTGGGAATGAGATGAGCTTTAAGGTCCTTCCAGCCCAAACCAGTCTGGGATCCAAAGAGGACCAAATGAGAGCTTGATGCTGGGAGGCTTCAGCAGTGCAGTGGCTTTTATGGGTCACTGCAGGCAGGCCCCATCATCAGATCAGGCACGTTTGTGCATGAGATATGTACAGTGAGAGTGGTGGGTAGTGAAATACATCTTTCAATAGATACAGAGTTAGTGAAATGCACTGGTTTATTCTCTCAGTGTTTCAGTACTGTATACAGTGATTTTATGGCCCAGCTGTTTTCTGACACATCTGCATGGCTGGTGCAAGGACAGGAGCTGTTGTAGGTTAAATTCCAGTATGGGAAGTGTTTCCATGTCCTGTCTGGTTTCACATGAGGAAATTGTAACATAACTCACTGTGTTTGGAGGAAATGCTCCTAACTGAAGGCTTTGCTACTTGTTAATTTTCACTGACTTTAGGTATTGCCCTGAATGTCGAAATGATGCAAGTGAGGTGGTTTTAGCAGGAGAGAAATTAAAAGAAAGTAAAAAGAAACAAAAGATGGCATCTGCTAATTCCTCCTCCCGGAGAGACTGGGGCAAGGTCAGTCCAAAGCTGTTTTACTTGGAGTTGTGTTTGTTCCTTTGGGCTCTTGGCTGATGCTGCTCTCTGCCCAGGGCATGGCATGTGTGGGGCGCACCAAGGAATGCACCATTGTCCCTTCCAACCACTATGGACCAATCCCTGGCATCCCTGTTGGCACCATGTGGAAATTCAGAGTTCAGGTATGAAGCTGAATCCTGGCCTGACCTACTGTGGGGAGAAAAGGGAGTGATCCAGCTCCTACAAGAAACTGAAACAGTTAATGTGGAAATGTGTGTGTCACTGGATATATGGAAGTGCAGGAGGAAAAGAATTCTGGCTTTGTCTGGGTCAAGTGTTCCATAACTAATGCTGCATTGTTGGACCATCAAGTGCTGGTTTATTTTGTTGTAGTGCTCTTTTTGGTAACTCAAAAACCCCAAAGCAAGCAGATTTGTTCCCAGTAGTTTGTCCTGGAGGTGTGTAGTGTGCCCTGGCAAGGGTGTCTCAAATATCCACATACATGAAACAGGTTTCTCATCCTGTTAGAAAGCTGGGGCAGAAAAAAGCACTGGCCTATCCAGATCTTGCTTTCAGGTGTTGAGGGAAGGTTGCTATTGCAACTCTTTCAAAACTTTATACAGATATTTAATATCTGTATTATTCTTAAGTACCTGGAGCCTTTTAATAAGCAATTTCAGTAAGAAATATCCAAGTAGTTAGATTTGCACACAAACATTATCTGTGTGTTCAGTTTACTGATACAGTCAGTGTCTTACTTTTTAGAAGCATTTTTATTTTTCTTTCTTCTGCCTGGAGCTTTTTGGAGGATGATGGGGAGAGCAGCTTCCCCCTGTGATACATGGAAAGCAAATGTGAAGTAGCACAGTTGGTTCAGCTCCAGGCCCAGTGCTGGGTGGGGCCTGTTGAGGGCAGGTGCCTCCAAAGCTGGTTTTGTCTCCCAGGTGAGCGAGTCTGGGGTGCACAGGCCCCACGTGGCAGGGATCCACGGCAGGAGCAACGATGGGGCCTACTCTTTGGTGCTGGCAGGAGGATATGAAGATGACATTGTGAGTGGATTCTGATTATTTATGCACAGAACCAAACGAGCTTGTTAAAACTCCACACCAAACACTTGCCCAGCTTCCCCCATTTCCTTCAGAAGCAAACGAGGCAAGGAAAAACTGATCTGTGCCAGCCTGAGCCACAGGATCATCCCAACCCAGTTTGATATCTCTCTGTCAGCTTTTGATCCCAGAGTTCTGACTTTTCAAGGTCTGCCTTACACCCACATTGGAACAGTCTCGTGGGCTGTGCTGCCAGCTGTTCCCTTGCAGCAGATCCTGTGTGAACCTGGGCTGCTCAGGGGTGTGACAAGACAACATTGTCACCATTGTCACCATTGTCACCTGGCCTCATCTCCTGGCAGCCTGAGGGACAGCCAGAGACTGGCCCAGCCTGGGAGCTTAAATATACAGGAAGCATCTTTCCTCTTTGAGAATGCCCTGCTAAACCTACCTGGTTGAAAGACTCTCCTGCTTTTGTTGAATTCTTTGTGTGACTGTGAAAGCCATCTGTGTTCATTTCAGGATCATGGGAATTCCTTCACCTACACGGGCAGCGGGGGCCGAGACCTCTCCGGGAACAAGCGCACGGCAGAGCAGTCCTGTGATCAGAAACTCACCAACATGAACAGGTTGGCAACGTCTGTGCTCTGTTCTGGCCTCAGCACCTGGCAGTCTGTCAGCACAGGGGCTGTTGGGGCTGTTTAAGCTTTGGAACAAGAGCCAGAATTGGATCTGGGCTGTGGTTTAGGCTGCAGATCAGTTGCAGGATGGGAATGCTCCTTTGAGTGCACTGTAAGGGGACAGAACTGTGGGTGGGGTTGGTGTCACCTGCAATACTGGCTGACACTTAAGGAACAGAGCAATGAATTGGTCTAGGACTTCTGCTCTCTCCTGGAGACCTTTGCAGCCACTGGTTACCTCAGGAGACCAGACCATTTGTAATTCTGAACTGTTACTCTCACAGATAAGCCTGGACTTGAGTGGAGGAGGTGCTCTGGGCTGCTGCATTAGGGTCATGCCATGAATAATCAGCTGTCTAACACGTGCCCCCATCAGGAGGGTCCCTGAGTGCAGAGGTGTCAGTGTCACACACAGGGGTTCCATGGCAGTAGCACACTGAACTCTGGCCTCTCCTGCAGGGCCCTGGCTCTGAACTGCAGTGCCCCCATCAACGACAAGCATGGGGCTGAGGCCAAGGACTGGCGGGCGGGGAAGCCGGTCAGGGTGGTCAGGAACGTCAAGGGAGGCAAGCACAGCAAGTATGCTCCTCTGGAGGGCAACAGATACGATGGCATCTACAAGGTGAGAAGGGCTGAGCTGGGAAAAGAGCATCTGCTCATGGCCAGGGGGCTTGTACACAGGGTGATGGACTTGCTGGGACTTTTTCAGGTTGTGAAATACTGGCCTGAGACAGGGAAATCTGGGTTCCTGGTGTGGCGTTACCTGCTGAGGAGGGACGATGAGGAACCTGCTCCTTGGACCAAAGAGGGGAAGGACAGGATGAAAAAGCTTGGCCTGACAATGCAGGTACTGCCCTGGGACATCAGCAGGACTCTCAGCTTGATAGAGAGCAGGGAATTTTCTGTTCCGTGCTCTTACTGAGGATGATCCTTAGCTAAAAATTGAGACTAATAAATGCTTCCATTCTGCTGGGTTGTTTGCTTTTATACATCAAGAGGCTAAAAGGACAAAACTCACTTTATTTCTGGTATGGGATTTCTATAGGCTGTGAAGTGCTTCCCTATAGCAGGAATCTGTTGCTTAAAATAGATCAGAAGTGCCCCTGGAGCTGGTCTCCAGAGGTCACTCTTGGGCCTGTCTTGGTCTGCAAGTCTGACCTGGTGTGTTGGCATTGAGTGCTCTTTGTTTTGTTTCCCTGCAGTATCCTGAAGGATATTTGGAAGCTGTTGCAAACAAAGACAAGGAAAAAGAAAATAACGGGGATGATGAGTTTGATACCCCAGGGAAAGGGAAGAGGAAAAGGAAATCAGCAGGTTTGTGGAGTAGGCAAGTGGATATAGAAAACCTTGGAGGTTTTTGTGCATTTTACTTGGTTACTCTTTTCTGGTGGTTTTTTGGTTTTTAAAAAAATCTTTGTGGTTTTTTTTCAGGTGGGGAGGAAACACCCATCACCTCTCCAGCAGGGACTCCAAAGAAAACTAAAGTTGAGCCATACAAGCTGACATCCCAGCAGAAATCTCTTATAAAAAGTGATGAAGCCAATGAAAAACTGTGGAATGAAGTCCTAGAGGCTCTCAAAGATGGACCGGTACGTTGGGCTTTCCCCCCAGCTGTAGTTGTGCTGCCCCCAGACACAAACCCTTGGCTGAGTTAAAGAACAGCCTCGGACCTAAAATGGTTTATTTTAGTGTAAACACCCCAGCAGGTTTAATGGGACAGGTTTTGCATATTAAGACTTGTTGAGAATCTTTCCATGATCAAAGTAATCCCTTGCATTTAATGGTGGGGGTTTGGGTTAATTTATCTTTCAGCACTAAGTTGATTCAAATGTTCTCTTTGCAGAAATTTCTGAATAAAGTGGAGGAGGCTTTTCTGTGTATTTGCTGTCAGGAGGTCGTGTTCAGGCCAGTCACCACCGTGTGCCAGCACAACGTCTGCAAGGTGGGCTGGGCTCTGCTGGGCTGGGGAGAAATCGTTCCCTGTGAGGGTGGGGAGGCCCTGGGATGGCATTCCCAGAGCAGCTGTGGCTGCCCCTGCATCCCTGGCAGTGCCCAAGGCCAGGTTGGACAGGGCTTGGAGCAGCCTGGGGCAGTGGGAGGTGTCCCTGCCATGGCAGGGCTGGCACTGGATGGGATTTAAGGTCCCTCCATCCCAGCCAGGCTGGGAGAGATCAGTTCCCTGCTCTGTGCTGTGTCCAGCAGCACTGGGGTGGGATTTAAGGTCCCTCCATCCCAGCCAGGCTGGAGTTCCCTGCTCTGTGCTGTGTCCAGCAGCACTGGGGTGGGATTTAAGGTCTCTCATCCCAGCCAGCTGGAGTTCCCTGTGCTGTGTCCAGCAGCACTGGGGTGGGATTTAAGGTCTCTCCATCCCAGCCAGGCTGGAGTTCCCTGCTCTGTGCTGTGTCCAGCAGCACTGGGGTGGGATTTAAGGTCTCTCCATCCCAGCCAGGCTGGAGTTCCCTGCTCTGTGCTGTGTCCAGCAGCAGCAGCGCTCTCAGCTGGGAGCGCAGTGCCCCTGCTCTCTCTGGTCCCTCCCCAGGAATCTCGGGGCTGGCTCGCTGTGTCAGGGCTGTGCCCAAGGAGCCCGGCTCCCTGTCCCTGACCCTGCTGGCTTCTGTCCCCAGGACTGCCTGGACAGGTCCTTCAAGGCCTCGGTGTTCAGCTGCCCCGCGTGCCGCTACGAGCTGGGCCGCAGCTACAGCATGGAGGTGAACGAGGCCCTGCAGAGCGTCCTGGCCCAGCTCTTCCCCGGCTACGGCAGCGGCCGGTGATCCCGCAGAGCACTTCTCCCTCCCTCCCTCCCTCCCTGCCTGCCACACCCAGCCTGGGCTTAATTTAACACAAAAAAAAAAGGTTAGTCTCTGTTTTCTCCCGCCCCTGCCCCTCAAAAAAATGGTTTGAAGTCTTCCTCGTTTTGAAAACAAATCTGTAAACTCCAAGGGTGATCCTTTTGTAAATTCGTGGCTTTTGTTTTTGTTCTCTATGTTGAACTTTGCATTTTTATTTTTGTTTTTCATCCCCTCAAACCTGCCATTCATCAGCACAGAATTATCTGTTTCTAATGGACTGAAAGTGCTTCCGGTGAGGCTGCTAATGATGAGGGAAGTTCTCAGAGTGCCCCCGTGCCCCCTTTATTTTTATTTTTTATTCCAAAAATGGCTTGGTTGCTAGAACAATCTTCACTGTCTGGGGATTTGGCCATCAAGGTAGACTCGTGCATCACCTTGGCAGCATTTTGATACTCATTTTGTACAAGATGGTTCCTGGCTTTGTACCACAAGTGGGTTTTTACTGTTTTTTTTGTAAGAACTGGGTTTTATACACTTGACAAAAAGCCATTTCCCGCTAATTTTGTATCTCAGAACCAGAAGGCTGCTTGCTTAGAGCCAAGTGGTTGGAGCAATATGAAGTACTACCTCACTGGACTTCTCTTAGAGAAGGATTTGTTCAGCTGGGTGCTGTCCCCTGTCCCGAAATGCCATTGTGGAATATCCTAAAGCCATTGTTAAGTGCCTTTTGTCCTTTGCTGGAAGACTGGGCTCTGAATCACTATCAAGGTCTCCTTTTTTTCAAAAGCACTGAATTGTTGGGACTTGCCAGCCGGATTCTTTGGGAGCGTGGATCACTGTAGCTGTGTGTGATTAGTGGGGATTTGCAGAGGATCAGGTTTCCTAATTATAGGTGTATTGGGGAGTTTTTTCCTTTGTTTCACTGCATTTCTACCTGGAAATGAAAAATAACCAATTCTGGCTTTTCTCTGAACCGTTTTGTATTGGCCATGCCTGGAGAAGGCTCCCTTGGTCTCCCTCTAACATTACCAAAGTTTGCAGTTTGATACCTCAGCAAGACAGGGATATTTTTAATCACACTTTTCTGCAGACAGACTGGAACAAATGTGCCTATTATTGGTTTCCTCAATTCTTACCCTTTGCAAAGTGGTTATGTTAATATGTTAGGGAAAAAGACCCCGCAACATTTTATACATTTTTTGATTAATTTGTCAATTTTTTGTATAATGTGCAAGTTGATGTTCTCAAAATAAATATCTTTTCAGATTAATTGTTGACTGTTCTCCTTCAATTCTTTTGATCCAAAGTAGGTTTCCAGACCCAGTTCCTTGTGCAGGAATTTGAATTTATGTCCCATTAAGCCAAGCCTTTTATTTTTCTAAGGGTTATGATTTCCATTATGATTTTTCACTGCAAGTTTGGAGAATCCTTATTTGCTGATCTTCAGCATAATTGCTTCTAGGCACTAGTGAGGGCATGTGCTATGTTCAAGATTCTTCAAACTTTACTTTTACCTTACATTAGATTTCCACTGCTCCAGAACCACAAACACCAACTGGCAGTTGGAATTTTGTCCATTTAATGAATAAACTCCAAAGCTGTTGCAAGTGCCAAGTCCTGCATCATATTTGAGGTGTTACAGGAGCAAGTGTGAGCTTCTCCACAAACCAGAGGAACAACTTCAGCCACTGAGGTTTTCACAAAGGCAGATGAAGGAAATAAAGCACCATTAAGGTGGTAAAAACAAAATCTGTGAAATTAAGCAGCACTAGCACCATCTGCCCTCTTTAAAATAAGTTTATTTTAAGGTCATTGGTAGCATGAAACATTTTCAGATATTTAGATATCATTGAAAATGTCCTTGTGCTTTTTATTCTGTGTTGTGATGGGAAGAATTGGACGTGAGTGACTGAAAGTGAGGAAGTGTTTCTGCACTTAAATTGCAATAACTGCAATGACTTCCTTCGTTTATTGGTTTTGCTGTTATTTGGGACTTGAAAAACAAACTTTGTTTCCTCCATAGGTGCCAATGTACTGTTCTGTTCGTGGCTTTTTTAAGCAACAATTACAATTCCTCTGCAAATTGGACACTTTCTGGTGAGATGTGCCACAATTATCTGTCCCAAATTACAAAGCCCTACCAGGGCAATGCCCGTGCTGCTCAGCGAGCGGGTTTGCCTGTGGGTACAAGGGATTCCGTGCTGGGGCTGATGTGCTGGGCTCATGTTTCACCTCCCACTCCCACCCGGCTCCATTTCTGGGCCAAATCCCCGAGATGGGAGCGGGAGGGGAACAAAGTTTCCTGGGGAGGGGAGTGACAGCAGCAAAAACCCAACCAAGGACCGGCTCCTGTTCTGGGATCCGTTCCTCGGTCGCTGCCGGTCCCCTCTGTCCCCCCGGTCCCCGCCGTTCCCCGCCCGGCCGCGCGGGGGCGCGCGCGCTCGCCGCTCCCCCATTGGCGCAGCGCGGCCGCAGCGCCCCCGCCCCGCGCTGTGCGGCTCCTCACGTCCTCACTGCCCCGCCCCGCGCCTGACGGGCACCGCGCGCCGCCTATCAGCGCCCGCCCGGCGCCCGCCTCGTCCAATAGCCGCTGGGGGCGGGCCGCCGCCAGCAGAAGGCGGCGTGCGATTGGCGGAAAGCGCCTGAGCGACGGGAGCGCTCCCCGCTGCCCCGCCTGTCGGTGGGCGGACCGTCTCTCCGCGCCGCCGGCCAATCAGCGCCCAGTCTTGCCTTGTTATTCGGCGATCGGGCTCGCCACTGGCTGGACCCGCCGTCCGTCCTTGGCGGCGCGGCCAATGGGCGTGAGGGCGGTGCCGCGCCCGGCCAATGGGCGCGGCGGGGAGGCGGGCGCAGGTGGTGGCCGCGGGGCGCTGCGCTCGCCTGGGCGCCCCCCTTCGCTGCGCCCCCCGCGCCGCCGAGGGCCCCGCGCGCAGGTACGGCCGGACCGCGCCCCCGCCCCGCCACCGGCACCGCCACCGGCACCGGCCCGAGCGGCCCCGCCGGGCCCGCGACCCGCGCTGCGCCCCCCGCCGCGTCGGGCCCGCTGCCGCTCCCGGCCCCGGCCCCGCCGCTCCCGGCGCGGCCCCGGCGCTGCCGCTCCCTTCCGGGCCCGCGGCCCCGCGCGGCCTCCCCCGCAGGCCGGCCCGGACGGGCCCGCACCGGCCCCGCCGCGCTTTGTGTGGGTGGCACTCCTGGGCAGCGGCAGCCCCGGCGTCCCGGTGCCCCGAGCCGGGGCTGCCCACGGGGATTCACCGCCCGCGGCGTTCGGGACACAAACGGGGATCAATGGCGATCCCGGGGCCCGGCTCGGGGCCGGGGGCTGGGGGCGAGCAGGGGCTGCCGCTGGCTCCGTGATTCGGTGCTGGGAAAACCGGGGGCAGGAAGGTGACAGCGGCCGGGGCCGGGCTGGTCTGTCGGTGCTCCCCTCCTCCGGCACTGTCAGAGTCTGGGCCCAGCCGCGGCGCTTCTCTGCCGTTCCTGTAAATTCTCTGTCAATTCCTCGTGCGTGTGCGCGGTGTGACCCCGCACAGCCGCGCTGTCCCCGGGCCGGCGGAGCGGGCACAGCCCGGGACCCTCGGGAGCCGCGGGGTTTGTGTGACTGCCCCGGCCCCAGGGGCTCCTGTGTGCGCAGGACACGGGATGGAGGGGGAACCCTTCGGGAAAGCCTTCCTTGGGCTCTGCAGCGGGGACAGGAGCCCGGGAAGGGCTGGAGCGGTGCCAGGGCTTGGCATGGAGCTCAGGGGAAGGTGCTGGGCACTGCCCAAGGTGCTGGGCACTGCCCGGCTCCCCAGGGAATGGTCCCGGCCCTGTCAGGGGGCCCAGGGTGGGATTGTTGGGGTCTGTGCGGGGCCGGGGGCTGCCCTGGATTCTCCTGTGGGTCCCTCCCGGGTCGGGACGTTCTGGGATTCCCCCAAAGGTGTTCTTGGCTTTCCTGGGGCTCGTGCTTTTGAAGGTGTTGAGGAGCCAGGGGTGTTGCAGAGAGGCAGCTTTGGGCCTCTGTGTAGTGGGGGATGAAGGCACCAGGTTCGGTTTCATCCCTGCTCCCTCTGCGTTGGGATGGAGCTGCTGCTCTGCCCTAGGACGCTGGATCTGTGCTCTGTAACTCGTTTGTGCTGGGCCAGTGGAAATCGCTGTTAGAGCAAGCATGACCCTCCCAAAACTAAGGTTCCTTTAACCAAAAAGAGTCAATTTTAAGGAGCTCTGTCCATCTGAAACCTGATAGCATTTCGCCCACAACATTGCTTATTTCCTGGGAACATTTGCTTTTTTCTCGTCACTTTCCTTTTCCTGTTTCACTGAAATTCACAGAGTCTTAAGCCTAGAATCTCGAACTTACAGTTACATTTCAGCAATTACATCAAGTAACTGTCGGAGCACCCAGTAATTGCTCAGTGACAGCAAGTTCCCAGTTCTTGGGCTTCCCTGTAACAAGAGAAGGAAGTTGGGGCGGGCTGACCAACTCCTGCAGTGCCAGAGGATCCTGAAGGAATCCTGAAGGAATCCTGAAGGAATCCACGGCTGTTCCTGCCTCATGAGAGGCAGGAGTTCCTCCCATGCAAAGGAGATGTAGGTGGATATAAAGTGATTCCTTGTTCCAGAGCTGGTGTTCACGGATGAAACATTCACTGAAGCATCTTTTGACAGGAAAATTCTGTCTAACCCTCCGTGGTGGATTGGAAAGAGATAATTCCCTTGACTGGCCCAGTGGGACCAGAATATATAATATATATAATATATATAATATATATAATATATATAATATATATAATATATATAATATATATAATATATAATATATTATATATTATATATAATATATATAATATATATAATATATCATATATATTAAATATCTCATATATAATATATATCATATATTATATATTATATATTATATATTATATATTATATATTATATATTATATATTATATATTATATATTATATATATAAACATGATGTATTAAATATGTAATATATTAATATATATGCAAAAGGACATAAATATATATATATATAAAATATATAGAAGGAGTCAGTTTTGTCAGTAAGTCAGAACACTTTGGTAAAGACCCAACAAACACGGGTGTCACGTTCCAAGTTTGGCTTTAGGATGAACGTGGGCTTTTATAAATAAAAATAAATGAGAGGTTTCACCAGCTTTTGATGGGAAGTCAGGAGCAAAATTCACTTTCAGGGAGAATCCCGCCCGTTTGCTGTAGATAATCCTGGCCGTTGGTCATGGGAAGTGCTCACCTGTTCCCCTGAGCTGTGGGGACACTGCTGCTCTCACTGGAGCTGTTCTCAACTCCTGCCATGCACCAGGGAGAGATTCAGCAGACAAAGTGGGAGTTCCACAGCTCTGCAGGTGTTTTAGATCACCCAAAATACAGACAGCTTCTGAAAACTCGCAGCTATTTCCATATAAAAGGTCGTAAGAAATTTGATGTGAGTTGGGAGAACCAGTTTGGCCAGACCTGCTGGAAGGGCTCTGTGAGGATTTCACATTTATGCAGGGTTGTGTTTTATTTCCTCCTGGGATGTCCAGCAAACAGTGTCAGCATTAGGAGGCTCTGATTCACCTTGCAGGTTTAAATCTCATTTTTGAGAGCAGGCAATCCACCTGAGAGCAGAAAAGATCGTGGTGAGCTGCAGGCTGAGCCGCCCAGGCAGTGAGGGAGGGAGAGCTCTTGGCAGTCAGGAGAAACTTGGTTCCTCAATGAATTCTGGGCAGTCAGCAGGGCTCGGGACTGGTGGATTTCCCTTCCTGACCCCTCCAGGGCTCGGGGTGTGCTGTGGGGAAGGGTTTGCAGAGCCTGTGCTGCCCCACGTTCCTTCACTGGAGCATCTGTTAATAGCAAAGATGGATGACAGCTAAATGTGTCACACGAGTGAGGGATTTGCTTAATGGCTTTGGATGCCACTGGGATCCTCCGGCTGCACGGGCGCTGCTGGAAGGAATTATTTGTCATCTGCTGAAGAATTCAAGGGGGTTTGTCCGTTTGCAGTAGCAGCTGAAACCCTGGATGCTGCAGAATGTTGGCAGAAATCCTGTCATTTCCCACAGGCTGGGGGATATTAATGACTTATCACTGTGGGATATGAGAAAGGTGTTTCTCCCTTTTCAGTGTTCTCCACTGCACTGATTGTTGCTTAATAAGATTTTCTCTTTTTAACCTTTGTTCTGACCAAATATGTTCTGTCTTGTCACAACTTAGGGATAGAGCCATTTGCTACCATGGCTTAATTAAGGTGCTTATTTTCATTTATATTTTCATAGGGTCAGTCACTCTCCTTTATAAATGAGGCAGCTCCTCAGTCATGCTCTCCCTGGGTTACACAGGAGGACACGTTTGTGTTCTGCCCTTCCTTGGTCTGGGTGTGCCTCACTCGTGGCAGAAGTGACCTGAAGCTTCATTATTTTTGTGTTTTATAAGGCTCATGAGCAAGCCACAGTTCCCAGATCCTTAGAGAATACAGGATTGTCCTTTTGTTCCTAAATCTCCTAGAAATCCTGCTTTTGAATACGGCCCAAGAAGTGAATATTGGAGGTTGGTGGGGGGCTGAGGTGATTTCTGAGGTTTTCTGATATTCTTTCACAATTTTGGCTACAGCCCAGGGCAGTGGAGAGGCCTTTGGTGAGGTTTTGGTGCAGATAAGAAGTTTTTATGGAGTTTCCCATATTTGATCTCAGTTCTGTTGGCAGAACAAGCAGCACAGCATTGCCTAGGTGGGGTGGGTCAAGTTTGGAGCTGCAGCTTCCAGAGAGACCTGAGTAAAACAGAGCTGGGAGAGATCCAAATTGTCTCATTTCACCTCGAAGCCCTGGGGTTAATTTAGGCTTTAAATTGTCACTCCTGGAGCTGCAGGTTTGGCTGAAAGGTGTGAAATGGGTGCGAGCTGGGAGAAGCCTGGGGGGGGAGTGAGGTTTCTGGGGGTACCCGGGGGTACCTGGGCAGGTGAGCTGGGCAGGGGCTGGGGTACCTGGGGTACCTGGGGTACCTGTCCAGGTGAGCCGCAGTTCTGCAGGGCCGTGCCAGGCTCGCTGCTCCTGTGCCCGAGCTCCGGGAGCATTCCCGGGATGTGCTGGCAGCTGGAAGTGGGTCAGTGTGTCACACCCAGCCCGGGCATTGCCTCGGGCACAAAACCAGCCCAGGGCTTCCTTTTGTATGGGCAGGGTGGTTAAAAACGCCTCTGACAGCCCCATTTGTTGAGGGCTTTTGTTATAAAAATCTAAAGGAGCTTAGAGAAGTTGCTGAGGGCTCCAGGCTTTCTGTTCTGGTAGGGTTGTGGAAGGAATACTGGGAATTAGTCCTTAAGGTGTTACCTGATGCAGGAATCACCTTTTGGGCAAAGCTCTGCAGTAGTTGAGGTTCCTGCTTGCTTTGCAAGGTTCTGATGTCCTTTCTTGTAGGAATAAAGGCTGTGGGATACTTGATTTGAACATTTGCAGTGCTGCTGCCTTGGATTGAGGCGCCATGGCTTAAAACTTGGAACTCCTGCTCAGATTCCACGGCTCAGTCCATGTGAAGTGCCTTTTCTAATACTTGTTTGTTTTCCTGAAGCCTTGCAGTGAGATAAGAAATGCAGCAGAGATAACTGGTGCCATGCAGCAAACGGAGCCTCCCGCAGTCCTTGGGAAGGCTGGGCCTCAGCGCTGCTTAGTGAACTGATTTGTGTGGTTTTAGGGTGACTTTATCTTGTCTGTTCAGTCAAACTTTGTGAGTTTTTGAGGTTCTGATCTGGATTTAGTCAGAAATAACCATTACATGTTAACTACCCTGCCTCAGGCAATAATAAACTGTTTTAAAGTAATCCAGATTTATTGCTCTTAAATGTAACCACTTTTTTTTCCCTTTTTAAATACTGTTTGTGACTAAATAATTTTGTTGTTAGAGAAGTGTGTGAGTAACTGTGCACTTCTACAGCAAAGAGGGTATTTTGGGGGAAAATTTTATTTTCCCTTAATGAGCTACATATGCTGCTTGATTTCAAGTACAGGAGGATCTGGAATTGTGGGGGAGTCTTGTGGAGTGTAAAATTTAATAGAAAATAACTCTCAATTTGTCAAATCCCAAGCACTGTAGATCTTCATCCCTGTGCTGGGTGGGAATGTTGCCTCTGTTCCTCTTTCCCAAATATTTCCTCTGTTGTGTTTACTTAGCCTTTGTGGAGGATATCCAGAACTCAAAGCAATTGAAATGTTAAAAATGTGATGAATCAAATCTATAAATATTTTGGAGGGAAGGGTGTTAGTTTAAATCCTTGCTGTGATTGCACAGTTGTTTAACACTGAGCTGAGCAACAGCAAACTTCACATTTAAAAATTTACAATTTGTTTGTCGAAGTGCTGGAATCTGATTCTTGGGAATAGAAGGGAAGGAGATCAGCAGTGGGGCAGCAGCAGGAGCTGCTCAGAAATCCCAGCCCTTTTTCTGGAGAAAGGATTCCCAGTCTGTCAGTCCTGCAGCAAGCTCCAGTCCTTGATCTCAGCTGGGTGTCCTGGACTTTTTCTGTGCTCTACAAAGGTTTCAGTCAACAGGTGCAGGATTTCAGTCACAAAAGTGCCTTGGTTCACATCACTTTTGGAAGGGAAACGTCTCATGTAAAAGTCATTGAAATTAAAACTCAATTCTTTGTGTGCACTGAGATCGTCCCTCTGGAGACAAGTTTTTGTGCTTCCTCACAATGGTTGAAAATGAGAAGGTTTTCATAATATTTCGGGTTGTTACTCTCTGACAAAGAAACAGAATGTATCCAGCTGAGACAAATACCTTCACTCTTCTTTTCAGGAGCTGCTGGGGACTCTGAGTGCCGAATCCTCCTTCTCAGTATTGAGAGAAGGGTTTGTTCCCACCTGGCCCTCACCTGCAGCCCTGCTGGGGCTGGAAGGAGCTCTCACAACAGTCAGATTCTGCTCTGGAACCTTCCAGGGCTGCTGGCAGCTCGTTAGGGCGCTGCCTCATTGGGGCCATCTCCTGGAAATCCCAGATGAAGCTGCAGCTCTGTCCTGCTGTGTGTCCTGTGTGATCCCAGGAGCTGGGACAGAGCTGGCCACAAGTCCTGGCACTGCTTTCCCAAAACGATTCCGTGTGGGAAGCACTTGGGACAGAAATTCTCCTCTCCCCAAGCTTTCCCTGGGCCTGGGTGTTCCCAGCTCCTTGGGGCTGGTGGGGAAAGCTCCCACATCTCACTGAGCTCATGGACCTGATTCCCCCCTTCCCATGAGCTCTGTGGCCATTTTATTGCAATAGCTTAATTGGTTTGGTTAGCTAAATGTACATTATCTAGGGTGGGTGTTGAAATGTTCTTTAGATGGGACTGCACATGGAAAAACCTTGTGTTTCGCTGTGTCTGGACTAAAGAATTCCAGAGTGCCAGGTGATGCTGCTTGTATTGAGGCAGTAGACCTTTTAATTAATTAATTAAGCTTTGCAGGAAGCAGTTTTATCCTTTAATTAGTTGATTAAGCTTTGCATGCAGTAGTTTTTGATCTCCCTTTCTTACAGGAACACGTATTTTCACTCTTTGCTCTGAGTTTATTGACTAAAAATTGGAATTTTGTGAGAGAATCTTGAGGGAGGGATGGGATAAAGCCTGGCTTTGGCTGTTTGTTTTGCCCTGGCTGTGGGTAAAGCTGCAGACCCTGGGAAGCCTCTCTGGAGCAGATGGCGCTGGCAGGGCTCCTGCTCAGGATGGAATTCACTCCTGAGCCAGCTCCTGCCGGGGCTCCCCGCTCCCCTCGGCCCCTGCCATTTCCAGACCCTGCCCAAAAATAGCCCCAGTGTTCCCAGAAGCTTGTGGCAGGCTTTGGGATGGTTTCTGTCCTGTCCCACTCCCCTGCAGCCCCTTTCCCTGCAGCTCAGCCCCGTTTTGCTGGGGGATTTGAGCAAAGCCCTGGCAGATGGGTCCCCAGCTCCCCTGGCTCATCCCAGGGATTTCCTTCTTGTGTTCCTGCAAAACATTTGTGCAGGAAAGCCTCCCCGTGGGCAGGGATCAATCTGCTGCTTCTCCTCCAGTGCTGACCCTGAAACAGCAGGTTTTGTTCTCAAAAGGCAGTTTTTGTTCCTTGTTTGGCAAGGTTGGCAATCTCCTTGGGCAGGGCCACCCTGAAGATGGAGGGGTTGCTTAAATGGCCCTTTTGTTTCCAAGCTGCAACAATTCCTGTTGGAGGTGAGACGTATCTTGGGGTGAAGGGGGTGAAATGGTATTTTTCTCCTTCAGTTGGTTTTGCTCTGGGATTTCCTGCAATACTGGGATTCGTAATTTGATTTTATTCTGGGCTGGGTTCTGCATCTCTGGCTCCTGGCTTGGGAAGGGCTTTTCTGCTGTGAGGAGCTGTGATTTTATGCATAAAATTCCTTTAAAGACTCCTTGGGGAAGGACATAAGACTTGCAGATCCTTGTTTTGAAACAAACTTGCATAAAAGTTACTGTGTAAAATTCTAATGTTTTCTGGCTTCTAAAATTTCACTCAAAACTGTTCATGTGCCTTTGAAATAAAAAGTTTTACCCAGTTAAAATGGAACCTTGGTGCCCTGGGTGTGGAGTCTGCCCACTTTAGTGTGAAGCTGGTTTTAATTCCAGGAGCTGGGAGCACTGGCTGTCTCTGGGGCGAGTTCTGTGCCGCACTCACCCATTCAAACACAGAGCTGGGAGTACTCCCTGCTTCGTTTTGTGTTTTCCTAACACTACCAGTGCTTCCAGGAGCATCTGCAATACTTCTTGGCTGCTTTGAAATCAGTTTAAACACACTTTAAATGCTTGTTTTCCATGTGAAAGCCTGGCAGGAGCTGTTTCCCTGCAGCTCATCCTCCGCAGCCCAGCACTGCCATCTCGTGAGTGCTCGGGGTGTGGAGCTGCTGCAGCTCCTCCTCATGGAGAACTCCTTCCTGGGGATATTCGCAGCTGAAACGCCACTAAAACCTTTTGTTTCCCTTACACATTTCCAGCATAACCTTAAAAATGTCTATTTTAAAAATCGTGATTTTATCCTGAACGGTTTGATAGTTTGTTTTGAATGTTTGGAATTGTGTGTCTGTATTTCTGGTAAGACTTGCCTGACACTTTGTTCTGTTTATGTACATTGCAAAGACAAAGTGTAATGAAGCTACATTAAAAAAAGAAACCCCTTAATTTTATAAGTTTTAGCGTAGTTTAGCACATGAAAAAACCCCAAATTTGGGAAAGCTGTTGGGTTTGAACCTAAACAGAAAATGGTGAAGCATTTTGGTGGAAAACTTGCGGGGTGGCAAGTTGTGCATAGTGACAAAGCCGAAGGTGGTGAGGAGTTGTTATTTTTGTGGCACCATCCTGAGGAGGCACCACTTTCTGTGCTGAACTGGGGGCAGATGTGGTTTATATTTAGCCCCGGCCGGGCTCTCGGGTGATCCTCGTGTCAGGAGTTCCTGTCTAAGTGGATTTTTGGTTGGGAGCTCCTCGTGTCCATGTCAGAGGGTCGTTCTTACAAACCCCCCTTGTGGGAGTCGCGGGAGGAAATGAAAAATCTCTGCAGGCTTTCTGTGGGGCTCCTTAGAGATGGCAGGTAGAAACCAAAGGTTTAACCAGTATTTTTTCCTCCTGGTGTCCCTGTGTGTCCCCTGTGCAGGACTGGAGCTATGGGGTCGGAAAACCCCAGCCCGCAGAACCCTGGCTGTAAGATCATGACCTTCCGGCCCTCGCTGGAGGAGTTCCGCGACTTCGGGAGGTTCATCGCCTTCATGGAGTCCCAGGGAGCCCACAGGGCAGGCCTGGCCAAGGTGAGGGGATGGCTGAGGGCTGGGCCAGGGTGAGGGGCTGGCCAGGGTGAGGGGCTGGCCAAGGTGAGGGGCTGGCCAAAGGCAGGAGCTGGCCCAGGTGAGGGGCTGGCCAGGGTGAGGGGCTGGCCAAGGTGAGGGGCTGGCCAAGGTGAGGGGCTGGCCAAAGGCAGGAGCTGGCCCAGGTGAGGGGCTGGCCAGGGTGAGGGGCTGGCCAGGGTGAGGGGCTGGCCAGGGTGAGGGGCTGGCCAAGGTGAGGGGCTGGCCAAGGTGAGGGGCTGGCCAAAGGCAGGAGCTGGCCCAGGTGAGGGGCTGGCCAGGGTGAGGGGCTGGCCAGGGTGAGGGGCTGGCCAAAGGCAGGAGCTGGCCAAGGTGAGGGGCTGGCCAAAGGCAGGAGCTGGCCCAGGTGAGGGGCTGGCCAGGGTGAGGGGCTGGCCAAAGGCAGGAGCTGGCCCAGGTGAGGGCTGCCTGGGAGGTGGAGCTGCCTTCCAAGGGCCTGAGGTCTTGTTTGTGTTCATGGAGCTGAACACGGTGTGTGTTTTGGAACACTGTACCTGGAATCTCTGGTTTGGTTATGGAGACAGGAAAGGAGAGGAGCTACAGGGGTTTTGTAGAGCCATGGAGTGTCCTGAGCTGGGAGGCACGCACAGGAACATCCAGTGCAGCCCCTGGCCCTGCACAGACACCCCAACAATCCCACCCTGGGCATCCCTGAGGGCAGCCTCAGGGCTGGGACCATTTCTTGGGGAGCCTGGGCAGTGCCCAGCACCCTCTAGTTATGAGAACTCTTCATGTGAAGATTCTGAATTCCAGTACCTGACACGGAACTGCTTGGAAAACCCCAGGACTCAGTGATTAGAAAGGGTGTTTCTGTGGCCATGTCAGCACAGGCTGATGAGATCATTTGCTCTGACAAGGACTTGTTAGGAGTGGTGTTTAGCTGGCCGTAATAAAGCACAGTGGAGAAATAAAGCTGTTAGGCATGGAATAATTCTTATTTCTTCTAAAACACAGGTCAATTACTGGGTTTATTGCTGCTCTAAAGAGAGCTGGCTATTGATGAAGAGCTCTCCGTGGAATGTTTCCTTGTCCACTCAAGTGTACAAGCAATTACCTTCCAGGACTCTGCTAGGGAGATTATTTTAATAGAGCTTGTTGGTGACTTCCAGATATTGTAAAGAAATGACTTTACTTGTAGGATTAATCTGAGCATTCCAGGTCAGTTTTGAGCTCTGTAGGGGAAGTGGAGCCCCTGGTGCCCCCCAAACCCAGGGCTGCAGTGTTTGTGACAGTTCCATGGTTTTGTTCCCTGCAGTGTCTGTGATATTCCATGGTTTTGGTCCCTGTTCAGGTGATCCCCACAGCTGCATTGTCTGTGACAGTTCCATGGTTTTGTTCCCCACAGTGTCTGTGACAGTTCCATGGTTTTGTTCCCCGCAGTGTCTGTGATATTCCATGGTTTTGGTCCCTGTTCAGGTGATCCCCACAGCTGCAGTGTCTGTGACAGTTCCATGGTTTTGTTCCCCGCAGTGTCTGTGACAGTTCCATGTTTCTGTCCCCTGTTCAGGTGATCCCCCCCAAGGAGTGGAAGCCACGGCGCACCTACGATGACATTGATGACATGGTGATCCCAGCTCCCATCCAGCAGGTGGTCACAGGCCAGTCAGGGCTCTTCACCCAGTACAACATCCAGAAGAAGCCCATGACCGTGGGCGAGTACCGGCGCCTGGCCAACAGCGAGAAGTGCGTGCCTGCAAGGGGTTCACGTGGGCATGGGGCAGCTCCTGGGAAGCTTTTCTTGCCCAAAACTAGCTGATGAGAAAGTGCAGCCATGTTAAATGTGGAGCATTTGAGGGGAAACTGCTTTTGTTGAGTCTCAAGCCAGTTTGTGACTTGGTGGGCTTTGGTGCATCTCAGAGCTTTTTCTGAGAGTTGGTGTAGAAGGATTGTTCAGGGTCAGCATTTGGTTGAGAATCTTTCTGAAAAGAATGGCTTGGGACCAAAAAGGGATCTCTTGGCTCTTCTGGAAAAGGTGTTCCATGGCTGGGGTAGAAATCCAAATACCTTGGGGTGCTTGGGCTGAGACTGGTGACACAAGTGTCTTCCAGAGTGCCTGGGGACTCTGCAGGGCACTTCATCAGTTGGGATGTGCCAACTGCAGTCTCAGCCTGGTTCCAGAGTCTGGAGTGCTCCAGAGCTCTGGAGGACCCTGGGTTTTAATCGGGACTGAGATTATGCAGCCATGGCTTTAAGCTGAAGGAGGGTGGATTGAGATGGGATATTGGGAAGGAATTCCTGGCTGTGAGGGTGGGCAGGCCTGGCACAGGTGCCCAGAGCAGCTGGGGCTGCCCCTGGATCCCTGGCAGTGCCCAAGGCCAGGCTGGACAGGGCTGGGAGCACCTGGGACAGTGGGAGGTGTCCCTGCCATGGCAGGGGTGGCACCGAGTGGGATTTAAGTTCCCTTCCAAGCCAAACCATTCCAGGACATTCAGCTTTGGAGTTTTCCTGGCCCCTGAGAGCTGTGGGATAACCTCACCTCAGGTCCCCATGGGATGGGGATGTGGTGCTGTACGTCCAGCCTGCCCCAGAGGGTTTGTGCAGAGGTGGAAAAGGCAGCAGTTCTGTGAATTAAAGGTGAAATACACCTCAGAGCTGCTGTGCTGGCTGCTCTCAGGACTTCTCCCATCCCTGTGCTCCCTGGCAGGTACTGCACCCCTCGGCACCAGGATTTTGAGGACCTGGAGCGCAAGTACTGGAAGAACCTCACCTTTGTGTCCCCCATCTATGGGGCTGACATCAGTGGCTCCCTGTATGATGCAGTAAGTGCAGTGCTTCTCCTTCATTTATTTCAGACACTGACTTCCTTATTGCACTTTTCTCATTGAGGAGCAGTAATTCAGAATTTCATTGATGTAACCACCCTAAAAAAACCCCAATACCTTTGTGTTTTTCCCCTCGTTACAAAAGTGGGACTAAACTTCCCCTGAGATTCAGGACAATAGTGGAAGCTGTGAAAAGCTGACTTTTAGTAGAAAAATGAGGAAAAGTGTGATTTAAACAAATTCTTTTGCAGACTGTGGCAAAAAAATGTCTATACCTTTGGTTTTGTTTCTTTTTTAAGGGAATAAAATGGAGATTTCTGCTGAAGCTCCTTAGAAAGCCAGAGAAAACCAGCATTTCAAGAAAATGGTGCTACATCAAAAATATTTTTGAGTCTTAACATAAATAATTTGCATTTGGATTTTAAATTATTTACATTTGGATTTTAAATTATTTGCATTTGGATCTTTTCCTTGTAGGCAGCTCCATTAGGATACAATGCACCTGCACACTGAATTATTTTACAATTCAAATTGTTTAAGCTTTTCCATGGTGAAATTTCATCCTCTGCTTCAAGTAATTCTGTAAATGATAAAGGTTTCTCTCTTCTTACTCTTTTTAGGCAGATAATTTAAATCTCTTCCTCTGTAGTTTTCTTTTGAGTGGGAAGTGGCTTTCTTTGGAGTGTTGTCTGATTGTGTGTGAATGTATGAGTGTCTTTTTATTATCAGCGTGGTTTAATATGGGATTAATTAGAATAAGCAGAGGTATCTGAGGTGCTCAGAGCCATGCACATCGCAGGGGTGCAGGGGATTTGGTGCTTGGGTGGGAGTGTGGGACACAACCAGGCACCAGCACAGCTTTCTCAGGTGGTTTCCTGGTTTCTCCTGAAGCTCTGGGCTGAGGTAGAAGGTTCTGCCCCTTTGGCCACACTGGGGTGTTTGTGACCAGGAGAAAACCATCTGAGAGGAGTGTGTTTTACCCTGAGTGTGTGCTGTGTTCATCACCAGAACAGTTAATTACTGCTGGGGTATTGCACTGTGCAAGAGCCTCTTCAGAGTGCTGGAGCAGCAAAGAAACCTTGCTGGAGGCAGAGGGGGTTCAGTTAATGCAGGTGGCACCAGCAGCAGCCCCTGAGGCCCTGCAGGGAGCTGAGGGCTGTGCCTGCTCCTGCCATTCCCAGTACAAACCATTTCTGTTGGCTTCCAGGACGTGGATGAGTGGAACATTGGCAACCTGAACACCCTCCTGGACATGGTGGAGCACGAGTGTGGCATCATCATCGAGGGGGTGAACACTCCCTACCTCTACTTTGGCATGTGGAAGACAACTTTTGCTTGGCATACAGAGGACATGGATCTCTACAGCATCAACTACTTGCATTTTGGGGAGCCCAAATCCTGGTAAGTGAGGGCTCTTGGGCACCACCAAAATATCCTTTCCACAGCTCTACCAAATTCCATCAGGTTTACTTAATCTCTCAATTCCCACTGTTTCTCTCCTCTTCCCTCCTACTTTACATTTAAAAGCAATTTCACTTTCTTTCATGCTGGCTTGCTCAGAGGCCTAATTCCTGACTTTCAGCAGGATTAGGGAGACTTGTTGACATCACGATTAAAACCAGATTTCAGCACTTGGGGATTTTTGCAAACTAATGCACAGGAGAGCAAATGGGGATGGGAATGTGTGGATGCTTCAGAGGCACTGCAATAGTGAAGCACTGTTGTTCTTGCACTGTGCTCTAGGCAGGAAACATCTGTTACTTTCAGATTTCCATTATTTAAATACATAAATATGTTCACAGCTCCAGGGACAAGTTAAGTGAAAAGGTTACTTTTCCATGGTCATTTTTTGGCGTGATGGTAAAGCATTTTTCAACACTGTTGATGCATAGACTGGTTGGAAATAACTTCCCACAAAAGCAGTAGATAGTTAAGGACAAAATAAAGAATGTAGGAAGTCTGGAATAAGTTACCAAGAGCCAATATGCTTCTTTTTAAAGCAATTTAAAAGTATAAGTGCAGAGACTCAGCAACCCAGGGGAGCTTTGCTGAAGATCTCGCTGTGACTAATAAATATTGACATTTGCGTGCAAATGAGAGCAGAAATGTCACAGGGAGGCTGTGCTGTCACTGTGCCCTGGCAGTGGCAGCAGCATCCTCCCACCTCTCGGGGCTATGGCTCCCTGGGGGCTCTGGGTCTTGGTGCCTGTGGCACATAAAAGCCCCCAGGAGCCAGGAGGCTGTAAATGAATGGCTCCAGTGCTCTTTTCCAGGCCTGGGAGGGATGAAGGGAGGGGCTGACTCTCTGGAACATCAATGGGAGTTTTTTAAAACCCTTCCAACACGTCATGAAGTCTGTTTCCCAACATTCCTGGTCCTTGGGCTCGCTGTCCAAGGCAGCTGCAGGAGGATTTTGCAGAATCTCTTGTGATACCTCTGTTAAACAAGTGGAGCTCCAGAAATGTGGTTCTGGGTTATGGCTGGGATGTGACTGATCCCAGGGAAAGGTTCTTCCCCCAGAGGCTGCTGGGGCACTGCCCAGGGAATGGTCCCAGCCCCAAGGCTGCCAGAGCTCCAGGAGTGTTTGGGCACTGCTCTGGGACAGGCTGGGATTGCTGGGTGTCTGCCAGGGCCAGGGGTTGGACAGATGATCCTGTGGGTTTCCAGCTCAGAATATGATTCAGTTGGGATCCTGTCAATTCTTCCTCCAGAATCCCTTAATTCCAACCCATTTTCCTGGTGCCATCTCCAGCAGATGGTGCCACAGCCCATGGGAAGCTCCTCATCCCCTTTGGCCCTGGAGCTCAGGGCCACCAGCACAGTCCCAGCAGGACTGGGCTGTTCCAGGAGGGGTGGCAGCAGCTGGCCTGAGCTTTGGGCTGGACTGTTCCATCCTTTCTCCAGCCATCCTGTGTTTGAGAGTCACTCCCCTGCAGCTGCCCCAGCTGGGGAAGGTGAGAGTTTTGAGGACAGGCCATGTTTGGAGCAGGAGCTTTTCCCTTTCAGTGCAGTTTTCATGGGTAGGTGACAGTGTGTGACACAGACTGGGATGGATTGTGACAAGATGCCACTGCTGGTTTGGCAGGGCCTCCCTGCCCTTCCCTTGAGCATCAGGCAGGAGTTTGCCACTTCCCAAGCCACTCCTTGTTCTGCACCATGACAGCTGCTCTCAAGAGTTCTCCAGCTCTTCTCTGAACAAGCACTGGCTGCAGAGAGTAAATGTGAATCCCCTTGGAGCAGATCTGGAACTTTCCAGGTACCTGAGGTGTGCTGGGAGTGACTGCAGCTGTCCCAGAGCTCAGCTGGGGGAGCTCTTGGACTGCACTGCTGGAATTGCAGTGCTGCAGCCTGGCTTTGCTCGGGGATGGCTGAAATGTTCCTTCTGTTTTGCTGGCACCACCTCTGTGGAAATTTCCCAGCTTCCTTCGTCCTTTTTATAGACTCCGTGGCTCTGACAGTGATCATCTTGGAAGCACCTCAGGGAATAGCAGCAGTGTGGAGAGTTACAAAGTCTACCAGTTTGGGGTTGAGCTCTAAAATAAGAGGCAGAGTTATTGTTTGGCTGTCAGAGATATTTATTCAGTGGAACCAAGGACTCTGTATATTGGTAGTATCTGCTTCAAAATTGCTCGTTACAAACCGTAACTCTTTCTTTGTGCCTCCCATAAATTATCTGGGGCTGTGGGAAGGGTGAGGAGCCACCAGCCCTGCTGCCTTCTGAAGGGAAGGGGAGAAAGGAGCTGCTTCCCTCACACCCTCCTTTCCAGGGGGATTTTCCCTGTGGATGTGCTGTTCCCAGGCACAGGCTCTGCTCCTCACCTTCTCACAGTGCTGCTGCTGCAGCTGGGAATTCAGTCTGACAGCTGGAGCAGGAGGCAGGGGAGGTGTGGGCACTGCCATGCAGCACCCCTGGGCTTGGGAGCAGTTGTGTAACCTCATGTGAAGCCCCTCAGGCAGGAGCTGCCAGATCCAGCCTTTCACTTGCTTTTTTCTCAAATTACACTAAAATGTCCCTCTCGCATTAGGGATTTAATTGCCACCTTTTCATCGTCTCAAACTTTTGAAATAACTGAAATGTATTTAATTCTGCAGCCCCATGTTAAACCTCTGGTGGTGGGAATTTTTGCTGTATCAATTATACATATTGTGTATAATTACCTCATACACTCCTGTGTGAGATCTAAAATTGAGCATATTGTCAAACGGTGCGAGCAGAAACTGATTTTATAATGACAGAAGCAACAAAGCTGAGTGCCAGGCCTCATTCTTCATGGTTATTATGGCATTTTATTGAGGAATGGATGTGGCTCAGCCTTTGCAATTCCAAAAGAATATTTTTAGATGCTGAGGTGTTCCACCAGCACTTTTATCTCCATAAAGATGTGCAGTCCCTACCTGGAGGCTTCCTGGCTGGGGAAGTGCTGCAGGAAACTTTGAATCTGAGTCTTGTGAATTTGCCTGATACACTTTAGGAGTGTAACATCTTGTTTTGTCAGTAGCACCTGTTTGGGTGATACAGTTATTTTTCCTGGATATTTTGTGGTCTTGCTGTACAGTAACAGTATTTAATTTACCTTCCCTGGCTGCTGGGGGGGTGTTACACTCTCCCTTCTCCCAGAAACCGCAGGTGTTAAACCAGTCTGACACTGAGGAAGGTAATTGATTTTTATAAAATGTCCGTTTTCCCTTATCATGATGGATGTTTAATCCCCTTTAATTAAAACAGGGAGCCAGCTTTAGCTTTTAAGTTATATCATCTCCTCTCCAAAACACTCCCTCGCTGGAAGTGGATCATGCCTAATCTGTTTGACTTTGATATCACAAAGTACACTTTATGCCAGAGCAGCAGTTTGTGTGGAATTAAGGACAAATTACCAAAGGAACTTTAAAATAATATGATTAGTTGGAAGCACTGGTCACAGATACAATTGCATTCCAGAAACACTTCTGGAATTCTGTCTTGTGAAAGGACTGCAAACTTGAGAGTCCATGGAGTTACCCCAAGCCTTTGTTGGTTAAAATATTTTAGCATTTCTGCTTTCTTCCCTCCAGGTGCCCAGTGAGGCTCCCTGCATGGGGCAAATCCTGTCAGGGAGGGCAAATCCTCCTTGTGGCTGCCCCTGGGTCCCTGGCAGTGCCCAGAGCCAGGCTGGACGGGGCTTGGAGCAGCCTGGGGCAGTGGGAGGTGTCCCTGCCATGGCAGGGCTGGCACTGGGTGGGATTTAAGGTCCCTTCAAACCCAAACCAGTCAGGGGTTGCGTGGCTCTCTTGTAACACCCACAGTTTAATGCATTTGTATATCCGGTAGTGCTGCTGTCAGCAGGGAAAGCTCACCTTCCCACAGGCCCGTGAGGGGAGATTCCAGCCAGGAGTGGCTGTTCCCTAGGGAGGGGTTCTCAAAGGAGCCCTCTGTGGCCCTGGCTGAGAGCCCCTCCTGGAGCAGCAGCAGATCTGAGCTGCTCAGCATCTCCCCGGTTTTATTTCTCACTCTGGTCTGCAAGAGCTGCAGCTTTGTTTGCTGCACTCTTGTCCTGTCCTCCCCTCAGGACAGGAAATGTTAATCCCTGGAAAACTGCCTTGGAGGAGGGAAATGACCTAAAGCAGTCATGGAGCTTAGCTCTGGCAGCCTCTCTGCTCACTTGCAGGGTGCTGCCCCTCACCCTGTCACCATCCCTGTGCTGCCCTGCCCCTGCTCTGACACCCCAGATGTTCCATGGGCTCGGGGTGACCCCATTGCAGGCAGCTGCTTTCGTGTTTGGCACAGACCTGTGTGGCTCCATCATTTCTTGCCTCCCACCATTCCCTCCCCTCCCGTCAGGGGGCTCTGCCCAGGCTGCTGGGATCCCTGCAGGGTCAGGTGTCCCTGCCAGTGCTGCCTGTTGGGCTCTCAGCAGCCTGTGCACCCTGGAGATGCTGAGGTTCCTTAGGCTGCAGTAGCTGGAATCACAGCTGGGATTCACAGCTGATGCTCCACATGAGAATTTTTGTTTTTCTGAGTTTTGCTTTTCCTGTTTCTTGGTGTTAGGCTGCAGAATCTTCTCCTGAATTCCCTTTATTCCCTCAATCCCCAAGGTCTGCATCATCTTCCATGGGAAGTGTGTGAGGTGTCCTTGCTCCTGAAAGTGTTGCAGGCCTGGCAGCAGAGGTTTGGAGGCTTTTTGGGTGGAGTGGGGAGAAAGGAGAAGCAGGGAAGTCCATTTGGCTGTGATGGCAGCTCCTCACAGCTCCCACATTTCCTTCCTGCCTCTGCTGTCCCATGTAATCTGTTTTACAGCTCTGCTGTTTTGGATGGAGAAAGAGCAGAATTTATGGTGATGGTTGATTTATAGATTAACTGCAACACCATTTGCTCTCAGGCAGATTTGGCAGAGCAAGACCCTTTTCTGTTGATAAAAGGGAGAGAGAAAGGAACAGGGATATTCATTAAAAGGGATAAAAGGAAAGTGAGATAAAGTATGGCCAGGCAGAACAGCTTTTCACTCTCCTGACTTTTCTAAAATGAAGGTGAAATCTGCTTTGGAATGGGCTTTCTGCCCTGAGAATCCGTGTGCATGTGGGTTTGCTGGAGATGCATGGGAGGAGGGATGTGTTGGGATGCAGAGCTGTATCCCCCTGTAATTCCCTGATAACTGAGAGCAGGGAGTCATTAATCCAGCCCTGCAAGCTGCAGTCATTAGTTAATCAGCACAAAGCACTCCCAGCCCTCTCCCCAGCCCTTCTTCCTGGAGGTGGTGCTGTGGGAGAAGGATGAAGGGTCCCTCAGCAAGGGGACAGTGCTCACTGCTGGTTTGCTTTCAGAATCCATGGGGTCACCATGTAGTGCAGCACCTGAATGAGCTCTGCCTTGGATTATCTTCCCAATCAGGTGCTGCAACTGGAATAGTGGAGATTTCTCTTTTTAATAGACTCGGGTTTTTGTGGTCTTTCATTAGGCTGTTGTAGACAGCTTATTAAAAGGTCATTTTTCTGCTGGAGAGGAGGCACAGGATTTGGGGAGTTAAGACTCAAGTATTGCCTTCCTTCATTCACCCTCATCTAACGGAGAGAAAATGCCAGAAAATGAAGGTCAAGCCAGACTGGGGATTGATGGAATCAGCTGTGGGACTTGTCTGAGGAGGCACAGATGGATTGATCCAGCCTCAGCACCCCTTTCACTCAGCTCCCTGCTGTTTGTGCTTCCCCTCCAGAGCATTGGTTTTTATTCTCACCCAAACCCACTGCAAAAGGCATGGAATTATTTTGTGCTTTGCTGCCATTTCACTTTTCAGTCCCTGCATTTTATGTCCGTCTCTACTGAGCCTGTTCTGTTGGTTGAAATTAGAAATCTTAGAGGTTGAGGTTCATCTGTGGTACCTGACCCAGCAAAGAGGAGACCCTTCCCACCTGTGCTTCTTCTTGGCACTTTCCAGAATAGCAGGAGGAGGTGCTGATCTGGGGTCACAGCAGCATCCTGGGGTGGTCCCTGCTGTGGCTGCAGCCCAGGAGCCCCAGCTGGACTGAGAGAACCAGCTCTTTGATCCAGGAAGGCTCTTGCTCTAACCATTCCTGCCTTCTGAAAGTGTCTGCTCAGAGCTCAGGCCTGGTTTGAAATGAAGATCTATGGAAGTCTGACAGGATCACAGATTGGTTTAATAACAGAGGCTTTTGAGCAGAGCACTGGGGCTGGAGGGGAGGGAGATGTGCTTCCATGCTCCATCTCACTCCTTCAGCCTGATCTGGCTCCCCGTGGGACAATGAGCTTGCAGATTCCAGCTTGGCACAGAGCTGGAAGCAGGGCTTGGGAGGGCTGGGAGGGAGCAGGAGTGCTGCTGCAGAGCTTTGTCTTTATTCACATTTTGTTAACACGTTGGCAGAAATCAGCGGGGATTTTTTTTTTCTTTACTCAGCAGGGAAAATTGTCGAGGGGTGATGCCAAGTGCAGCACAAGTGAGGTTTAAAATAAGAGGAGCCTGTAGTAATGACAGCACTTAAATAGCACTCGGTGCTGTCTGAGAGCTGAGCACTCGTTAACCCCTTAGTGTTCCAAGGAATAAATGTGCTGGGTTTGCATCCACTTCATTTCCAGCTGCCCAATCAGCCACACAAAGGGGATCAAACAGGAGAAATAAAGGAAACTTTACAAACTGTGTCAGTGATCTTTATCAAATCTCAGCTACAACACTTGTGGCTTTGATGCTGACAAGAACACAGCTCTCACTTCAAAGCGGTTGTAGTTGGGAACGGTGCAGTTTGATGGATGAAGAGCATTAAACCTTTGGAATGCTGGATTTTTTTCTCCTCAGAAAAGAAAAGTGTGTGTGTGTGTGTGTGTGTGTGTAGAGGCATTGCACCTCTAGCACAAGGGGTTTCCTAATCTAAGAATATCGTTCATTACTCAGGAGCAAATTTCTTTTGTTCTGCTGGAGGCAATTATCCTGTTTTTTTCAGGAATTCGTGTTGCTGTGCCCGGTGAGGGAGGCAGCTCGCACAGGTCACTAGTACAAGGCACAGATAGCTCTGATCTCCCCTGGTTACCTTTTTTCTCCTTGTTCCTGGGGCTGAAATGAGCTATTATTTTAGAATACAGGCTCTTTGAAGCATAATCTTTGCTTTTCTTTCTATTTGTATGGTATCCACTACAAAAACAACCAGTAATTAATAATCTGATTGCCAGTTTAGGGAAATAAATCTGATGTGAACAGGTTCTTCCAAACAAATAATGGGGAATGGCAAGGGGATGAATATTATAGTCATTCATCTCTGTTGAATTGTGTACTAATTATCTTCTTGGCTAAACTGAATGAGTAAATGACTTCATAATGTTTTTCCCCAAACACCTTTTCTTAGTAAAATGGCTCCTTCATGCTGCTCATTCACTGCAGGCAGAGGCAGGCTCTGGGTTATTTTTACATGTGGAGGGAGAGACTCCAATGTGCTCTGCAATTTTGTGCTTTGTGCCTGGCACTTGTGCTGTGGAGCTGACTGGACTGGGGCACTGAGAGTCCTTCCAAGAGCAGATGGTTGTTCACATTAAATTCTCTGCTTTTAAAAAAAATGTATTTGAAAATTGCATTTGGAGTTCTGGAAAAATCTCCTCTTTGTGTTCCTTGAGTCGGGGGTGAGTGAATCACACTGAAAGTAGCCCATTGTGCTAATCTTGGAGCTCAGTTGTACCTCTTGAAAATTCATATTGCTTTAAAATCAGAATTTTAAAAAGCTCCTGTCTAATGTCACTTCTTGAAACTAATGGCTCTTTAATCCTATTTCTAGCTCAAGGCAACTCTAAGGGTTGGAGAGTCTTTCAGAAGTACATGATTGGCACAAGTTAGGCTTGACTCTAATCTTCCAATGCTCAATCTCCAGGGATTTGATCCCAGCTTCAGAGTAACCTGAGATATTCTGCCCATCCTTCTGGAAAACAAATGGAGACTTTGCAGTCACAACTTCAGTTTCTTTGGGCAAGGAGGAAGATTTTCATCCTGCTGCTCTGTTGGCAGAAAAATCGCTGCCATTTCTCCACATTGTGGGTAATGAGCAAGTTCTGTGTGTGAAAGGGATTGTCTGCAGTGAAATGGGCCCTGTGGGTGAGGGCTGGGTGTGTTTAGTGGTGCCCAGGCCCTTCCTGAGCAGGTTTGCCCTGATTTTCCCCCTGAGCTGCTTGCCCAAGGGTTGCACTGAGCAGCTGTGGGAGGCAGGTGGGTTTGGTGTGTTCTGGAGCTGTGATTTGGTCCTGTCATTACCTATTTACTCCTAATTATGGCTTTTGGAGTTGATACTCCCCAGCCTCTGTGTTTATCTCTCACTCTGGGTGTATTTCAATAAAAATGTCATTATTTGAAATCACTGACACTGCTGGTTAAAGATGCTGAATTCCATCATCCATTGTCCTGTGAAGTGATCCATTCAAGATAAAACTGCAGGCACTTGATAAAGGCTCTGTCCTAGAACAGGGAGCTCTCTGGTCCCTGTGTGATCTTATCTCCAGGCAGGGTTTGCATTGCTGATGGAAGGAGCCTCCACAGAAGGAGAGGGGAGGGAGGCCAGGGATTCTCCTTTCCTAACCAGGATCTTGAGAAGGGAAATGGGAGATTTCCAGCCCATTCAGCATGGGCCAACCTCAGATTTGCTGAGGAGAAGAAGAAAGGGAGTTGATTTCAGTATTTTAACAAATCGTTGGGAGAGAGGGATGAAGGGAGGTTAATTATGGAGGAGGGCAAAGGTGAGGAAAAAAAAGGTGACGTAGAAGGGAGGTGACAGTGCTACCAACAAAGGAACAACCTGTTCTTGTAGAAATACCTTTTTTTCTTTTCTCATACAGGCAAAACAGCTTAAAAATAGTGTTGCACAGCAGGATCCCTGTGGGTCCCTTCCAGCTCAGGATATTCTGGGAGATTCTAGCATGGAAATCCCCACTTCTACCCTGAGCTTTGCTCTGGCACAGTGAGGAGATGTTGTTTAATGTTTTACCTTGTAGAAAAATGAGGCCTCAGGAGCAGGATCTGAACTTTGTAGGGAGGGACCACCCTGTGCTAATGCTGGTTCTTAATGCTTCTGTTGGGTGATAAATATTCCTGATAGACCAGGGGGTTTTCTTTGGAGGCTTTGCTGCTGTCGTGGGGGCTAAAGGTGTTGAAGGTCAGGGTTCAGATTCTGGGTTTATGGGCACCCTTTGCCTTACAGGGGCTGAAATAGCAGCTTTTCATTCTGCCTGTCGTGGCTGAGAGCAGGTTGGCATTTGAATCTTAAAGGGTCACTGTTCTTGGCACAATTAAATCTGCTTTGAAGACAGATAACTCACCCCAGCTTGACGCATTGGCCTGGACATTTTAAATGTGCTGCTCCTATTCTGTTTGTGTTCCTTGTTCCATAATTATGGTGTGTTAAACTGTGTGGGGCCTGCTTGGGCAGACCTTGTGCAGACACTGTGAAATTGAGTTTCTTACCTTCTCCCAGGAATGGCACTGAAGTGACATTTCCAGGGTCTTGTGGTTGAACCTCCCCCTGCCCATGGAGCCCAGACTCCCAGAGAGTGGGGTGTGGGATTTGGTGAACTAATCACTGCTTAATTGCTCTGTGTTGGTGCAAGAGAGTGTAAGTGAGGTGTGGAACAAGGTGTAACTGGCAAAGACTCTGGGGGTGACAGCTGGAGTGGGAAGAGGTCTTGGAAGCTTTGGGTGAAGGGACAGGATGGTCTGGTCCTCTGTCAGAGGCAGGGATGGCTTCAGGTGAGAAAAATTCCTCCTAAACAAGCAGAGAACAGCTATGAGCAGGCCTTTGCTATGGATGGAGTTGTAGGGTTTGGCCACTGGAAGCCAAAGCTGAGCTGGGCTCCCTTTGAGGAAGCAGCAGGGAGGGGAGAACCTGGGACTGGGAGGTCCCTGAGCAGCACCTGGTGCTGGAAGCTGCCCAAGTGAATTCCCTTTTACATCATTCCTTGGTGGCCCCCAAAGGCGTCCCTGCATCCCAGGATGGCCTGAATGCTCCTTTTTACTGACACACTTGTTTAATTCTTAATTCACAAGACATTTGCTTATTTATTCTCATTGTTCTTGATAATAATTCTAAACCATTAGAGGGGAAAATTGTATTCAGAAATGCTGTTTCACACTTTATTTGTTTGATGATTTAGAGCGATAGAAAATAGCACATTTGCTGGCTTTTATAGTCTGATAATTATCCACATCCATCAAGCCCCATTCCAGGGGAATAAACAAAACACCAAGAAAATTACTCTATTAATGATATCCTATGATGGCAAATAGGACAGACCTCTCTTTTGTGATAAGGAGAGAGAGGGGACTGTCCAGTTCAACTCATGTTGGGAAGGAATTCCACGCTGGGAGGGTGGGCAGGCCCTGGCACAGAGTGCCCAGAGCAGCACCAGGATCTCTGGAATGCCCAAGGCCAGGCTGGACAGGGCTGTGAGCAGCCTGGGACAGTGGAAGGAGTCCCTGCCATGGCAGGGGTGGAAATGGATATTTAAGATATCTTCCAACCCAAACTATTTTGGGATTCCATATTAACAAAAGCAAGCCACCACTCCAGGAAGATAATTTTCTAACTCATTTATAGCTTTGGGGCAAAGCCTTTTGGACCTGTGATTCTGACTCAAGGGCTCAGAAAATTGCATGGAAGTAGAGTTCAGAAATGCTGGAATTAGGTTTCATGAAATAAGTTTGGGAGCTGAGAGTCTTTCCCAGAGAACAGCAAGTTCTAGATGTGTACAAGTGGTACTTGATCCACTTCAGGGATTTTCTGTTGTTTTGGTGGAAAGTAGAAAAAGGTAATTTAAAAGGCTCAGTATATTACTTTCAGGTTGTTGACTTGGGGGTAAGATGACATTTGAGTCACAGAACTATAACTTTTTTTATCTCAAGCTGCTTTTTCTTTCCCCATTGTGTAAATCTCCTGCTCCCTGGCAGAGCAGCAGCACATTTTTCCTGCTCTAATCCTCAAAGTGCTGAGTGTCAGGGTTTTGGGTGAAGCCTGGCCCTTTGTCTTGGTCACCCTGTGCAAGGCTGGCCCTTGGAATTGGGCTGGAGGTTTGATTTATCTGCACCCAGCTGCTGCTTTGGCTCTGTGGCCATCAGTGTCCCTTGTCCTGGGGCCAGCTGAGCCAGAGGGGCACATCCAGGCCAGTGTTCCCAGCATTGGGGGCTCCTGAAGTCATGCCTGTAGGAAAGGAAATTACTGGCTGTTTTTACCTGTGGTTGCCTGTGGAATTGAGGTTTTACAGCTGAGCTGAGCTGAGCTGTGGGGACGGTGACAAGCTGTGCTGAGGGACACAGGAGTGCTGGCTCTCACAGAGAGCAGGGGCCATCAGTGGCACCCAGAGCCAGCCCTGCTGGGTGCTCATGGCTCAGGGACTGCACCCCTTGGATTGCAGCAGTTTTTAATCTTTCCATTGTTGTTCTGCCTCATATTCAATCATTTTGTGTGTAGATGCAGCTCAATCTGTGCCATACATGCAGGAGCCTTCTGTTTCTCTTCCTGGTTTTAAATAGCAGCCCAAATTCTGTCTTTATTGCCTATCTCTATGTAAATCAGTCAGATTTGTGAGCATAACTTAAAGCAGAATTTGACCTACTTTTAATTCTCTTCTGCAGTTAATATTTTGAATTCCTAAGAATAAGTGCAGAGGGATGTGTAGGCTCTGCTTCCTAAAGACTGGCCCAAAGAAAAAAGTTAATTTCTAAAATTGGAGTCAGCTATTACCATTCTGTGCTGGGGTATTTTGATTTGTATATTATTACATATAGTTCTTTTTTATAAGCTGGAAATTCCTCCTCTCTGGCTGGTTTCTATCCAAGCAAGTCTTTTTTCTTTGTCTCTCCATGGGCTGTTCCTCTGAAGCCTTGCTTGGCTTTTTGCAGGCTGCAGTTTCAGATAACACAATAACCGTGTTCCAATGTATTAAACTTTTAACATCCTCAAGATTCAATTAATCTTATCTTTACAACTCCCAATTACAGGCACTAATTAAGTGAAGGTTGCATTGTAGACTGGGGATATTACATTAATCATCAGCAGCCTTGTAGCCATAAATTAGTTCTTTCCCAATCCTTCAGCATTTTTCCCAGAAGGAATGGAATGTCTC
Organism: Camarhynchus parvulus; assembly: GCF_901933205.1. Lineage (NCBI taxonomy): Eukaryota > Metazoa > Chordata > Aves > Passeriformes > Thraupidae > Camarhynchus > Camarhynchus parvulus. The sequence continues at coordinate 1,418,858 of NC_044598.1, forward strand.
ATTTCCCTGTTTTAAGGGACATTAATCCCACAAAGGAGCTTTGGATCGGGATTAGTTTTATCACATTTATGTAAGTGATGAATGGTCTTTGTAAAATAAAAGCCACTAGCTTTGTCCCAGACAAATGAAATTGAATTGTTTGATAATTATGCAATTTAAGGCACTGTCAAACTTTGGTCAGGGAATGTTGGGAGTCCATTGCTGCATTTATTATTTTACAAGATTAGGTGCTGCATAGTGTTTTACCTTAAATTTTTCTCAAGCCATCAGTTCAAATCAGCTTAGTGCCTAAACCCTGCAGGGCCCTGTGTGGGATTTGTGTGCTGTCATCCCCCTGCCAGGCCAGCCCAGGTGTGTTTGATTTCCTGGCACAGGTTGGGCCTCGAGCTGCTTCTCCCAGTCGTGGTTTTACACTGGAAAATGCAGAATTTGTCTGGCTGAAACCCCCAAATTCAGGTGCATTCTGAGCCCCCAGCCCAGGACAGGCAGTGCTAGGCACCTGTTGCTGAGTCCCCTCCTGCAATTTCCTGATCCCAATGAGGGATAATGACAAGGATGGGTTTGACATCTTTATTGGAAATAGCAAAAATAATGCATTTTTTATTATTCACTTTGAAGAGAAGTTATAGCTGGCAATAAATGCCATTCCCACAAATGTAAATTCTGAGAATTCTCTGTCACAAAAAGCAGGGAGAGCCATATTTAATTTGCTGCAGAATGTAACCAACGATTTACAAATTTCCATTGGCAATATTATTGTGTGTCATCATGTTAAACACGTTGAAATGTGTCCTGGTATTCAGCTCCCTTCTTATAACCTGAACACATAAATCTCTGTCACCTGGGCTTTGCTCCTGAGGATGTTGTGAACCTCAAAGCACTAAGAGAACTAACAGCTTTTGGGAAGAAAAAGCCATTTGAAACTTCCCTGGTGTTTGTACGTGCTGGGCACACCCAGCCCTGTGCCTGGGACCTGAGGGACAGTTGATTGTTTTTCCAGAATTATGTTCAATAATTTGCACTCCAAAAAAATTCCAGTCCAATTCTTTTGCACTTTACTGACTCCAAATCTAAGAAAAATGTCCTTAGGAAGTGTAGAAGTTGTTCCCTACACCCTTTAATGATATTGTCATCAGCAGACCCTGCATTTTCAGGGTCGCCTCATCAAGAAAATTATTGAATACTTGAATTCCATTATTTCACATCAGACAGTAAAATCCAGCAGGGACATAAGGATTTAGCCATGACTGCTTGAGCTGTGCTGAAGAATATTTGCTTTTCTGAATAAAATGAAAGCTATTTGCACAGAGAAAGGTTTATTCTTTTCCAAAGCACACAGACCCTCCTTCACACCTTTCCAGCCCATCTGTTCCTTGCTTATTAATATTTAGCACAGTTTTATTTTGCAGATATTTTCCCCATGGAGAACACACCTGCTGTTCCCTGCACTCAGTTATTCCTGGGGTTTCCAGTGCTGCATCATCACTTTGTCTTCTCCATTTTCCTTCTACCTTGTGAAATCTTGTGATGCTGTTTGAGAAGGTGCCAGGAAAATGCACATTTCATGTAACATGTCTGAGGACATTTATTAAATGCTGTTTTTTCCATGGATTGTGTGTTACTGATGCCTTTCAGACATACAGAATTTTGGTTTTATTGCCAGCCATTGTGTGCTGTGCTGAGGGTTATTGCCCCACTTGTTCCTGGCCTTTTCCTGTTTTTACATTAAAGATGTATTGGTTTCATCATATATAATGATGTTTTGGTTTCTGTCTGTTCTGTTCCCTCCTCCCAGGTATGCCATTCCCCCGGAGCACGGCAAGAGGCTGGAACGCCTGGCAAAAGGTGAGCCTGGCTTAAGGCTGGGTTCAGCAAGGGCTGGTACTAACTGAGCCTGCTGGGCACTTCAGGGGCTGCTTGAGGAACCTGCTGAGCTGGGGGAGCAGCTTCAGAGCCAGAGAACTTGACAGGGAATTTTAATTTTCCTTCCAGCTCTTCCCTCCAAGCCTCGGTCTCCTGGCATGGGTTGACCTGAGCTAAACTAAACTAAACTAAACTAAACTAAACTAAACTAAACTAAACCTGACCTGAACGAAAATTCTTTAAAAACCCCTTGGATTTTGAGGCATTGAGGCCAAACCCTCCCATGTCTGGGCAGTGGGTTTAATCCACAAGGGTTTGGGTTGGAAAGGACCCTAAAATCCTTTCATTGCACCCTGCCATGGGCAGGGCCACCTTCTATCCCAGGGATGGGACAGCCACAGCCTGTTCCAATGTCTCACCACACCACAGCAGATATTTCCTGGCTGATATTGAACCTAAATTTCCCCTCTTCCACTTTATAGCCATTGCTCCTTCACCCTATAAATACATTCTCTATTTGGTGGTTTTCCTTTTATTTAGCCTCATCCTCCTTTATTTTTCAGTGCCATAAAGTTCATATTAAAAAGGAAGAAAAAATGAAAGGGAGGGAAAAAGAAAAGGAAAATGGAAGTGGGGGGAAGGGAGAGTTACTTTAGAGCTGTGGCAAACTCCCACCTCTCAAGCTTCAGGGAAGATGTCTGGCTGCAGAAGTGGATGTGTTTTAATTTGTTAGTGTTGTTTCTATTTTTGTTCACTTGCAAATGTTCAAGGAGCTGCCCAGCTAAAAAAAAGCTGCTGGCCCAGAATAATTAACTCCAAATCTCTGTGGTTCATCTCCAGCGAGGCAAGTGGGGTGGTTTTAACCTGATGATGAAGGTAGGAGCAGGCAGGGAAATCTGGAAGGTTCCACCCTGATGCAAAAGAAAAGAAGTTCTAATGCTGATTTCCCAGAAAACAGACAAATTCCTGTACTGCCTTTTCCTGCTGAGCACACTCCAGGGTGTCCAGGGGGCAGCTGATTGTGTGGGGTAAATGCAGAATAACTGGGATGAGTGTCCTGGGGCTTGGTGCTGTTCTCCTGGGCACTGAGCTCCCTGATCCCTAAATACAAATAACACTGGAAATGGCTGCTCAAAAACGTTGCATTTCAAAGCTACAGCTCAGTAATTTGCCAGGTTTTAATAGATGAAAAAAGTAATTTTTATAAGAAGTCAATCAATCAGATGACTTGTGTTCTGCAGACTCTGAAATACCACTCCAAGTCTGACAGAAGCAATAATAAGTTTCTTGCTGTTTGTAACTAATTTTTACGGGTGATCAATTTTGAGGCACGGAGATGGTTTGTGCTGTAAAACCAGGAGCAAATTATCAATGATCTGGTCTTTATTTTCATTTCCTGTCTCTGGAAGCTGGGTGGGTGATGATTTAACTCTGCAAAGAGCCAAAATTGCTACCTGGCCATTCCCCTGTCCTGTGCATCAGTGGGGAGAAGTTTACTATGGAGAAATGAGTGTGCAATTAATATGGAAAATGAATAGCTGAGCTGTAAATGGGCTCACTGGGAGAGCCATGGAGCCCATGGAGAGAATGTTAATGTGTTGCCATGTTATTGGTGCTAATCACTTAAAATGTGCTTCTTTATTAGTGGCTTTAATGAGAGCCACTTAAACTGTGCATTAAAAAGAGGAACTGCAGAGAGAGACGACAGACTGGGTAGCAGACAGTCATAATTTGAATTGAAATGCTTTTAGTACAAAAATATAAGTAAACCTGGAATCCAGTAATCCTTTTGACTTTCTGAAACCCCTTCCATTATGTCTCATCAATTAGTTCTGGTTCCAGAGCTTGGGTTATTTGTTTTCCTAGACTGTGATGGGTTTGAGTCCCTACAAGCACACAATTTGTTATGGAATCAGCCACTTGGAGGGAAGGACATGATCTTGAGGAAAATTGGGTTACTTTAGCTGAGCTGCTATTAAGGGGTTTGGGCAGTGTTTACTAATTAATTATTTGTGATTAGTTTTAATAACTCAGTGGCAGAATTTAACACTTGGGGGTGTTGAGGTGATGACTGGGTCAGCTCCTGCTGCCTCTGCCACTTGTTGGTGACCACTGTGAACGTGTCCCTTGTGCCACTGCCTGGGATGGAGCCTTTCCCTTCCCTGAATATTAACATTTTTCCCTTTAGGTAGTGGTATGTAGGGCAGGTTGATGTGGAATCTAGCAGGTTGTGTTGTTTTCCCAAGGACAGTCCTTAGTGATGCTCCTCCTTTGAATGTCTCCACAGGATTCTTCCCAGGAAGCTCTCAGGGATGTGATGCTTTCCTCCGTCACAAGATGACCCTCATTTCTCCCTCCATCCTGAAGAAATATGGGATTCCCTTTGACAGGGTAGGTCCCTGCAGGCTGTCCCTGCACAGCTCCTCTCTGTGAGGAGTCAGCCCAGCAGAGCCACCAGGGAATTGGCTTCATTTCCAAGGGCATTGTTGTGCTGAGTGCAGCCAGGGGTTCAGACCAGCTCTGCTGCAAAAAGGAGGGTTTGGGCTTTGGCTGAGACACTGAAGAGAGGAAAAGCTGTCACTGAACAAACTCTGGCAGTGAGGGAGCCTCTCATGTAGAGAGGGACGAGCTGATAAGGATGGTCTGGCTCATCAAGGGGCAGCAAAACCCCACTGGTGATTCAGAATCTCTTTTTGATTTTCTCGTGGATCCAGTGTGACCCAAAGTGGAGCTGGCTGTGCTGGTTCCCTGTTGTGTAAGTGTTCATGCTGCTCTAAGCCTGGAAGGATCCCTGCAGCTCTTAAGCCCTGATTTGAAAAGAGGGGTCATGTTTATTTGGTATGATCGTTTTAATGTGCTTATTCTTAAAGTCTTGTGGCAAGAAGTAAATCTCCTCAGCCAGGGGTGGTTACAGGGATTTGTATCTGTGCAGAATCACTCAAGCTGCTGCTGCTGCTGGCTGTTGCAGCACACGGAGCCAGAGCTGCCTGTGGATGGGGGAAGTGTCACAGAGGCCTGCTCCAAACTGGTTTCATGGAATCATGGAGTGGGAAGGGACCTTAAATCCCAGTCATGAGCAGGGACACCTTCCACTGTCCCAAACTCCAAGCCCTGTCCTGAAACAGTGGAGGCTGTTATTCCCAAACAGGGCACAAGTGCCATTTTTCCTGAGGAACAGAGATAGTATCCCTTCATACAAATCCTTGGCAGATTTCAATGAAGTTGAAATAGGCAGCATTTATAAATCTCTATAATGCTGTTCTGGAAAAAAAGAAACAGATCAATACTAGGGCTTTTTAATAATTAAAAATGTGTATTTCTGTAATCTCCTATTGATTTCTCCATTTATTTCTCAAGAGCTTGCAGAAGTCTGTAAATTTGGGGCTTTCTTCGTGAGTGGCAGTTTGTGCTGGCTTTCCTTCAATAGTTATTACTTTTCTGCATGGCCTATCCATCATCTGGAGTGTTTTCTAATTTATTGTGGGATAATGTTGACAGCAGTGCCATGGATGATGTGGGCTTGAAATGGAGACATCAGGATGTGCATTCACTGACAGGAACATCATCTGTCCATCTCCTGGAGCCAGCAGAGTGGCACTGCTGGGGTTTGTGGAGGGGATGGATGCAGGCTGGACTTCAGCACCTCCTCCTGAAATCCTGCAGGAGCTTCTTGTGTATCACAGCAGCCTTTATTCCCTCTTTCTTGAATTATTCTTCTCATGTCAATGCCATCTGCAAGTTCAGATGTTGGCCCAGCCGAGGGGGAAGTGTTTGAACTTCTGTGTGTTTCCATTTTGCATTTGGCCCATCCTTGTGTTGGGACGTGCAGTCCCCTGGAGTCTCTGTGGGCTCAGAGCTGCTGGGGTGTGGGCTGTGGCTGTGGGAAGGAATCCAAGCAGAGTTCTTGGCCTGTGACAGCTGTGAGAGCTCTGTCAGCACTGCTGGTTGGAAGGACAGGGAAGGTCAAGCTTGCCTCTTCCATACCCCATGGAGGGGAGGTGCTGCATTGATCTTTTGGAATGTTGCAGCCTGAGACCCCTTTGTAACTGGAGCCTGCAGGTGTAAATAGTTCAGGTCATGTGACCCCTTTCCATCCACTGTTCTGAGTTTTTCCCTTAAGAGAAACCCTTGAGTATTCCTGCAGTTCACCAGGAGAGTTCCAGGCTCAGCCAGGAGCTGCTCTGCTGAGCCTCCAGTGGGAAGAGATTTCATCAGCGGGGCTTTTTAATGGGTCTCTGTTCTCAAGCTGCTGCATTAAGTGACCTGTGGGGTGTCTCCTCCTTTTTCCTTTGCTTTGCAGATCACCCAGGAAGCTGGGGAGTTCATGATCACATTTCCCTATGGGTACCACGCTGGCTTCAATCACGGCTTCAACTGCGCCGAGTCCACCAACTTCGCCACCCTGCGCTGGATCGACTACGGCAAGATGGCAACACAGGTGGGCAGCTGGGAGGGGCTGGGGCACGTCTGGCACCCACAGCCATGCCCCCTGTTTGTCCTCATTCCTGAGGAGAGCACAGAAACTGCCTCTGCTTTGGGATGTGCTCTCTCACTGTCCCACGTTGCTGGTTTTGCCTCACGGTAATTTGTTTTCACGGAATTCACAGAATTCCCAGAATTCACAGAATCACTGGGTTGGAAGAGACCTGAAAGATCATGGAGTCCAACCCAGCCCCAACACCTCAAATGAGCCCTGGCACCCAGTGCCACATCCAGGCTTTGTTAAACACACCCAGGGATGGGGACTCCACCACCTCCCCAGGAAAACCATTCCAGTACTTTATCACCCATCCTGTAAAACACATTTTCCCAATATCCAACCTGCATTTCCCTTGCTGCAGCTCAAGGCTGCGTCCTCTGGCTCTGTCAGTTCCTGGAGGAAGAGCCCAACCCCACCTGAGCACAAGCACCTTTCAGGGGGGGTGTACACAGTGATGAGGTCACCCCTTTTTTCCAGGCCGAGCACCCCCAGCTCCATTTTATTCTGAGGGTGTAGGAATGGCTTTCTCAAGTGCTGCATTCAGGTTCTGAACAGGTTGTTTTGGGATTGGTAGGGTGGAATTAGTTTTCTGGTGCATCCAAACTGCGTTTCACAGTGAATAAGGTGACTGATGTAACTGAGCACAACTCATTAGGTACACACTGGAGGGGAAGGAATAAGCTGGAAATACTTTTAAGCTTTAATAACACTATGGTAATAACACTGAAAATACCTGAATTCCTCTAATCTGTGCACTCAGTTAAGTTTGGAGAGTTATGTTTGTGTGGTTGTTTCTCATTAGGGCAGGTTCCTGGTGTACTTTGGTTTGTGACAGCTCTCCTGGTTTGAAGTTTGCAGAATAACTGACCAGCAAAGCTCATTCCCAGTAGAATATGGGAAGTTTTGCCCTGGGCAGGGACCCCTTCCACTATCCCAGGTTGCTCCAAGCCCTGTCCAGCCTGGCCTTGGACACTTCCATGGATGGGTCAGACATTTGGATTTGTTCTGGAGTTAAAGGGATGGTAAGAAAAACCTTAAACTGGAAGAGACCTCAAATCAGTGTCAGGTGTCTGAAACTCAAAAAAAACCAAGCAGTCTTGGTTTAAAAATGTAAAAAATGGTGTTTGTCTGCTGTGACCTTGTAAAGCAGGTTTCTGTGTAGTGAGTGGTCATGGTATTACACCCCAGAAAATGGGGTTTATCATGGAAATTCAGACAGACCCTTAACTACAACAGAGCCAGCAGGCACCACTCGAATATTAAAAGCAATTTTGGGTTCAGCCATGTGTTCACAAACAAGTGACATTTGGGAAGTGCAGTTTTAGATGGAGCCTCCATGCTTACATTGTTAGGCAGCGTAGCGTGAAATTACTGAACAAGCAGCAGCAGGGCAGGAGCAGATCTGGGGACACAAAGTGGAAGTGTGGAAGGAGATGCCCAATTTATTCCCATTGCACTCTGTGGCACTTGTCTGTTCTGAGCTTCCTGCTTAATACTGCTCCAACCCAGTGTTAATTAACTTGGGGTGCCTGGCTGGGGGTCCCAGCTGAGGGACGAGTCTGTTACACTGTGGGGCAAAGCTGTGTTTAAATCTCATTTGAGGTTAAGCAGGGGCCTAAGGATTGATCAGCTGAGGGTGTGCACTGGAGCTGCCTGCACCTCTGTGGGGAGAGAATTCCTGGAGAGACATCAGAGGAAATTCCTGCTGGGAGGGTGGGCAGCCCTGGCACAGGGTGCCCAGAGCAGCTGGGGCTGCCCCTGGATCCCTGGCAGTGCCCAGGGCCAGGCTGGACATTCCAGGACAGTGGAGGGAGTGCCTGCCATGGCAGGGGTGGGATGAGATGGGATTTAAGGTCCCTCCCAACCCACACCATTCCTGAGTATGTGATTTTTAGTTAACTACGACAGCTTTCCTCTATTTCAGAAATGGCCTCATTGATTTATACGCTCCCAGGCACAATTAGATTGTCCTTGCTCACATGCTGGCAGCTTTCGGGTTTTTTTCTTACCATATACTCATTTATAGAAGTTCTTGGGAAGTCTGAGCTGGGCAGAGCTCTGCAGGCTGACCAGCTCTGCTGTTCCTGCAGTGACCCAGGTGGTGATTCCCTCCTTTCCTTGGGCTGCCAGCACAGCTCTCTAGTCCTGCCTGCCCTCAGGAGAATGGGGTCAAGGCCAGGTTCATAATTAGCCAGTTGTACTGTTCTCCTGGACATTATCCTGGGGAGCAGATTTGGGTTGTGCTCTGCTGAGAGCTCTGTGGCAGTGGTGCAGTGCAGGGGAGGCAGGTAATGGTTCACCTCAGAGAGCAGAGCTGTGCTAATTGCCTGCCAGATGGGTGCAATGTTCTGCATCCCACAGAGAACCTGTAAAAAATACAGAATAACCAGCCTGGATGTAAAGATCAGCTGCTGAGACACTGGTCCTGCTCTAATTGTAGAACAAGTGTCAGGATTAGCAAAAAAAAAATAGCAATGGCTGCAGAGTAGTGTGGGAAACTAACAGTGGGTAAATCCACTTGTATCTGTAAATGAGTAACCAGGATGGGCAGATCCTCAGAAATTCCAGTGGAAATTGGTTTGGTGAATACCAAGTGAATAATCTGAGCTGTCCTGTTTGCTTCAAAGGTTTTTGAGAATGTGGAGTCTTTCTCTCCTTGGGATTTTAGTTGGAACAGGTGCTTTTGCCACTTGGGTCTGATTTGCTGATCCTCCTGCTAATTGCTCCTCCAGCCTCAGTGCTGAGAGTGGTTTGTGACAGACAAATTCCACAAATTGTCTTTTGTGATGTGCAGAAGTCTTCAGGACTGGTTCTCTGTGCTCTCAGCCAGTGTCAGGTCCAGAGGAAGGGTCTGGATCCTTCACAGCCTTGAGGGTGCCCCAGTGGGAGGTGGGTGACCCCATCCAGCTGGACAGGGCCCAGAAGAAATAACAGCTCTTAGCTGTTGATGGAAATGTCTCCATCTGCCCTGGAGGAGCCTGGTGCTGCAGCTGAGTCCCTCCCAACCAAGGTGACTCTGAGGCCAAGCTCAGCTTTCCTCCTGCACCTGATCCTGGGCTAAAGCTGAGCAGCAGATCCTTGATCAGGGATGGAGAGACCTGCAGTGATCCTGGGCTAAAGCTGAGCAGCAGAGAGACCTGCAGTGATCCTGGGCTAAAGCTGAGCAGCAGATCCTTGTTCAGGGATGGAGAGACCTGCAGTGATCCTGGGCTAAAGCTGAGCAGCAGATCCTTGTTCAGGGATGGAGAGACCTGCAGTGATCCTGGGCTAAAGCTGAGCAGCAGATCCTTGTTCAGGGATGGAGAGACCCCCAGTGATCCTGGGGCTGCCAGGGCTGGTCCCATGTGCTGCCAGCAGCCCTTCCCAGGGGCCTGCTGTGGGCTCATCCCATTCCAGACCTTGCAGAGCTCTGGCAGGGAATGCTCCTGGGAGCTGCAGTCCTGTTTGGTGATGTGGTGTCACTGTCACACTGCAGCAAAAAGAGACAGGAGAAGGGAGTTCAGAGGGGTTTTCACAGCCCTGGAGATCCTGGCACAACGTTTCAGAGTCAGCTGTAATCCAAATATTTGCTTTGGACTTCAGCATTCCTGATTCAGCTGAGGAGGAATGGGTTTATTTGTATATACTACAGTTAATGTTTGCCTGCATAGGCAGAGTTTAGGAATTAGGGAGAAATATTTCCCTTTGTTCTCTGTAGTTGCAGTTCCTCAGCCATTTGTCTTCCATTTGTCATATTTTTTTTCTGTTTGGTTGTTGAAAAAAGCTGGTGAGTGAAAGGCAGGAAATTATAATTTTCATTCCTTACTATATTTTTTATTAAATTTCTTTTTATTTTGCACCATGAGCCTGCAGTTCCTGCCTGGCTTTTTGTTTCTGAAAACCCTTGGATAGCACCAGCAGAGATTTTTAACAGCTGTGTCTTTGCCCAAACAACCCTTTTAAAGCAGGGGCTTCAGGAAAGTGCCCTCCCTGTAGTCACAGTGGCCTGTGAGCCTCCTGCTATTCAGAGACCCTTTCAGAGTTTTAGCAAAAATTCAAATCCCAGCTCAGCTTTTCTATTTCTTTGGCAAACTGGACTGAAAATAAATGGATGGGAGTGGAACAATCTCTGCGCTTTCCTTTCAATTAAGTGCAGCCACTCCTGGAGAAGGTCTGGGTTCCTGCTGGCTGCCACTTTCACACCTTCCTTTATCTCCTGTTCACTCCAGAAAAACTGCTGGAATTCTCTCTCTCAACATAAACCAGGGTCAGGCTGCCCCTCCTGCCCAGGTCAGGCATTTTGGGCTCCAAATAAACAGCTTTCACCTCATCCCAGGATCCTTTACATGGCTTGTTGCTTCTAAACCTTCTGCTCACTCTTTTTTTCTGCACTGTATATGTAATATAGAAATCATCTCAAATTTACACTTGGAATATCTGTGATTTAATGCTGTCTAGCATATAATTTTCCAGCTAAAATTGAAGCTTTCTTCTTACTATTCACATTTTGGTAGATTTTTTTCCCTTCAGTATGTCTGTATTTCCCAAGAAAATAAAACTTGTGAGGTTTTTGCAGAAGCCTGTTTGGTAATACTGCAAAATTGGTCCCCAAAATAAGGCAAATCAGAGCTGTATTTTTGCATTACTTTGTGTCTATGCCTCAACTGACTCTAATTAGACCTTTTAAGCTTAGAACACATAAAAAATCTATTATGAAATAGCATTTCCATAGTTTATTTTTGTCAGACATTCAAAATTGCTCTTTTACTCTAATTAGACCTTTTAAGCTTAGAATACATTAAAGAAATCTATTATGGAATAACATTTTCATGGTTTATTTCCATCAGACAGATTCAAAATTGCTCTTGTACAAATTCCTCCACCTTTCTTCATACTTATTTTCTTGTATTATTTGTAAACACCCCTAATGCTCTTGATCCCGTGCAAGAAAAAGGAACTTTTACAGTTTTTTTGTGCTGAGGTGGAAAGGGGATGGTTATTTTTTGGAAACTGTCTGGAAGCTTTGTTTGATCAGCTCTTTTCCGAGCTCCTCTCCTGCAGTTCTGGCTGGGAGGTTCTGGGCATGATGTTTGTTAATGGAAAAGCCAAAGTGGGGTTCTGTGAGCAGAACCAATCGTGGATTTGCTGGGATTTCCAGGGTTGCAGTGCTGGGTGGGGTGGCTGAATGTCCCTGGGGGGCTCAGTGCCACCAGCTCCTTCTGGGTGTTGGCATGGGTTATTTATTGATTTATTTTATGGTTTATCCCAGCTCTGGGATAATGGTTTTTAATTTATTATTTATTACTTTATATATTTAATATGATAATATTTTTTTATTTTATTGGTTTACTTTATTTTTTATCCCAGCTCTGGGATAATGCTCCCAGAGCATTTCTGTGCCCCACAGATGCTGTGTCTGCCCCCAGCCCCACTCCTGCTCCCCAGGGAGGCTCAGGGAGCTGTGGGGCAGGCAGGGAAGCAGGCAGGCAGGAACGGTGCCCTGCAGCCAGGACAGGGGGGGTTCATGGCAATCTTTCCTAATGGTTTTGTTTGTGAGGCTCTGGAAGGGTTTCCAGTGGGTTTGCTAATGAGCTGGGTTGTTGTTGATGCCGCTAATTACTCTGCAAACGGGGGGTCAGGGCTCATCTTCCTTCCCACCAGCTTCCAACCACCAACATTAAACACACAAACTGTGCACTTTGGGCTTTTCCTCCTCCTCCTCCTCCAAGCTGAATCCTCATTCACTCACAGAATCGCCGCCATTCATCTTTCAGGAGCCCTCTTGGGCTGGCTGAGGGCAAGGAGAAGGAACCTGGAGCCCCAGACTGGTTTTTCCTGTCCTGTTGGATCCCAGCAGCGCACCTGTGATATGGGAACAAACTGGATTGTGGAAGCCCTGGTGATACTGGGGGCTTGTTTCTCCCAACAGCTGAAGTTCTGTGCTGGGAGTGCCCAGGGAGGAGCTGGGAGGTGTTGTCTGTGTTCCTCTGCTGCCTTTTCCCAGAACCACCCCTCCTTCCCAGGAACTTGCTTTTAGGCTTCGTTTTTATTGAAAAGCAGGTAGAAAGGCTTTAAGGAAAGATTTTGGTCTGGCATTTCTAAGCTGAAAGAGCTTCAATTTCGAGCACGTTGGGTTTTGTGATGGATGAATTTCCATTAAGGCAAAGTGGGAGGCTCAGCTGAGTCTTACCAACTGCTTTCATCTGAATATGAAGGGTTTTGTCCATGAAAACCAGTGGTGCCACTTAAAATATGTAATTTTGGTGACTATTTCTGCATAAGGAAGAGGCTTATTTTCCATTAACCTTTCCTGTGTGGTGGAGCTGCTCAGGTTCAGTTCAGTGTTAATAGTTGGGAATTGAGGGAAATATCCTCACAAAACTGTTGCTGAAGGTTGAAGTTGAATGAGTCTGCACTTTTCCATAAATCATTTGATTTTATGACTTCAAGGAGACAGCCATTTTATTTGACTGCTATTTTATAGAGACTTATTTGTGTTTTTATGTTTAAAAATATTGCAAATAAGATAATGGTTGTACATTGCATAGCCACAAATTCCCCCCTATCAGTCTTGGAGTTAGAATTGATGGGACAGGGCTCCTGGTGTGGTCACATATTTTACCACAGGCTCCAAATTAGAGTTTCAGATAATAAAATAATGAGGAAAGGAAGAATGTTGAGGTTTTAGGCTGGAAAAAGGTTTAATTGTGCATGTCCTTACAATATTTTTCCACGTGCTTATAGTTAATAAAGCCATTAACTTAGGGAAAAGGAGATGTGAGGCTGGGAAAAGCTTTCAGAGAATGGAATGAGTGAAGTTCCTGCAGATTTGGTGAATATGGAAACTCCTCTCTTGTTGCTCTTTTGGGTCTCAGCTGTCCTGTAACCAAGGGCACAGAAGTGACCCTAAAGCTGTTGATTTTTGTTTGGGTTTTTCCATTCCCATTTTCAGGGCTTGCAGTGGGTCCTTGGAGATGGCAGTTATGAATATTCTGTTGTTTATTCCTTTGTTTGACCTGTGGCTCTGCCCAGGGCTGGGGTCTGGGAGTGATGGAGGGGAGAGGGGAAGGTGCAGGATGGGATCTCAGGGTTCCTTGAATTTCTCACCTGCCATCTGGACAGGACATTTGTGCTGCCATTCAGTCCTGTGCTTTGGGTGATCACATCACCCTGAAATCCTTCTCAGGGCTATTGACCCATAGGAATTCTGTGAATTCCCAGACTGGAGCTTTTTGTGGTTCAGTTTTGTCTCATGTGAAGGAAATGAGGTTTCAGATCTCTCCTTACTGGTGGTGTTTTAGTGTTGACATGTTCATTTTTTTTTTCCTATGAAGTTTAATAATAGTGGAATAGAAAAGTGTTAGATTTGGAGGGAATTTGGGAGGATATATTCTGCAGAAATTGGGGTAGGGAGGGACAGAGATGGGGGAGTAGGCATAATGTCTTTTAGGAAATACATGTGTTTATGACCACAGTGAAACACTTTGAAAGAAATACAGCTGTGTGTGTGTGGAAGGGGGAAGGCAGGCTGTGGGACTGGAGATCATTGCCAGGAAACAGCCTTGCTGCTTTTGTCCTGCTGGAACGGAGCAGAGCAGGGAAGTGACTGCAAAGGCAATTCCTCACCCTTCTGGGCTGCCCCATTCTCCCTGTCCAACTCTCACACACAAGAACATTCCCTTTTCCAGCTGTGTTGGAAGCATCAGCAGGATCCCAGTGCTGTCTGAGGGAAGGGTATGGAACAGTGTCCTGGCCGTGCTGGGGATGTGGCTGTGACACAACTGCAGCAGCTGAGGAAACAGCACTGCGCGCTCCAGAAGGAGCCCCAGAGGAAAGGGGCTTTGTAAATTATTCATGCTGGCTGCTGTGAAAGCAATAGAATTAAATTAAAATTGAAATATAAACATCCATCATGGTAGATTTGTGGACAGAAAGGAGCTTGGCTGCTGCGGGGTGTGGAGGCCACAGTGCCAGTGCTGAGTCCAGCCCAGGGGCTGCAGGGGCTGGGGGAGCCTCTGGGGCTGCTGGGGGCTGGAAACTGCTCTGCAGACCCTGGCCCTGAGTGCCTCGGGCTGTGCTGCAGATTGAAGGTGTGGGGGGGTCTGTGCTGCACCCCTTGGGTCCAGCTCAGGGTCACCACAGGCAGAGCTCCCCTTGAAGCCATTTGTCAGCCTCTGAGGAGGTCAGTCCCCAGAGCTGTGCTGGGGATGCTCTTCTATGTTCCTCTTTTAGCTCTGCACAGGTGCTTTTAAACTTCCTTAAGGGAAATCTGCTCAGTCCCTCAGGCCAGCACGGATGGAGGTGCTGTGGGAAGCTCCTGCCTGGCCTGGGGTTGGAAGCCTGGGTGCCATCTGCGTTCCTGCCATGCTGTGGCCAAATTGCATTTCCAGCCTTTCTGGCCTCAGCTGTTTTTCATTAAATGGAGTTTTCCTGAAAGTGCCTGTCCATAAATGCTCCTTCCCACTCAGCACACTGGGCTTACCAGCACTGCCCCAGCCCCTGCACAGTGAGAAACAGGAGCTGGAGGATGTGGGATGGTGGAGAACTGTACAGAAGGACTCTTCTCTCTCCCTCTCTCAGTGAATTCTCAACTATGGCCATAAATTATTTAGTGATGGTGGTGAAGAGGGAAGGGAGAAAAGGGGGAAGCAGGTTTAATTTCAGGCACTTCTGCCAAAAGAATGGATAGAATGGTTTTGAAAAGGTATGAAGGAAAGGTGGAAACAAACCCCAAACCAATCCTGCAAAGTGGCTCCAATTACCTCAGCCTCAGCCTGGAGTTGAAAAGTAATTTAGTGCAAGCAAAGCTTTGTGCCATAGAGCAGAACCCCCAAGAGAGCTGTGGCTGCAGCCCCCAGAGGCACCTGGGGGTTCCTGGGTCCTTTTCCATCCTCTGCCTTCTTCTGATGGAGTTTATAAAGGCTGAGTCTTTGAGACTGACATCAGTGCCCAGGGTGAAATCCCCTTGCTGCAGTCAGTCTGTTGATCCATCACAGCAAAGGAAAACCACCTGTGAGTGCTCTCTGTGCAATGGCAGGGGTGTAACTCCAGGTTAGTTTTAATGAGCATATGCCAGTTGAAATGAATAAAGCGCATTTTCTCCCACTTCATGCTTTGGATGCAGGTTATAGTCACTGCAGGGTTTTTATTTCTTCCCTTTTGTGCAGGATTGCTGTGCCATGTCAGAATGTATCATTATGAAGTTTAACTTCCCTGTGCTCTAGGTCAGGCTTTGGATCCTGTAAGGCTTTTCTGAGTTATGAAGTGGTACCAATAATATCTTTTCAGCCTGGAGAACTCTGCCAGAGAGGGGCTGATGGAGGGAAATGGGCTTGAGGGCAGACTCTGGCCTGGGCTGGACCAGACAGAGTAATTGTGTTTAATGCCTGCAGCATGGGACTTGAGCAGTGCCAGTCCCAGGATCCTTTGGCTTGTTGGGGAGCTTGGAGGGAGAACAAAATCCTTGGGGAGGAGTTCTCCACTAGCCTTGGAGAGCGTTGGAGTGGCAGCTGCAGTTCCAGGAGCGGGCAGTGTGGGAGAGCTGGTTTTCCTCAGGCCAATGCCGTTTCCTGTGACCGTGTGGGCTCTCTTGCAGTGCACGTGCCGCAAGGACATGGTGAAGATCTCCATGGACGTGTTTGTCAGGGTGCTGCAGCCAGAACGCTACGAGCTCTGGAAGCAGGGCAAGGACAGTGCAGTGCTGGACCACATGAAGCCCACGGCCCTGAGCAGCCCCGAGCTCGACGCCTGGAACGAGACCAAGGCAGAGCTGAAGGCAAAGCTGCTGCGCAGGTAAAGCCAGAGAGGGGCTGAGCCCTGCCTGGAGTTCAACTGCTCGGCTTGTAAATGCCGCACTTCTCCACTGGAGATGGTTCGAACTCTTTTATTTTCTGCCTTTGTTCTTTTCATACAGCTCCTCGTGCCATTTGTCTGGGGTAATGTGTCCCTCGTGGTCCTGTTTCCTTCCCATGTTATAAAAGCACATGCTTTTCAAAGTGGGACACTTTGTGCTTCCTCACATCTCATCTCTTATCCTGGAAGACAAAAAAAATCTATAGTGAACATTTAGAGCTTCACTGATCAGAAAGCAGGAGTTTAAAAAAGCCCATCAGTTGCAAAGGGGATTTTATGCATGCCTTTCTGTGCTTCCTTTGATCTTTGTATTAATTTTCTACAAGTCTGTGATTTTTGTGTGTTACAGCATGCTTGAATTGAAAATTTGCATGCTAACCTTTTCCTGTTGGAATCTTGCTTTATAGGATAGGAGATGAGGAAGAGGACAACAAACACCGGTATGTGGCTTCCCTCAGCAACGTCCACCCCTTCATTCTTTTTCCTGGCAATTCCTTAAATAGCAGCTCTGGGACTCCTTTCCTCAGTCACTGAGTTTTTTGTGAAAGCCTCCAGGAAATCTTCAGGCCTTGAGGTTCCTCAGGTTTCACCTTGGTTTGGATTTCTGCGATCTCCATCACTGGAGAACCTCAACTGTCTCATGGCTCCTCTGGTTTTCCCTCTTGAGCTGCTCTCCTGGGCTGGCAGGGATGTATGGTGTCACTGGGCTGGGGAAAGGGAACTGCTCACTGATGGAAGTGCTGCTGCAGTTTTGTGTCTGTTCAGGTTCCTGATGTAGCTGGTGTGCACACTGGAAGGTACTGTATGAACACCAAGGATTATTTTCCCTCCCTGAGCCTATTACCCAGCAGAGAAGCCTCTGTCTCAGCCTGAGCCTATTGCAAAAGATCCAGATGCTTTTTTTGCTTATCTGTTCAGTGTTTCCTGGATTATTCCAGCATTATCCTGAAGCAGTTTTGAAGCTGTTCAATGCTCCTTAGCTGTACTTTCTCCTGTGCTTATGTCTTTCCAAGACATGGTTTTACTTGAAGCCTGACTTTTCTCAGCAGGATGGAGGGATGGGATTCACCTCTGCCCAAACCTTCACAGCTGTAGCTACTTAATTTAAGTCACTTTGTGGTTCTGTTCTTCAAAGAGTACAAACGCTGCTTTTTTTGTCAGCTCTCTTGGAAAATGGAGCTTTTAAACTCTGCAGAGAGGTGTTATTTTTTCTCTAAGGTCAGTCAGACTTGGTTACCTTAAAAAACCCAACTTTGTTTACTTTATGGCTTCAGCAAGAGACTGTTTTAGTCCAGTCCCCATTTCATTTCTGGTGTGTGAATTCTGCCAGACACAGAACAGCTTCACTTCTGGAAGTGCTCAGCCTTCAGCCTGTAGTTCTGGAAGCACTTTCTTTAAATGCTGAGCTTTCTGCCTCTCTCCCCCACAACCCCTGAGTGAGAAGAGCACTGCAAAACAGAGCTTTTTTTCTCTCCTGTGAGCGTAAAGCTCTGTGCTGTAATTTTTGCCTGGCACTTCCACACCACAGGAGTAAAACACACTTTGCTAAAACCAGCCTGTAACACTTGACTCAACTCCTCCTTCAGCTACAGAACGTTCCAGCTGCAGTGGCAAAGTCTTACAGCTTTATCTTCACCTCCCACCCTGCACTCCCCTCCCAGGGAAGGTGGTGTGTTCTTGGAATATGGGTGAAGAGCAGAGCTGATCCTTGTGGGCTCAGCCCTGTTCCTGCTGGTGGCTGTCCTGCAGGTGTGAAGGCACCAGCTCCTCTTGGAGGGCCACCATCTGCTCAGAGTCTGGCAATTAGAGGTCCCTGTGCATATGGATCAACTTGCTTTTCTATTCATCATTCAGATCAGGTGGAATTTTTTTCTCCCTTCTTTGTCAGTTTAAAGGCTGATTAAGGGCTCTTAACTCTGTTGTGCTCCAAATGTAATTAGCAGCTGAATTTTCCGGGCTCTGAGGATGAGGAGATGCTTTTTAGCTTTTCTAGACTTTGGGACTGATGAGTAAAGTGTGTTTTAGTCTTTGTCACACGATGATGGATGTGAGGCCATAAGGAAAATGCAGCTTTCAACTAAAGAAGAAGTGCCTACATGCTGAAAATGGGGAAAAATCACAAGTTTCTGAATCAGTCCTTTTGGAAAGGGAGAGCTTGTTAGATTTAAACCTGGAACCCAAGGAGAAGTTCTGCAGATTCTGTAAAGCCCTGTGCTGGGGCTGGCTGGGATTTGGGGCTGCACCAGTGCTCATAAGGCTCTGAAGTTTTGGCTGTTGCTTCACAGTGTCAAGGCTTTATCTTGTCCCCCTCTGTCCCAGTGGGACCCTGGGGGTGGCTGAGAGCTGGGGAGGGGACTCAGCTGGTCCCGAGTGGCCAAGGGGAAATTCTGTGCCATAAAATCTTATGGGGAGCAATAAAAACTGGGGGAGAGGAGGAAGGAGGGGTTTGGCTTCTGAGGTGCCTTTTTTGGGGACTGGCTGGGCATTGCTCTGCCTGGGGAGGTGGTGAGTGGGTTTCCTGGGCTTCTTTCTTTCTTTCTTAATTCTTTCTTTCTTAATTCTTTCCTTCGTAATTCTTTCCTTCACCTATTAAACTGCATTTGTCTTGACTTTTAAGTTTCTGGCTCTTGTTCTTCCAATTTTCCCTCCCTGTCCCTCTTGAGCAGTGGGGAGTGTCTGTCAGGGTACAGTTCCCAGCCCAAAATCTTGTCCTGGCTTCTGAATTTCCATTTCTCTTTGCATTGTGGCTCCTGTAATCTTTGCCTTAGTGGCATTGACTTGAAAAAGAATGAACAGCGTTGCTATTGCCTCGTTAGTATTTGTCTGTTCTTATTAATATGCATATTTTTTAGTTAGATTTCTTCAAGGCCTTGGACCTTCTGAATTTACTGCTGAAAAATCATAGGCTGCCTATTGATTGTACTGTGAGCATTCATTATAGTGTGTTTTTGGGAACTGGCAGTGCTGGGTAATGTCTCAGAGCTGGAAGACGATGTTTTGCAGACTTCCAGCAGTTTGCCAAAGGGAGGCACGGACAGAATGAAAAGAAATAATGGAATGGAGGCAGAAGATGAAAGAGAGATTTAAACAAGTTTTCATCTGTATTTTGAAATACAAGCAAAATAGATTGAAAACACAATTAAAATCACTTTAACTGCAGCTTGTGAGCTTACATTAGTAATGGTAGGAAAAAGCTCTTCAGGAAACCCAGACAATTAATGGCTGCTGTGAATGGATCTTAAATGTTGTGTTATGCAAGGTTCATCTGCTCCCTTTCAGATATCTCTTTTGCCCTGTAGCTATTTCAGCTACCTTGTGTTTTCTCTCCAAAGAAGATCCTTTTGTTTTTTATTCAACTTTTTAAGTCACTGATGGTTTTCTATTTTGAAGGCTGTTCTTTTATGTCAAATCACACTTCTGTACTTTCAGGTCTCACAGAAAAAGGAGTCAACCCAGAAGACACAAAACAGAGGATCAGAAGTCTCTTGGGGATGTCATGGCTATTGAAACTGCCTTGGAAGATGTGAAAGTAAAAGAGGAGCTGAAAAGGGGGCCAGATCTGGAGGAAGAGGAGAGAAGCAAAGGGATGGAGGGAGAAGGTGAGGCCAGAGCAGTGAGGAGCTGGGGCGAGCTCTAAAACACCTCTGTGAATAACTTGTCTGCTGCTGTTGATTTCTGTTGAAATATCAGCAGAGTTTTCCCCAATATTAAAAACTCACTGAAATATGTCATCATTCACAGCAGCAATTGATTTTTCCCTCCCTTTAAGGATTCAATCCAAATAGCTTTTTTGGCAGGGCTTGAAAATTCTATAGGCTCAAACTATTACAGGATTGTAAAAAATATATATTATGTGAGGAATATTTTAAATTATTTCATAGAGAAACAAATAGATGTATTTTTATGTCCTGCTCTGAAAAAGAATGATTTGTGCAGTGCCTTGTGCAATTCATCTTTCCTCTTCCCCTCCCTTTGTTCCCATTTTTCAGAGACTGAATCCAGAGAGCTCAGTTTGGGTGGGATCCACAGCTGCTGCACGAGTCCCACTTGGGTTTCTTCAAGTTTAGCTGGGGCAGGGAAGCTTTTCAGCTTCCTCTGCATGAAATATAAAACCTTTGCTGAAAATAAAACCAGGCCATGACAACTCCAAGTCCTTTGGGATTCCTTCTGCACATCCAGTCCCCAGGCCTGAACATATCCTTTGTGCAGGGGGCTCTTTCTGTGGCACCTTTTTCTTGGCTGTGTAGAAAAGGTTGGAGTTCTTGCTGGGAAAATGCTGCTTTTCCCCCCCTGATGTGTGGAGAAATGGTTTTTGTGTCTGTGACACACTCACTCCCTCTTCGAGGCTTCTCCAGCACTGCTTACAGGGAATTAATTTACATCTATTGTATATATCCATTATTTGTTTAGCATTTGGAGAAACTGATGCTGCAAACTGTTTAGAGAACCTCGATAATGATCATAAAGGAAATCTGTGGAAGCTCTGGGAAGAGGACTGAGGGCTTTGTTCAGTCTCTCAGCTAGACAGTGTATTTTCTCTTTTCATGGGAAATAAGGAGTTGGAAAACCATTGTTGCACAGTGCAGATACTTAATTTCTATTGCCCTAAGCTTGAGAGCATCAGCAGTGTGTTAAATTGTCTGCTCTTAGCTCTTGTACAAGTTTAACACTTGATGCTTGTAATAAATGGCCCGAAAATGCTGATTTTTCTTCAGAGACGAGAGATAAGTGACAAGGACAGATCTGAGATCATTAGAATGGCCAAGGAATAATAAAAACTCTGTTCTAGCTGAATGGCTTCCAAATCATACACTTCCACTACTTCTGAAGAGCTCTGTAACTGTTGGCTCAGGAGGGAAAAGCTTATTTTCAGCACCATTGCAGAAGTGCCACTGGAGCAAACTCCAGCTTGGTGTGGCTGCTTGCAAATGTTCAGCTTTCCTACTGCAATATAGCAATTAAATCCCAATGGTTTCTCTAGTTTTCCACATCCTGCTGTCTGCATTGCCTCTCACCAGTGTCTTAGGGTTTCATCTTGAAGAAGAAAACAGCATCTGTTTGGATGGCCCTGCTTGTGGTAATTCTGCTCCCACCCCCTCCTGCACTTCCTTTATTTCCCTGGTTTTAATTTGACTTCATTTTCTATTACACCAGAAGACATGACCTTGAGAAGGAGAAAGAATGAGATTTCCAAGTAGTCATGGTTCCAAAGTAGGTCTTGTGCTTTGTGTTGGTTATTTGGACAAGCTGAGTATTTATAACTCAAGGTTTTCAGGATTTCTGACCCAGATCCCTTATGGTGTTTACTTTTGGTTTTTATGACTCAGCTTTATATTCATAATTTATTATGTTGCTATTAATATATTTAGAATTTTAGCAGGTTGTCTTGGGACGTTAGGAAAGGAGAGTGTTGAGGCTTTGCCTTTGTCTGGGGGTGCTGAGCAGCAGAAATCCCCCTGTGAATCGGCAGGGGAACTGCAAACCTGAGTGCCACCTCCAGGGCTGGGGGCTCCACACCTCCCTGGCAGCCCCTTCCAAGCCCTCCCCACCCTTTGCAGGGAGGAATTCCTGCAGGTGTCCAGCCTGACCCTTCCCTGGTGCAGTGTGAGGCTGTTCCCTCTTGTCCTGCTGTCCCTGGGAGCAGAGCCTGCTGTCCCCTGGCTGTCCCCTCCTGGCAGGAGCTGTGCAGAGCCACCAGGGCCCCCTGAGCCTCCTTTGCTCCAGGCTGAGCCCCTTCCCAGCTCCCTCAGCTGCTCCTCAGTTTCCTGAGCTCTGTTGAGGATTCAGATTGTCCTTGGGCAGGCAGCACAGCTCTGCCACTCGTGTTCCTTGTGTCACCTGGTGTCACCTGCAGTTCCTTGTGTCCCACCCACATCTGCCATCCTCCTGCAGTGGAAGGACAGGAAAGACATTCCTGTCTTAACCCACCTGTGCATGTGTGCCTTCAGATCCTTTTCCTTCCTGGAGGTGTTCAGGAGAGCCAGATAGGCTCTTGGAATTTTTCATCCCTTTTTCCTGGCTTCTGATTCTGTAGATTGACTTGCAAACTCGTTTGTTCATCTTGATGCAAAAACTTTCAAGCACAGTTCTCAGTGCCAGCTGCTGTCAAATTACCCTTTAGAAGTCAATAAAGCTGGTGAATGGCATTTGTGGTGCTGTTGGGGAGAGAATTCTTGGAGTGTATAGAGAGTAAATATGATCTGGTTTTGTGCAACTGGGGAGAAATCCAATTTGCCTTTCATTCAATATGTTTGTTTCTCTAAGGAAATTCAATATTCCTTTCTCTGTGATAGAACAAACCAGTTTATCGGAGGGACTGCCTACATGAGTACAACTATAATTATTTGAGCTGGACTTGTTCCCATTTTTATAAGTTAGTGTAAATTGTAAATAAAGTGATCAGACTTCTGTGGAATGCTGGGGTTAAGGTGATCCCTAGGGGATTTCAGCAGGGATTTTGGCACTTTATCCTATTGTGGGATTATTCACCCTTCTTCATGCAGAAACCTCTATTGTGTGATGGTTATTCTGATTTTCCATTCATGAGTTGGGCTGGTCAGGTTTGGTGTAGCCTGAAGTGGAGGGGTCTGGGTGGGTTGGGGTTGGTGAAACTTCTTCCCTGGGGTGAGCAGGCTGTCCCTGATTATCCCAGCCTGGAGACTCCCCCTCAGTGGAGAGCAGGAATTTTAATCCCTGCTGTAAAATGAGAGTGTGTGAATCCCTTCATGGGGAAGAGAGGTGGGGAAGACTTTTCCAGGGCAGTTCTGCCTCTGGTGACAATGCTGAGATGTTTATCTGCTCAAGAAGTGTTGTCACATCCATGAGGGCTGTGCAGATAAACTGAGTGACAGTGAGCTGGGAGAAACAAGGACATGGGTGTGAGTAAAGGATATCTCAGGATCCAGCTGAGCTCTGTGCTGCACCTGATTTATGCTTTAAAAGCATTTTTAAAAGAGCTTGATAGCAGAAATCTTTGGGTAGTAATGATTCAGGTATCTTTTTTCAGTTCTTCATTTCCTGGGGCTGTTGGGTGCATTGACACACAGTAATACCAGATAAGAGCTGTGCTTGCAAACACAGGGAGCAGCAAACTACTGATACAGAATGGGGGTTTCCAAACTCTTTTGATTGCACCTCCTTATCAGCAAAAAAAAAAATCTGAGCACACCTCCTGATGTATGTCTTTATTTGTATTTATTCATATATAGCACAGGAATACACATGTACACGTGTATTTCTGTGCTAATGTGAATATACACAAAACCAGAGATTAGAAAAGGAAGGCATAAAGATAAAAAAATACTGTTTAAATATTTATTTTATTAATGGTACAAAAAAATTTCATTCCTTCACCCCAGTGGATGGTTTTGTGCCCCTAACTTTGGAGGACAAAAAACCTGAAGCACAGAGTCATGGCCAATGTGACATATTACAGGTTTTTTGGCACACTGTCCAGCTTCCTAGGGATTTAGATATTTTCCCTCCAGGAAATGTTGCTTTTAGCAGCCTTTGTGTTCCAGTCAGGAATTTAATAGTCCATAGAAATGACACAAGTATTTTCTTTCTGAAGTGGCTTCTCTAGGTCAGTGCTGAGGCACAGCTGAGTGCGTGCAGCTTTCAGAGCACCCGTTGGAAAGCAGTAATTCCACGGTGGAATGTGCTAGCCCAGAATAGAACTCTGGGAAGGGAGGGAAATGCTGAATTCCATGGTGTAAAGTGCTAGCCCAGAATGGAGCTCTGGCTCAGTGCTGCATCCCAGAATTTGGGGGCTCAGTGTTGCCTTTCTCTCCACAGGGGAGTGCAAGGCCAAGGCGCGGCCCCCGAAGGCCAAGGGCGAGCGCAAGAAGAAGCAGCTGTTCCCCCCTCAGCCCCCGGGGCCTGTCCCAGGGCCCATTCCAGCCCCCCAGCTGCCCCCCGAGGCTGGGCCGGGCCCAGCACGGCCCCCGGGACCCTCCCAGCCCCGGGCCCGGAGCAGGCCCGGCCCACGGCCCCCCTGAACGTGGTGCAGCCCTCGGAGGCGCCGGCCGAGGAGGACGACTTCAGGCCGCGGCCCATCATCCCCATGCTGTACGTGGTGCCCCGCAGCAAGAAGGTGGTGTTTGACAAGGAGCACATGTCCTGCCAGCAGGCCTTCGAGCAGTTTGCCACGCAGAAGGGGCTGGGCTGGCGCCAGCAGGGCCCCGGCAAGGAGCAGGACGGCGCTGAGGCCGAACGCGCCGAGCTCGCCGCCGAGGTCAGTTCTTGTGGCAGGAGGGAATGATCAGTCTGACTCCATGTTCTTGAAGGCTAATTTATTATTTTATGATACTATATTATAGTAAAGAATACTATACTAAAGAATACAGAAAGGATACTTACACAATGCTAACAAGATAATAATGAAAACTCTTGACCCTTCCAGAGCCCCAACACAGTTTGGCTGTGATCGGCCAAGAGTCAAAACAATTCACATGAAACCAATGAAACAATCACCTGTTGGTAAACAGTCTCCAAACACATTCCAAAGCAGCAAAACACAGGAGAAGCAATGAGATAATGACTGTTTTCCTTTTTCTTGGAGGCTTCTCAGCTTCCCACTAGAGAAATCCTGGGCGAAGGGATTTTTCCAGAAAACGTGACTGTGACAGTCAGTGGCTCGCAGGCTGTGGTGGCCGGTGTGAGGACAGCTCCAAGGCCACGCTGGGTGCAAGCACCACCTGGTCTAGGGGTCTACAGCCCTGTGGCAGGGTTGGAACTGGATGGTGTTTCGGGTCCCTGCCAACCCAAACCAGTCTGGGATTCCATGAGTCACAATTTCCGTGGAGTTCCCAGCTGTGTATATGGTTGAGCAGACTTTTCACGAGCTGATGGAATTGGCAGCTTGCAGATGTTCTGAGGCTGTCCTGATTTGAAGAAAACTCTAGATTACCCAACTTCTTAAGGGTTGGTGTTGGCTTTTATCTGCTCCAGGAATTGGTTTGGAAGGCTTCAGTGGTTCAGCCAAAAGGCAGAGAAAAGTTTTCTGTGTGAATCCAAGAACTCTCTTTGATGGGCTCTGCCTCTCTTGTCCTGTTGCCTTCTTTGGGTGCCCATCCAGCTTGTTGTGCTTCCTTCCAGGCTGCTTCTGCCTTCTCCAAGATGAAGATGGAGATCAAGAAGAGCCGCCGGCACCCGCTGGGCAAGCCCCCGACGCGCTCGCCGCTGTCCGTGGTCAAACAGGAGACCTCGAGTGACGAGGGTGAGTGAGCAGCACCAGGGACCTGGGCAGGTCCTGTCTGAGCCAGGGAATTGCTGCAGCCTCTGACAAAACTGGGTGGCCTGAAACTCTGTGTTACACGTAGCTGGTAGGAAATGCAGCGTGTTCCCGTTTTGATAACCCAGCTGGAAACAAAACTCCTCTGTGGGAGGTGTCACTTCTCGCCTCCCACCCTTTTTTCACTCAAGAAAAATATTTTGCTGGCTGCAGAATGAGGCAGCATTTTGGGCAAAGGTAAAAAAAGAGTCTGCAGAAAATAATATCTTAAAGGTAAAGCTCTGCCTTGGGTATTGCAGTGGGATGAGAGCTGGTCTCCTTGGAGGCAGTGGAGGTCAGATCTCCTCTTATGTGTGTGAGGAAAGTCAGTACTAACCTTTTGCTTGCCTCCTAATTCACATTAGTGTTGGGGTCCAACTTTCCTTGTCAGATGTAGAAATGAGAAGTAAAATGTTTTTTGGTGTTTAACTGTACATCACTGATTCTTCTTTCCCCACATTCCACTCCCCAGCAGTCTGGACCAAGGGGAAAGAAAAGATTCTTACCTCTCACTGTTCTGTGGTGTAATTTCCCACTCTGAGGCCTTTTCCTCATTACTCAGAATATGGACAATGCCCCAGTAAGGAGCCTTTTGTGTGCTAGATCAGGCACGTGGGTGTAGCTGGCAGTCCCTGCTCACAGCTCCTCATTCCAAAGGACATAATCTTTCCCATTCACCCTCCTTCAGGAGTGCAGCCATTGATTTTAGAGCCTTTTCTTGCCTTTCCTTCTGCAGGAAAGGCTTCTCTTGAGCTCACAGAGCTCCTTTCCTCACCAAGGAGGATGCATTTGATGCCTTCCAAGTGTGTAACATGGACTGAAGTGTGCAGAGGCAGCTGAGACTTGTTATCTTGTTTTGGTGTGAGACCTTGGAACCAGCTCAGAGCTGGAGGATCCTCATTAGGCAGATTCTTCTCACTGCTTTGACTTGTTGGATGCTGTTTGGGGACTTGGCTGGTGGAGCAGGAGCAGCTCTTGTGGAAGCTGGCATTTCTTGGGGACTGATTTACAGCTCTGCTGGGCAGAATCTGATCAAACAGATTCTTCCCTCCCCACCAGGGAATAGAGGCAGCTCTGCACCCCAGGCTTTTTCAGGGAATGATGTGCAGGATGAGCTGCAGGCTGCAGCAGGAACAGTGAGCATGTAAATTAAGGGAATGCACATTTTACACAAAGATTCAGCCCAGACAAGTTGTTTGCAATGTGGGAGCCATCCTGAATGCCTTGTGTCCCCCTGGATCCATCCTGGGAGGAGCCAAGGTGACAGCGCACGACAGCCATTCCCTTTCTTCTCTCCCTCTGTCACTCTGGATTAGGCTGCTGCTTTCACTGATTTCACTGGTGTCATAAATCCTGCTCTGTCACCTGATGTGCCTCGACTGAAATTTGGAGAAATGTGGGTTTTGATTCATGTCTTACAAATAAACACTTTTTAGAGGGTAACCCTCATATGAAATGTGACAGAGCCACACGCCCAGGACTCATCACCTCAAAAAAGAGATTCATCAAACACAATAAAATTTCCACGTTGTCTGACAAATATGTTATGGGCAACATTTAAAATCTGAGATGTAAACTCAGCCATTAACATTTTACTCCAAGTTCCTTTTATCCTTTCAGGTAACCCAAGAGTCAGAAAATCTTCAAAGGGTGGGAGAACTGGGGAGGAGACTTAGACTTGTAGAGCAGAACATAAACTGCTTATTTCCAGTAATTAACAGTGAAGCAGTGAACAATTTGGTTTAATGTGCTGAGCTCTGGGGATAATGTTCTTCCAAGATGTTGTTGAGTTCCCTGTTCTTTTGGAAACTTTGCAGATTGGTAATGCAGGCAGTGATTTACGCTCAGCCTTGTGTGGAAAATGTCTTTAACACTTACAGTGACTCAAAGCTCCTTCGTAAGGAAGTGTAAGGAACTCAGACCCCCAGACTGCCACAGATGGATTCAGCAGTGGTTTAATCGTGAAATGCCAAGGACCTTTGAAAGGTTTATAAAATAAAGAATTAGCAAACTAATTAGCAGGAGCAGTCGCTGGCAGAGCTGTGGCAGAGCTCTGGATGGTGGGGAGTGCAGTGGGAGGTTCAGTGCTGTGGCAATGGCTGTACAGAGCACTGACCCCAGCTATCCCCAGGCAGGGTCGGGATGTGCAGGGCAGCTCTGGGATGCACCTTGGGAGAGCTGGGTCAGCCTGGGGTGGGAGCTGGGAGCTGGCCTGGCCCAGCAGCACCAGCTGCATCCCCAGAGCACACAGCTCCCTGCTGGGGACAGGAGGGACAGGAAAGGGGCATTTCCTTGCACTGGCAACTTAACAAAGTTCAAATGAAATCTTCATGAAAAGGATGGTGGAGGTTTCACAGCTGGGAAGGGGAGGGAGTTACAAAGGTAATAAATCTCCATTCTCTCCTTCCTCGTGGCCAGTTCCTTCGGGTCACTGCTGCTCCTGTCTTGTATCCTATCCCCAGAGGGGATACCCTGTCCATTTAAGGAAGTGTTTGGGGCATAGGCATATGGGAGACCATGGAGGAGTTGAATGTTTTTGTTTATTGCACTTCTTGTGTTGTTGAGACCTGAGCTGTTTAACTCACCCTTGCTCCTTCTGCCTCTTCTAACCATAAACTCTTTTGCCTTTACTTACTGCTCATTGTTTTGGGATTTCTTTTTTCCCTTTTCATTCTAGAAATGTTTCCATTTTCTGGAGAGGAAGATATGAGTGATCCAGAGGCTTTGAAATCTTTACTTTCCTTCCAGTGGAAGAACAAAGCACTTAATTTCCCAGCTGAAAGGAAGTTCAATGCAGCTGCTGCCCTGAGTGAGCCATACTGTGCTGTCTGCACCCTCTTCTACCCCTATAACCAGGTAATTCCTCATCACAGAGTCAGGGAATCATTAAGGTTGGAAAAGGCCTCTAGGATCAAGTCCAGCTGTCAATCCCCCAGCACTGTGTTCACCCTAAAGCCACGTCCCCCCTCTGTATCCATGGGTTTTATATCCACGTGTGTTTTGGGATTTTGACCCCAGTTCTCTGGGCAGCCTGTGCCATTGCCTGACCACACCTTCCATGAAGAGATTTCCCCTAATATCTCATCTAAACCTCTGCCACTGCTCACATGGCTGAGTTAGGATGCAGACATTTCTGGTACAGACAAACCCACACAAATTTGCACACCAAAGAAATGTGTTTGGATTTGGCAGTGGCTGGAGCCTTTTTTGTTATCTTTCCTGGCTTCTCTGGCTTGCTCAGTGTTCATTTTGAAATCACACTGAAAGAGCTTTGCAAACACTGTTCCATGCAGAGAAAAGTCACACCAGGCTCCTGTTTCCATACAGGCCCGAGTTGCTGAATTTATGCAAACAAGCCACAAAATAAAAATTTACTGAGTAAGCACATCCATCACCTTTTTTTGGAAACTACCAATATGCTTTGGGAGATGTTATAAGCAGAAAGGCAAAATTCATCAGATGAATTAGTTATTTGTGCAGTTGTGCATTGATTTGTTCTCACATAGAGCCAAATCTGGCTTTGTGTGCCCACCAGGAATTTGTGCCTTAGATACTTGTAGCTGTGTTGGAAGCTTTTCCCGAGGAAAGCAGAACCCACCTCCCCCTTCAATAAAATCTCTTGATTTATTATACAGACTGAAAATAAAATATCTGTTCTGATTGCTGGCTGTTGTGAGGAAAACTGGGTGCAGCTGAGCTGGTTTTATCCACTGCTATTAACTCTGTCAGCTACCAGAAACCTTGAAATGTCCTTCAGGAGAACTTCTTGCAGGAAAAGTAGGGAAGGATGCCAAGGGGATGGGAGAGAGAGAGGGAAGGCCTTGCTTTTAGTAATATTTTCCTTTTTATTTTTCCTTGGTGTTTTCAGCTGCAATTTAGGAATTTTTTGCAGAAGAAAACCAGGAAAAGCTGCTCATTATTCTAATTCTTCTTTGAGCTTCCACAACAAATTACAGATCCCAGTCGATGCCTGAGGAAGAGAGGGGAGAAGCAAGGGGGGAATCAGGATTTTAGGCTGTTTGTGGGCTGCTTGGTGTCAGGTGTTGGGTGACCTTTTTGCTAGGGGAGTGCTCAGAGTGGAAAGTGAGCACCATGGCCAGGCAGAGGAGGTTCCAGTGATGGGGTTTTTCTCTGCAGTCCTCACAGGTGGAGAAGGAAGCTGCCCCAGCCTCCACGGGGGAGCCGTCCTCGTTCGTGCACCTTTCCAAGTGTGGGCAGAAGACCAAGCCCCTGATCCCAGAGATGTGCTTTACCTCAAGTGGAGAGAACACCGAGCCCCTTCCTTCAAATTCCTACATTGGAGAGGATGGAACCAGTCCCTTGATATCCTGTGCCAAATGCTGCCTGCAGGTTCATGCTAGTGAGTGTTTCACCTTCCCCAGGGCCTTTGGGTCCCCAGAAATCAGGAGTTTGTGTGTTGCTGTATTTGAGTTCCTTTTGGCAGGTTTGTATCCTGTCACTCCCATTTTTATCTTTCTTGGTACAAGGATATCAGGAATCCCAGAAAGGTTTGGGTTGGAAGGAGCTTAAAGCTCATCCAGTTCCCATCCCCTGCCATGGGCAGGGAACCTTTCTCTCAAAGCACATCTGTGTATTCAAGTCCATCTTGGCAGCCACTGATCTTAAAAATACACACCAATATTCTTTTTACTGCTTATTTTGTTGGCTGATTCTTCTCTGTCTCACAGAAAAGATTCTTTCTTTTGATACCTTTCATTTTTTGTAATAAAGCAGAACTCAAAGGCTTTATTGCACTCTTTTCTCTCACATATTTTGTTCCAGTATTGTTCTGCTGGGGGAGGCTATATTGTTCCTGCATGCAACAGAGATTATGGAGTAGTTTGAGATATATTTTATTAGTGTCTGTGATAGTGTTTGTAGTAATGGCACTTGATTACAAACGGGAACATATGTCTGTTTGCTTCCCTGATAGTTATGTCTAAAAGAAGATCTGATTAATCCTGGTGGAGTGTACCTTCAGTGGAGATTGTACAGCATCCAGTTAACATTTGTGACGAATTACTGTTCAGCTGTTTGATCTTGACAGATGGGGAATCTTATTTGACTTGCATCAGCTGGAATTACTTTTGTTGTTCCAATTTTAGAGTCTGCAGGTCCCCGTGCAGCTCAGCAGGGCTGGGGAACTGGAAGAAACTTTTGTTTCTATGCTGAATCCCTGATTATGGTCATTTCTGGCTAATCAGGCCATGGGATGCAGAGTGGATGTGAGGAGGAAGATTTCTCCCTCCACAATTCAGGGCTCCTGCATCTTGTCCATCCTTAGACCTGCAATAGTCCAGTCTATCAGAATGGTTTCTGTGGCCAAATTCTATTTAAGGACAGAGGGCTGTGGGCAAGGTGATGTTAATCTGCAGGCTCAGACCTGAGATCCATCTTTTTTTAGAGAAACTCAGCTTTATATTTTGGCTGTACTCTCCCCTTGAGGGTAGGACAGGACAGGTGTTAAATCTGATGGAGGCTCCAGTGCCTGGTTGTTTCCCTGTGTTCTGTGACATCCCTTTGACTTTGCTGCAGAGGATCCATTTGCTTTTATTGCAGGATTGCAGTGGTGAGGTGTATTTTGGCTGACTGTAAAAGCAGCTGGCAGCCTGTGTGTTCTTGGGAAGTGCCCTCTCAAACTGTGCTGGGTTCCAGCAGCCAGGCCCTACGGAGAGGGGAAGGTTTGGGAAGGTTTCTGGTCTTTTGAGGCACTCACAAAATCCATTAAAAGAGCATATTTTTCTTGGATGATCCCTATGGGACAACCTGGGGTTCAGTAAATGGGACTGTTCTGCCCTCACAGAATCACTGAAGTTGGAAAAGACCTTGAAGTCCATCAAGTCCAAACGTCAGCCCAGCACCACCACCCTGCCCACCACTAGCCATGTCCTCAGGTGCCACATCCATGGATGTTTTTAACACTTCCAGAGATGGTGATTCCACCTCTGCCCTGGGCAGGCTGTTCCAACCCTTTCCATGAAGATATTTTTCCTAATTTTCAATCTAAACCTCCCCTGGTGCAGCTTGAGGCTGTGCTCAGGGTCTGGCTCTCCCTCAGCTCAGTTTTGCCCTGAACACCCCTGTCCCTGTTCTAGGCCTGGGTGGAATTTGCTGCCCTGATTTGCCATATGATGAAAAGAGACCTCGGATGTGGAAAGCAGCTGCAGATCCATAGTATTGACTTTTTTTGACATGCTGTTTATCTGGTTAAGTGGATGATATTTATAAATCAGGCTGTGGTGGCAATCCCAGTGCTTTCTGAATGTCTTCTTTTAAGTTTAATTCAGTAATTTGAGATTGTTTTTCCCAGCTGAAATTTTCTCTTAGTTTGTTAGGATAGGTGAAGGCTGAATGAGATTCTGTTAGGAGGGATAGAGGCTGGGTGGAATGAGCTGTGTGTTAGTTGAGATGCTTATCTTCAGTTTTCCACTCACTTTACAAGCTTGCAGGAATCACATAGATCTACTTTTCCAAAACTGTATTTATGTCTTTTCCCCATTGTTTTCAGTGACAAACCTCAGTGCCTTTTATAGAATTTTAAAGACTTTTTTTGTTCTTATTTCCCTGTCTTTATAATAGGCATAATACCACTTTACTATTTTGGTGGTGTTGTAGGAGGATTTGGTGTTTGCATGTTACAGTAATTGATGCTCTGTAGAATGAGATGGTTTTCACACTTCCTGTAACCATAAATTAAATACTGCTAACCACGTGGAATGCAGATATTTAATTTCCTTGCAGTATTATTGGCCTTGTCCTTCCTCATAACACCACTCAGCAAAAGTAACTGCTTCAACCTTGCCAAAATTCAGTGCCCTTCCCTGTTTCCATGTGTGAGTGCACTCCAGCAGTGGTGGCATCACCTTGGAGCCCAGCTCCTGCCTAAAGAAACAAAGTGTTGCTATTGCAGTCCTTAGAAAAGGGAAAAACAAACGTGAGGGTTACCTGTGAGGGGGTTTAAGGGTTTGTTTATTTTCAGATCTGCTGGTCCCAATTCCGATTTTGTTGGAATACAGTTCCTCAAATGCTCTCAGAGTTGCTTCTGAACGGAAAAGTCATGGGGTGGAACTGAGAGGTGCTGAGGAAGGGCTGCCCTGACAGGCTGTGGCTCTGTGTGTTGCAGGCTGTTACGGGATACGCCCGGAGCTGGTGAACGAGGGCTGGTCGTGCTCGCGGTGCTCGGCCGGCGCCTGGGCAGCGGTAAGGACTGGCACAGCACCCCTGGCACTGCCCCACACACACAGGGGGGAGGATTCACACTGCCTTTGGCATCCCAGGTGGGAGATGGGCAGTGGTAAGGAGACTGGCACAGCACCCACTCACTGCCCCACACACACAGGGGGGAGGATTCACACTGCCTTTGGCATCCCAGGTGGGAGATGGGCAGCGGTAAGGACTGGCACAGCACCCACTCACTGCCCCACACACACAGGGGGGAGGATTCACATTGCTTTGACATCCCAGGTGGGAGATGGGCAGTGGTAAGGAGACTGGCACAGCACCCCTGGAACTGCCCCACACACAGGGAGGATTCACATTGCTTTGACATCCCAGGTGGGAGATGGGCAGTGGTAAGGACTGGCACAGCACCCACTCACTGCCCCACACACACAGGGGGGAGGATTCACACTGCCTTTGGCATCCCAGGTGGGGTGTGGTCACTTTCTGGGGAGGATGAAGAGCCTGGCAGAGTTTTTGGTCCCGTTCTGAAGGAGTTGTGTTCCCGCAGGAATGTTGCCTGTGCAATCTCAGGGGAGGAGCTCTCCAGATGACCACTGATGGCCGGTGAGTGCTGGTTCTGAGGGTGTTTTCCTTCCATGCTGCACCTGATCTCCTTGTCTTGTGAATTTGATCTTAATGCTCAGTGTAGCAGCAAGTTTTGGGGTTCTGAAGGGAACTGCTCCTCGTTGACTTGGCAGCATGAGCCTAAGGGACTGTGCTGCCCTACACTGCACCAGGCTGCTTGACAGCAGAGCTTCTGAACTCCTGCTGAATGTGGTTGTTTCGCAGAGAAAAGTCTCAGAGAATGTTTAGCATTGTGCAATATCAGGTGTAGGGGAAGGTTGATCTCTGTTGTTCCAGAGACATTTACCTTGTGCCACCCTGATTAACAGTCAATTGGGAACATTGCCACAGCTGCCAACCCCTGGAAATGTGCCTCGATGCTGAGGGAGGCAGGGAAATGTTAACTGCCCTCCTGAGCATTTCATTCAGATGATGGCAGGCCCTGATTTGTGTCTTCACTTTGACTCCCCAGGTGGGTCCATGTGATCTGTGCTATCGCTGTCCCCGAGGCGCGTTTCCTCAATGTCATAGAGCGTCATCCTGTGGACATCAGCGCCATCCCCGAGCAGAGGTGGAAACTGGTGGGTGTCTTTTCCTGGGGACAGTGGTTGGGAACAGGAGCCAAAGGGAAAAGCTTAACCAGACAGAAAATCATTGTGTGGGTTCGTGAAGCAGCTGAGATTGGAGGTGATCTCGCTCTCATTTCCAAACAAAAGCTGCGTCGTTTGTGTCTGCTGAGCCCTGTCAGTGCTTTGACACACAAGCAGCTCAGATTTCCAGATGTGCCTTTACTCTCTGGGAGTGTGCTGTACCCTGGGCAGAGCCTGGGACTCCTTCCCACCTGCAGTCAGGTGTAAAGTGCCTAACAGCTCCATTTACTCCAAGTACTGCACAGCAGGATTGCAGAGGGACATGGTGACTAGAGAGAAGCTGAATTGTTATCTGTAATTCACCTTTCCTTACAACATTTCTCTCTTTCTATCAAGAAATCTCTTGTAGAAATGAATAAATATTTCTGTGACCCTGACTGCAAGGCAAGACTGCAAGGATTTTAATACAAGCCCAGCTCCAAGTTGTTATTTAGCTGTGTGGCCTCATCCGAGGGATTAGTAATGGACGATTCATTAGCTCAGAGCAATTTATCTTAATGTTAGTTAATGCTCCATCACTATAGTGTGTTATTGCAAAATAAATTGTGCTTTTGCTGCTTTTTTTGGTACAGAAGTCAGCTGGGTGACACAGTGTGGGATGGGGAAGGTGCTGGAGCAGTGATAGATGGGTTAGTGCTGATGGATTCGTTAACAGAGCTGCTACTTAGTGCAGCCAGCCCGGGTGAGAGATTAGGAGGAACCTATCCCTGCTTCCAGAGTTATTTCTCTGTTGTGCAAATGGGTTTTGTACACAAATGTGAATGTAAAAAGCATTCATTATTCAGCAGGAGTGATGGGGCAGCGCAGTGCCAGGGTGATAAATCTTGCAGCCGTGGCTCTTTATGGATCAGCTGACACTTCCAACGTGCATCCTCTTCATTACCAGCACTTGTAACGCTGAACTTAAAATCCTTTTACACAACACTCACTTGTATTGCTTAATGGAGCCTCACAAGGAAACATGACTTAATTCTTTAACCCTTCCTTGGCTGCCTGGCAGTGCTGCAGAGCCAGGGCAGTGTCTGTGTGTGTCTGACTCCGCTGCTTTGCTCTGCTCCAAAGCAGAGCCTGTGCCTGCCAGAGCCTCTGCACGGACCCACTGCACCCATTTCTCACTCATTCCTCAAGTTAAACTGCAAAGTTTCATAGAATCTCAGAATATCCTGAGCTGGGAGGGTCCCCAAAGGCCATCAGTCCAGCTCCTGGCCCTGCACAGACACCCCAACAATTCCACCCTGAGAGTGTTGTCCAAATGCTGCTGGAGCTCTGGAAAGAAATTTTGTTT
This sequence comes from Camarhynchus parvulus, assembly GCF_901933205.1. Lineage (NCBI taxonomy): Eukaryota > Metazoa > Chordata > Aves > Passeriformes > Thraupidae > Camarhynchus > Camarhynchus parvulus. The sequence continues at coordinate 1,454,023 of NC_044598.1, forward strand.
GATTTCTTCTGTTGTATTCCATTTGCACCTCGTGTTTTCTTCCTTTCTCAGAGAACCTGGAGATTTTTTACATGAAGTGCCTTGACTTACACAGGCCAGTGTTGGAATTTACAGGCACATATTCCTTATGCTGCTGTTAGCCAGAGCCTGGCTTGTAGCTCAAATGTCAAAGCCTGGCTTTAAGCCCTTCACTTGGAAAGTTTTAGAGTTTTCAATTAGGTGAGGATTAAACAATTAATTTGGATGGCAGAATACAGAGGCAGTGGTGCTGTGGGGTACAAAGGGAGTGTAAATTGGATAAGATTGTGTGCAGAGACTCATGAGCCATGGTGGGGAGGTTTAGGATTCTTCATGGGAATTTGCAGGTAATTCCTGGAGCATGTGGGGAGTCACTGGAGGAGCTGGGGGCTGTCTGTGCTTTGGAGGTGAGCAGCTGCAGTTAGGAAGATAAACTGAGGGAGACTAAAAGGTGATGGCATTGGAGCTCCTGACTTTGGCAATGATGGACTTGGTGCAGTACTTGATACAACTGGGGAGATGACCTTTGTGCCTGGAAAAGCTGGAAAAGGAGAGAAGGAATGATGTGAGGACAGTTGATGTAAATAGATGAGGGTAGTGGAGGAGAGAGGGGGTAGGGGTTATCCATGGTTATAATTTGATTTTTTAATATTTTTTTATTGTTTTAAGTTGCTGTGATGAGGGCTGAGGTGCCAAGGAGTGGCAGTGATCTGGTGAAAGGTATATCCTGTTCTCTGAGCATGGACCAGGTCTCCTTGTGCAAGCACAGACTTTTCAGTACATCTGTGGGTATGGCACCATTTTCAGAACTGCAGTTTCCTGCTCCCAGATTGATGGCACATTACAGGCCTGTGCACGTAAATTATTTATGACGTGGAAATTTGGAATAATTAGCTGTCATTCCTCAGTGGAGTAAATGAATTGCAGTGTTCATCATGCAGCAGACAGCCCATTTCTTACTCTCAGCAGTGACCTGACTCTGGTGTGCATTTATTCCGAAGATTTCTCTCCTGTGCTTTGGACTCTTTCCCCTCCCACAGAAAATGCTTTTAAATCTCCTTGTGCAGCTTTCCCACAGCGCTTGGCACTGGTGTTTCTGTCCATCCCATCTCCCACACTTCCAGATCTGTATTTTCATAGATCCCAGACTGGTTTGGGTTGGAAGGGGCCTCAAATCCCACCCAGAGCCACCCCTGCCACGGGCAGGGACCCCTTCACTGTTCCAGGCTGCTCCCAGTCCTGTCCAGCCCGGCCCTGGACAGTCCCAGGGATGGAGCAGCCACAGCTTCCCTGGGCACCCTGTGCCAGTGTTTCACCACCCTCACAGCCAAGAACTGTCACTTCCTCCATCACTCCTTGCACATCAGGCTCACTGTCACTCACATTTATCTTTTGATCATATTTACTCTGAACATCCCTTCGCTGCAGCTCTTGTGCCTGTCACAGGGAGTTTGTGTGGGCACAGGGTGGCACTGGGTGTGTGCTATTCCTGGCTTGGCAGAGCCCTGTTGGCATCAGGAGGGGCAGATTCCTGCCCTGGCAGGGTTAATGCTCCCTGAGCCCCCTGTGTGTCAGCAGCTGCTGGGACAGGGGGATATTGACAGGTTAATAATGGCATCAGTGCCATTGGCTCCCCTCAGTCCTGCTGTGCACTTTCCTGCTGCTTATCAGCTCTGGAACATGGTTTGCAGAGTGATAAAGGCTCAGCTTATTAAAGGCTAAACCCACGTTCTGGCAGCACTCAGGCTCTGGCTTTGAATTTCCTGGCTTTTGTTCGTTTGTGTAAAAAGGCCAAATTAATCTTTGGTGTAAACAAACTGCCTTCAGTTAATTCATGGGACTTACTTCATAGAAATGTGGGGCAGAGCCCAGCCAGGGAGGGGATGTTGCACAGGAATAAGGAAGAACAAATCTCCTGTTCTTTTGCATCTTTTGCTTTCAAGGAAGAGAAGTGTTCCTGGAGAAGGAATCCCAGAATTCCAGAATGGTTTGGGTTGGATGGACCTTGAAGGTTTTGGAGTTCCACCCCCTGCCATGGTCAGGGACACCTTTTGTTCATTTTAATCATGAAAAGCACATTTGTCTCCTGTGTTTGGTATTAATTTTGCCCTGATTTGCCTTGTGCCGGCCTCAGATAAGGTAAAGAAGCTGCCCCACCCCTGGAAGTGTCCAAGGCCAGTGGATGGACTGGATGATTGGGATGAGCTTTAAGGTCCTTCCAGCCCAAACCATTCTGGGATTTGCTGATCAGTGACAGATTCCTGGAAATGTTAAAAACTGAGTGGTGTTTCCAAATGGATCCCTGGAAACATTATGCAAGAATCCGTTCTTTAGACTGGGATTCCCAAAATCTCCTTTTCTGTATTTCTGAGAGACTGGAAACAAGAATTGGTGCTGTTATAGGGAGTGAGGAAATTTGTCTTGTTCCCACTATAGCTCCTGCTCACTGTCAGTGCCATCAGGCTCAGGATTTTTAGCTTTGAGAAAATGTAATTTCTTTTTAAAGCAGTCCCACATCTTACATCGATTTACCTCATAACTGGATCTGCTTTGCAGAAAATGAGTGTGAAAATGTCTCTGAGATTTCAGACCTTTTCCCTGATAATTCTGGGGTTTTTTCGTACAATGTTTTTATTTCTTTTGTTTGCAAAACTGACTGAATTATCTACAGTGGCTCATCTGACATGGATGCCAATAAAATATTTATGGTTGATACGCTTATGCATCTAAAATAAACACACAGTATTTTTGTTCCATTATATGATTTTATATTCCATGAGATCTGATCAATACAATGTCCCATTAAATATAATCGAGCAAATTGCCACCCAGTTACTGTGTTCTGTTCCTTCAGAAAAATGGAAATGTTATTTTCCAGCAGCGCACCTGTGAGCATCCAGCTGCTGTTGGAGTTAATGAAGTGTAGGTGCACTGTTTATGTGAGGAGGATGAGGGTGCAGCAGTGCCCTGGTGCCGCTGGTGGGTGTTTGCCCAGTCCAAACTGGGGTCCAGTCTGTCTGGGCCCAGTGTGGCTCTGCAGGGCTGAGTGACTGGAGGTGCTGGCATGGCCATGGGAGTGGTGAGGCAGGGAATGGCAATGTCTGCTGGATATTGGCTTGGAGAGATCCTGAGTGGAGAGACAGTACTGGCCATGTGGGCTTGACCCCTTGGCACAGAGCATCACTTGGGCTGTGGCACTGCAGCCGCAGGCTCTGAGCCATGTGCCACCTCCTGTGGGGGCTGTGGGGTCTCTGCAGGGCTCCAGGCTCTGCTCCTTGAGAGGTCTGAGCTCTGGGTGTGTTCCCTTGCAGAGCTGGGTGTAACTCCATTTGCGTTCCCTTGCAGAGGTGACCCCAGCTGTGTTCCCTTGCAGAGCTGGCTCTGACCCCAGCTGTGTTCCCTTGCAGAGGTGTGTGTACTGCAGGAAGAGGATGAAGAAGGTGTCTGGGGCCTGTGTGCAGTGCTCCTACGAGCACTGCTCCACGTCCTTCCACGTGACGTGCGCGCACGCGGCCGGCGTGCCCATGGAGCCCGACGACTGGCCCTACGTGGTGTCCATCACCTGCTTCAAGCACAAAGCAGCAAACCAGAACGTAGGTTTTGGGCTGGGCTGGGGGGTTGGACTGGGGGATTTGGGGTTTTGTTGGGTTGTTTGGTTTCTGGGGTTTTTTAAAATAGCTTCTCCCCGCCTGTGTTGGCTCAATATGTTTTGTGTTTTTAATGCAGAAGGATTGTCCAGGAAGTCATTGTTGGGGATGGCTTTAATCTGCAAGAGGGCTGGTTTGGATGGGGTATTGGGAAGGAATTCCTGGCTGTGGAGAGGATAGAACAGTAGCACAGGTGCCCAGAGCAGCTGGGGCTGCCCCTGGATCCCTGGCAATGCCCAAAGCCAGGCTGGACAGGGCTGGGAACGCCCTGGGAATGTGGGAGGTGTCCCTGCCATGGCAGGGGTGGCACTGGGTGGGATTTAAGGTCCTTCCCACCCAAACCATTCCATGATTCCATGGAATTTTGGACCCAGCTTTGGAGCTGTGTCTGGCAGCTGTTCCTGTGTCCCTGCAGGTCCCGTTCCGCAGGGAGGTGGCCCTGGGGCAGACAGTGATCACCAAGAACAGGAACGGGCTCTACTATCGCTGCAGGGTCATCGGCACCAGCACCCAGACCTTCTACGAGGTCAACTTCGACGACGGCTCCTACAGCGACAACGTTTACCCCGAGAGCATCATTGTAAGGCAGCTCTGGGACACTGCTGTGGCACAGGCACTACAAACTGAGCTGTGCCTTGGGCTGGAACAGCAGAGCAAAACTTAACTTTTTCATTTTAATTTTTAAGTTGCTGCTTGCCTAGAAAATCTCATCCTGCTCTTCATGACAGATCTTGTTTCTGACATTATCTCATTTATTTTTTGGTTGCTTTACAAAGATGTGATCTTGCTGAATGCTGATGACTTCACAGAAAGCAGTGTTTGTTCTAAATTTCATCCTATTTGTTTTGTGGTTGAATAATCTTATTTTTCAACTGACAAGTGTGATTCATGGGGGAAGCAGATTGTTCGTAAGCACTTCTGGTTCAAAACAGGGAATTCACTTAATAGAGGGAATGTCTAGAAGAGGCTGATTTGTCAGCTCATGCATTGCCTTCCTGATTGTGCCACTGATTCACTGAGTTGCCCTGCTTGTTTTTGAGATACTGGAGATGTGATACTGTGGGATTTGTAATGAGAAATGTCCATGAACTGGGTGCTGGCAGCAGAAGGAGCTGCCAGAGTCAATTGCTGCTCTCTCAGGCTGGTTTTGTTTGAGATGCCCACAATTAATCACAAGTGCAGAAATGTATCCTATTGCTCATTACCATGTGATTTTAGCACACCTCTGGCTCCTGAGCTCTGCTGGAGCTGTGTCTCTGACCCCTCTCTCTCTGTCCTCAGAGCAGGGACTGCATCCAGATGGGGCCCCCTCCGGAGGGGGAGCTGGTGCAGCTGCAGTGGACGGACGGGATCATCTACAAGGCCAAGTTCATTGCAGCCCAGATCAGTCAGATTTACCAGGTGAGTGGCAGAGAGATCCCTGGGGTGTGCTCCAGGATGGGAGAGCTGAGCCTGCACCAGGGATGGGCTGCTGGAGCTGGGCAGAGCAGGAGGAGGATTTGGGAGCAGATGATTTATTCCTTCTGAGTTTGTCCAGCCTGAACTTGACACCCCTATTAAACTGTGCTCTGTGTCCTTCTGCTTTATGCAGAAAAGTGTATTAAAGTCTTGGGCAAAGGAAATAAGAATCCCTTAAAAACTTTTAATAGTTTTAACATTTTGCTGTGCACGTTTCCATGAATAAACATCCCTGGAACATCTGATGCATAATTCATGATATAATCAGTGCTTAGCAAAAAGGGTTTCATGGGAGGAGTTTTTTGTACCTGGCTGACTATTTCTGCTGTTTGAAATACAAATGTACTTTAGTAGCTGGAGTTGTTTCCTTGTGACCTGTAGAAATGCTTTGTTTAAGATGAAAGAAATTCTTATTACCATATTGGCCTGAATAGAGGGCTGCTTTTATCATAAGTGAAAAGCTGCTTTTTGCAGGATATGAATCAAAAATCAGTAGAAATGTGAGGTGCTGGGCCAGCTGGAGTACAGATATTTTGGGATCCATGGAGCACTGAATGAATCCACTTGGATAAGACAGAGGTGCCTGAACAGCACTGACAGCAGCACTTTTTGGGCTCAGCATCCTCCCCAGAGCTTGGGAGTGCTCATTCCACAGAGACACCCACGGAACTGGCCCCTGATGCTTCCTGGGTGTGCCTGGGGGGCCCAGCTGTGCCACAGGCTGGGAATGGGCTGTTCACCTTCTGCCTCCCTGCAGGTGGAGTTTGAAGATGGCTCTCAGCTAATGGTGAAGCGTGGGGATATTTATACCTTGGAGGAAGAGCTTCCCAAGAGAGTCAAGTCTCGCCTGGTGGGTACCAAAATAGCAAACAATAAACCAGCTGCAGCTTGCAGAACCCCTTCACGTTTTCTTCATGTATTTTTTAGACATTAGGTGAATGCAGCCTCCAGTTTCTGTGGCTGTAAAACTGCTTTTCATTCCCAAAATACACAGAGTGGAATCCTGGCCATGGATGCTTGAGAGGCACAGAAATGATTTCCCCTTGCATGTGTTCAGCTCAGAGTTTTATTTTCTCTGGTTAAAAGATTATGTTCAGATCATTTTACACTGGTTAAAAGATTATGTTCAGATCATTTTACACCTTATGAATTCAGTTATATGGAGTCATCCTGTCCAAGGGTGAGGTGAGCTGGGCTGCAGCTCAGGGCTTTCTGGAGAACTGATTATCTCCGTGGGACCAAACCCCCTTTTCTCACCAAACTGGAGATTTAGAGTGTGGCTCTTACCTGTAAATCTCTTAATCTACAAGATCAGGCTGTCTTTAAGTGCGTACAGTGGAATTACTGAGCCTAGAAAAGATGAGGGATTTATTTCATAGCTTTTTTTGATTCCAGACTTGCTGGGTGTTTTCAGACCCTGTAAAGCCATTTCATTGAACCAGGTGATGGGGCTGGAGAGTGTTCCCAGCCCAGGGGGACTGTGGGTCTCTCCCTGTGCTCCTGCTGTGCCCCTAAAGGTTGTTTTGTGTCTCCTGCAGTCCCTCAGCACTGGGGCCCCTCAGGAAGATGTGTTTTCAGGAGATGAAGTGAGAGCAGCCAAGCGTCCCCGGCTGGGGAATCCCAGGAATCCTGAGGAATATGGACAAACCCCAGATTACCTGGCCTTCATGGAGAGCCTGTTGCAGACACAGTACCAGCCTGGGACTCAGAGCAACATGTTTTAACCAGGATTCATCCAAAATATTCAATTAACCCTTTTTGAGTTAGTGGAAAAATAAATAGGAAACTGTGGAATGGAAGACCAGCCCTGTGCAATAGCCTGCTGTGAATTTCTTTCATCTCCTCTTGGTTTGGACTGCAGGAAATCCCTGTCTGGCTGCTACCTCGACCTTGCCAGGAGTTGCTGACCAAGAGCTGGGGAGCTTGGAAACCCTTCAGCTTTTCACATGGAGACTTTGGAAGAGTTTCTACAGATGGAGCTTTGTGACTGGTTCTTTTTTATGAGGAAAGGGTTAAAATTTAACAAAATGACTTTTTCAAATCTGTCAAACTTTTGTCTTTCAAGGTGCTATTACATTGACTACTGAAGCAGCCTTTGGAATCGTGTTTTCTGTACATAGACGTCACCTTTGTGAAGTTTTCTATGAATGAGCATTATTAAAAAAAAAAAGCAAGCAAAAATAGGAAAATGAAAGTTTCCACAAAACATTTTTCTAGATTATGGCTTTAAAACAGAAAATAAATTAAATCCTCCCCCCTCACCCCCAAACGAATTGTGACTGATGTTACAGCGGGGAGAGGGAGAGCAAGAGCAGATGTCCTGGAATGTTCTGGGTTCTTCTTTTGTAAGAAACACTATCTTTGTAAGCTGGGGAAGGTGGGGAAGCAATGTTCATGCTGGGATGTTTCTGCCATTGGCTCTCTGCACGCCCTGGGATGGATGTTGGCATCGCTGCCACATCCCCAGGGAGGGGCTTAGGGAAGAAATGGCCAGGTTTGGGTCATTCCTCTCACCTTCCTTCCCCATCTTTGCCATCACAGTTGCTTTCTAGTTCAGGATCAGCATGGCTTTGAGTTCCAGCGTGCCGCCCTGGTTTGGCAAGTGTTCTGTTGCTGCTTGTGTTAGCTCCCCACGAGCCAGAGGCTCCCCGGCAGCACTTCTCCCTTAGCACTTCTCCTTTCTCTTTCCTTTGTCTCTTTATTTTTTAATTTTTTTTTTTTGAGTTGTGCTCCTTACAGTGTGAGAATCATTCCATGACAGAAGCTTGGGAGGTGTTTGTATGTTTTTCTTTTATCCTATTAAAGAAGAAATTCCTCAAACATCTGATTGTCGTGACATCCTTTCCTTAAGCAAGGACTGAGCCTGTGAGTTCCTCCTGGGGAAGAGGAGTGCAAGCCCTGCCTTGACTGGACTCAGCTCCCTGAGGATTGAAGGAGCATTAAAGGCAGAGCCCAGCCCTGGAGTGTTGAGGGGGCAGCTCCCACCTGGACCTTTGCAAATCCCCTGGGGCTGAAGAGCTGATGTGGAGCAGTGCTTGGCACAGAGCCTGGTCCAAACCCTGCTGGAGCCACTGGAAAGTCTTCCCCTCTCTTTGGAGGAGCTCAGTCAGTTCAGAGGAGAGAAGGAGGCAGTGCTGGTGCCGAGCTGGAGGGGCCGTGGCAGAGCTGGGAAGGTTCAGGTGCAGGGGGAGAGCAGAGCAGAGGGCACCCAGAGCCTCCCCTGCTCCACAGCCCAGCCTGGCCAGCCAGCAACCTGGAATGCTGCACTGCAATCTCTTCCACTTAATTCCCTGAAAATACTGGATGGAGAGAGACAATATTCTTGTTTTGATTATTATTTTTAAGCCCCTTTGCAAGGTGGTCGTTGTTCTGGGGAGAGGCTGTTACGCAAAGCTCTGGCTGGATCTTTAAGGGAATAAGTGGGAAGGATTTGTGGGCTAGCAGATGGTAGATTAGCATCTTAAGAGACTCCATGGGTATTAAACTGTCCTAGTGAAAGAGTGGAGATAGAATAAAGCAATTTAATTCCTTTTTTACTTTGGTTTTGTTCTGCCTTGAGGATTGGAGGTGCCATCCTTTCTCCTGCCTCTGCTACGGGTCCTTTTCCTGTGCCTGGCTGCGCCTGCGTGGTTGTGAGGCCCTGCAAACAGGGTTCTGCTTTTGGGTTCTTTTATTTCCGAGTTTCTGACCTTTTCAGTAGATGTCTCCACGAATAAAACCAAACTGAGACTAATAAAAGTTTAAAAAATTGGCAAGGTTCTCCCGAGCCTGGGTTGTTCCTCCCACAGAGCTGTCTCCTGTCGGGTGAAATGTGATTAAATAGAAAACTTGCTGTATAAAAGACTAAGAATGTTGCCAGGCCACGAAAGAAATATTTAAAACAATTGAAAGAGGAATTTAACCAGCAGAGGAATTTTTTTGGAGGTGGGAGGGAAGGGTGGGATGGGATGAGTGGTTGTGAGCGACGGGGAATTTCCTCTGCATGCTCGAGTCCTGCAGTAGCTGTGTCCATGTGTAGTACCTTTCCCAAATGCTATTTATATTGTAAAAACACAAGTGTGTTCCCTCACCCCATATTCAGATGCTCAGTTATGTTGAAACATGAACCTGGAACTGTCGAATGCCCTTCCTTGGTGCAAGGCTTTTCTCTCTTTTTGTTGATTTTTAAATCCCTCATTTTGGTTTAGGAATGACTTGTGCAGATTCAGGGTAGTGGCCATACGGATGGCCCCTGGGCATCGGCCTGTTGAAAAGGAAATAGGCAATGCACATTCCTACCCCTTCCTCCAGTGAAATATATTTGTATCTGATTATGTGCTATAAAAATAATGATTTTTTTTCCTTTCTCCCCCTAGATTAAGGCTGTGATGTGTTTTTTGCCTCTTTTTTTTCTCTGCCTCTAGGTTCAAAATGAATTAAAAGCTGTTGAGCATTTCAGAATGACACTTTTTGGGGGGTTGAAGTCTCTTCATTTCTAAGTTTGAAGTCTTGTGCAGCAGAAGGTCGTTGAACCTTCTCAAACAGCATCTCCCTGAAACTCCATTTAAACACCTTTAATTTCCCATCCAGAGCTTTCAGGTCATCTCTTGTTCCCAAGAACGTCTGTGCTGGCACAGTACACAAAAAAAAAGGCAGTTTTGGCACAATCCTGGGACTCAAATGAGCTGGAGCTGTTGACACAGAATTATTTGGCAGCTTTGGTAGCAGAAGAAGTCCTTGGGTTACTTGCTCACCAATAGAAAATCACTGGGAGTTATTTATTCCGCATGAAAGCAGCAAAACAATTAAATTTTTGGTTTCCAACGGGGGAAATGTAAAGGTCACTGTGCAAATACTGTTTGGAATTGCACAGTGACCACAGTTTAACCACTTTTCCTGTGGAACAAACAGGATTTTGGCTCTGTTTCAGCACAGTTCACTTTGGCTCACCTCTCCACCCAGCCTTGCCATTTCAGATGCCAGCTGCTAATATCCCCTAGCAAACGAGCCAGCCTGTCTCTGAAACAGGAGTGATCCCCTCCCCTGTGCCCCAGATCAGGGTTTAAAAATAAAGAAATGGCCAGATCCTCTGCTCATCTGCTTCATTTAACAGAGCCATCTCTGGAAAATGCAGCAAATTGTCTTTGATCAGGAGTGAATGGTCAGTTCCCCTGCTCCAGGCCAAGGTGCTGCAGGGATTCATCTGCCTGGCCAAAGAGAGGAATTTGGGCTGATTCAGGTGCAGGAGGTCCCTGGGCAGTTTCCTCTGTGGAGAAGCCACGAGGTGGGAGAAGGGCTCTGGTGCAAGTGTGATTTGCTCGTGGCTCTGCTTAGAGCTGAGGTTTCCTTCTCTCTGTCACCTGAACAGCTCAGAGCCTCTTGGAGCTGTGGTGTGCCTGGTTAATCTGGGATTCGGCTGAAACATGGAATTAACACTGCAATCCAGGAGCTTTGTGGCCTGGCTTGGGTGATTAGTGTGAGATTTTTGTCAGCACGAAGTGAAAAATCTGCCTGAGCACAACAGTGTGAGATCCCCCAGCTCAGGGATGGGTCTGGGCTCCAGGAGCAATTTATCATCACATTTTTCACTAATTCAGCTTAGAGACAATTGGCTGCTTGTTAAATGCTGCAGTTTCTCTCACTTCTGTGACACTCCCAAATCAAGGGCTTGGTCCATTTTGTCCACATAAATTTCCCTGCAGTGTTTCTCAGAAGTGAGAGATGTCCTCAGGTTTTTCCTGCCTTCAGGTGTTTGTGCTCGGACCCGAGTGGTGAAGCACCTGCAGGTGACAGGGACCTGGTGGGGCTCTGCCCTGAGCAGCAGCAGTGGCAGCCCTGGCACAGGTGCCCAGAGCAGCTGGGGCTGCCCCTGCATCCCTGGAATGCCCAAGGCCAGGCTGGACATTGTGCTGGGAGCACCTGGGACAGGGGAAGGTCCCCTTTCCCTTCTCCCTGTTCCCTTTTCCCTTTCCCCTTTCCCTTTTCCCTTTTCCCTTTTCCCTTTTCCCCTTTTTCCTTTTCTCTTTTCCCTTTTCCATTTTCCATTTTCCCTTTTTCCCTGTTCCCTTTTCCCCTTTTCCCTTTTCCCTTTTCCCTTTTCCCTTTTTCCTGTTCTCTTTCCCCTGTTCCCTTTTTCCTGTTCTCTTTCCCCTTATCCATTTTCCCTTTTCCCCTTTTCCCTGTTCCCTTTTCCCTTTTCCCTTTCCCCCTTTCCCTTTTCCCTGTTCCCTTTTCCCTTTTCCCTTTCCCCCTTTCCCTGTTCCCTGTTCTCTTTTCCCTGTTCCCTTTTCCCCTTTCCCTTTCCCTGTTCCCTTTTCCTTTCCCTGCAGTGCACCCACTCTGTGCCACCCTTCCCAGGTCCGTGGTTATAATCTGGTTATTCCCCTGCCATCCTCCTCCTTGTTTTCATGTCAGTGCTCAGTGGGGGAAGTTTTCCCTTTTGTACAGCTTTGCTTTCAATGTAACAGCTCTGCTTTCCTGCAGAAAATTGCAAATAGGCTCTCCCGGCTGCTTTTTTCCCACTCCCTGTTCCTTTCTTTCCTCAGGATTTGTGTTGGGAGAGGAGCAAGAAAATTAAGAAAATTCCTTCCACGAGCAGGCTGCCAGTTCAAGGAGCTCCTGGCGTTTCCCTTGGGGCTGCCTCCAGTCCAGAGCAAGGAAAACAAATTAAAACCAAGGTGGTGGAACCCACCAGAATATTTTACATTTATTTTGGTGATTCATTAACTCCAGAGTGGATTGGAGAAATTTATGGCATTGTGTTTTTGTGTTGTTGGAGCATCCTGTGTGCATAATTTGGGGTCAGATTAATTCCTGTGTGATAAAGGAATAAAAAACCACAGTGAAGTTAGGCTTGTACCCTGGAAATGGTTTCCAGTCTTTGCTAGAACACAGTGAAACAAGATAATGGGAAAAATAATGGGAAATGTGGTTTGCTGTGTAATCACTGGCCTCTGGAGATTTTATTTTGGTGACTCAGCAGACACAGAAATGAAAACTTGAGGCATTTGGCCACTGCCAAGGTCGTGGTTGTTGCTCTTACAGCAGGATTTGAAGTTCCACAATAAACTTGGGGCAAAAAGAAAGAGAATTCCAAGGTGTTCCTGGCACCCTTGGCAGCTGCCTGCACACAGGGACATGGGCCTGGCATGAGATTGGGAATGGGCAGAATGATTTATTCCAAGTGCTGAATTTCTTTAAGGTGATTATTTGTTTCCAAGTCAGCTCTGCCATGCTCTGCTCAGCACATCCAAAGAGGGACATTAAAATAAACCAGGGGATTGTTTTGGGATCCATCTCAGGTGTTGTGAGCTGTGGAAGCACCTTTGGCCCTGCTCCAGTGTCCCCCCTCCCCAGGAAAGGCTCAGGGGGCTCCAGGACAGAGGCAGAGGCAGAGCCAGGGCTGCAGGAGAGGGAGGAGCACTGAGAGCTGCCCTGGGGCTCCTCTGGAGCCTGGCAGGGAGGGAAGCTCTGCTCTGTCCTGCTCTGCTCTGCTCTGCCCTGCTTCATCCTGCTCTGCTCTGCTCTGCTCTGCTCCATCCTGCCCTGCTCCATCCTGCCCTGCTCTGCTCCATCCTGCTCTGCTCCATCCTGCTCTGCTCCATCCTGCCCTGCCCTGCTCCATCCTGCCCCGTTCCATCCTGCCCTGTTCCATCCTGCCCTGCTCTGCTCCATCCTGCCCTGCTCTGCTCTGCTCCATCCTGCTCTGCTCTGCTCTGCTCTGCTCCATCCTGCTCTGCTCTGCTCTGCCCTGCTCCATCCTGCCCTGCTCTGCTCTGCTCCATCCTGCTCTGCTCTGCTCTGCCCTGCTCCATCCTGCCCTGCTCTGCTCCATCCTGCCCTGCTCCATCCTGCTCTGCTCTGCTCTGCTCCATCCTGCCCTGCTCCATCCTGCCCTGCTCCATCCTGCTCTGCTCCATCCTGCCCTGCTCCATCCTGCCCTGCTCCATCCTGCCCTGCTCTGCTCCATCCTGCCCTGCTCCATCCTGCCCTGCTCCATCCTGCCCTGTTCCATCCTGCTCTGCTCCATCCTGCCCTGCTCTGCTCTGCTCCGCTCCATCCCGCTCTGCTCCATCCTGCCCTGCTCTGCTCCATCCTGCCCTGCTCCATCCTGCCCTGCTCCATCCTGCCCTGTTCCATCCTGCTCTGCTCCATCCTGCCCTGCTCTGCTCTGCTCTGCTCCATCCTGCTCTGCTCCATCCTGCCCTGCTCCATCCTGCTCTGCTCCATCCTGCTCTGCTCCATCCTGCCCTGCCCTGCTCCATCCCTCCCTGGGCAGGCTGGGAGGGGGAACCAGCCCAGGGCTCCACCAGGGACCCCCCAGCTCTGCCCCTCCCTGCAAGGAGCAGCCAAGAGCCAAGATCTGATAACAGAGCCTGCTTGGAACAGCTGTCTGCTGACAAGTATAATAAACTGTATTAATGGTGTCATTATTATTCCCTAATTAAAAGCTAATAACTAAGAGTTAATTGCCTTTAAAAGATGAAGCAGTGCCATGGCAGGGATTTATCTCTGTTTTTCTTTGCTCGCCTGGCTGTGCTGATATTTTCAGGCTAATTAATTGAATCAAATCTTACTGAAAACTAATAATCTCCCTGTGTCGATTCAGCCAATTGAATTAAAAGGTATTTGCTGTGTGCTGGGCTTAAACAACCCCTCACACATTTATAAATAATATCTCTGTGTGTGTGTGTGTGTGTGTGTTGTCACCTGGGGTCACAGGGTCAGCAGGACACAGAGGGAAAAGCTTCAGGTGGGGAAAAGTTTCTGCTCATGTTCAGAGCAGGGACATATTTTATTTTGGGGTGCAGGTGCAGCTACAGAACCACGTGTGAAACCCCCCAGCAAGTGACCCCTCTGCACCCCCTCTGCCGCTCCTGTGGTGCCAACTGAAGGGAACCAAATGTTCTCTTTGGAAGTTCACTTTATCACTGTTCATCTTCTGTGCGGAGTAAATTTTATTAAAGTTCCCCAAAGAGCAAATTGTAAATTCATTAGGGCCCGTTTTGGACTGCACCTTCTCTCATTTTGGGTAAAAAGGAGATTAGAAGTCATCTGTGCTCTGTGATAATTAAAAAGAAGATGCTCAAACATAATTCTTAATTAAACAGCAATGAGATAAGAACTTGTGTAGTCTGCTTTTGGTGTGTTGGAAAGATGCAGAGGTTCCCATTGTAATTATGTGATTTATGATCTTCCACACAAAGATGTAATTAGTTTTTTCTCCCCCCTTTTAAAATTTAAACATTATTTAGATAAAAAAATGTGCAGTAATTTGAATCTGCTTTCCCTGAAGGAATAGTAATTTGGTTTGATTTATCTTTAGGTTTCAACCTAAAAAAATTATTTGGACCTAAAAGGGGATACCCTAAAATAAGACCCCTCCTGCAAGTCCAAGAGCTCTGAGGGCACCTCCAGCCTCTGAAAATATCCCGTGGCCAAAACTTGCAGGGCCCACGGTGGGTTTATTTTATTTTATTATTTTATTTTATTTTATTTTATTTTATTTTATTTTATTTTATTTTATTTTATTTTATTTTATTTTATTTTATTTTATTTTATTTTATTTTTATTTTTATTTTTATTTTTTATTTTATTTTATTTATTTTTATTGATTTTATTTGATTTTATTTTTTTATTTTTTTGGTGGTTTTCATTGTATTTCTGGCTGGGGGAAGGGTTTGCACGTCTCCCTGCTGTGCTCTGGAGGAGTGGAGGTGGATGTGGTTCTCACACATTTTGGGCTGCCCCATCCCTCTCCTGAGCCTCAGCACACCTCACAGGATTCCAGGATGGTTTGGGTTGGAAAGAACCTTAAACTCATCCCAACCCCCTGCCATGGGCAGACACTTGGAGCCCCATCAGTCTGAGCCTTAGCAGGGTGTTTGCTGTCCTAAAAAATACAAAAATACATCTATGTATTAATAGGTGTAAAAATATAAAAATACAAATATAATAAAATACTAAATATAAAAATACATCTATGTATTAATAAGTGCATAAATATAAAAATACAATTATACTAAAAATACTAAATATAAAAATAAAAATCTCTCCCTGCCATCCTGCTGGTTCTCGCCCTGGGACGTGTTTGGCTCTCCCAGCCTGGGATGGGAGTGGATCCTGACTCACTGGTGCTCAGCAATTTCCTGAACAACACCTTACACAGCTCAGGCACAGCGTTATACATTTAAATAGATTTTTTTTTAATCATTTGGACACAATTTTTTTCCCTGGGGGGTTTATTATCCTCAGTAAGCCCGGGCTAAAGCCCTTGTGTAACCCATTAATCTGGGGCTGCCATCTGCACCCCGTGTGCCCCCGCTGGGCACAGGGCAGCCCCAGCTCCTGAACCCGAATTTCTGCCCCCACGGCTGGAAGGAGCTGGGATTTGGGGTTTGAGGAGATAAAGGAACGCTGGGCCTGGGATTTGGGGCTTTGGTCCCTGGGCAGATTGCAGAGGGATCCTGGGGGGGTCAGCGCACAGTGGGAAACCAGGCAGGTTAAAGGGTGGAGGCATCAAATGTTTGGAGAGGGCGTGGTTATCCCACTTTATCACACATTATAATCACACTTTATCACACTTTATCACACAGCAGGGTCACTGCTGCTCTGCTTCAGCCACAGGGCACCCCACCGAACTGGGACTGGCAGGAACTGGGACAGGAATTGGGACAGGGACAGGGATTGGGACAGGGACAGGAATTGGGACAGGGACACCTCCCACTGTCCCAGGCTGCTCCCAGCCCCATCCAGCCTGGCCTTGGGCACTGCCAGGGACCCAGGGGCAGCCCCAGCTGCTCTGGGCACCTGTGCCAGGCCTGCCCAGCCTGCCAGCCAGGAATTGTCACAGCTGTGATGATGCTGCAGTGACTGAACTCGTGGTTTCCTCCCTGGGAAACGTGGGAGCAGGCTCCCTGTATCCCCTTCCCAGAGGATGAACTTGTAGCAATAGTGAGACAATTTTCTCAGCACCTCTGAGGGTATTTACTTTTTCCATTTCAGTTCTACATCTGTTCACACACCGACTTGGAATTTGCAGCCATCTTATTTAGGAGAAGGAATTGATTTCTCGCTCTGTTACTGCTGCTCTCGGTATAATTAAAGCATATTGCAACGTGAGGAATTTCTCCTGGCCTGGGAACTGCTCTGCCACTTGGGTAATTCTGTAAACCAAGAAAAGCTTTTCCTTTTCCTCTGGAATGTAAATTACAGCTACAGCTTCTTTAAAGCCTTTGTTCTGCTGCAGGGGGCTGGGGGCTCTCGGTTCAGGGCTGTGCAGGGGCCTGGGGGCTTCTGCAAATCAATCCCTCAGGGATTTGGCATCCTGGCTGCTGCAAAGTCCAGCTGAGGCCCAGCCTGCTCTGCCCAGGGTGTGAATGGGAGCTGGGAGCAGCCCTGGGAAGGGCTTGGCTGCTCTGAGCTTTGTGGGCAGCACTGGGATGGGGACTCTGCGTGACACAGCCCCTGCTCTGTGAACGATTTATTCCTTCCCCCCTGCTCACATCTCGCTGTCAAAGCTGTCATTTGGAGCTCGTGAGAGAGAGACAGATAGAGGGAAAAATCCTGGGATCAATAAGGAGTAAGAGCCCTCCCTCCCTCCGTGCTGCAAACGGGCATTAATGGGCCATCACTTAGAGTTTAATTAAAACCAAAGACAGCCCCGTGCCAGGTCTGGCACAGCAAACCCAGAGAGACTGAGCTCAGAGCAAGAATTCCTCTTTCATTTGCCCTTTGCACCTGGGATGGGCACCAGGGTGCAATCTCAGAGCCTGGAATCGTTTCTGTTATCATTAATTTTATCTTTTTTTTTTACCATTTATTAATCCCCCCATCAGGCTGCACATTCAAAAACTGAGACTGGGATTTAATTCCAGCAGCTGCTCCTGGGACTGCTCCCCGGGAGCCTCACTCCTGCTGGGCACTGCCAGGATCCCAGGCAATGGTGCCAAGGCTGCCAGAGCCCCAGGAGCTCCCAGGGGTGCCCAGGCTGGGATTGTTGGGGCTGTGCAGGGACAGGGGCTGCACTCATGATCCCCGTGTGTCCCTTCCAGTTCAAGATATTCCATGATTCTGTGAAAAGATTTCGTCCTGTATTTGCCTCCCTAACTGGCTTCCTGTGGAGCTGGTTGGGATTTTTTGAAATATTTACTTAGCTCCCAGCTGCTGTTCCAATTCTCTTTGCCGCTCACCTTCCTGTGCTCCTTGTGGAATTTATTTCAGTTCTGTGAGGGGTTTGCATTTCAGCCTGGGGGACGGACGTGCCAGCTCAGAAAAGGATGGAAGCAAAATGAGAGCCTGGAGAGCAGTGGTGGGGATGGTTATTGGCACAGAGAGACGGGAATAGCAGAGCTGGGAGTGCAGGGGGGCAGGGGGAGGCTGAGAAACAGAGCTCAGAAGAAGAATCAGTTTTTCCTTCCTGCTCTTCAATGACAACAAAGTGAGCATCAAAACGCCCTCCCTGATGAGAGGCTGCTGAGGCGCCTGTCCTGGGTCTCCTGGCTGAGCTCTGGAGCCGCTCGTGCTACAAATTCCCTTTGAGTCCAGATCATGAAGGCAAAACTCGTTGCTATTCCCAGGCTGCCTGGAGCGACACAGGCACATGAGTCTGGGTATAAACCAGGAGATTTCTGGGTTTTATTCCTGTCTCCTTTTCCCTGTGCCATTGGGCTGCTGCTGTTTGATGTGTGCTTGGCTCCCTCCGCTCCATCTCTCACATGGAGTAACAGCATTTGGGAGGTGGTGCCATTCCCTGGGATCTCAGCTCACCCGATGCTGATCATGGGCCTCTCTGAACATGCTAATTAATTTTTTGTTCATTTCTTTAAGCTGGAGTCAAGCTGCTGCTGGTGGTGTCAGTGTAAGGAGCGAGAGGGGGAGCTGTGGAAGGGAAGGAAGGATCCCAGATCAGCTCTTCCATCAGCGCCACCCCTGCCATGGCAGGGACACCTTCCCAGAGCTCCCCAGACAAGCAATTTCCCTCTTTGCAGCCACGTTTGGCTTGTACAGGTGCCTATTTTCAGCAGGAGCAGAGGGAGAGGAACTGTTCTGTGGCCCTGTTGAGCAGCAGGATGGGTTTGGGAGGCCCTCCTGTTGTGGTGCGTCCAGTGTTCAATGGTTTGTTCCAATTCCCCTTTTTCATGTTCTGTTAATAGTTCTGCCCAGGTTCTCCTTCCTGCGCTTTCCAACGGTCAGTACCTGTCAGATGTTCGGTTACTGTGACAATTAATTGGTTCCCCTTGGTTCTCCCTGCACCCCGCCCCGCTTTCCATCACACTTCATTGGTTTTCTCCCCCCGGTGCCCTGCCAGTCACTTTCTAACCCCGCATTTCTCTCTGGAACCTTCTCCTTAGGGTGGAAGTGATTGGTTCAGAGGCTGGGTTCCTTCCCTCGCTTAGTTTCTGTTGCTTTTCCCTTTATGTCATTCATATGTACCTGTGATTTGATTTGTCCTTGAGGACGGGTGCTTCCCCTGCCCCTTTATAACCCCCCTGCACCGCGCCTCGGGGCCCTTTTTCTGTTGCGCCCCGTTGGATTGCAATAAACCAGGATTTCACTGCAGATTGAGGGACGCTTGTTATTCTTGTTGGCCGCAGCGGACTCCAGGCCTGTCCCGAGGAGACGGCTCCGCTCTAACGTGGGGGCTCCCTGCTATAGCGTGGGGGCTCTGCTATAACGTGGGGGCTCCCTGCTATAACGTGGGGGCTCCCTGCTATAACGTGGGGGCTCTGTGCTCTAACGTGGGGGCTCCCTGCTCTAATGTGGGGGCTCTCTGCTATAGCGTGGGGGCTCCCTGCTCTAACGTGGGGGCTCTCTGCTATAACGTGGGGGCTCCCTGCTATAACGTGGGGGCTCCCTGCTCTAACGTGGGGGCTCTCTGCTATAACGTGGGGGCTCTCTGCTCTAACGTGGGGGCTCTCTGCTATAACGTGGGGGCTCCTGCTCTAACGTGGGGGCTCCCCTCTAACGTGGGGGCTCCCCTCTAACGTGGGGGCTCCCTGCTCTAACGTGGGGGCTCTCCGCTCTAACGTGGGGGCTCTCTGCTCTAACGTGGGGGCTCTCTCTCTAACGTGGGGGCTCTCTCTATAACGTGGGGGCTCCCTGCTAACGTGGGGCTCCCTGCTCTAACGTGGGGGCTCCTGCTCTAACGTGGGGGCTCCCCTCTAACGTGGGGGCTCCCCTCTGACGTGGGGGCTCTCTGCTGCTAACGTGGGGGCTCTCCGCTCTAATGTGGGGGCTCCCCTCTAACGTGGGGGCTCTCCGCTCTAACGTGGGGCTCTCCCTATAACGTGGGGGCTCCCTGCTGTAGCGTGGGGCTCTCTGCTCTAATGTGGGGGCTCTCTGCTATAGTGTGGGGGCTCTCTGCTATAGTGTGGGGGCTCTCTGCTATAGCGTGGGGGCTCTCTGCTATAACGTGGGGGCTCTCTGCTATAGTGTGGGGGCTCCCCTCTAACGTGGGGGCTCTCCGCTCTAACATGGGGGCTCTCTGCTATAGTGTGGGGGCTCTCTGCTCTAACATGAGGGCTCCTCTCTAATGTGGGGGCTCCCTGCTATAACGTGGGGGCTCTCTACTATAGTGTGGGGGCTCTCTGCTATAGTGTGGGGGCTCCCCTCTAACGTGGGGGCTCCCTGCTATAACGTGGGGGCTCTCTGCTATAGTGTGGGGGCTCTCCTTAGGCTCTGCCCCCGAGCCGGGTGCCCCTCAGACTGCAGCAGCGCTGCTCGGAGCCGGACCCTTGTCAGCCAGGCACGCCCTGCTGCACCCTCCCACACACACAGGGCTGCAGCGCGTTCAGACAATCTTCCTTTAATACAAAGTCAATATATCTACATACACCGTGGTATGAAAACCACTTACTGTTTCAGTTTGAAATAACAGTGTGAAAGCAACAGCACTTTGCTCTCATACAAAGAAAAAAACCTCCCCCCTCCCCCCAACTTGTCCAGTAAGATTTTGCTGCAACATACTTAGAAATTTGGGCAACTTTCACACAAATAAGTAAAATCTCGAAGAAGCCTTTCAGTCGGTTCTTTTTTTTTTTCTTTTTCATTTTTTGCAGTTAAAGACAGGAAATGGGTTGTGTGGGGGGTTCTGGGTAGCACTTGATGGCCATGATTACCCCTTCTAGAAAAATAAAAAAAAAGGAGAGGGCAGAGGTGAGCAGAGTTTGGGGCAGGGTGGCTTTTCTCAGGTATCCTGAGCTCTGTGTGCAGCTGCAGGGAAACTCCTGGGCACTCCTGGAGCCACAAGCAGCACAGAGCCAGGCCAGGCTGGGTCTGCAACACACCTGGGATGGTAAAACACCTGATGGGCCTCAAGGCTCCAAAATCACTCCTCTGTCTCCAGTCAGCAAAAGCCACTGGTGGTGCTGAATGTCCCAGTTCAGCCCTGGCCCTCCATGGCCACAGCTAAAGGGGAATTGGCACTGCCACCACCCCTGCACCTGCTGCTCCCCCCCTTCCAGGGACCTGGGATATGTCTGTGATTGAAAACAAGAGAACCCAAAAAAAAATTACTAATAATAAAAAAAAAAATCTAGAAAGGACATTTTGTTCTTACATGAGCAAGTTAAACCTTTTAAATGGTAGAAAAGCAATATGTAGAAGTAGCAATTTGCACTGCATTTTTATATATCACAGCCATTACACGTAACATTTCTACAGTGAAAAAATAGACTGTCTTTGAACATAATATGAACAAATAAGCAAATTTTTCTTTTAAATTCATTGACTGATATTCTTTGTCTTTAAAAAAAAAAGGAAAAAATACACTATTTAAAAAAAAGGTAATGTCACTTGTTACAGTTACATCGATACTTTAAAGAAAGCCACTCACAGTATTTGCCATTGGATGCACCTTCCTGGATCTTTCCCAGTTCTTTTACAGCTGGGGCATGTTGGGGACAGTGGGAGATGTGCAAGGAGTGCCTGGTGCTGGGCCAGTCCTGAGAGGAGCTCCCGAGAGCTGCTGAGTTCAGAGGCGAGGGGCTGGCACCAGGAACCAGCTGGATTTGGGAGATCAGTTTCTGCAGGTGTTTCTGGGGCTCCTGCAGGGAGATGCTGCTGGCAGGAGCAGGGGGACACAGCCGCTCAGGGCAGCAGTGGGCTGTGGGTGTGCAAAGAGCCTGGGCAAGGGGCTGCCTTCATCCCACCCTGCTCCAAGGAAAGCCTGATGTGCTGGGAGGGGGCCCAGACCCAGCAGCCAGAGACCCCAGCCCAAGGAAGGGAGGGGTTACCCCCCACAGCCAGCTCTGGGGGTTGTAACTCGCTCTTTTATCCTTTTAAATATCCTAAAAAATAAATTTTGGAATTAGAAGAAATGAGGAATGTTCTAAGTATTCAAAATGTGAGCTGTAAAACCTCTGGCATGGCAGGGGCATCCCGTGAATGTTTGCAAGGTGCCTGCAAGCCCAGAATCATCCCAATGCTGATACTGAGGTTATTAAGACTCCAGCTAGAAGAACTCCTGACCCTAAGTCTGCCTAAGTGTTGAGATTTAGCTCCTTTTCTTTCACAGAACACCTTCAATTCTGCAAGTGACTTCCTTTAAAGACTGCCAACTACATTAGTAAATAAACTGAACTCTAATGATGTAACCAAAGTTGGTTTTTCCTTCCCTTCTCCAGCAGAAACGGTTCCCAAGGTGTGTTGTAGCTTTTGGATCAGTTTCCCCATGTCCATCCATCCATCCATCCATCCATCCATCCATCCATCCTCCCCAGGGAACACCTCCTGAGGTTCCAGAGCAGGTCTGAGCAGCCCTCCTGGGCTGCCCCTGCGAGGGCCAGGTCACAAGGTGGAGATGCCCGAGGGGTGTTCCTTCCAATCCTCCCCCCTGCTCCCGATGCACTGTCCAGATGAAAAGGTTCTTCTTCTGAGTCAGTTTTGTAAGTTCAAGCGCTCCTCCTGGGTCAGAAGAGGCCTTCCAGGACTGAAGTGGTTGGTAGAGTCTGCACAACGATGGCTTTTTATGTTGCATAGTGATCAAAACTTCCCAGATACTCCAGAGCTGCCTGGTAACAGAACTGGTACTCATCCTGCCAACAGCAAAGAGAAGCAGCCTCAGGGGTGGGAATGGCTCCTCAGGATCCCTGTCCTGCTTTCCACACAGCACAAAGCTGAGCAGGAACCTCTGTGATTCTCAAAGAGCCGAGAACTCCTGGGAGAGGGAAGTTCCAGCTCTCCCTTTATGCCTGTGCCTCTCAGGTACTGAACACTCCACCTCTCCTGTCGGCCCCACAGCCAGATTCGTGTGCTTGGCTAAGAATAGAGCCTCCAGACTGGGATGGAATCTTTAAGGGACTTTCTAACAATAGGAATATTTGGTTTAAAATTAATTTTGTATGTCTTAGGTGAAGTCAGCAGTGCAGCCTGGGCTTGCTGAGTGAGCTCAGGTGAGGGTTTGGTAATGGTCAGAAAGGGAGAGGGCTTGGAGCAGCCTGGGCCAGTGAAGGGAGTGAAACGAGAGGGGCTGGAGGTCTCTCCCAAACCAACCCACCCCATTTCATGATCCCTGGGACAGGAGGGGCCCCCCTCACCTCTGTTTGCACCATTGCAGGTCGTTGTGTTCGCAGCATCTTCACTGTCTGGAAAATATCTACAACCCCCTCGTAGCGCATCCGCTCCAGGACGATGCTCAGGGTGATGAACACTCCGGTCCTGCCCACGCCAGCACTGCAGGAAGGGGAGGAAATCATCAGGGAATTGTGTGCTACAATGTCCAAATGTTCCTATAAATGCTGCTTGGGGTGGGGCTGAGCTGTGCCCTGTGAACGTGCTGGAAGTGGAGAGCCTGGGTCAGTCCTCCAGTACAGACACCCAGAAATAACCCAAGTGCCACAGCGTGGCCCAAAAAATGCTTGAGGAAGGGAAATTTAAGAGTTTAAAAGCTTTGGGTAGTGGTAAACAGCATTCAGTGGGAAAATTATTCATAATATGTAATATTGGGCTTTTGAAAATGAATAATTTTAATAAGAATGGATCATCCTCTCCTGCCTGTGGGTAAGGAGGTACAATTCTTGCTAGCAGCAAACAGCCCAGCAGTGCTGGAGCTGTAAATTGGGCTGAGACTGGTAAAAAATACTTCTAATTCTGCAGGTCAAATGTTATAGCTATTCTATAGATATGCTGTACGTCACACTGTGGCTCCCATCTCCTTCAGAGATATTTCATCTCTCTAAATATAAAGAGTCAAAAGCCTTGTGGGCAGTGCCAGGGCTGAAGGGAGATGAGTTTGGCTGGCAGAGGCAAATGTTTGGCACCAACACCCCAAGAAATCTCCCTGCAAGGATGGGGTGGAAAGGGGGATATCTGGATTTCAATTCCCTCTGCTCTCCCACATCCCATCTGGGTGAGGTGTGTCCAGGTGCCTACCTGCAGTGGACAGAGATGGGGCCATCCTGGCCAAACTGCTCCTTGGTCTTGTGCACTTGCCCAATGAAGTCGATGAAACCTTCTCCTGATTTTGGCACACCTTGTTCTGGCCAGTCAGTGAACTGGAACTGACGAACAGTTCGTGACTGACCATCCTGCAGGACAAAACAGGAATAGTTCAACACCTGTGTTTGTGACAACACACACAAAAGGCAAAACCCCCCCTCTTTTTGCTGCTAGTTTGTTAAAGGGCATGAGAAGTTGAGGCAGCTCTGTGCTGTAGTCAAGTGCACACGTATTTATTCTCCAGCCCCAGTGTGATGAAGCTGCTTGTGTTGCAGCTGACATTCCTGGAGTCAGGCTGTCAGCACAGATCCATATCCTGGCAGGTGCTGAAAGCTCTGACCACTGCAGACAGCACAGATGGAGTCTTCAGCAAAGGAACGTTCAAGGTGAGGTGTTGGCCCCTCTAATCAATCTTCACAAAGAATTGCCACAGTGTCAGAATTACAGCTGACAGGAAGATAAATCTTGTTCTATGAGGACTGATGAGGCATCCTCCTCCTCAACCTTGCAAATTGAATTATCAGGTTCTGGAATACTTTGGCAACCTCAAAAGCTGTGCTGTGAGAGGGAGGGTTATGTTTGCTACAGAAATTTGAGAAGGTATTGAAATGTTCCTTCAGATGAGAAACCTGACATTGAATCGAAGATTATTGGAGTGAATTTGTCCCTTTGAACATGACTGACAGTGGCTCCTCTCCAAGCCGTAGAAGTGCTCATTTTCTGAAGGGTGCAGAGAAACCTTTGCAAGATTTTTATCAGCTTTTGTGGGCAAATGCTTTCTGCTTTTGCCTCAAATAAGCTGCAGCTAAACTCAAAGCCAGGCACCTCTCTAACAAAGCAACTTAAGGCAGTGAGAGAGGTTCGAAACTACTTTCAATTTGTAAGAACAAATATTCCAGCCCAATCTGTGTGTGTGTGTGCTGTTCCTCATCACAACTGAGCTCTTGGGCACATGGACTCCAAACCTCCCTGGGCAGCCCCTTCCACTACCTGACCACACTTTCCATGAAGAAATTCCTGCTGATGTCCAACCTGAACCTCCCCTGGCACAGCTTGAGGCTGTTTTGTCTTGTCCTGTGAGCAGAGCACCTTATTTTGTGCAGGGTTGGACTCGATGATCCTTGTGGGTCCCTTCCTACCAGGACACTCCATTGACAATCCCAGAGAAAGAGTGGACACCTCAGCCAAGCCCACCAAACCCTTCTGCCAGCCCCTTTCCTCCCAGTCTGAACTGCCCCACACCAGCACCTACCCTGGCATCTGTGACCTTGAACTCCCTCAGGATGTACTGGGGCATGTTGTACTCAGCCATGGGGTCCACCACGAAGTACTGGTACCGTGCTGAGCGCTCTGCAGGCCAGTACTGATGGCACTTCTCCTGCCAGGGCAAACAGGTCCTGTCAGCCCCTGCCCCTGCCCTCCAGGATCCCTTCCCAGCCCCTCTCCTGCCCTCCAGGATCCCCTCCCAGCCCCACTCACCCGCCCCATCTCGCGCAGCTTGGTCAGCATCACCACGATGGTGGAGTTGTTTTCCCAGAGCATCCTCCAGAAGTCCTCGGTGGTCTCTGCCAGCGGCCCCTGCGTGGCTATGTAGGCTCTCTGCTGCCTGGGGAGCCCAAAGCAAGGAGGGGTCAGTGGGGGGGAGCACTGCATGGGCAGCAGCTTTGGGGAATGCAGGGAAAAGCTGGAGGAGAGCACATGGAAATGCTGGGGAAGGACTAGAACTGCATGGGTGTAAAGGGGTTGGGATGTCTTTGGTGACAGTGGTCAAAAAAAAAGAGCCAATGGTGAAAAGCTCTCCTTAAATATAATTTCCAAGGTGTAAATCCAACCTCCAGGCATGAAGCTGCCCTAATCCCAGTGCCACAGCTGTGGCCAGCGCTGCTGGTCCTGGACAGGAGCAAAAGCTGCACATGGAGTTGCTTTGTTCCCTCCAAACCCACCCATGGAGGGCTGCAGCTCCCAGGGCTGGAGTTTCCTGGGGGAAGCTTTGGGGATCGCAATGCCCCCAAATCACAGAGGTAACAAAAAGCCCAATCCATACTTAGAAACCTCCCAACAGCCAAACCCACCTTGGGCTGACCCTCTGTGCTCAGGACCTGCAGCTGAGGAGGGGCTGCACTGCTTTAGAGGATCATTTAATAATAATTTAATCATTTAATAATTTAGCTATTAGAGAGGCAATTTAAGACCACCACAAGGGAAAATCTCCTCAGCAGGCTGGATTTGGGTGTGGGGTGGGATTTACCCCTGGCCGCTGTGATGGGGCAGGTGGTGGCCAGCAGGGGCTGCCCGTGCAGGTGATGGGGCAGGTGATGGCCAGCACAGGTGATGGCCAGCACAGGTGATGGGGCTAGCACAGGTGATGGCCAGCACAGGTGATGGCCAGCACAGGTGATGGGGCTAGCACAGGTGATGGCCAGCACAGGTGGTGGCCAGCACAGGTGATGGGGCTAGCACAGGTGATGGCCAGCACAGGTGATGGCCAGCACAGGTGATGGGGCTAGCACAGGTGATGGCCAGCACAGGTGGTGGCCAGCAGGGGCTGCCCGGCGAGGCAGCCCGGGCTCGGGGCGGGGCAGGGCCGTACCTGTAGCCGTCGATGAAGCTGGCGTTGATGTAGTCGGAGCCCTCGACGCCGCGGATGGGCTGCAGGCACACCCGCGTGGTCTCGTAGGGCATGATGTTCACCAGGCGGTTCTTGAACTTGTTGCAGGGCAGGTTGGCGCTGATGAAGCGCGAGGTGTGGGCCTTGGAGTTGGCCAGGCGCTGCGGGCAGGGGACACTCAGCTGGAGGCTGCTCCTGACCCCCTGCCAGCCCCTTAACCTGGCCTACCCCTCTGGGCGCCCTCCCGGGGTTTGTTTTTGGGGGTGAGGCCTTTCCCTAAGCAAAACTTTCAGAAAATAGTACTACTACTCAAAATGTTAAAAACCCCTCCAATTTAAGAGGGAGCAAATTCATTCTGGATCTGGAATGACCAGGGAAGCAGCCTGTGGTACCAGGCAGGCTTTCCCAGGGAACTGCATACCCAGCAATGTAAGCACCTCCCACATGGAAGCAGCAAGGTGCCGCCAGCCTGACGAAGGCTCCCTGTGACCAGCCAGCCCTGGGCAGGCCCAGCCTCACCTTGAACTCCAGCTCCATGCCCGTGACGTGCTCCCTGGCCTCGATCTGTGCCAGTTTCTGGATGTAGCTGTAGAGGTTCCGAGCCGGGACCTCGGTGTTGCCGCAGGCCACGGCCTCCAGCAAGGCATCGTGGATGAAGCTGTACTGGTCCTCTGTCTGCACCATGTAGTTGCGCTGGGACCTCATGAGGGTGACGTGCCCGTAGATGTCCACGGTCTTCTCGTGCTTGATCCTCTCCAGCATGGCGTCGATCACGATGAAGCAGCCGGTGCGTCCCACGCCCGCGCTGGGGACAGGGCACAGGGAGTGATGGAGTGGCCTTCACTGGGCAGTGTCTGCTGCCCCTGCACGCCGCTCTGTGTCCCCTCCATGCTGCTCTGTGTCCCCTCCATGCTGCTCTGTGTCCCCTGCACGCTGCCCTGTCTCCCCTGCACACCTCTCTGTCCTATGTCCCCTCCGCTGTGACACTCTGGGCCAGGCACAGCTGTAGCAGCCCCCCTGAGGCTCCAACAGGGGGCTGGCAGGATCTAAAACCCCCTGTTTAATCTCTCAGATCTCTGCAGCTGAAAAAGCTCTGATGTTGTAATGAGTAACATGCGTCACCTCTCTCCCTCAATGTTTTTGTGCATCAGGTAACATCAGACCTGTGTGTAACAGCATTCGTGCCTCAGCAGGGCTCTGTGCTCTCTTGTGCCACTGCTAATAAAGGGTTTCCTTTTACCATTCTAGTGCTGTCCCTTTTTTCCTGGAGCCCCCTTGATCTCTGTTAATTAGACTGCCTAACACCTGAACCAAGCAGGTGACTGGAGCTTTGGCAAGAATTTAGCAGCTGATCTGGGAGCTGGTTGTGAGCTGACAGCTCTTTATTCATTTTCTGAGGTACACAATAATTGCCATCTGCAAGGGTAGTGATAAGTTGCCCACTCACAAAGACTGTTTAAATGGCATCCTCCAGCAGAGGCAGGATTAGCTTCCCCAGCAGCCTGCACAATTCAGATCTTCCCCCAGTGCCCGGGAACCTGCAGGCTCCTCCACACCCTCCTGAGGATCACAGGGATTTATCTGCATTGAGGCCTCAAGGATTCCTCACTGGGTTCTAAATTGAATTAGGGAATGTTACCTGCCTTCAGCCTGGCATTATCAGGAAGGCTGCAGCACTCAAAAACCCTCTGTCAATCACTGTCAGCCCTGCCTTGGGCAGCTGAGGCAGCTCTGCCTCCCAAACACCTCCAACACCCTCTGAGGTCACACCTGATCCTCCTCCTCCTTTCTCAGAGATAGCCCCACCACACAGAACCAGACACTGGTACAGCACCAGGCACTTCCCATTGCTTAACCGGATCATCAAATCCCAGAATGGTTTGGTTCCAGAGGGACCCTAAAGCTCATCCAGTGCCACCCCCTGCCATGGGCAGGGACACCTTCCACTAGAGCAGGTTACCCCAAGCCCTGTCCCGCCTGGCCTGGAGCACTCAATCCAAGTGATTTGGCCCAAATTACATCCCTCATCATCTCAGGACACGCTGAGCTCAATGGAATCCCCAGGTTCCCTTCTCAGATGCTGCCTGGGAATGCACCTGTGGCCCAGAGCTCTGTCCCCAGGTAAACCCACCCCTCCCGAATGCCTCCCTCACAGAGGCCCCGTGCCAGGGGAGGGGAGCAGTACCTGCAGTGCACCACGATGGGCCCGGCGTCCGGGGGGTTGCAGGTTTTGACCCGTCTGAGGAAGGCCAGGAAGGGGGTGGGGTACTCGGGCACGCCGTGGTCGGGCCAGGCCGTGAACTGGAACTGCCGCGCTGAACTGGAACTGTTCTGCAGCACGCACAGCACGGCACGGTCGGACGCAGCCGCACGGTCAGGACAGCACAGCACGGCACAGGTCAGGGACAGCAGCACAGCACAGGTCAGGGACAGCAGCACAGCACGGCACAGGTCAGGGACAGCCTGGGCTGGGTGTGCCCTGGGCCACAGCCCCATCTGTGCTCCCCCACTGCATACAGGGAAGGGCAGGAGCTGCTTCAGAAGGACCCTGCTTATTAATAATGTCTGTCATGCTTATCGTTATTTTAATTTTAGTAAAGTTGAGTCACGGGATGGTTTGTGGTGAAGGGGACATTAAAGCTCACCCAGTGCCACCCCTGCCATGCAGAGGGACTGTTAGGAGGGAAATTCAGAGCTCTTGGGGGTGGGAATGAAGGTTTGGAACTGCCATGAGCCAAAGTGGTCACATCAGATAGTTATTGATCTTTTGGAATGTTGCAGCCTGAGACCCCTTTGTAACTGGAGCCTGCAGGTGTAAATAGTTCAGGTTATGTGACCCCTTTCCATCCACTGTTCTGAGTTTTTCCCTTAAGAGAAACCCTTGAGTATTCCTGCAGTTCACCAGGAGTGTTCCAGCCCCTCTCCAGGGAAAAGAGGAGCAGGAGCCAGCTCACCTTGTGCAGGGAGAAGGTCCTGACGCAGAAGGTGGCCAGTTCAATGGTGTCCAGCAAGGTCACCTGGATCATTCCGTAGGTGTCTGTGCCTCGGCCTGGCCAGTACTGGTCACACTTTATCTGCAAGGCAGGAGGGATGGCTCAGTGCTGGGCAAACCCAAACTGGGGGGACGCTCATTCCCAAACTGCCCTGTTACAGGGGAAGCTGGGCCGGTGGCAAAGGCAAGGGGAGGTGCAAGAAGTGTCTCTGCACAGCAGCAGGACAGGGACAAACCCACCAGAAAAAGCTCCTACTGACTAAGCACAGACTTTGATGCTACATCAATCCCACCGACAACAGGCTGGAATGATCCTGAAGATTAGAGGGAATGTACTGGGGCTTGTTAAACAAAAGAACTGAATGTGAAACTTGCCACATGATTAACTCCAAGACAGACATGCAGTGGGATCCAGCAGCCCCTTCTCCTGGAGTTGCCAAGGAGGCTGCAGCTTTCCAGGGTGAATGGTTTGTTTTTTTAAAAGCAACGAATCACTGAACTTTCAGGGTGCTGGCAGAGCAGGCCGAAATCCCCCCCTGGCTGCACATCAAAGGGATTTGCTGTTCCCCCAGCTCTCCCCTCCAATCCCCCTGGATTATGACTAACCAGTCATCCCTCTCATGCATCTTACCCGTGATTTCTCCTCCAGCTTAGTCATCATGACAATGGTGGCTGAGCGCTGCTCCCACACCATCCTCCAGAAGTCCCCAAAGGTCTCTGGCAGGGGCCCCTGGGTGGCAATGTAGGCGTTCTGCTTCCGGTACCCGTCGATGTAGTTGGCATTGATGTAATCACTGCCCACAATTCCTGTGTCAAATCAGCAAAAATCAGGCATCTGCAAGGACTTCACACAGCTGGAAGCACGAGGAGATTTTTGCAGGGATGCTGGTAGAGAGAAGCTCCCTGCAGAAACACCAGAGCCTTGGTGGGTCGGGATGACCCAGGCTTCTGGCAAGGTTTTCCCAGCTCAAGATCCTGCATTGCAGAGAGACAGTAACTCCTTGCAAAAGGTATTAAAGAGACCAAATATCAGGCCTTGAAACCGTGCTGTTTTTACTCATGTGCTTAACAGGAGCAAAGTCCTGGAGCAGGGCTCCTGCTGCATCAGTGTCTGTAGGACAAACCCGAGTCCTTGTCCCAGCCTGCCCCAAGCTCAGGCAGCAAATGCACCTGGTCAATGACTGTGTGCTCCATAGTCTAATGCCAGGCATTGAGCTACAGCTGGACAGAGTAAAGAATAAAGCCAGGCTTGATTTAGCCAATGAAGCCTTTGAAATTACAGGCTTTGACTTGCTGTAAATTGCCCGCTGTCATTTTTAAGAGTGTTTTTTTTTCCTACTCACATGAGTTACAGGCTATTGAGCTCCAGCTGCTTGCCTGGGTCCCTGCTTGAGGGTTTAGGATGAGCAGGAGGCACTGCCAGAGTGAAGAGGTTGATTGGGACATGGCAGGAGAAAGCTGCTCTGAAGTTAAACCGCCCCTGGCAGGCGGCGCTGCCCAGGTTCAGCTCCAGAGCCGGCGCCTGGCACGGAGCACTCGGGGCTGGTTTGGCTGCTCCCGAGCACAGCGAGTGCCTGGCAGGGCTGGCAGGATCTGCAAACCCATGATTAACTCGGTGCAGAGCCCTTCACTCCTGTCTGCAGGGGAGCCAAGGCTGGGGAGCAGCACCGGGGGGATTGGGCTGCAGCAATGGGGCTGCTGCTGCTGCTGCTGCTGGTGAGGGGAGAGCCCAGAGCAGCCTCCCTGTCCTCAAGGGCACTCGGGAACTTCAGCTGCTGAGAAATGGCTTCTGATTCAATTTCTGCAGGGTTCCCTACCCTTGCTCCCTCCCAGTCTGAAATTTCAGGAGGGAGAGAAGGTGGCTGCCATGGCAGGAGCGTGTTTAGGGCTGAACTTCCAGAATGAATTTCCTCCCCAGCCCCCTGGGGTCCATTCTGTCATTTGAAATGGTGGCATGAGCTCCTGCAAGGTTTCACTGTGACAGCCCCAGCTTCAGAGAAGTCACAGAATTAAAGCCACTGCTTCTTCCTGACCAAGCAGGCAGTGGCAGTCTGCATCCTCGACAAATCCAGATTTCAAACAAAGAAAAAGCAACAAAACTAATTCCTCCAGCTCCTTTCATCTTCCAGCCTTGAGCATAAAATAGAGCCCGGTAGGAAGGAGCGCAGCAGCCAAGACATGTCAGAACCTCTCACATGCTTGAAAATTCAACCTTGGCCCATCATCCTTGCACTGTTGGTCCCTCACAGAGCCCTGGGCAGAGCTGGAACTGCTGCCTGCATCCAGCCCCAGATCCAAGACCAGCCCAAGTGTCCTTCACTCCCTCACTCGTGCTCTTCTGCCCTCCCTTGAATGACAAAGCAACTTTTTAAAGCCTCTGCTTTCCTTGGCTCATACAATATTAATCTCAGAATTAAACCAAGGCAGAACACAGTCAGCTTCACAAGGAGAAACATTTAAAGCCCTCTAATAGCAGACCAGAGCAATCCAGATTTGTGCAGTTTTTTGGCAAATCAATGTGCTCTGCTGCTGCCTCAGCTCTCCCCCTTCCCCGTGCCCCTCGGAGCTACTGTGGCACAGGGAGATTATTTTAGCAATTCCCTGGTCTCAAAGGCTTTGGAATTAACCTATCCATTCACCAGGCAGTTACCAGGACATCCCACATCCTCTCTGCTCTGATGATCAGCTCTTGGCAACGCAAGACTGGCCTTGAAGACTTTATCCACCTAGAACAGCCACATCCTGAGCCCATGAAACTCCAGCATTATCTTGGCAGCAGCAACCCAAGCAGGTGCCCTGTTCAACTCCATCTCAAGCCCCTCTTATCCTGGCGTGCACTGGAGCAGCTCTGTCAAGAGCCACGAGTTGTGAAATTTAATGTAAATTTTCTGACTGCACCATCGCTCACATAAGCAGCTCAGGAAACAATTTATGACCCGCCAGGCTTGCTCTAACCCCTTCTTATCCCCCTTTTAGGGGCCAGGGCTGCAGCAGGGGCTGCATGTCAAGTGATCTTTGTGCCTGTACAACTCAGTGGCCACATCTCTGCTGCTGCCTCTCACGTTTGTACAATCAGCCCTGGGCTTGTTTCCACTCCTCCCTGAGCAGCCCCACTCTGCGTTCCCACCACCCTGCTCTGCTCCCTCTAAAGCACTATGTGGTCTGAATGCTTCCTGTTAGTCAGAGATGTATCAAACAGGCATCTCCAAGCAAAGGGAAGGCAGTTTCTTGATAAACCAGCCCTTGAAATGAGGGATTGCAGCTCCAGGGGAATATGTCAGTCACCAGAATTTAACAAATGCCTGGTTTACAGAGGTATCTCCTGCTGGCCAAACTCCCAGGGAGACGTAAAGAGAAGAATATAAATAGAGATGAGAGGAGAGCGTGTGCAGTGTGTTCCTGGGCTGCAGGAATCCAGCCCTGCTCCCTCCCTACCTTCGATGGGCAGCAGGATGACCCGCGAGTGGTCGTAGGCGATCACGTTGGCGTAGCGGTTCTTGGGCTTGTTCACCTCCAGGTTGGAGTGCTCCCAGGTGAACTGCTGGCCAGGGTCGATGGACTGGAGGGATTGGGAGAGGAAATGGGAGAGTCAGTGAGGAGAAAAGCAGCAAATGCAGTTCTGAGCTCTTGTTCCACGTGGCTCTGCAGGAGCGCTGCAATCACTGTTTGCAAGAACCCAGCTTTGCTGTGGGAAAACCTCAGCCCCTTGGTCCCATCTCCCTTGGCTCCAGGTGGAATATCTGAGGTCACTCCCCCTCTGGACTCAGCACCAAAGGTTTCCAGTGCAAATGGGGAGGAAGCCCCATGGGAGCCTGGCAGGGACAAGAGTGCATCTCCCAGCACAAAGCAGGGGTAGGGACCCCAGCCCTAGGACACTCCATCAACACGGATTTTTCCTAGAAGGGATGAAGGAATAAACAATGAAATGCACTGGAGAGAAAAATCCCCTCTGCCTGTCCTAGTGATTTATGCCAGGTTTGGTGGTCGGTTTTTTTCCCTCTCTAAAGTCCAGCTGTCCCAGATATGGAAATTAGGTTAATTACGTTTACCTCTAAATCCTCAGCCAGAGAATTAAATAAAACAAGGGCTTAATTCCTTCATCATTTTGCAGAGCCCTTGGGGTTTGCCTCAATTGGAGGCTTGGCAGGAACGTGCAGAGCTGTGTTTGCTGCTGCTTGCTCTCCCTCTGACTGCCACCCTCTGGGGACGGGGTCCCAGATGCCAGATCCACCCCTCTGAGCCAGCCCGCTGCCCTCCCTGGCTGTGCCCACCCCGCCGGGCACAGCTGGTACAAAACCATCCACAAAACCAGCACAGAGCTCGCTCTGGCTGTGGAGAATTCCTACTAATGGGTATTTATACTATTGTAATGTGTCTGTTTGCTCTCCATCCCTCTAATCATGGCTCGCCTTCACTTCATTAGCGATGTTTGTTCAGCTCTGGCTCTCCCTCTGGAGGAGGCTGGGCTGGCTCAGAGCCAGGGCACTCGGGATGTGGCATTATGCAGATCAGCCTCTGGAATCTGGATGGATCACAGAACGAGCTGCTGCTGCCCCCGAGACCCAGCGTGGGAGGAGAGACCCAGGCAGAGCAGAAAGTGCCTTCTCCAAGGCCTGACCCTGCTCCAGGTGCCCGGGGATCAGGGAGTCAGGGCAGGGAGAAGCATCCCTTGCTTTGGAAAACATCCCCTCGCTCCCTGCCTGCAAACAGACACAGGCAGTCCAGACTCACCATTAGGCTAAAAATGCCAGGGCATTTGATGTTTTTCAACAGCAAAACCAGGAGCAGAGAGAGGCTTTTTACACGGGCATGGAATGATAGGACAAGGGGCTTTAAACTGACAGGTTTTAGGTCGGATATTAGGAAAAAATTTCTGCCTGTGAGGTGGGGAGGCCCAGAGCAGCTGTGGCTGCCCCTGGACCCCTGGCAGTGCCCAAGGCCAGGCTGGACAGGGCTTGGGGCACCCTGGGGCAGGGGAAGGTCCCTGATGATGGCAGGGGAGGCACTGGATGGGCTTTAAAGTGCTTCCAACCCAGACCAGTCTGGGATTGGGCAACCAAACACTACCAGGATAGGGAAAATGTGCACAAACCCCTCAGACATGACAAGAAGCACAAATCATCCTGTTTTCCCATCTTCAGCTCCGTGGCTGCTGATGGCATCAGCTGTGGAGCACTCCCTGCTCATCTCACCCAAGCTCAGCTGTAAAAACTGGGTGTCACAGTCCTTCACTTGGTCTCCTGTGTCCAGCAGCAAGTCATGGTACCCCAAGGACAGCTCCATCCCATCCAGCAGCCCTTCCAGGACTGCATCCCTTCTCTGAGAGAGCTCAGCCTCTGCTGACCCAACAGGAGCGGCTCACAGACCAACCTCTTTCTTTTTATGAGCTAGAATTGAACCCAGCAAAGCTCTCAGCAAGTACTTAATTTTCAATACATAAATAGCTTTTAAATTTCAGCTAACCAGGTCTTTAAAACGAAGCTGTTCATTTGGATGAAGGCCTGTCTGAATTCCCTAATTCCTGGCTCTGCAAACCCATGCACAACACTCACTCTTGCTCATACCTCATACTCTTGGGATAATTTCAGGTTATCATTAGCTTTGAGATGCTCTGTGTGTTCAGCCAGCTCGGAAACGGGGATGGGTGGGTGGCTGAGCATACCTAAAAGACAAGACAGCAGGAAAAGGAGCTCATTTAATAATGACTAAAATTCACAACCGTTACGCATTTTATAAGAAAGAAGGAACAAGAAAAGAAAATAAATTACAATGTAAGATCTGCAATGAAAGTAGGGAGGTTAGAAGAGAAGAATTCAGGGCTCGAAATTGTGTCCTTGGAAGTAAAAAAATAAAAATCAAGGAAATAAAAAAAAACAACAGTAAAATGAGAGTGTTCCCGTGATGGCCCCATTTTCAATGTGGAAATCAGAGCAAAAACAAAAAGGAAAATCCGAAGAGCAGATGCGTGTTAGCGATTCCAAAGTGGACTTGGAATGAGCAAACGCTGCCAGAGGAACCCACGCAGCAAATGGCACAGCACCCGCCAGGATCAGGAACCAGCTCCAACAGAAAGGGAGGCAGGGGCAGATCCAGCCAACCATGGAGATGTGGGCAGGAGATGGGAATATGCAGATGGGGGGAAGCAGGGGAGGCTTTCCAGGAACTGCACTTGGTGATCTTTAAGGTCTTTTCTGACCTCAGGGATGCTCTGGGCTGTTTTTTGCAGTGCTGCCTCTGGAAGTTCTTGGCCTGCTCATGGCACTGAGCTCTGACCTGCACCATTCCCAGAGTGCAGCCAGGCCTGGAAGCACCCAGCAGGCTCCTGTTCCCTCTCCTGGCTGGTGGGGGATGCTCCTTGTGCAGCACAGCCCTCCCTCCCTCCCACTGCTGTGGGCTGGGCTGTGCAGCCCCATCCAGGCACCTTCTGGGGCCTGAGGCTCCTGAGCTGGTTCAGCTGCTGCCCCTGCCATGCCCCCAGCACTTTGGTGTGCTGGTGTTGAGGCAGCCAGAGCTGCCAGGGAACTCACTGGAGCCATACTGGGTCGGACTGGTCCAACTGGGGCACATCTCAGCTGTGGCTGACTCACTTCTCAGCCTGGGATTTGCACATTCTGCTCTGAAAGGGGCTGCTGGAGCTCTGGGAAGGGCAGAGACCCTTCCCTGCCCACAGTCCCTCAAAGGCTTTGCTGCAAACCCAGCAGGAAAAGCTCTCCGTGCTTTGCTCATCTGCATGAGATTATGTTTTTCCAAAGGCTTCCCATGCTGTCTGCCAGCCTCCCCAGAGGCCTGGAGAGCAGCATTGTGAGAAGCCCTGGGCAGTGCCCCCGATGAGAAGGACAGGGGTGGAGAAGAGATGGAAGCCAGGGAGAATTTCGAGCCCCGTGGGTGTTGGTGGGTGACAAAGCAGCGGCGTGGCAGCAGCATGGTCAGATACTCTGAAAACTCAGCACAGAGATGGCAAAGCAAGCATGACATCCTCAGTTTTACAGTGACTTGGGGAGGTGCTGCTTCCCCCAGGCCTGGGCACGGGATGAGTCTGCCAAACCTGGACAGGTTTCTCCTAAGCTCACCACACATCTATTTTCAGCACAAGGAAACAGGGCTGAAAATAGATGAAGAGGGGAAATATACCAAAAAAGCTCACAAAAATAACCCTGAACTATCCTGGGGGCTGTGCTGGCTCCATTCCAGCCAGCTGGGATCAGGGCACAAACCTCTCTGGGCTCATGGAGGAAAAACTCCCATTTAGTCTCTTGTTGTCCCGTCCCACCACACCTGGAGGAGGGCTGTTGCTCCACCTGGATGGAGGGGGCTGCCATCCACGCCAGCACCAGCTGCAGGCTGGGGTGGTGGGAGGAGCTGGTCCTCTCCCAGTGTGGGATGGGGAGGTCACCCTGGCTGGGATGTTCCAGATCAGACCAGACCAGTTTAACACCACCAACACTCAGTGGACATGTATGTTGAAAGGAGAAAATAAACAACTTGAAACCCCAGTAATAACAAGCAAGAAAAACCCCAGATCCTCCTTGGTTAGAAGGCATGGAGCAACATGAGCAAGAACCTCTGAGCTGTGGGCTGCATGGGAAAAGCCCACTGTGCCAATCTGGAATGAGGACTCACCTTCCCTTGGAAGAAATTTCACAGAATTTTTCCTTCATAAAACTCCAGGAAAAGCCCAGAGTGTGACCCCAGCAGCTCTGCCCTTTGCTGGGATCATCCTGCTTCCCCTCCAACCCTGCCTGCACAGAGCCTGGCTGGGAGCACATGGGAACTCGCCTCGTTCTGCTGCTGTTAAGGACAGAAACTCCTCATGGGATTCTTTTTTAGGGCTCTTTGGAATAAAAGAACCTCTCCAGCAATAAACACTGCCCTGGTCCAAGTGCCAAGAGCATGGGGTTTGCAGTAGGACCCAGGAGCTGGCCATGGAACGAGGCAGGAGTGGCCTCAGCTCTTCTCCCCTCTAATTCAGGAACTCATCTGGGGTGTGAGGGGCTGAGTTCAGCCAGGAAAATACCCACAACTCCTCTGTTACAATGAGGGGACAATTGTGACACATTCCATACCAAAGAAACCAATATTTGGGTGTAACTATTCAGGGAAATTTCCCAGCCCTTGCATCTCCCAGCACAAGCAGCATCTGTGATTCTTCACGTTTGTCAGCTGAAACCTCACATCCTTCCCTGCCCAGAATTAAAAACAATCCAAGCCCACACCACCCAGCAAGGCTGGGATCTTGGCTCCTAATGGGATGAAATCTTTTCGAGCCAGTCTCATCTAACATTTCAATCACTTGAATCTCTCTAATCTTATCACAGAAGACTTGATTCTCTGTGCACCAGCCAAGTCTCCAGAAACGTCACCCTAACATCTGCTCTGTGGCCAGAGCCCATTTATCCTGCAAAGTCACCGTGGCTGGAGGCACTCCTGTGAGATCTGGGGCAGCCTCTGCTCCCCGTGCTCCTGGAACAGCTCAGTGCCAAGGAGCAGGCACCTGCCACAGCTGGGAAATGCCCTTTCCCCCCTGAATGAAAAGGTGCCTGCGTGGCTCTTTCAGAGGGGCATCAGCAGCTGCAGCTCCAGTTTCTCTCTCCCTGCATTGCAAACACCAAAGCACAACCCCCCGGTGACACCAGGGCACAAAACCAGGGGACACTGAGGACACTGAGCCAAGCAGGAGCCACGGAACATCTGCCACAGGGGGAAAGGCAGCCCTGGATCCTCCTGGGACAGCGAGGGCTGGACGGGACCCCAGCTGCTCCCCGTGTCCTCCAAAGGGCTCTAAGGGGGAACTGTAAAACTGAAAGCACAGTTCAGACACACAGATGGCACAGAAAGGGATGAGATGGGCAAACACCGCAGGAACACGGAGAATTCGGCAGAAAATCAAAAAATAGTAACTGGAACAGAACAAGAATTGGAAAGGAAAGTGAGAGAAGAGGAAAATAATAATGGGGGGAAAAATGAAACCAACAGGAACAAAAACACACAGGAACTAACTTTCCAAGTCAAACTCAGGGTCACTGAGAGGGCTGCTCAGACCAGAATCTGCAGAAAACAGCAAAAAATAAATAAATAAAAGATACACTTTTGTAAAAATTTCATGCTAATAAAAAAAATCAAAAACCAACATAAATCTAAAGAGGAAAAGAAAGGTACTTTTGTGCTGATTAGGACAGGATCTCTAAGGTATGCTATGCTTTCCCCTCTCTGAGCTGCACACTCCCATTCCCATGTCCGTCCTCTGTTCCACTGCTGGGGACACGATGGAGATTCTACCTGGGGTCCCCTGTCTGGAGAAGAGCCTACAGGCCCCTTCTGAACCACAATATATTGAATTTAAATGCCTTTAACTCAGAGAGCACCCGTGGACTCTTCCCCTGCAAACTGCACCACGACCACCAACACACTCCAAGCTCATTTTCCCATCCATTCCCATTTTCACCCAGTGTTTCCAAAATTCTGTGGGAGGCAGGTGACCAACTCTCCCAAATCCTTTAAAACCTTTTAGTGCCTAACAAATGACAGAGCACAGTAACATCAGGTAGGTCAGCTGTGGCCAGACAGACTTGGTAAGGAAAGCATCTCCTACAGGCAGACTGGACACAGGTAGTGTCTTTTGGGATCTGCAGAGCCTTCATGCAGGTCTGGGTGTCTCAGGTACCCCTTATAAACCTCCCAGAGCCAGAATTCAGAGGTACAGCATGTCCAAAGCAGTGGGGTCAACACGAGACTGCCTGCATCCATCCCATTACCTGCTGGAAGCGCCCTCAGCCGACTGTGCTGTCCTGTGGCACACAGAGAAACCCCCACCCAGGGAAACACATGAACCAGCACTTCCAGCCGCTTCTTGGCACCAAGCTGGAAGGCCACAGCTTTTTATTTTTATCTCAGCACAGTCTTTTCATCTGAGGGAGTGCAGCTCCTGCTCTTGGGTCTCCCACCTCCCTCCACCTGGAGCACCCAAAGAATGCTGCCAAAGGAAGCACCAGACAAGGGCAAAAAACCCAGCCAAACCCAGAAACCCAGCCAAACTGCTGAGCTGCAGCTGGGAGCACTCAGATCTCCAACACCCCCAGACTCTCCTGCAAGAGCAGCACTAAGAGCTGATTTAGGGACCTACCTGTGCTGGACTGCTGTCCCTGCAGTGAACCTGCTGCCATCCCTCAGCTCAGCATTGCTCCTGAGCCTGGGCTGATCCCAACAGTGCTTCCTATCTCATTTTGGTAAGAGCCCCCCAGCTCAGCCCTGCCTTTGTGCCTCCCCTGCTCTCTGTCCCTCCTGCCAGCCCCACCCTAAGGAAACTGGACAATGCTAAGCACAGGACTGGGATGGGAAGGGGAAACAGGAGCTACAGAAACATTACCAACGAGCACAAACAGCAAAAAAAAAATACAAACAAACTGAAAACAACAGCCAGCCCCCAAAAAGCACAATAAATTCCCTTCCAAAGCCTCGAGCACCAGGAACTTGGAGGCAGAGGTGTGGACAGGCACTGGGTCAGCATGGCCACGTGTCCATCTGGGTGAGGACGTGTCAGTGGTGCTGCAGAGGTGCCATGCAGGCAGTGGGACATGCATGGACATGGGGACACGTGTGTGCAGGAGGGAGGTGCACAGGGCTCAGCACTGTGACACAGGCTGGCCCAGCCCTGGCAGTGCCCAGGGCCAGGCTGGACAAAGCTTGGAGCAGCCTGGGGTGGAACTGAGCGGCCGTTAAGGTGCTCCCAACCCAAACCAGCCTGGGATTCCATCACAGCATCTGCACCAAGTGAGGAGATTCTGCCTCACCGGCACCAACCAGCTCCTTTCCCCTTGCACAGCCCAGGGGCAGGCCTGGCTGCCAGCAGGAGTGGTTTGGCACCAGAAAGCACCAGTTCCAGGTGTGGCTGGAGCACGGGGCAGCCTGCCACACTGCATCTCCCCACCCAGGAGCTCCCAGCTGGGGCACAGGGCAGCACTGGTGCTCTGGCGTGTCTGGCACAGCCACAGCACTTGCAGCTCAGCCCAGAAGGCACCAATTTCTCTGGAAATCCAGAAGAACCCTTCTTCTGCCATGCCAGCACTGGGCACAGCCTGTGCAAGGTCCTTGAGGATGCCAGCAAAGGTGGCTCTCAGCATCCCCACTGAGCACAGACAGGGCTGGGGCTCCCTGGCTGTGCCCAAGGGCAGCTCTGGCTCTCCAGGCTGTGCCCAAGGGCAGCTCTGGCTCTCCAGGCTGTGCCTCAGCAGCTGCAGGCAGGCAGGGAGGGCTCAGGGAAGGGCCAGGTGCCCCCTCCTGCCTCCCCAGCAGGACAGGCTGGTCAGCAGCAGGTTACCTGGAGTCTGGAAGTTGATTCTCCTCATCTCCACGGGGTCCTTGGGGTGGTGGGGGGCAATCTCAGCGTTGTTCAGGAGGCACTTGGTCCGTGGCTCTGAATCTTTCCGTTTGCTTCACAACAAAGCCAAAAAAGAAACAAAAGAGACCAGAAAGAAAAAGCAGCTTAGCTTCTGGGCCTTGTGGTCTCAGCTACTTCTCAGCTACTCATGTTCAGGCACGAGCAAAGCTCCCACAGAAAAGCAAAGGTGCAGCCAAGGGTGTAAGTGTATAAAACACATCAGAAAAGGGATGAGGTTTGGAAGGCTTGCCAGTGCTACGTTTTAGGGATTGACAATGGCCTGGGAGCCCCTCAGCAGCTTTCAGGTAAGTCTGGTAGCTCCCCCCTTCTCCCAGCAGCAGCACAGACTGGCAGGCAGGAGCAGCTGAGGTGCTGTGAACTCATACCTCACCCTCCCTGCTCAGAGCAGCCTCCACTGAACTCTGCAGAGCAAAAAATGTTCCAATCTGGCCAAGCCATTTCCAGCCTGAGAGCACCAGAGCCAGCAGAATCGTTTGGAAAAGTACAGAATCTCCTGGCCATGACCTTGGGTTTTGAGCTCTGATATTGCTGTTGGCTTGTTCAGGAGCTCTCAGAGCTGCCCTGCTGCAGACAGAGAAGTCAGAGC
Organism: Camarhynchus parvulus; assembly: GCF_901933205.1. Classification (NCBI taxonomy): domain Eukaryota; kingdom Metazoa; phylum Chordata; class Aves; order Passeriformes; family Thraupidae; genus Camarhynchus; species Camarhynchus parvulus. The sequence continues at coordinate 1,495,144 of NC_044598.1, forward strand.
AGCAGTTTTCAATCTTTTTTGAACTGCAGAACCCTAAAAATGTGGGTTCAACAAACAGTGTAGACACATCCTCTCCCAGCACAGCTGTGCCTGCTGAGATCCACCTCTCCCTGCCAGGCACCAGAGCCTGCTCCAACCCGCCAGCTGAGCTGCACATGGAAGTGCTTCCTAATATATTTCCCTCCAAATGGGCTAGGTTAGCTTAGGCAGCTGAAAAAGTCTTTGCTGACCTGGCTCATTCTCCTTGAAGAGAATTTAGAAGCAAAGCCCAGTGCTGACCTAAAGATGTGATAACTTCTTGCAGAGCAGCAGTGATGAGCTGCTGGGAGCTGAAGCTCTGCAGAGAGCAGAAAATGTGGCCCCGACCCCAAGGTGGGAAAGGTGGTCCCAGCCCTTGCAGCAAGGGGCTGTGGAGCTCCTCACCTCTCCTGTTCAAGCCTCCATCATCTGCCTGCAGCAGCAATGGCAATCACTTAGGCAGACAGGAGGTTATCCAGGACATTTTTAGCTGTCTCCTGATGTCATTAATAGCCAGAAGAGGTCTGAGCCCTGCCAGCCCTGCATGGGGCAGCATTTTGGAATGACACCACTTTGCAGTTTGGGTTTATTTTTGCTGCAGTTCTGAAGCTGCTGTTAACAGTTCATGGACTGAACCCATCAGTTACTTCCATTGAAAGCTCTTCCAGTCTTGGAAATGGCTGGGGAAAAGTCTCATTTCTGCAGTCATAAACAGACTCTGTCAGAAGCCCTTGGCTGAGGGGCAGGAGCAGCTCCTGCCACAGGACCAGGCCAGCCCAGCTGTGAGAATGCTGCTTGCACTGTGCCCGTGGCTCAGGGACAGCCCGTGTGGAGCAGCCAGACATGCAGAAACCCACTTGCACCTCTGAGTGCCACACAAATGAGAGCTGCTCTGCTCCATTAACCCAGCACTTTATGAGCCATTTACTGTCACTGCTGCCCAACCTGAGGAAGGGCCGTTTCATTTAGGAATGGACAAACAGGAGAAAGCTGGGCTTGCTTTGCTTTTTCTGCCCCAATTCAAACATGGTCCCAGCTAGTCTGACATGGGGTTTTTGTGAGGACAGATCTAGAGGTGGGAACTGCACCAACAAAGCCCCAACACCACACAGCAAACACTGCTTAACACACAGCACGCAAGAACCTGAATAAATGGCAAATCTGGTGCTCTTACCTGTCTGGTTTGCTGTCCAGGAAAGCAGTAAGTGGAGAGAAGACAAGACAAATGCTCAGGTTAGAAAGGACTTGCAGAGCTAGGGGGAAGCATTTACCCAGCTCTAACCCTGGGAGCAGCAAGGATCACCCAGCCACAGGGACACCAGGCAGAGCCCTGAGCCCTGCCCAGAGCAGCCTCACCTGCTGGGATGCAGAGGGCACTCTCCTGTGCATGAGGGAACACACAGGTCAGAGATGGAGCAGGGCTGGGAGAGCTCCCCCCACCCTGGGAACGAGCTGTCCAGCTCAGGACCCCTCTGCTGGCCATTGCCACCTTTGTTTACTTTGCTCAGCCCCTCCTGGCCCCTTCCCTTGCCCTGTGTGTGCTCAGGGACCCCCAGCTCTCATCCACACCCCATGAGCTGCTCAGAAGGCCAAGGGAAAGGGAGACAAAAAGGGGTTTTCCCTTCTCTCCTGAAGACTCACAGCCTGCTCCTGTCTCCCAGCTCCAGCAGAAAACCAGTCTGAGAGCAGCAGAGGTCTCTGCTGCCCCCCAGCTCAGGGGTGCCTCCCCTGCATCCCCCAGTGCCCACAGGGAGCAGCAAGGCTGAGTCCTGACACACTCAGTGCCCAAGGCAGTGTCTGTGGGACAAGCACAGCCTTCCTGGGAGGGCCATGGGAGCAGCAAATCCCTGCTAATCCCTCCTGTGCTGGGCAGACTCTCCCATCCCAGCGTTTGTGCCTCAGGGCTCCTCTCTCCAGTGCCCAGGGAAGGATTTCCCCTCATGAGCAGGACAGAAATCCCCTTTAGGGCCCTGGGGACACTCAGAACCATCTGAGGTGGGAGCAGCTCTTACTTTTTGTAGAGCAGGATGGCGATGACGATGCAGATGATGAAGACCACGGCCAGGACAGGCCCAATGACCCAGATGAGCCCCTCCTCACCATCAATGATGGGCTGGGGGTCAGGGTTGTCCAGCTGGATGGGGTCAGAGAAGGGACTGGCAGCATAGGTCTGCAAGACAGGGAACAGGGTGGAACACAGCTCAGAGGTGGGATGGGACTGAAGAGGGGCCAAGCACAGGCTATTGCACAGGAGGAGCTGCTGGAGAGGGTATGAGCTCTCTGCAGCACAGCCCAAGTGCTGACAGGGAAAATGCCCTCTTCAGCCCAGAGAAAATGCCCTGTTCCTGGGCATCCACATCAGGGGTATCTTCCAATGCTCCAGTGAGACAGTGCATGGAAAGATCACACTCCTGTGAGGCTGCAGCCTGCCCTGTGTCTGTCATTCCTGCTGCTTCTGTTCCAGCACAGCCCTGAGCCCTCACCCCTGCCACAAACACACAAACACTTTCCCCAAGCTCTCACGTAACCATCTGGATTTTGACAGTCAGAGGGGATTACAGAGCAAGAGGGAAGGGATTAAAACAAGAATTAACGCTTGGTCTGGTGACTGAAAAAAACCAGCCCTGACAAATAAATACAAAGTAGTAAAACACTGTGTGTGTCCTCTGCTGCCTCTGCGCTGAGCTGGTTCTTGAGGAGGATCAGAGCACATCCAAACCCTTCAGAGTCCTGACAAAGGATGAATTCCCATCCCACCCAGGAACTGAACAGCACAGAGAACTGGCATGGCCTGCTTTGGGAGAGCAGCCAGGGACAGGACAAGAACAGGGCTCTGGGTCCTTGAACTCCATCAGCTCTGAGCAGGCTGGAATGCTGCTCCACACTCAGGAGCTGCTGTGGATCCAGGCCACTGGGAGTGAGTCTGCAGCACCTTGTTCTAAAGCAGAAATTACCTCAAGCTGCAGTAATCCGATTGAGAAACCCATTCAGGAGCGTGTCAGCCTAATCCTTTAATATCAAATACACAAGTAAATATTTATTGGGGAAAAAAACCTCTGAAAACCCTTAATTTCCAATAGCTCCCTGCTACAATTCCATAGGGGGATTTAAAAACAACAAAGTATTAGGCTGTTTCCTATTGTGTGTGAGGGAGGAGGCAGGTAAATATTAAAATAGTTGTTTTCATAAAGCCAGGTACAGCCCCAGTGAAAACAGCAGAGATGCTGAATTGGTAGAGAGAACTTGTACTTTTCCATAAAAAAAATGGAAACCTCTGTGCTTGAAGAGGAACTTAGCAATGCCCAGAGTGTGACATGCTCTAGGAGCAGGATGTCTGGGGTCATTGCTCTGAGGAGTTAAAGAACAGCCTTTAAAGGAAATTACTGTTCAAAAAGGGGTTTGACCCAGGGCTCTCTGAACTCTTGTGCTGTCCTGAGGGGACAGCTCACTGTTCCTCCCCATTCTGGACTCCAGTCTGGAGCCACAAGTGTACAAGGTCTGCCCACAAAGACTGGGACAATCACAGCTCCTCTTGTCCTTGGTGCTTGGAAGAGACAAATGCAGGCACAAGCACAAGCAGCTCATCAGGCACAAGAGCCACAGCTGGAAGAAAAATCCCCTCCAGGATGCCAGGAGGGCGGCAGGGCTGTGGCAGCTCCGTGCTCCATCCCAGGGAGCAGAAGGGCCGGGGGAAGCAGGCAGCACTTACAGCCTCGGGTTCCTGCAGCACGGCCAGGATGAAGAGCACGTATTTCTGGCCTGGCTCCAGGGCTCTGTTCTCAAAGTTGTCGTAGTGTTTCATGTCCCCCAGGATGAAGTGGGAGGGCAGGGAGCGGAACCGGGCGGCGATGTAGGGCCGGGGGAAGTCCAGCTGCCGCGAGTGCCGCAGGCTCCGGCGCCGCAGCCGCGCGATGTCCTGCACCAGCTGCAGGGGCACAGAGCACCTGAGAGCCTGCACAGGGCAGCAGGGAGAGCCAAACCCCCCTCCCAGCCTGGCTGCTCCCTGGCTGCCCTGAATGAGGAGCACAGGTACCCCAAACACCCTCCCAGCCCTCAGGTCCCCATCCCATTCCCGCTGTTCTGTCTCCCCCTGAGCTGAGTCCAGCTTCAGCCACACTCACCTCCTCCAGGTCCATCTCCTCAGGGCTGCCCAGGGGGTTGAGGAACTGTCCTCCCCGGGACTTCCTCAGAGGCACCACCACAATGTAGAAGGCTCTAAGTGTTGGGAATGACAAGAAGAAGCAGAAGGAATCAGCCATGGAAGAAGGGAGAACACACACTGATGTGAGTTTGCCCAAACTGCCCCACTGGCTCAAGCCCCTTATTCTGCACTCAGTACAGCTGTTGTTCCTGGAAAAAGCTGCATTCAGTGGCAGCCCCATGGCTCCTTGTGCACTCCCTGCACACTTCTTTGGCTTTCCCTGCTAGTTGTGGAAGTGCCTCCAAAAGGCAACAGTCAGGAAGGCTGGAAATGCAGGAATCACCCTCCTGGTATTGCCCCTGGGGCTTTGTGGTGGTCTCCAGCCATCAGGGCTGACCCCCAAAACACAAAGTGAGCCCCCCACGCCTGCAGTTAAACAGAAACCTACTGGACAGGCACAGAGCTCTTCACATCAGGGAGAATCACCACCACGTTGCCATCAGCATCAGGCTTGTGGGTCACCTCTGGCTTCTTGGACAACATGTCAGCAGCAGTCCAGGCTGCGACGTTCTGCTGCAGCCCCCCCATGCTGTTGCCCTGGTTCATCAGCACGAAGTTGTAGAAGGTGCGGGGCCTCAGGTGCGTGATGAGTTTCTTGGTGGTCCGGCCGTCCACGTCGACGTGCAGCCCGTTGTACTGGATCTGTGGGAGGGGAGGAGGTTCTTCCCTGAGCAAGGCTGGTGCTGCTCCAGCTCCTTCCTCCCCATCCCTTCCATGTGCAGGGAACACGGAGCACCCTGCCCTGCAGAGCTGGGCCACACACGAGGGAGAAACCCCTGCACTCCACTTGCCTTGTATGGGGTAGGAGAGTTGTAATTCTCAGGGAACTCCCAGCTCAGAAGGACAGATGTCTTGGTCACCATCTTCACCTTGAAGTTTTTGGGTAAAACTGCAGAGAAAAAAGTGAGGAGGAAGGGGAGAAAGGAGAAGAAAAGGCAGCAGAGGGAAGGAGAGCAGGAAAGAGAAGGAAAAGAATGTCAAATGCTGGAAGAGGGGCCTGCCAGGCTGGGTCTGGCTGTGGCTGCAGGAACTGAAGGGATTGCTCCCTCCTCCACTGTGCTTGAGTTTTGCCAAGGTCCATCTCCCAGTGCTCCCTGTCCCCATGCCTAACCCCAGCAGGGCATGTGGCTTTGCCCCCACATTCTGGGCCTGGGTGGCTGCTGCAGGAACGAGGTGCTGCCTGGCTGAGCATGCTCAGGTGAAGAAAAACCCATCCCAGGTCACGGCTTGAGGGTTTGTTTTTTCTTTTTTTTTTTTTAATTTTTGCTGTTTTCTTTTGGCTGTTTGCAAAAACTGAAGAAAATGCTCTTCCCACCTGTAGAGTGACTGGCCCCCCCCTTCAGGTGCCAGTGACAGGAGGTGTCCGGACTTAACTTAGAAGAAAGCGGTAAAAGGGACTTACCTGGCCCAAGGCAGAGAGGAGCGGAGGGACTGAGAGTGACACCAGAGTGCTCTGCATTTACTCACGAGCCTGGCTGAGCCCGGCCTGACCTCTCCAGCTCTCTTGCCTCCCGGCACCAGCCCCGGATACAAGGGGACAGAGGGAGGAGAAACCGGTGAGTCCTACCTTGGTCCAGCTGGAACGTCCGATACTGGACGGTCGGGCTGTAGGGCCCGGGGCCTTTACTGGTGTGAGCACGGATTTTAACGTCATAGGCGGTGTTGGGTTTGAGGCCGTTGAGGGTGTACGAGTTCTCTGGGGAGGGGGGTAGCTCTTTTTCCAGCAGGTTCCCGGGAGAACCGGCTTCCCGGTAGGCCACGGTGTATTTGATGATGGCGCCGTTCCTCTCGGCCAGCACGGGGGGCAGCCAGCCGAACTGCACCGACATGGATGTGACATTGCTGGCCTCCAGGATCTGGGGGTACCCCTTGGGGATGTCCTCGGGCGTGCTGAGTTCCTGCACGGCTTCCTCCCCGAAGCCAGCCCGGCTTTTCACGGCCAGCTTGAAGACGTAGGTGGCGCCCTTGTGGATGCTGCTGGCGATGTACTTATCCTCCAGAGCTGAGAACTCCAGCGTGGCCAGAGGGGCCACGTCCTTGCGGCCAAACTGCAGCCGGTAGCCCAGCACCTGGCCCTCGGCGCCCAGGGGGGGCTCCCACTTCACCAGCAGAGTGTTGTCCTCTGTCTGGTGCACAGACAGGATGGGCTTTCCTGGGACTGGGAGAGAAGAGAGACACAGGAGCTGCAGGGACTCCTCAGCTGCAGCAATGTTCCAGCTGGGCTCCATGGAACCCCAACGCCTGCCACCCTGCACAGGTGGATGGGCCCTAAGCAGTTTGGGAAATGAAGAGCACTGCCAACATGTCAGCCGTGAGCTGCTGACACATTCCTAAATTTATTTCCTTCCCTTTGTTCAGGATGGAACGATGTGCACAGCTCCTCCTCTGTCCCTGGACCACTCACCCTCCCTCCACTGGGAAGAACAGACTCAGGAGTCAGACTCCCAGCCTCCTGTCCCAGCTGCTTCCCAGGGCAGGGAAAAACAAACCTGGAGTCTCCAAAGTCCCAACCTCCCTCCTTCTCTCCATTACACAGCCCAACTCATGCAGAAAGAGCCTGGAACAGATTGGCCCAGGCTGGGGAGTCCAGAGCAGCTGAGGGTGAAGCAATGAAGGATGGAAGGAAGTCTGGGCAGCCCCAGGTCCTGAGCAGCAGGCACAGGGCCAGCTCACACGGCTGGCAGGCAGCTCATCACCCACTTGGGTACAGAAGGAAGCACAGGCAGAGGAGCCAGAGCCCAAAATGTGTGTGAGGCAGAGGGCAGGGAGAGCTGCTGCTCACTCTGTGCTGCTCCTCTCCTCTGGAGGAAGGGAACTCACAGTGCTGGTGCATTTTCAGTGAGCTCCCCCACGTCTGGGGCTTCTGGGGAGCTCAGCAGCGCCATGTCTCTGCCTAATGAGCCCTGGCACTGGCTGACTGCTAAGCAAGCCCACAGCCACAGTTAAATGACACGTGCAGGCCCAGAGATCCCCGAAGCCAGAGAAAGCAGAGCATTAATTCCAGCAGCTCACGCGTCATTGACACTCAGCTCCACTATTAGAGATCTAATTTCCTTCTCTCCGCCTTGGTGTTTCTCCTGGTTGGACAGGAGGAGAGAAGATGGAGCTGGGAGATGTCCCACAGCAGGAGCCTGACCAAGGGGTGAGGGCTGGAATGCTGAGGGAGCAGGGCAGGATCTGAAAGGGTCACACTGGGGACCTCTGCCTGCTGCCTCCACTGACACCTCGGTGGGGATCAGGGGCTGTCTCTGAAACAAATGCTGCATTCCTTCCAAACTGCCAAAGAATGGCAGGGAGAGCCAGCCTCCTCCCCTGGGAATGCCTAAGGAACACATCAAAGAGAAAAAGAGTGCCATTACCTTTATGTTTCAGTTTTTATCACAAACGTTACTGTAATCAGCTGAGCTTGAAAGTATTACATCTGCACAACAAATATTGTTTGGAATAAAGGTGAGAAGAAAGTTCAGAGAGGGGGAAGTGTTTTATTTTGCAATTGGTTTGGACAGTAAAGGAGAAAATTAGATGTATTACTGTATTTAAATTCAGCCCCCAGCCCTGAATGATAAAGAAAGAAATCTCTCCTCTCAGAAGGTGTATTGACTCAATACTGCAAAGAAGGTAAGAATGTTACAGAGCCATTTGAAAGATTTTTTTTAAAATAGCTATTTCAAGTCAGGGGAAATTGAGTTTTGGGTAATAGCTGCTGTGCTGGAGAAAACATCCCTCTGTGACTGATCACCTGCACTGCAAATCCTAATGGAAGAGATGAGGGAGGGTGACAAGGCAGAGTGACAAGAGAGCCAGGCAGAGAGAAGGGCTCCAGGAGAGGAAAACAGAAAGGGTGGAGAGCCTCAGGAAGAAGGAAAGCTGAGAAGCAGGGGGTTAGTGAAGAGAAACATGGGCAGAACTGCAGGGGAAGGAGAAGAGGGTGAGTGAAGGAAAAGGCTTTGGCTGGTATGTGCAGGCAGAGCCCAGATCCCAGAAATGGGAGCCAGGAAAGGTCAATACTGTCAGAGTTTCTCCCTCCAGCAGCCCTGAACACAGGGGATGTACACCAGACATGGTACCAGAAGAGAAGAGTGGGCAGGACAAGCATCACTGTCTGCCTGCTGCTCCTCAGGTCTTTGCAAGTCACCACCCTGAGAGCAGACCTGCGCTGTCCCCAGTGTACCTGCGTGGGCCACCTGCAAAGCTGCAGTCTCTCCAGTCACTTTCCTTCTGATGCACTGGAATTTACAGCCCAAGAGATTACAAGGGACAAATTCATCCTCTGTTTTGTTTCTGGGTGTGCCCGGGCTTTCTGAAGCACTGGACAGAAAACTGGCATTTGGTGCACGTGAGGAATGAAGGGGTTTCTGCCTCCCTAAATCTAATTGTGCCTTTGGGGCAGTCTGGCTCTTGCTGCAAGTCTGTCCTTTGAGAAGGGAATGGGACGAAAGAAGGTGAGTCTGGAGAAGCCCCTTGGCTTTAGGGAGGGGGGAATCCCACTGGCTGAGGAGAAGGCTCTCACCTGCACCCTTGGTGGTGACCACTTTGGGTTTGCTGCGGGCACCATCTCCCTTCATGGTGTAGGCGGCCACGGTGATGGAATAGGCAGTCTCGGGCTGGAGCCCAGCAATGATCATTTCCTGTTTGCCAGATGCCAAAGGGAAATCGTGTCAATATTCAGGCCCACACCCAAGAGCAGCTCTCTCCTTTTCCAGCATGCAGGAACACCAAATCCAAGGGCACGAGACACTCTGGGGCTTCTGTGGGAAGTGGCAGAGGGGGAGAGCCCCGTTCCCCTGGCGAGGCACTCACAGCTCTGCAAACACAGCCTGGCTCTGCAGGGCCCTGTGCAAGGCAGCCTCCTCCAGATCTGCCTCTCACACATTCCCTGTCTTCACACAAACCACTTCAGCATCCAAATGCTGTCGCTCCCTTCAAAGCTTTCCTCTCGACTGTGCGGCCTCAGAGGAGGCTCAGAGGTTTCAGGGAGATTACATTTTTTTTCACCATTACCCCTCTCTTCTCTCCTCAAGAGATATTTTTAATGTTTTCATAATATTAAAGGGATTGCTTGAATGCAAAGTGCAAGACGACACATTCTGCTCACGCTAAAGCTCCCTGCTAAATCCCACCCCCTCCTTCCCATCCTCTATCAGCCTCCCCACACCTGGCTCCCAGGAGCTTTTGTTGGAACACTGGCCTCAAGAACAGCCCTTCCCCAGGAGGGATGCAGCCTTTCAAAGGGCTGTGTTGGAAAAGGAACACCCGTGCTAAATCAAACAGGATGACAGCACATGCAGCAGGGTTTTCCCCAAGGCCCCAGAAAGGAGGGAGATGGGAACGTTGTGCATGTTTTATGGCTTTCCCCTCTCCTCACCCCTCTGTGCATTCAATATTAAATCTCAGGGCAGCACTTGGGAGGCATTTGTTAGTCCTGAAAATAACTATTTCCCCTGATGGTGAGCTGGGAGTGGAACAGCAGAACTTTGGAACAGTGGGATTTTGATCAGTGACTTTGGAGGCCACCAGCTGCAGGGTCAGGTCTGGCTTTGGAAGTCAAGAAAATTGTTCTACTCTCGCAGCTGCCACTGAGCTTTATGAAGATTTTAGGAAAGGGGCTTTGCCTCCCTGAGGCTCATTCTCCATCCCTCAGAGGGAGGCCCCTCACTTATGCAGGGCACTTGGCTATGCCCAGGAGACACAAACCCCATCAGTTTAGTTGTGTGTTATCTCAGAACCCTGCCATTCCAAGAAGAAAATGCTTTCTCCTACTTCTTGGTAGCTGTAGGATTTTGGAAAACATTTATCATTTTAGCAGAAATAGCAAATGCCAAATAGGCAAGCTGGTTTTAAGGTACTTCAAAAGGAAAAGCACCAATAATGATTCAGTGCTTTGCATCAATGAGTTTCTAAGAATCTTGGCTCTTTGAGAGTACAAAGCATTTGTTCATGCCGTGGTAGCTCAGGACTCATGGATTCTGTGCTCCCAGTGCTTCCCAGGCTATTTTTTCCAGACACAGAGCCCATCTGAGCTCCCTGGTCTGGTGGAAGGTGTCCCTGCTCCTGGCTGGGAGTGGAACAAGATGGCCTTTGAGGTCCCTTCCAATCCAAACTATTTTAGGATTCTCATCTGTTCAAAGCAGTCCCAAATTCAATATGCCATCTGCTTCCCTGTGGAGGAGCAGCAGACCCATCTTTCCTTCAGAGCCAAAGGGAAAACCCTGTGGGATTGCTGCGTGCTGACAAACGACACGATCACAGAGGGGCACAGAGCAGTGACAGGGAGGGGACAATGCATGGGAACACCAAAAACAGGCTCTAAAACAGGCACACTTGCACTGCAAAAAACAAAAAAAAAAAAAAAAAAAAGGAAAAGGAAAATATAAATATTACACCACAACAGGAAGTGGGAGAAGGGAAGAGGCAGAACCAGCATGGGACGATTTTGATGTTTTTACTTACGTATTCAGCAGTGTCATCTGTTTCCCACTGGGCAGAGAACAAGAGAGGTTTGGCACGTGAGAATACAAGAGGGGAAAGAAGGGAAAGACAGAGACACAGCATGAGGAAGGAGTCCCTGAGCAAGCAGCCACACAAGGTCAGAAGTTACCAGGCAAGCATGAGGGAAGAAGTAGAGTGGGAGAAATTAGTAGAGTCCACTGTGGCCTTGGCCTGAATTAAAAGACTTCCCAGACACAGCAAGGATGAATGGATGGATGGATATTTATCTATCTCAGTGCTGGGACAGCAGCTCATACTCTTCCACAGCAACATTGTGTGGGAGCACAAACGAGAGACAGAGGTGTGGCAGAGACACAGCCACACCTTGTCACATATCCCCTTCTGCAGAGTCACACTGCCCAGCGCAGCCACATCCCCCACCCCAGCCTCCCGGGGCTGGCCCAGGCGAGCCCTTACCTGGGCATCAGCCAGCATGATGTCCTTGATGTGGGGCAGCCCCCTGGCCTCGCCGTTCTCCATGCGCACGTAGTGCACCTGGTAGCCGCGGATCTGGCCGTGCTGCCGGCTGGGCACCGGCGAGCGCCAGAACACCTGGATGGCCGAGGAGTTGAGCACCTCCACCTCCACCTTCCGTGGTGGAGCGCTGGGCACTGCAGGGAGGGAGGCAAGCCAGGGGCTCTGGTCATTGGGTGTCTGCTGGGAGCCCGTCCCTGCTCCTCTGGGCCATGCATACCCTGGGTCTGAGCTCTGGGGGGAGAGCTGAGCACCTGAGTATCCCATCACCTGGCATGGCCCTCCCAGTTCTGGGGGATTGTGAAGGTCTGTGGGACCTGATCTGCACAACCTGGACACAGGGATGGGGTCACTGTTCAGTAAGAAATGACACAGAGCCATCAGAGGGCTGAGTGGCATAAAGCACACGTCTTTACTTCAGACTGCTCCTTTTATACATTGTTCTGATACAGGTAGACCTGACTGGTCATTAATCAATACATTTCACCTGACTGGCTAATTAACAAGATGCCCATTTTTAAACAATCTTATGAGAATAACAAGAAAACAGTTATTAGGAAAACAACACCTGTGGGTTGTTTTTAATAATAAGCTATCATTGTTTATCTCCAGCTCCCTAAATTCTCCCAATATTATTTGAGGTCCTACCCTCACACTGAGGGTGCTCCTCTCCCTTCATGCACCCATTCATGCTTTTCCCTGGTTTTATTTTACTGTAGAAATACCAGGAAACTTCAAGTCTCTGAGTGGAGACTTGATCTGAACTGTTGTCACTCAAGATTTTTGAAACTTTAACAGATTCCTCCTTTCTATGACTGACAAACGCTCTGACTTAAGGAGGAGGTAGTAACAAGGAATGCAGTAACAAGGAATGTGTGGGAAGAACTCTTTAATACTTTAAAACATGTGCTCTCAGGCACAGGGTGGGATTCCTGGGGCTGTCCCATGCAGGACCAGGAGCTGGACTTGGCTGATCCTTGTGGGTCCCATCCAACTCAGGATATACAATGATTCAAGTTCTGGCAGCAAAGGTTTTCCTCAGAGCAAAGGTTTTTAGTGCCTTGGCTGCTCCTGGCTCAGTGAGAGCATCTGTGCAGGGCGAGTGGTGCAGTCACTCAGAGATATTAAGAGAGACCCCATAACTCCAGGGGAGGAGAACCCTACAGACCCCAGTGCTCAGATGGCACCTGAGGATGTTGGGTGATGGCACCAGAAGATGCCACACAACTCAGATCCCACTCCAGCTGTGCCTGGCACCACTCAAGAGCCACGGGAAGGGCCTGGCTGTGGGATTGCCGATGGGAGCAACCCCCTGCAGGGACAGGAGCCCCCCCAGCAGAACCCAAACCCTCTCACTCACCATCTTCATCCGTGCGCAGCGATGACCGGCGAGCTCTCCGGGCCCGGCCCCACCTCCGTGTGAGCCACCACGGTGACGCGGTACTCGGTCCACTTCTCCAGGGACTCCAGCAGGATCTGACTGGTGGTTGGGGGGATATCATTCACCTCCTTTAGCTCCGTGTCCTCCGAGTCCAGCGCTCGATAGTGGACGCTGTAGCCGGCCAGGACGCCGTTCTGGCTCTCGGCCGGCGGCGGCCGCCAACTTACCAGAATGGCGGTGGAGCGGGTGCTGACACATTTTACATCTTGAGGGGGGGCAGACGGTTCTACGAGGGGGGGAAAATTCAGGAGCAGGGAAAAAGGGAAAGAAGGGGAGGAAAAAAAACAAAAGATGGGAAAGATAAAAGAAAAAAAAAAGGAAAATGATAACAAAAAAATCTAAAATAAAACGTACGAAAGTTTGGTTTAGGAAGATAAAATTAAAAGAGAAGAGAGCTTTTTTGTTGTTGTCTTTTTTTTTTTTCCGAAATGAAGAGTTTTTTTTTTAAAAAAAAAAGCCAACAGAAATTAAATGGGGCATCAAAACTGAAATGGTGTAAAGCAAAGGACTAAACCAGCAAGCGGGCCAGCCAAGAGGGGTCCTGCTGCTTCCACTAAGCTGGCACCAGCTACACACCCAGCTGCACCCTATAAAAGCCCTTTCCTTTGGCTCCCTGTTTTACAGCAGCCTGGCAAATCCTGCTCTGGCTGGGAAAGCACTTTCCAACCTCAGTCTCTGGGATCTTGAATTTCTTTGAAGGGATCTGTGAAAATTAAGTAAGAAAAGCAAATCTTTTGCCAGGAGGCTTAAATTTAAGAGTCTGTACCTCCAGATGGAAGTGATTAGTTGTCCCCAGACTGGAGGAGGCCAAATCCCACAGTGGGAATGCCCAAGACACTGCCAAGCCATGGTTTAGAGAGGAGGGTTTTGAGAAAGCACTTGCAGAAGGAGGGAGGCAGTGGGTTTGGTGAGGTATTTGGGTATCCAGGGGATTTTCCAAAGCAGCAGCAGGTCTAATTCCCACTGCACTCTCTGCCTGAACTACACCAGGGTGTTTCTGGGAGAAAACCTTGGGAACTGTGTCCCTACCCAGGCACCTTCTCAGGGTGGCAGCAGGAGGGTGACCAGGAGGTGGGGAAGGTGGAACCCACAGCTCTCCCTTAAAGCTCCTCTCTTCCATCCCCTGCCCTGGGCAGGAACAGCTGCCACCGTCCAGGGGGCTCCTTCCTGGCCCTGAACACTTCCAGGAACTAGAGCACACTTCTGCCTGTCACTGAGGACAACTGATAAGCCCAGGGAAGCAGAGTGTGATATATTCTCAGGGCAAATCAATAAATCCAATATCACCCAACTGCAATAAAGAGCTTTTAAGTCTCTGCAGACAGAGCAGGAAACTGGGGTGGACTCACAAGCCTCCCAAGTATCACCTGCAAGAAGCAGTAGGTCAGTGCTGGTCACTGCTTCTCATTCCTCCTGATGCTTTTTAATCAACAAAAAGCTCTTCTAATGAGGAATGACTGTTTTCAGGCCTCTTACTCCCATCCTTGAGTCAAACCCAGATGTTTAGGCCCAGTTTGCCTCGAGGACTCTGCCAAATCCAGTCACACTTAGCCCAGCTGGCACTGGAGTGAGAGCCACACACTTTCCAGGAGCCTCCAGGAGACAGAGGGAAGTGGCTTTCCAAAAAGCGGAGAGATAATCCCTCCACTGCTGTTTAAGCACCCTGACCAGTGGGACATTTTGGGTGTTTTCCTTCTATTTTTATGCACTATTGCTGTCTTCAACCTGGCAGAATGGCCCCCTTCTCCCCAGCACTCCCAGTGAGGAGGCCGACAAGCCCTGGCCATGGCTGGCCACGCAAAACAATACAGAAGATGTCAAATGAACCAAACCAAAAAGAACAGACTGGAAAATAAAATGTAAATCAAGCCAATAATTTGAAACAAAAAGAAAAAAGAAACACCAGAAAGGAAATCATAATAATGAAATAATACTGATATAAAAAGTGACTCCTTCCAGAACATTCCCAGTCTGTTTACCTACCTTCCAAGCTTCAACTGCTAACTTATAAGACTTTCTTACAAGAGAACAAGAGGAACTGAGCTACGAGGCCAGACCAAGCTCCTGGTGGGTTTCTGCACATGACTGGCTTTTAAAATGCCACTCTGCTCATGATGATCCCCCCAAGTCGTCCCCCACCAGCAGAACCCCAGCTACTATTGCAGAAATGGCAATTTTGGACCCCAATCTGTTCTCTTTTGCTAAACTGTCAGCACAAAGAGAGGACAGCACGTTCCCAGTGACAGATCTCTTTCCCTCTGGCTCTCTCCATCTGCTGTGATTGCTGCACCTCTCCAGGACAGAGGTGCAGCGCTTATCCCATGTCCCAGAACCAGCTCAAGGACGGTTTCAAGGCATGGAGGGACAAACTCAGCCCTCTCCCATTGCTGCCATGGTGCCGTTCCCTTCTTTTTCCCTCATCAGAGGCTGGGCATATTAAAATCCACCTTTCCTGCTTAGTTCCAGCCAAAGCCACCACAGCTGAGAAACCCACTGCAGAGAGGGTCTGACCTGACCTACCCTTCATCCTGCACCTCATTCTGAAAGCCCCAGAAGCAGAGCTCAGCTCCAGCTGGCACTGGGGTCACTGTCTGCGCTGCCACGCTCGCTCACTCACCCTCTACGCTCCAACACAGGGACCTACTGAGAGGCCCTGGCGTGAGGCCTCCTTTTGGGATGGTTTTGCACTTTCTCTGCTCAAAAAGGCAGGGTTGGGGGTGAGTGATGGGGGAGAAGGCCCAGGTGCTGCCCGGCCCCCTCCCCGTCGGAGGAGAACAGCCAGGGGTGCTGGCTGGCCGCGCTGGACACGCCTCTGGGAGCTCATGGCCCTGTTCCCTTCACAATCCAGCCCAACCTGTGTGACCCTGGGGACGCTGGGGACAGCGCCAGGAGCCCAGTGCCACCAACCCCAGCGGGGCTGCGAGCTCAGCTCTGCAACAGCCCCTCCCTGGGCTCAGCCAGGAGCCCCCAGGCAGGAGAGCTCTGCCTTGGCCTGCTGGCTGGCTCCACCAGCCTTTTGGGACCCCTCCCCACCCTCCCAGGGCTCCAGGACGTGCGGGAGTGTCTGCAGAGCCACCAGTGGTGAGCCTGCAGCCACAGGGTGGACTGTATTTGTGAATCTGCTTGAGACCAGCCAGTACTCACCTGAGCTGCACCTTTTACATGCTTTAAAGTTGACTGTCCAAGCCACAAGAATGACCCTTACTGACCTTGCACAATATCATGTTTTTTAACCCTTTAGGTACCATAGACTTTGGGTATTTCATTCACTTCGTGTACTGTGAGGAGGGGGACAGGAGGGAGAGCGGAGCTACGTGGGGGGAAATCCTTCCTTGGGCAGGAACAGAGGGTGAGAAAGCCCCATTGTTCCTCTACACCTGCACGTGCAGCCTCACAGCACCCACCCTGCCACCCCTGCCTGCTGAGCACGCTTTGCCCTCTGGAATTTCCCAGTGGGAGTTGCCAGGGAGCCTGGGAAGGTCATGGCTAACCAGAAAGGGCAAACCAGCTTCTCCCAGCCATGAGAGTCTGTTTTGTTTTACAAGCTATGTCTCTGGTACTTGAAGAGTTAAAACCCAGCTACTTCAAGAAGAAAAAGATACTTTACCTTTAGTTTAATGGATTTTACTTGGGTTATGATGCTCAGGAGGAGCCACCCTGGCAGGGAGGTGCAGGGAGGGGCTGCCACATGCGGGTGGGTGCTGGGAGGGGACAGCAGGAGCAGAGGGGAGAGCAGGGAGAGGCTCTGTCACTCCAGGGACAAGATGCCATCGTGGTGTGACATGGCCCAGCCAGGGTCAGGGACAGCAGGGAGCTGGCTCATCGGGTGCAGGGCATGCAGGCAGGCAAGCAGAGAGCAGAGAGAGAAGAAAGAAGAGGCATGGAGCAGGCCAAGGAGGAGCTGAACGGAAAAGGAGCTGAGGAGGGAAGACACAAAAGCCTGTCCTGAGCCAGAAGGTCTGTGAGCCGAAGGATGTCACCCGGAGCAGGGAGAATTGACTCGTTCCTCCAACAGCCAGCCAGGAAAAAATGTTTCACCGTGTTACAGGACACTGACAGCTCCCAGCTGATGTTCTTAAGAGCATTAAATTAATGAGACTCTCCCTATGACAGCTGAGCTACAGAGAGAGAAACCCGTCCGTGTTCTGGGCAGATGCCAAGTTAGAAAAAGCCCCAAAGCCTTCCCTTTTCCCAGATCCCCTTTTCCTCACCCTTAAGGGACAAATTTTCACTGAGGCCTACTGCCACCAGCTCCCACACCCCTCTTCCAGCTTGTTTTATTGAACCAGAAAGCACAGATCCCAGACCATCTTTGCCTCCCATCCCCACAGGTCTCAAGGAGAGAAACCCCTTGGAAAACAGAAGCAGAGTGTAAGTTTAACACTTATTTTTCAGGTCCTTTCAGTTCATTTCCCCCACCCCACAGAGATGCTCCCTCTGACAGTACCACACTGGGATCAGAACCAGCAGATGTGCAGCAGAGTCAGGAAAGGATTTTCCTATGAAACGTAGAGAGAGTATGGAGAAAAAGAAAAGAAAGAAAAAAGGGGAAAAACATTTGAAGGAAAGAAAAACCAAAAAATCTTTGAATGGAGTGGAGGCCTGAGAAAGCCCCAGTAAGGAATTCTGTCTATGCAGAAACAGACTCCCCTTTCTTCCCACTCCTCAGGGGACAGAAAGAGAAGGAGACAGGGAAAGGGAGAGACAGCAGGATGTGACAATTAAAAAGCCCAGCCGAGAGCCTGCTGCTCCCCCTTGTTAGGGACTCTGAGGGATGGGAGCAGGGCTCTCCCTCCTCACACTGGTGACCAGAGCCACTTCTGAGTTAGTTCTGCTCCCGGCTACTCCAAACTGCAGCGGAGTGATTTAGTAGAGATGAGAGGAGACAGAAAACACAAAGAACAGCTGCCACAGCCACTCATGCAGTGAAAAAACACCTCATTTAAAAGCAAAGATCTGTGAAAAGCCCAGGTTGAAATATTGCCATCCAGGGTTATTGTCCCCAGGGCAACAGCGAAGGGAGACAATCCATTAAACTAAAACCAGCACGTTTTGAGTTGCATACACTCCATCCTGGTGTCATCAGCATCCCCCTCCCAGCCGCCACAGGGCTCCTCTCTCCCGCTCTGCTGGAGCCCAAACGGGGCCATTCCAGAGCTCCAGGCCTTCCTCCCCTTGGCTGTGGAGGTGCTCATGGACAGGAGCATGGGGACTGCTTCCCCAGAGGCTGGGGAAGGCTGGGCCTGTGAACAATCACCTTCCCTGCTCCTCTCCCCCGCTCTTCCCCTTCCTGGCAGCAGCTGGGCCTGTGTGGGACGGCCTGGCTGTGGCTGCCATCCCTGCCATCCCCTGAGCATGCTCAGCACCACGGCCAGCATGGCCACCACGAACCCTCACTGCTGCCACCCCCGAGAGGACGGTGCTGCCCAGCCCCGGCATCCCAGAGCCCAGCTCTGCTCCTGGCTCACGTCTCAGCTAGCTGGAGCGGTGAGGGGAGAGGGGAGCAGCTCCCAAAGGTGCCCCCCCTGCCTGGAGTGAAACGGAGCCCCCAGCCCTGTCCCCCTGTGCCCACCATCTCTGGCTCCCTGACCGTGGTCCCCTCAGAGAAGGGTGGGAAAGGAGAGACACCTACTAGACTGCAAGGTGCGCTCTCGGACCTCCGGGGTGAAGGCCCCCAGCCCCAGGGCCGAGCGGGCGGCCAGCCGGAAGACATACTCAGTGTTGGGCTTCAGGCCTTCCACCGTGAACGAGGTCGTGGGCTCGAAGTTCTTCAGCACCTGGGAATGGGCGAGGGGGGAAGAGAAAAATAAACCCAAACAACAGGCAGCAGAGGTGAGGCCTGCCCAGAGACACTGCCCTGCTCCCCTCGCTCCACGGCGGGGCCGGGGAGCTCCTTGGCCCCAACCCTGCTGCACTTTGGGCTCACCTCCTTGCTGTGGTCTCCCTCCTTGTAGAGGAGCTCGTACTTCACTATGATCTCCTGGCGTGGGGGGCTCCACGACAGCACAATGCTCGTCTCGGTCTTGGCTTCTGCTCGGAAGTTCATGGGCTGCCCAGGAACTGGCACAGAGAGGGAGCCGACGGGGCACAGGAGGCAAGGTGAGAAACAGGAGAAACCACATTAACTTGGCTAATTAGGAGGCTCATGCCCTGTTTTCTTCAAAGCCTGTATGGGAAGAGCACGTCAGCAGCAAAATGCCACACTGCAGCGTGGGCAGGTCCTGCCTCTAAAGCTGTGCAGTTACATCCCACTGCAGGACTCCAGTGTGAGCAGAGCTGCTGGAGATGGAAGAATCCCAGTGGATCATATGCCTCTTTCTCAGCAGTGCAGAATACAACCCTTCCCACCAATCCCAGTATTACAAGATTCTGGAAGTAGGAAGCCCATGAGCAGCCCATTGGGGACACAGTTTCCTCCCATAACCCAAGCCAAAAATGTGCTGGGTGACAGTCCATGATAAAACACCTTGTGTTTGCAGCTCAACACATAAGGCTCATTCCCCACTCATCTCTGACAAAGTAGTTCCTGGGTACTTTAGGGAGAGTTAAAGTGTGACCACTACCTGGGCAGTTTTACATCTGTTAAAAACATTTAGAATCATGGAATGGTTTGGATTGGAAGAGACCATAACGCTCATCCAGTTCCTTGGGCAGGGACACCTCCCACTATCCCAGGTTGCTGCAAGCCCTGTCCAACCTGTCCTTGGACACTTCCAGGGATCATGGGGCAGCCACAGCTTCTCTGGGCAACCTGTGCCAGGTCCTTCCCACCCTCCGAGTAAATAACTCCTTCCCAACATCACATCTAAACCTCCAAATCCAACTGCAGCTCTCCTTCCCACAGCCCAGCTCAGCCACACAGGTGCTCACCTCCTTGCTGTGTCTTAACCTGGATGGGGTCGGACAGGGGCCCGTCCCCCACGGAGGTGAAGGCCAGCACTCTCACGGTGTAGGTCTCATCCTCCAGGAGGCTGCCCACGGTGGTCAGCAGGCTGTCATCCACGTTGTGCTTCTGCCAGTTGCTGACGGGCTGCTCGGGCTCCATGGTGTAATAGACCCGGTAGCCGCGGATCTGCCCGTTGGGCTCCACCGGTTCCTCCCACTGGATGATCATGGTGGTGCTGCTCAGCATGCGGCCCTGCACGTTGCGGGGGGCACTGGCAGGGGCCTGCTCCCCCGTGCGGGTGACCACCGACTCACTGGGGGGGCCCTGCCCGATGCTGTTCACTGCAGAGACCCAGATCTCGTATTCGGAGTTGGGGCTGAGCCCCCCGATGCTGTAGCGCGTGGTGGTGATGTCCTCCTTGATCTGGTAGGGTCCATCCTGGCTCTTGGACTTGTACTCAATGACATAGTAGGACACGGGGTCTGGGTTGCCAGAGTCCCAGGTGATGGTGATACTCGTTGCTGTTGTCTCTGTCACCACTGGCGTCCCAGGAGCCTTGGGAAGTGCTGAGAATCAGGAAGAACAGGCATTTAAAAAAAACCACAGATGCTGAAATGGCACCTAATTGGTCTGGTTAGGGCTGCAGGAGCCGGAGGCACAGCACCAATCCCAGCAGCTCAGGAAAGTGCTGCTGGAACATAAGGAACCTAGTTATCCACTCTATTATCCTCCTTAAACTGCTCCATCAAAGGCAAAGTGTTCAGCTCAACATCTGGAATCATTAGCACAGGCTTCAGCTGCACATCCACCCTCCCGGGGCAGGGAGGGAGAGCAGCTCCTCAGCTCCTTCCCAACACGTGCTCACATCTCTCTGCTGAGCCTCCACGGGCAAGGAATGGCACAGGGCAGGCTGTGCTCTCCAGAAACACTGGGAGGGCTTCCTCTCAAGGCACAAGCTGTGTTAATCCCCATCTCCCCTCTCCTTCAGCCAGGGAGCCCCCCTGAGCCTGCTGGGGACTGCTCAGCACTTTAATTGCACCTGATACCTGTTCTCACCTCACCTGTTCTCAAGCTTCATGTGCAGTCCTCACTGCACACCTCAGACCCTTTTCAACTTCTTCTTATCATGGAATCCCAGAGTGTTTTGGGTTGAAAGGGGCCTTCAAGCCCATCCAGTGGAACCCCTGCCATGGGCAGAGACGCCTTCCACTGGCCCAGGTGGCTCCAAGCCCCTTCCAACCTGGCCCTGGAGCTTAACTTCTCTAGACCTGGTCACAGTAAAGCTCAAACTTCTTTCACCTTCTGCCCAAGAGAGCTCACACACAAGAACAGTGCAGGGAACAGGATCCAAACAAAATTACAAAAGACAGACGGTACCAGCAGGGTGAGATTCCCCACATGAGGAGATGGGAGAGTTGGAAGCAGAAGCAATCTGCCCTACGCAGCAGCTTTTTAGATTGAGGGGGTAAGACAGAGAAAAAAAGAAAGGAAGGAAATACTCAGGAAAATAAAGAGCACCTGAGTCCAGCCCCAGGCATCCTTCTGCTGGCACGAGAGCCCCACTGCCTGTGCAGCAGCTCAGAATGGGTGTCATGCCAAGATTCTCTAGCCCCTACTCATTTCTCCTGACAGACCTTCCTCAGACAGATCACTGATACAACAGGATTGTTTTTCCTTATCCCTCCCTTTCTCCCAAGTGTTTCTCCTCTCCCCCACCCTTGGATCCTTTCCCACCCCTCCTCTCCCAGATCCCTCATGGGCAACACCAGTACTTGGAGCAGACAGCAGCTCACACAGAGCTCTACACTCACCCAACCTCAGGGGTTCCTGCTTGGGTTTAATACTCCCCTGCTGAGGACAGAATACATTGAAGATGGCACCCGTGCTCCTCCTGGGAATCACTAGCTGGAAGCTGGGCTTATTCCCCATCTTGCTGAGGCAACAACGGCCACTAAGATGCTGGAACTAAGCTCTACTGCAAGGGTGCACATGCCAGAGATCCTCAGGGCCTTGGCTGAATCTCAGGCCTTGGAACAGGATGGCATGCAGGCTCCAAGCCATCCAAGGCTCCTTGCACAGTGCCCAGCCAGCCTCATTTGTCAGGACAGACACAGCATGCAGGGATTTGAGCCAGTTTTCTTCATAACAAGCAGCTCAGGTGTCCTAAAGCCAGGGAAGGTCTCCAGCCACCAGCTTCCCCTCCACTGTGGGTTTCCCTGTGTGGGGGATCCCCGAGGATATGCACAGGTGCCAGCAAGGGGCACTCATGGCGCACAGGTCTGTCCTGCTGCTCGTGCTCACAGAGCTCCACGTGTACACACAGGTAAGGACAGGGACTGACACTCCTGCAGCCAGGTGCCCACGATACAGCCATGGTGTCCCTGCTCATGCACACACATCCCATTTGTGCAGGAGCGCCTGGCCATGCAGGACTGTCCCTAGCCATGGACACACATACCCCACTCATGCAGGACACCTGGCCATGCAGAACTGTGTCCCTATCCATGGACACATATATCCCATTCATGCAGGACACGTGGCCATGCAGAACTGTCCCTATCCATGGACACACATCCCACTTGTGCAGGAGCACCCGGACATGCAGGACTGTCCCTGTCCATGCACACACATCCCACTTGTGCAGGAGCACCCGGACATGCAGGACTGTCCCTGTCCATGCACACACATCCCACTTGTGCAGGAGCACCCGGACATGCAGGACTGTCCCTGTCCATGCACGCAAACACCCCATTCATGCAGGACTGTCCCTGTCCATGCACACACATCCCACTTGTGCAGGACACCTGGCCATGCAGGACCGTGTCCCCTGTGCACGTCAGGCAGTCAC